>NC_079316.1:99556629-100181629 GCF_029931775.1 Euleptes europaea | reverse complement strand
AGGGAGCATCGAACCCAAGGTAAAATTCCCAAGCATAAAAGACTTATGAGTTATTGCTTCCTTTAGCCAGACAATTGCGGTTTTCAATGTGTTACTCCACGACTTGGTGAGACTGGATATTCCTCCACGTTTTTGCAGAATGCAAAGGTCAGGTTGGAGTAAATTCCAGCTGGTAAGATATTTGGATATCCAACAAAACTGTTAAATAGAAACAATTGCAGGATTACTGCTGTCACATTAAATGTGGGTCTCATGTGTCATATATTTTTTTCAAGACTGAAACTGACATTCCTGATTTAGAGTGCAAAGTAAGATACTTGTGATTTTAAGAATAAGGCCTCAAGGCTGTCGATTCGAACCCTTGAAGATTCATAATCCAGAAAGCAAATAAATTATTTGTTTAAAAATAAGAGCCCTTTCATAGATGATGCTAAAAGTGCTTTTGAGCCTCTTTTGCGCTATTTGTATGGATACTGTTAATGAATAATTCAAATGTGTTGCGGAGGCATGCGGTTGGAGCCAGCAAGTTGCCCATCCAAACTCATGCAATGAGAAGTTTACCTTAATCTAGGGTGGGAAAACCAGAAAATCTTTAGCAAGCTCTTTCCCTTTGTAGTGACTTGAATGATATCATTTTCATGGGGATGGTGATGCATGTAAAAAACATTGCCAGGTAGATTTCTCAGGAAACCCCCCCTCCCATTTAATCATTTTCACGATAGCATGTCCCTAAAAGGAGATAAATGGGCATTCAATGCATAGCTCTATGGAATGAACATTTTCTGGTCAATAACCGGCTTTGGGTAGGAGACCATTCCTCATCTCAAACAAACAGGGCTCCATAAATCTTCATCTTGCTAAATGATAATTGTGAGAGAAGCTGGGAGATGTTACAATTTACTCTGTCTCTAAAGCCAAATATTCTCGCCCTTCATTTTCCCCAAATCGCCTCCTCTCTCTTTAATGCTCGTGTTCACCTTTTTGAGGTATTGCTGTTGCTCATGATAACGATCTGTAAAATCTGTCTTCCTGGACAGTATATGAATGAATGTAGAGCTACCTGACTAAAAAAAGAACTAAGAAGGACACTCAAGCATGATGTTGCTGAATCATTAGAATATGTTGGCAAATGTAATACTATTGCATTTATATCCTGAACTATGCTGCATATTTTCCAGGCTAGATTTTTGGCTACAAACCAGCAATTTCAATTAGGAAGATTTTTCTCCCCTGAACAAACCAAACATCATGTTTTATGTAGATATTTGTGATTTTAGGGGTTTTTTTTTGGTAGCAATTATTTTCCCCTGGCTGCTGTTAGCTCAATGCCGATTTTTCTCTGGCTGCCCCTTTTTCCTACTTCTTGGATTTTTTTACACGAGGGATCCCACCCTGTCAGGGATCACAGCACTATATAGCCTATCCAAGTTAAGCAAGGAAAACAGAATGAGAGGACAAGTGTGTCTGTGTGTGTGTGTGTGTGTGTGGTCAAGTCACAGCTGATTTATGGCGACCTTGTAGGGTTTTCAAGGTAAGAGATGTTTAAAGGTAGTTTGCTATTGCCTGCCTCTGTGTGGGCTGAGAGAATCATAGAGTTGGAAGGGACCACCAGGGTAATCTAGTCCAACCCCCTGCACAATGCAGGAAATTCCAAACAACCACCCCACACCCCCATGCCCAGAAGATGGCCAAGGTGCCCTCCCTCTCATGATCTGCCTAAGGTCATAGAATCAGCATTGCTGACAGATGGTCATCTAGCCTCTTCTTAAAAGCCTCCAGGGAAGAGAGCTTACCACCTCCCGAGGAAGAGTTCTGAGAGAACTGTGACTGGCCCAAGGTCACCCAGCAGGCTTTATGTGGAGGAGTGGGGAACTGAACCCAGTTCTCCAGATTACAGTCTGCCGCTCTTAACCATTACACCATGCAGGTTCAGAAGACAACTGAGACAATGTAAATCAATACGCATTTTTGCGAGGAGAGTTGAAAAAATCACCAAAAAGGGAAGGTGCTCCAAAAGTAACGTATTCAGAAAGTAATTTTGTCTCAGATCTATTTGGATCCAATCAAGACTGGGTTTGGGTTTTGCACTATAAAGTAATTGAGGAGTCAATATTACCTTTACGGCCATGCAGAATTAACACTGATTGCCCTAAATTTGGTACACCTTGTAATCTCTGTCCACATGAGAACTGGGACACACCGCCTTTGATTGAATTTTGAATCAGTAATTTGTGATTGTGTAAGATCGGCACACCTACAATTGTCTGCTTGTTCTTAACCTCATAGCTACCCTGTGGATCAGTTTGCTTCTATGTATATATACTAAGCTGTGTAGTGCAGTTCATGCATCGGGTCCCTCATGAATGCCTGTGCTACTGCATTAATTTGATTCCTTTCTGCCTTTACGTAGGCTGGCAGGAACCAATTTTGAAGGAGCGATTCCTCAAGGGAGGGGGCTAGCCAGGAAAACAGTTAGTTTATTATCCCATCCATACTGCAAAGAAGAAGAGTTGGTTTTTACCTTTAAAGAGTCTCAGAGTGGCCTTCCCCTCCCCACAACAAGCACCTTGTGAGGTAGGTGGGTACGGTTGCCAGGTCCCTCATCGATTTTTGGGGTGGAGCCTGAGGAGGGCGGTGTTTGAAGAGGGGAGGGACTTCAATGCCAGAGAGTCCAATTGCCGAAGAGGCCACTTTTTTCCAGGTGAACTGATCTCTATCGCCTGGAGATCAGTTGTAATGACAGGAGAGTTCTCAGACTCAATACCTGGAGGTTGGCAACCCTATAGGTGGGGCTGAGAGGGTTTGGAGGGCACTGTGACTAGCCCAAGGACACGCAGCAGGCTTCATGGGGAAACAAACCCGGTTCTCTGCTCTTGTGGAGCAGTGGGGAATCAAACCCGGTTCTCCAGATTAGAGTCCACTACTCTTAACCACCACACCACGTTGTTGGGAGAAATGTGTATATGACAGACTGCATCCTGTTTCCATCCTTTATTACATACCTGGGTCCTGTGGATTGCTTTTGAAAGATGATCAGAGTTGTTCCATGGTCTCCTATCGCTTGGCTTAGCCTGAAACTTACTTTATGGTTGTCCACAGGTTATGACTATGCTTCCTAGCCTAACTTGCAGCCAGTCACATATCAGGTGCTACATCCCTACTGGGATCTCAGTTCCCAAGTGTATGTGGGCCTTATCTGGCTCAGAATCGCAGCATGAGGGGGGAAAGGAACCAGTTTCCCCATACCTTTTTTTCCAATCCAAAATGTTCTGGCAGGTGTTATTTGCCCCACTTGGAGGTGGGAGTGGCATGCACTGATGGGCTAATATGCCCCCCCCCCCAATGGGAAGCCATTTCAGGCCTGGGGAAGTTGTCAGTCTAGAAAGTTCTGTTTTAATAGAAGAAGATGATATTGGAAGCCTTCCTGAAATTTAATTGGCTCTTCCTTCAACAGAAATGCTACTTAAGCTAGAGGCAGGTTTCTTAGGTGGGAAGGCACCCTGGAGGAAGGTTGGATCCACTCTGTTAGAAACTGCAGCATTATCTACTAATTTTTAAACAAACACATCCCAAGGGTTTATGTAGATCTTTGTTTTTCCCTGAGCAGGTGCTTTGAATGAAGCAAAATGTCTTCATTTGCAAAGTGAGAAAATGTAAATGTATAGACTCTATGAGGTCTTTGCTAAACCATATAGCATATATTAACCATTCCTCACTTGATAGATCCAGAGCTAGGTGCGGGACAAAGGTGGCCAACTGCCCTGGGGTCCCACAAGGCTGAGTGTCCCAAACATATTGGTTCATATTGTCTAAAGGCAGTGGACAAACAAGGTTGCACCTGTCTGAGCTCCTAGGGAATGGCTTATCATCATGTTGTAGGAAGCCACACCTCAACCATTTGGTTCAGTTCTATGAATTCTCCATGATTGTGAGGGTCATAGTGCATTTGTTATTTTTATTTCCATCGCACATTATATGGTATCTTGTCCATCCTTAATGGATTACTGGACATAATACAGGGGATGTTACTATTTTATCCTTGTTGTGGCTCAGTATGGTAGATTAGTCTGGAAGGATGACTATCTAATGGCCGCCCAGAGTGTATCATGGCCTGACCACAAGTTGAATCCAGCTCTTCCCTCATTCAACCACTCACTAGCTCTCCCCGAAATAACTTACTTTGCTCCTTCTATTTCTTTGTTGGTTGTCCTATATGAGACTAAGCCCAATGAGAAGTCACATGAAGCTGCCTTATACCGAATCTAACGACATCAGACTGGCAGAGGCTCTCCAGGGTCCCAGGCAGAGGTCTTTCACATCACCTACCACCTGATCCCTTTAACCAGAGATTCCAGGGTGTAATCTGCTTGCAAATCTAATGCTCTACCACTGAGCCACAGCCTCTCCCCATCCTAGCTCCTTATAGAATCATAGAATTGGAAGGGGCCATCTAGTCCAACTCACTGCTTAATGCAGGATCAGCCTAGAGTATCCCTGACAAGTGTTTGTCCGGCCTCTACTTAAAGACTGCTAGTGAGGGGGAGCTCACCACCTCTCTAGTAAGCTGATTCCACTGTTGAACAGCACTTACTATTAAAAAAAAACTTTCCCTGCTATCCAGCTGGTACCTTTCTGCAAGTAAATAAAATGTAAAATTTCCACTTTCATGCTGCAAAAGGCTTCTCATGGCATTGACTACCATCCTATACTTTCAAGCCCTCTATTTTTTCCTCATGCTTGTTGTTCACAAACAGCAGAGATATGTATATTATGATGCCACTCAGAAGAAAAAGTTTCTTCCATCTGCTAGAACAAAGGTGATGCTTGAGTCAGCTGCCTAGACTCATGTCCAAGTAAGGCCAACTTGGTCATGCTTTGAATTTGTCCAGGATTGACTGTTCTCTGGTACGGAGGTGGCCATCACTACTACCAAAAAGGGACAGAATGTGACACCATGCCTCATTAACCACACAGTCTGATACAAGCCCATCACATCTGTGCATCATGCGCTTCCCATTGACTTCTGCGCAGAGTTCAACGTCCAGGCCTAATGTACATGGCACTTAATTGACTGGAACTTGGCTAGTTCAGGCAGTACTTTACACTCCTTCAAGCCAATGACAAACTGTATGAATTTTGCAGCTAAGCTCCTGTTACCTATAACTGACAACAGAGTTTTCTCAGAAGCAGCTGGCTAGCCACAAGAGGACATTTAATAGGCTTTGAAGTTAGATAAATCACCATTTTTATGGAACACTTTCTTGAGAATTGCTGCCTTTGATATGCAAAGAATATTCACCTTGGGCAGTGTTTCAAGACCCCTTGGGTTTCAGAATTTTTTTGATTGGGAATTTTTCCAAACTAGCAAATCAGCACTTTAAAAAACATGAAGCAATTCTGCTTTCCTGACCTCAAGCAATGAGTTTCTATGGAAAATCTGTTGGTTGAATGTATTCAATAGTTTAACATTAACTTAGACTGTGGGTCACTCATGACTACTGTGTGCCATGTAATCTTAATGCTGGATAGCCTCTGAGTTGTTCTGACATGCATATGTGGTGGCAGAAAGTGCCATTAAATCCTAGGCGACCCCATTTACTTAGCTAGAATTGGTGAGCTGTTTTAGTGCACAGGGGTTAAAATTTTAAAAAAAAGTTTTAAAAGGGTTTAAATTGTCATCAGAATTTAGATATTCCAAGAATACATCATGATTGTTAATGAGTGACAACAATAAAACTTCTTGCTTCAGAGTAAAAGTATAATATACTTCCTGAAGGCATTTTTTTTATTTTGCCACTATAGTAGAATATGGATTTCCAAGTTTTCCAGTCCAAATTCAGGATTTTGCAAATGCCACTGTTTTCACTTTTGCAGTCATTCCCTAAAGCTCCAAGCCATGACCATAGTAACCATGCATACTGATAGTAATAACATTGGAACATTCATATAGCACTTTCCCCTTATATCGTCAAACATATCTCATTCACATGATCACAGTAATTACTACACAGGTATAGTGAAGTTATCTTTGTATGGGTTGAGCCTGACAGAAAGTGACTTTCCTGAAGTCTCTTTGTGATTCAGTTGGTGTCCTGAGATTTGAACTGGGGACATTCCATTTCCTTGCTCACACTCTTAATCACAATGCTACACCGATGTTGAATTTATTACTTTGACTCGGGAGGTGGTGGGCTCTCTTTCTTTGGAGGTTTTTAAGCAGAGGCTAAATAGCCTTCTGACAGCAATGCAGATTCTGTGAATTTAGGCACCTCATGAGAGGGAGGGTAGGAAGGGTTGCATCCGTGTTTGTCTCTCATGGCCCTTTCTATATTGTGGGATCCTGCATGGCGGGGGGAGGGTTGGGGTCACTGGGGATGTGGGGGGAAGTAGTTGTTAATTTCCTGCATTGTGCAGGGGGTTGGACTAGATGACCCTGGTGGTCCCTTCCAACTCTATGATTCTTACATGCCCAGGGTAATGCTGATCACCACTTAGGGGTTAGGAAGCAATTATCCTCTAGGCCACATTGGCCAGGAATCCTGGAAGTTCGCCCCCCATCTTCTGGGCATGGAGCAGGGGTCACTAGGGGTATGGGAGGAGGTAGTTGAGAATTTCCTGTGTTGTGCAGGGGGATGGACTAGATGACCCTGGAGATCCCTTCCAACTCTATGATTCTGTGAAATCCAGGGAACAAATCTTAGATAAGTGATATAGCTGCTCCATAATGACCAGACAGAATGGCTGCTGCAGGAAATAGTTCTGGGAATGGAGGAGCCAAATGACGGTTGGTTCCAATGGAAGGGGTCTTGCTGCATCACTACTCCTTGGGATATAGCCAGGCAGAATAGCTACGGATGGAAGCAGTCTTAGCATAATCATATATTACATATCTCTAAACCTTGTTTTGATCATAGCCTCAGACTGCAGATCAAAAAATCTGCCCAGTGGGGCCAGATACAGAAAGGAGATATTTCTCTACCAACTTTGAAGGACTCCCTGGTTTATAGAAAAAAATTAAAGTTTTTTTTTTTTTATCAGATCAGGTAAAAGGTTTTAAAATGCCACCTTTAAGGTGGCCAAATTTTGCACCTCGGCATGTTCAACCAGGACAAAGCTGGTTAAATCTTTATCTTAATAATGTATATACTAATGAAATCAGCCTTTTATGTGGCTTTGAAATTTTATTGTATGTAGATGAGCTGATGATTTTGACTGTGTGTCAATCTATGAACATAAGGAGAAACAAAAGAGTCACAGGAGATAAAAAAAATAAAGCCAAGGTTGATGGTGCAAAATAGGTAAAAATATATTTGGCAACTTAACTTATACTCTTTGAAAAACCACTGCAAGACAAATAGATTCCCCTGAAGAAGCCTCTTGGGCGAAATATGTAGGGAAATTTATCTGAGTAATAAAATTAACATTGATTCATAGGGTCACCATGAGTCGGAAGCAACCTGACAGCACTTAACACACACAATAAAATATATTTTTACCTCTTTGGCACCATCGGCCTTGATTTGTATCTCCTGATCTATGATCGTACAAATAAAGATTGATTGATTGCTTTTTAAAATGCCAAGATCTCATGACATTACCTCACAAGATCTAGGCAGCCTTTTTTTTAATCCAAATCCTAGGTAATCCAAAATGGCTCATGCAGTTTTATTTTCAAAACTGAGGTGGGGGGAAAGAAGGAGTTTGGTGGGGGAAAGAAAGAATGGCCAGGCAGGAAAGACAAGAAAGAAGTCGGGGAGGGGAGGAAGCAAAGCCAGAGTTGTGGGAGGGGAGGGTTGCGAGGTCCCTCTTCACCACCGGCAGGGGATTTTTAGGGTGGAGCCCGAGGAGGGAGGGGTTTGGGGAGGGGAGGGACTTCAATGCCATAGAGTCCAATTGCCTAAGTGGCCATTTTTCTCCAGGTGAACCGATCTCTATCAGCTGGAGATCAGTTGTAATAGCAGGAGATCGCCAGCTACTACCTGGCAGTTGGCCACCCTATGGGAGGGAGAGAAGAACAACAGAACTAAAGGAGAGGAATGGAGGGAAAGAAGGAAGCAGGGAAAGAGAGAGAAGCTTCATGGGTTGTGAGGAGGAGGCAGACAGTACTGGGAGGAGGACCAGCAGAGGGGGACGGGATTCCCCTTGCAAGTCCTCATGGTTCCCCCACATGCAAGTTTCTTTTTACTAAATTTTCACCTTGCTCTCAAGATGCTCAGGGCAGCATACATAGGGTTGTCAGCTCCCTCTTTGCCATGGGCGGGAGGATTTTGGGGTGGAGCCTGATGCGGGTGGGGTTTTAGGGTTGCCAACCTCCAGGTGGTGGCAAGCGATCTCCTGCTATTACAACTGATCTCCAGCCGATAGAGATCACTTCACCTGGAGAAAATGGCCACTTTGGCAATTGGACTCTATGGCACTGACGTCCCTCCCCTCCCCAAACCCCGCCCTCCTCAGGCTGTGCCCCTAAAACCTCCCGTCGATGGCGAAGAGGGACCTGGCAACCCTACGGGTTTTGGGGAGGGGAGGGACCTCAATGCCATAGAGTCCAATTGCCAAAGCGGCCATTTTCTCCAGGTGAACTGATCTCTATCGGCTGGAGATCAGTTGTAATAGCAGGACATCTCCTGCCACCACCTGGAGGCTGGCAACCCTAAGCATACATGGTTCTCCCTTTCCGCTTTGTTATCCTCTCAGGGATGCTGCAATTTTGACACAAATGTGTTCAGACAAACTTATTACATTTGAAGGTGTCAGTCAGACATGACCTGATCACCAAGCCTGTTTGGTTCGTCCTGAACATCCACAAACGTCTGCCAAACAGGTCTGCGTTGTTTTTTTGCAAAACTGCACATGCACAAAGATGCTGCCAATTCAAACTGATCAACAGCCATAAGTGCCGTTAGGGACTACTTAGAACAATAAAGTTTTATTAAGATGCAGCATTTATTTATGACTGCTTTATATGATTTGTGACTGATTTAATTGTCTGTTTAAACAGTTGCCCACTGAGTGGAGGAGTTATGCAACAAGCAGTGTGTGTGTGTGTGTGTGTGTGTGAATAGTTGGACTCAACCAAGCTGTGTGAAAACATGCTTGTGCAAAAAGCCAATTGCACGGTGCTACATGGTGGGGAAGGAATACCATGAAGCAATGTGCTGAACAGCCACAAATAAGTCGACAAACCGTTAAACTGGTAATAAAAAAAACCTGACGAAGGGAACTTTGACCTCTCGAAAGCTTGGGCCCCGAAAACCTTCTTGGTCTCTGCGGTGCTACTGGACTCAAACTGAGCTAATCGAAACATCTTCTCCCTGTTTGTGACTGGTGAACGGGATGTGAGCCAAACTGGCGGGTGTTCAAACTGCCTGACTCTCAGATAGGTTAGGCCAAGAGAGAGTCTGTCCCAATGTCATCCTGTGAACGTCATGGTGCAGTGTGGATACATGGCGCTAAAAACAGGATCCTTGAGTTGATCCCCCCCCCCTCGTTTCTCCTTTGTTACGTCACTGTATGTTTTTCCTGGCCCTACCCATAACAGCTGACAATATGGGTCTGGGGTAAGTACAGCGTAAGTAATCTAATATGAATTGAAGATGGAGGGGAACTCCACATGCTCCTTTCATTGGCGGCGTCATGGCACACGTCAATGCGATGCGACCTTATTGGACAGAGGAGAGATTGCTAATCTTGAGGTCCCGTTTTCAAATTCCTCCAAACTGGATCTGGAATGCTAATGGGAATCAATGTAACTGTTATCTCTAGTGCTGTTCAATGAAACTCCCCAAAAGAGCTGAGTGTCTGTAGATTGACTCCTACCCAAAATTGCCACTGATTTCCTGATTACGTGTCAAATGGAATTCAGATTTCCATCTCAAAAAAAAAAAAGCCTCATAGGCCATACACTCTGTCAAATGCTGCTGCTCTTGGCTGCCAGCACTTACATTAGGAATAAAGGTTGTATTATCTGACTGTATTGATGGATTTCTTTTCCCCTGCCTCCCTGACACCTGATCTGTTTGCAGAGCTGCCTTTTCAAACCTTTGAATTTACTCACCAGATTAGGAAATCTCCGCAAAATGCGAGGCAGCATTAAAAGATAAGAGCCATTCACTAAGAATGAATTCTATATGAGAAACAGTTTTTTAAAAATTTTACCCGATAAGTATAAAGTTGCTGTTATAATTACAGATGGTGCTAAGTGGCTGGTTCCTTCTGTATCGTTAGGAATTATATGTAGCTTTTAAAAACAAGTCGCTTTAAATAAGTAAGACCTCAAGTTAGAAATGCAGATGAAGCGTTCATTCAGTGGAATGATAACTATCTAAATAGGATCATGCTGTACTTTCTCCTGAAGATAAAAATGTAAAGGAGAGATTCATTTTGCTGAGAAAAGCTATTGAGTTAAAAAAAAAAGTTTATGGAAAATATGAGCACAGCTGGCATATCTTTTGATGCCAGAGGTCATCACACTAGATATAGGTTTTGAAAGAGGCTCTTAAAAAGGTATTGCTAATGGGCGAAAATGCATGGTCGCTTTAGCCTCCTTTATTCCATTTCAGCCAGGATCGAACGCACGTTTGGCGAAACGCATGAGTTCGATCCTGGCTGAATCCTGGCTGAAACAGGGAATAAAGGAGGCTAAAGCGACCGTGCGTTTTTGCCCTAAGTCTTTTAGTTTTGTCTTAAAGGTAAAACGAGAAGGAGGACTTTATTTCTCCGGGAAGAACTACTGTTAATAAAGCAAGTCCAACGTACATCTGTACTCTGTACTCGGGTTGCCAACCTCCAGGTACTAGCTGGAAATCTCCTGCTATTACAACTGATCTGCAGCCAATAGAGATCAGTACACCTGGAGAAAATGGTAATTTTGGCAATTGGACTCTATGGCATTGAAGTCCCTGCCCTGCCCTCCCCAAACCCCACCCTCCTCAGGCTCCACCCCAAAAACATCCCACCGGTGGCGTAGAGAGACCTGGCAACCCTACTGTACTCTAATAAAGAAGGAAGAGCTTTAGGCCTCTGCTTAAATAGTTAAATTCTGGAACTCCCTGCCCCAGGATGTGGTGATGACAGCTAACTTGGAAGACTTTAAGAGGGGAGTAGACATGTTCATGGAGGGTAGGGCTATCCATGGCTACTAGTCAAAATGAATACTAGTCATGATGCATACCTATTCTCTGTAGTATCAGAGGAGCATGCCTATTATATTAGGTTCTGTGGAACACAGTTAGGATAATGCTGCTGCAGTCGTCTTGTTTGTGCTGTGAAGATTTTAAAAACCATTGCTTTGGCAGCAGCTGCCACCATCAGAACCCGATCAACATTATTTTAAGGGGGGGCTAAAGAATAAAATGGCACCCCCAATATATTATATACATTTTTCTTTATATATACATATATAATCAATGTATATAATATACATATATAATCGATGACTCTTTTAAATGATAGAATAAATTGTGTTGGCCTTTGTGAATTCTGCGGTGCCAATGGCAATTCTCCCATCTTACTCCTGCTGGCTGTTGGCACCTGCCTTGTCTTGGGGGGAGGCTCTTCTTTGTCACAGTACTTAAGACCTTGCCAGGCTTTAAAAAATCCACCCTGCGGAGCAGCCGCTTCCTGCCTGCTTGGCTTTCCCTGCCACCAGTGCACCCTTCTCCCTTGCCCACCTCTCCAGCTCAGCTTGCAGTGCCCCAGAACTATCCCCAGAGACCCACAGAAACCTCAGCCAGCTGGAAGGTATGGAGGGGCAGCCACAGAGTGAAGCAGAAGGTGGGCAGGTGTGTTGGTTCCGGCAAAGGTCGCCTCTCCCCAGCCCCAGGCTGCAATCCGACAGGTGGCACGGCAGCGGTTATGCACCACCAGGGAGGAAGAGAGTCACAAGGTGGAAGAGAGCATGGTAGGCGGCAGGGCTGGCATCACACTGGCTCGGTTGGATACTGGGTGCCAGTGCGCTGGGGCCCAGGGTCTGTGGCCAGGCCTGGGCTGCGACTGTGTGTGCTGCCCACTGCCATGAGCATGTGCAGCTAAGCCTCCTCGTTGTGCTGCTTCCCAGCAGCAAGTCCCGCGGGCCGAGGGAGAGCATCGCTTCACATGCTTGGCCAAGGCGGTGCATGCAGCCACCGGGCACTAGCTCCAGCCTCTGACTGGTGGCTGCCACCGTGGCCCCTGCTGCCCCCTCTCTGCTGCCACTTCTCTTTCTGTGCCTGGGGCAGCTGCCCCCTGGCCCCCTATATTCAGCCCTGGCTACCACAGCACAAGGATCTTCCCTGTGTGACTGAAGGAAAATGAGAAAGTCATTTTGTGGCTGGTTCCACCCCTTGCGGCAACCAGTGTGTGGCAGCCATTGTGTGGTTGTGCACACCCCGCTGTGCCATAAGGTGCCTGCAAACTTGAAAACGTTGGAGACATACATTTGCTGTGAGACTCCTGTGCGTTGTGTAGAAATCAGGACATGTTCCCTGTGAGTCTCTGGTATTATGGTATAGTAGTTAACATGTCAGATTAGAAATTGAGCAGTCTGGGCTCAAATACTCCCTTTGCTGTGGCACTTACTAGGTGACCTTGGGCCTGTTAAGTCTGCGTGGGCAGGATTCAAGAGGTCGGAGACGGAGTTCAATGCAACCAACGTTTATTGTAGGGTAGAACAGAACTGGGGATACATTGGGAATGGTCCTGCTTATATGCCCCCCTGGCCACCTGTGGCCGCTCCCCCCCCGCGATCCGTGATAGGGGGGAACAACCTCCCCGTGCCCAATGGCGCGCGCTGGCTTAGGGCCAATAGCGCGGCCCGGTTTCGGCCAATGGGGCGAGCAGGGCTAGGAGCCTTTGCCCAGGACTCAAGCTCCTAGGATTTTCCCCTGCTTACCTTCGAACACATACATAACAGGGCCAATCATGTTCTCAACCTAAGCTACCTCACAGGGTGGTTGTGTAAGAGTTACGATGGGGGAGCAAGTATCATGTATGCCACTTGGAGCTCTCAGGTGGAAGGGCCAAATAAAAATGTATGAAATAGAGAGACTGTACCACAGCTGTTTGTAAAATAATCTAGAATGTACCCATCCCTTCTCTGAAACTGTGCAACACAAGAGAAGATCACTAATAATAGGAGTGCTGTTGTTGCAAGTTCGTCTGGCATCTCATAAGAACAGAGTAGGTTGATACAATCTATATCAGTAGGGTTGCCAGGTCCCTCTTCGCCACCGGCAGGAGGGTTTTGGGGCAGAGCCTGAGGAAGTCAGGGTTTGGGGAGGGGGGACTTCAATGCCACAGAGTCCAATTGCCAAAGCGGCCATTTTCTCCAGGTGAGCTGATCTCTATCGGCTGGAGATCAGCTGTAATAGCAGGAGATCTCCAGCTGGTACCTGGAGGTTGGCAACCCTATATATCAGGGATCCCTAACGTGGTGCCCGTGGGTGCCATGGCACCTGCTGACATCTTTCCTGGTGTCTGCCAAGTGATTTCAGAAAGTAGACTGGGTCCGGTGGGGCTTTTGCCCAGCAGGCCTTCTGATTGGCCATGTTTTAAAAAGTTCATTTAAAATGTCCTCCAGTTAAACATAACTTCAGCTTGAAATGTTGATGAGTTACTATTAGAGAGATGCCTAGTCTCACACGCTGACACTTTGCAGTATAGGATGGTAGTCAATGCCATGAGAAGCTTTGTGCAGCATGAAGGGTGGAAATTTTAAATTTAAATTACGGGCGGAAAGGTACATGTTGATGCAAGCATGATTACTTAATTGCGGTACTCTGGGATGTTAGCCATTGGATTAATAAATTACCTATAAATCTGAGTGGTGTATCACCAGCGTTTTATCTTGAGATATTCTTAATGATTGCTATGTATATTAATTTCCTTTATGAAATATCTTTTTTATAATTTTTTGATGGGATCTTGTTACTATGGCTTATTTGCTGATGCAATAAAGATTGTGATGATGATGATGATGATAATGACGATGATACAATCTATAGGAGGAAACACTAAATGAGCAATATACTTGGACTAGGATTACTGAATGAGTATAGCATAATAGGCACCAAATACAGATTGGGAGAGTAGTGAAGAAAAACTGGCCTTACATCAGTAGAAAACAATAAAGCGACAACAGGATAAGGCGCCCAGCAAACGGATCACATGTCCCATGCACAATCCACTGTTCCTTCCCTTTCCCTTTATAAAATGGCTTATTCTGTTATAGTATCGCCCTATTAGCTTTATAGAAAAGCTCTCTGGAACGTCGACCCTTCTTGTTCTCACTCACCATTGACTTCACTTTTCTGAACGATGTCACCACAGTACCAGATGGACTTGATTCTTATCCAAAATTGCCACCAATTAGCTGCGGATGTGCCTAGAGGTCCCAATTCCCCACTGGGAATGAGGGTTCCCCCGCTTTGCAGCCCCTCCCCCGGCTGCATTCAGCAATGTGGCAGTGTGACGTCTGGCATGCACACTATGGTCAAAATGGCTTCGACCATAGAGATTTGCCCAAATACCAGAGCATCCCCTGTCAACATATGTCAAAGTTATGGCTAGTCTGCAGTTTGCTAAACAGATCATACTGATCAGAGTGACAGCTAAGTCATGTGATGATGCTGGTCTGATCCAGTTTGTACAGCCAGGAATGGGGATTTCCAGAATGACTCATCTCAAGTGAACTGTGATTGGTCATAAATGTGTATATAAGTCTGTATAGTGAATGTAAGTTACTTCTTGCCTGAAATATACATGCTGGCGGAGCATGCTGATGCTCAGAGCTGTGAAGGTTAACCGCCAAAGGACTCTGATTAGATATTGTAAATAAACTGTACATAGCAGAACTGCGTGGTGTGAAGTTGCTACCAGGTAAACTCCTGAAGTCCAGACAAGCTGTGCGCGGCATCCCCGTGGTCTGGTCCACAGCGTAAGTGATGTTGCCGCATTGCTGATGACAGAGAACTAGGCCTAAGTTTACTGCTGGTAAGTTTCTCCCCCCCCTCGCCCCCCCCCCCGGCAGGTTGCATGATAGGAAAAGAGGGGACTATTCATACAAATGACTTTTCGAGAAATAGTTGAACGCTACCAAATATATATATAATAACCATTTTCAACCTGAAAATTGAAACGGAGGGATATTCTGCAGAGCCCTAGAGGCGTTGGAACCTTGTTTTGCCCCTTGTCTTGCAATTGACTGATTTCAGGGCACGTTTCGAGAGCTCCGTCTTTACAAACAGCTTGTATTTCTTTTCTCCTTCCCGACTCCCACTTTCTATACTTGCACCTCAGCAGATGTGTACTTAAATGAACTTATTATTTATGTTGGAATGGCGTTTTCGAACTCCTAAAATACATTGTAAATACATTGCCAAGTAAAATATTGTGGTAATGTAGGAATGATTTTCTGTACTATTCTCTCTCTCTCTCTCTCTCTCGTACACACACACACACTGCTCAAAGCTCTCTTGAATCCTTTTCCTTCATTAAATCAAAACTACACTTCTTGGCTTTTTTTTTTTTAAAGGCCTGTTCATTCCTGTCACCTCAGGGTACTTCATAAACACATTGTCAACCTCCCTCCCTCAAATTTCAAATGTTTAAAAGTCAGTGCAGAAGGAGTCGAGCTGGCAGTACTGGCTCTGAGTTCAGCAGATGAATATATTTAAATTTGTTAAGCAATTTATGTATTGCCTTCTCCATGACAACAGCCTGGGGTATGTATACTATGTTAGTTACCAACTACCCTTCATGGTTGGTACAATGTTTAAACCAGGGGTCCCCGACATGTTGCTCATGGGCGCCATGGCTCCCCTTGATACCTTTCCTGGTGCCCACAAGTATTTTTGGGAAGAATTTTCTAACAGTCAGAGCGGTTTCTCAGTGGAACAGGCTTCCTCGGGAGGTGGTAAGCGCTCCTTCCCTGGAGGTTTTTAAGCAGAGGCTAGATGGCCATCTGTCAGCAATGCTGATTCTATGACCTTAGACAGTTCATGAGAGGGAGGGCATCTTGGGCATCTTCTGGGCATGGAGTAGGGGTCAATGGGGTGCGTGGGGGAGGTAGTTTGGAATTTCCTGCATTGTGCAAGGGGTTGGACTAGATGACCCTGGTGGTACCTTCCAACTCTATGACTCTATTTTATGGGCTAGGTGGGACTCCTGTCCACTGGAAATCTGATTGGGTGTGCAGATTAAAATAACATTTTCAGCAGCACTTGCCACCACAGTGTTGGTTTTCTTTCTCTCTCCCAGTATATTTTTTTTAAATACTCTTTTCGTCTCCTGCATTTGGATTTCTTCTGTGTACGTGTGTTGTATCTCCACCTCTTGTGCCAGCATGGTGTAATGGTTAGGAGCAGTGGACTTTAATCTGGAGAACCAGGTTTCTTTCCCCACTCCTACACATGAAGTCTGCTGGGTGACCTTGGGGTAGTCACAGTTCTCTCAGAATTGACCTCCCACTTCCACCCTGTTTGGGCAGTGAGCTGATTTGTGCTCGCCCACAAAGACTCATAGATCCATTTGGATTCCAGAGGGCCTTGTGGTATCCTATCCCTCCTGGCAATTCTCTGGATGTACTTGTGGAGGACTGGCATAACCTGCTCTCCACGGCCATCAATGAAATTGCTCCCCAACGCCCTCTTCTCCTCCGTAGAAACCGGGCCCCATGGTACACCAAGCGGCTCCAGTTTATGAAACAGGAGCTTAGGTGGCTAGAGCGAGTCTGGTGGCATTGGGCTCGTGACGAAGTTGCAAGAACATCTTATGGGATGTTTATGAGAGCTTATGAGGTGGCAGTGAAGGCTGCTAGAAAAGAGTATTATGCTGCCTCCATTGCATTCGCTAGCTCTTGCCCAGCACAATTATTTAGAATAATTTTACATCACTAACAGAGGGACAACCAAATTTAAATGTGAATTTGGCCTATCTGTGAGGCATTTTTTGTGGACAGTCTTGTTGCTCCGCCATGACCTTCTGGCCAACCTTGACACAGAACAGGAACTGGAGGCCACTTGCCCGTCTTCAGGTCCAATTTTGGACCATTTTTGTTGGCTTTCTCCAGCTGACGTGGACAGGATCCTGTTAGCTGTGAAGAACACCACTTGCCTCTTGGACCCATGCCCCACCTGGCTGGTTAAGGCTAGCTGGGAGGCAGTGCGGGCCCCCCCTGGGAGAGACTATCAACTTGTCCTTTAGTATGCAGACCTTGACAGGGGGTTTGAAAGAGGCAGTAGTGTGTCCCCTCTTGAAAAAGTCATTGTTAGATCCTAGAGATCTTTCCAACTACCACCTGGTGTTGAATTTATCGTACCTGGGTAAGATAGTTGAGAGCGGCGACTGAACAACTTCAGGTTTTCCTCGGTGAAACATCGGCATTAGACCCATTTCAGTCGCGTTTCCACCCTGGCCATGAGACGGAGATGGCTCTGGTTGCCCTCACAGATGATCTCCACCAGCAGTTAGATAAAGGTGGGTTGGGGCTGCTGATACTTTTAGATCTGTTGGCAGCCTTCGACATGGTCGATCACAATCTCTTGGAACACTGCCTTGCCAACATTAGGATCCAGGGTACAGCCCTGTAGAGGCTGCACTGCTTTCCCCAGGGTCAGGTACAGAGGGTAGCACTTGGGGAAGAGGTATCGCAGCGGTGCCCTTTGGTGTATGAGATACTGCAAGGTGCAGTCCTCTCCCCTATATTATTTAACATCTAGATGCGTCCCCTCACCCAGCATGGAGTTTGAGGCTGGGCTGTGATCAGTATGCTGATGACACCCAGATTTATCTGTTGATGGATGGCCATCCAGACTCTGCCCTGGACACACTGGCCAGGTGCTTGGATGCCGTGACTGAATGGTTGAGGAAAAGTCGACTGAAACTGAATCCATCGAAGATGGAGGTCCTGTGGCTCGGTCAGGGTGATTCTGGGGTGGGGTGCCAGCTCCTGGCTCTTGATGGCATGCATCAAACATCTGTGCCTGCTGTCAGGAGCCTGGGTATGATTCTTGATGTCTCCTTATCAATGGAGGCTCGAGTCACAGCCGTGGCCTGGACGGCCTTTTTCCATCTCTGTCGGGCCTGGCAGCTGGTGGCTTACCTCTCCTGCTCTGATCTAGCCACCGTGATGCATGTGATCATCACCTCCAGGCTAGATTACTGTAACTTGCTCTATGTAGGGCTGCCCTCAAGACTGACCTGGAAACTCCAGCTGGTACAGAATGCCGCAGTGAGCCTTCTTATGGGAACCCCGCTGTGGGGGCACATCCAGCCAGTGCTCGGTCAACTACACTGGCTCCAGATGGAGTACTGGATCAGGTTCAAGGTGCTGGTTTTGACTTTTCAAGCCTTACACGGTCTGGGACCTTCACATCTGTGGGACTGCCTCTCCTGGTATGCCTAACTAGAAAACATTGCATTCTTCAAATAGAAATCTGGTCCCTGGCCCAAAGAGTGTCTGGCTATCCGCAACCAGGGCCAGGGCTTTTTCTGCCCTGGCCCTTGCCTGGTGGCATAGTCTTTTGAGTGATACCAGGGCTCTGCAGGACCTTAAGGAATTCTGCAGGGCTTGCAAGATGGAGCTATTCCACCAGGCCTATGGTTGAGGCTTTACTATCAATGCTTCCCTCCCTTTCACACACCCTTTACCTTCAATCTGTTTTGGGTTTAAATATCAATGGTATGGGTGGTCCTGACTGCTTACTGGCCCTGAGCTAGTCACCGTTCTCTCAGAACTCTCTCAGCCCCCCCCCCCATCTCACAAGGTATCTGTTGTGGGAAGGGGAAGTGAAGGTGATTGCAAGCCGCTTTGAGACTCCTTAGAAAGTAGATAAAATCGGGGTATAAAAACCAACCCTTCTTCCTCCTGGGGTGGCTGTTTTGTGGCTGGCTTGACCTCCCACAACAGCCATTTTGTGGTTGTGCCCACCACCCTGTGTCAGAATTACAAAGGTGTCCAGCTTAAAAATGTTGGAGACCCCTGCTATAAACCCTAACTTGCCCAGCCCCTCCTTATCTATGGATGCCCAATTCAGTTTGAATTAAAAGGTCATACCTTCTTCTCTGCAATGTGCAGACCTGCTTCACATCTGCAAGAAAGCCACCACCTCCCCATGTGATCCTTTGCCACTGAGTGGGAATGGTGGGTGAATATTGCAACCTCATGGATGGAGCTGATCATAGTCCTTTCCCATTTGGTTGTCGTGCTCTCCTATGAATGGGATGTCAGTCATGACAGACAGATGGATCCAATAAAACCAATTTAGGGTTGCTAATCTCCTGCTGGGACATGGAGTTCTCCTGGAATTACAACTGGTCTCCAGACTTTATTTTTTTAATTTTTTAAAATTTAATTTATACCCCACCCTTTCTCAACCAAGTCAGGTTCAGGGTGGCTTCCAACAGTAAAATATAATACAAAACAATATGATATAAGTTAAAACATAATTAACAACTCTAAATTAAAACATTTTACAATAATTAAAAGATGGCAGTCAAATTCTACACCAACTATAGATATTAAATATTTTCTGGTGGTGAGGTGAGATTCATAATGGTCATAAGAAGAGGACCAACAGTGATCTAATTGACAATCCTCAGGGTGGAGACAAGAAAAGAGCCAGGAAAAAGTAAGGGAAGTAAAAGAAAGGGGAAGGGAAAAAAGAAATGGAGGGGCGGGGAAATGGGAAGAGGAAAAGGGAAAAGAAAAGAGAGGGAAGAAGGAAGGGGGAAGGGGAGGAAAAGGGGGGAGGAGAGGAGGCCAACTGGTCTGCTAAACCGTTGCTGCCTCAACCCTATGCCTGGCGGAACATCTCCCTCTTACAGGCCCTGCAGAATTGTGTTAAGTCCCACAGGGACAGAGAGTTCCACCAGGCTGGGGCCAGAGCCAAAAAAGCCCTGGCCCTGGTTGGGGACAGCCGGATTGTCCTGGGGTCAGGGATCACCAACCAGGTGTTTCCGGAAGAGCATAGAGCTCTTTGGGTGGTATATCAGAAAAGGTGGTCCCATAGAAACAAAGGTCTCAGACCATGTAGGGCTTAAAAGGTAAGCACGAAAACCTTCAACTGTTACTCACTGTAACTACGCATAGCTGCCCTTGAAGTTGCTCCGGAAATGATAACTGGTTCAGAATGGCTGGCGGCACACAGGTTGGATATGTGCCCTCCGTGGGGTCCCAGTCAGTACCCATGCCATCGCATTCTGAACCAGTTATCATTTCTGGAGCAACTTCAAGGGCAGCTATGCGCAGAGTGAGTTACAGTGAGTTACTGTGGTCCAGTGGTGACTGTTGCATGGTTGACTGTGGCCAGATCAGTTCCCTTGGAGAAAATGGCTGCTTTGGAGGGTGGGATCTATGGCAGCATATCTCTGATGAGCTCCTCCCCTCTCCTCCCCAGGCACCCCCCAAAAATTGTTCTGCGTGAGGTCAGGTGACAGCAGGTGAACGGTTTTATTAATATACATACCAACACAGGGTGTATTTAGTCTATTTGATCTCTGGGGGAGCTGAATTGTATGCTTCCTGCTCTTGAGAGCTTATTGAATACTTTTCTTGCTTTCTCATTGGTGTGCTTCCTCCATGCCTGCAAGTTAATTGGTGGGTGACGCTGCATGAGTGGGACCAGTTTATTTCTGTTAACACCTTCATGCTTTTAACAGTCACACCTACTCCTCAGTAGTGTCACAGGGAAGTGGATTCCATGCTGTTGGGTCTCTGTGTGAAGGAGGGCCTTCAACTTGAGTTTTAAATGTCTCTAAGGGAAAAGAATTTGGCACTTGAGGGGCAATCAGCAGAAACACCTGCTTGTGGGCCTTTGGCACATAGAAGATGGGCTTAAGAGGGGTTGATATATTTAAAACCCCAGAAAGAATAACCATGGACAACTTCTTCTGGCTCAGAAAGAACTTGGTAAGTTACAAATGACAGTGAAGAACTCTTAGCAAAAGCAAGCAAGCAAAAAAAACAACAACATTTTTTCCATAAGGTCCTCCAGTTGCTTGCTATCGCTGTGACTCTCTAGACCTTTTACTTTTTTGCTTGCCCTCCAGCAGAAGGGACATTATGGGTTTCTTGTTCATTCTCCCACTTGCGCACAAGATGCATGGTATTGGTACTGATGAGGATGGCAGCTAGGAGAGAAAAGGAGACCTCCTTTTTCCTATGACCTTATAATTCTTCTTCGTGGTGTACTCTGCCCCTCTGGCTGAAGCCCTCAATGGTGGTGGAGGAGGGAGTGCTGGGGAAAAGTAGTAGGGTTGCCAGCCCTGTTCTGATAACCACCCAGAGCTATTGGGGGGGGGGATGGAGCATGGGAAGGAGAGCATAATTGACATGGCAGCATCATTTCTGGATGATCACTTGGAAGCAACATCCCCCGCTCTAGGAATTTACTCAATCTATACGGTAAAAATCATAGAGAATGGGAAAATTCCTCAAGCATCACAGACATGGTGATGGGAAGTGACATTGCTGTGTCCCCCACTGCCACTGCAATAGTAGGCGAGAGCTGATAGAAAGGGAGGTTGTCCATCATGACGAGCAACCTGATAAGCCAAAGAAGTAGACAGATCTCTTTCCCAGTCTCCATCTCTGCCACCAACAACATAGAACTAGAGAGGGGGAGAGATGTCACTGCTTCCAGAAAAGAACTCAGGGCTGAAGTGCTTAGCTTTATTATTGAAAGTGACTTACAAGCCATCTTACAAGCCTCCTAGGCTCACGTTTCAAGTTGAAGTACAGCAGACTGGGAGGTATCTCCAAAAACAGTAGGCAGAATCCACAGGGAAATTCCTCTGTACAAGTCACATTGAAATGCATGAGAGCAGCATAAGAACCCATAACGATGTACCCCCGATGGAGGAAGTCTCCCACCCCCCTGTGTAGCAAAGATCCTTCTGCTAGAGGAAGGATTTTAATTGAGCAGAAGGTAGTTGTTGGGTCAAACCCTGTATATCCTCCCCCGCCCCCGGATGCAAATGATTGCTTTAATTTGCTCTCCAATTCTGTATGTGAAGAAAGCCCTACAGAATGCTTTTCTGGAGAAGCCATTACCGCTTCCAAGAATTTCAGCTCTCGACAAATACAGCCGACTTATTTTCTCAAACAATTTTCGGAAGCCCATTTCCAAGTACCCCTCATCCATTCAGTCTGTCTTCCAGCAGACTCTTCTTACGGCACACCTTGAAACATGAGTTAATAAGACCAGAGCTCAGTACTCTAAATATGAGTTCATCTAGTGCAATCTCCTTTGATTTACATTCAAAGTTTTATTTATTCATCTGAATATTCTCTCTTTGTTTTCATCTTCTTCTGAAAAAGAGACCAGGACAAAAGATGCAAGTGCCTCAGCTGCAAAAAGCCTTCTAAGCTTATATTCACCAGCGGAATTTCCTATGAGGGCCAGATTCCTTTGTATAAATCATTTATTGCCTCCATGTTCAGATGAATGTGTGCAGTTCTGTGATTTCAATTGGAAATCTCCATTGGTGCTTTTGACCTTTTTGTTAAATATCTTCCACCTTGGAGATATAACGAAATAGAATGTAGAGACCGCAGCATGTCCATACCTTGAACACTTGGATTATCGCCATTGCTCTCTGCTCCTTTTTTAGGCAACACAAAAGAAAATTCAAAATCAATTTTCAAGGCAAACCTTTCTAGGTTAGGTTCGTAAAATGACCGGAGAGAAAGAAAAATCCAAGAGGAAAGAGGGAACAATCAAATTCCTTATGGTCTGCCTTTTATTCTTTCTAGGCATCTGGAAGATTGATGACCTGGTCCTATAAACTGTTTTGTTGAGGGATTGGCAACATCTGTGCTAATTTATGCATCTTAGTGGAAGTGGACAACACCTTCCAGCCCCCATCTCAAGTACAGGCAACAGTCTCATCAATGACCTGTATTAGTGCTATAACTGGGCAGCAGTGCCCCTTACGTAAGCAGGGCATTAGGACTAGCATTAAAAAAGTCTGAATAAGCACAGCGTATGAGACATGGTGCAGAGTGCAGGTATAAGGCAGACAAATCGTATTACATCAGTAGAAAACAATGCAGCAGCAACAACAGTGTAACACATGCAGTCAATAGATAATAAGTCTTACAACACAATGGTGTAGTCCGCAGTCCCTTTCAAAAGTGCCTTCCTGAACCATTCTGTTATAGTATAGCCCTATTACCTTTATAGAAAAACCCTCCTGTGTGGGAGCCCTCCTGACCTCCTCAGGTAGGCCACCCAACAAAGCAGAGGCCACAACAGAAAAACCATGTGTATGGGTGGTTGTTGATCTTGCCCGATATGCAGCCCATTCAGGTGGCACTGGGCAGGATAGGGTGGAAAGTGTATGTGGTGGGAGGGTTGCCAACTACAGTTTGAGAAATTTCTGGTGATTTGGGAGTGGTATTTAGGAAAGGTGGAGTTCAGTGAGAGGAGGGAGTGCTCAAGGATGATGTGATGTCACTCTAGGACTAGCGTTACTCCTAGACTCTATGGTGTACTGTAGAGTATGCCCCTTGAAGCTGCCATTTCCTCCAGAGGAACTGATCTCTGCAGCGTAGTGGTCAGTTGTACTTCCAGGAGAACTCCAGGCTCCTCCTGGAGCCTGGAAACCCAAAGAGAAAGGAGTAACACTCCCCTTCATTATGAGGGTGACCATGGCAGCCCTGAATTTTCCCTCTGAATTAGAGTTGAAGAAGAAGAAGAGTTGGTTTTTATATGCTGACTTTCTTTACCACTTAAGGCAGAATTAAACCTGCTTACAATCACCTTCCCTTCCCCACAATAGACACTCTATGAGGTAGGTGAGGCTGAGAGAGCGTGACTGGCCCAATGTCACCCAGCTGGCTTCGTGAGTAGGAGTGGGGAAACAAATCCAGTTCACCAGATTAGCCTCCGCCGCTCATGTGGAGGAGTGGGGACTCAAACCCGGTTCTCCAGATCAGAGTCCACTGCTCCAAACCACCGCTCTTAACCACTACACCATGCTGGCTCTCCTCCATCCCAAACACTCACCCATTGCTGTTCCTGCTCCCTCTGGGGGAAACAACAGAGAGTAGAAGGGGGAGGGAAGCAGAGTCATTGAGGGTGATTCTGGTTCCCTACCCCTTCTACTGGAATGCAGAGACCAGCTGGCAAATCCTATCACGCACATTAATTATAATGCTTTTCCTTTACAAAATGGCCTTCCTGAACAATTCTGTTTTACATATTCTGCAGAATGATAGATGTGTGGGACCTTCCTGAGTCCCTTAATCAGGCCATTCTGCAAAGTAGGAGCCACAACAGAGATGGGTTTGGGGAGGGGAGGGACCTCAGGGGGGGTATAATACCATAGAGTATTATTAATACCTCAAAAGCAGCTATTTTCTTCAGGATAACTTATCTCTGTAGTCTGGAAATCAATTGTAATTTAGGGAGATTCTTAGGGCCTACCTGGAGGTTGGCAGCCCCAGCTTATAGACCACTTCGTAACAAAGGACAGTTTCCCCCTCCAGGAAACAAGTACACATAAGCAAAGCTAATCCAATAACCCAAGATCATTCTCTGATTCAGCTCTAGACACTGCCAAGTATAATGTTGTATTCATTGAGCCAGAGGGAGAGCCATTTAATGATTTTAATGTTTAATTTAGAAACAATAGCATAGCAAGTCTTTGAAAGAATCTACTTCTAGGCAATGCTTATGATCACATTGCCATAATGTTTTCATTTTGTTTGACATCAGTGGGTACATTTAACAAGGAAGTTAATTATGGATGTGAAAGGGCTGAGCTGAATCAAACTGTGGACATTGTGATCCATGTTTCAGGTTGCCCTTAGGAAATATGTTCCGTCTTCTGCAGTACCCTGCTGATGAAATAAGTACGAGCTGCCAAAATTAATATTCTTGGCTTTAACAAAAAAAGAGGCAATCCAAGGGCATGGTTCCCAAAGCCTTTGCAGTTGTCTAGTTGCACCTGTGAAAAATGGGTTTCCAACCGATTAAGTATAAACTTATACCATCTTGTACTTCACAAGGGGCCAGCCCTTCACCCATCTCCCCCCTTCAAAACTCATTGAACTCTGAATAGAGAGGGGTGTTTTTTATAGTTCTAATTAATGCAATTAGGACCAAAAATCTCAATGGAGAGGGATAGATTACATTTATTTTACTGCCTTAATGCCTGGCGTCTTTAAAAAGAAGTATTATTCACATATCGCTGATGGTATGCATACTGTTAATTATCCCAACACATCTAATTGCTATTTTCTTAAATAACTACCAGGCCATATGTAAATGATCTTAAAAGCATTAGCATTTTATTGTGTGAAAAATTAGAGCAGCTAACAGATTGGGTGATGGATCACACAGACTGAGAGCATTTGAAACTTGGGCACATGGCTTTGATGCTGACGCTGGATTTGAAATACTAACTCCTTACTCTGAAGCTGGCCACCTCTGACCCATCTGGGTGGAATGGAACTTGGTTAATTAAAGCTTCATTTGCTCAAATCCTGGCTTAACCAAGAGTCAGTAATGTGCCCTCTCTTCATTTTTGACACTGCTGCATTGCTGAGCGATGGCCAAGTGCTGATTGGATTGTTGTTGGCCAACTGTTCGGTATCTGGCACACTGCGATGCCCTCCCCCTTCAAACCAACTTGATTACTGGATTTCCTCTGTCCTGGCAAAGATCCTGGCAATGGCTGACCTAGAAAAGGACAAAGTATTTCTAACAGAGAGAATTTGGAAAAGTTGTAATGAAAAAAAGACTTTGAAAAAGCACTTGTATCACATATTACTGGTGTCTAACATTATATACATCCTTACTTTCAGTTGCCTTTCTATCCCACCCTTCTTTCAAGGGGCTCAGGGAAGCTCTATGGTTCTCTCTTCCTCCAAGGTCACCCAGTGAGTGACAATTTGAACCCAGGTCTTTCTGATCCTAATCCAACACCTCTGCACCACATGATCTCTCTTTATCTGTTTTTTAACATTGTAATTTGTGCTAGCTTATATTAAGCAATTGTTGTGTGCACTGATCACAGTATAGCTTTATGAGGTACATATAAACCAGCGGACTGTCATACATGCCTACAGTCTTTGAGCTACCATCTAGAGTACACCACACAATCCACTGTTTAAAGCCAAGCCCTGCAATCCAAGCACACTTATTCCAGTACCTTGGCCAGCGACTGACACCTTTAGGATTATCACCAGGCGGTTTAAAAACTATTATCTTTACCTGGGAAAGTGAAGAAACAGATCAGTTACACCAGTAGGCTTAGTGGGAAGCCTAGAAACCTTGTACACCAGGAGCCATCTGCTACAGGACAGGCCCAACAGAGAATATGCCAATTGTTACCTACAGATCTCAGCTAAATATCATCAGCATATGTTCAAGGAATTCCAATCCATTCTGGAAATGACACTCCCCTCACAGGTCTGAGTTGTTTCAAAACCTGTAGTAACTACTGGCTTGCAACAATGACCTTCACAACAGAGATGCAATCTCTGAAATTCCTGTGCCAGCTCCATCCCATGTTAGTGTTAAGAAACCCTAGCAGGGGATCAAGTGGCTGTACCCCCAACAACATCTCATGATGTGATAAGCGCTGTCATTTGCTAAATTATTTTTTCACACTGAACATTTTGCTGTGGGAGGGGAGGAAGATGCTTGGGGGGATGACTTGGAGGGCAAAAATGGCAGGCAGGGAAGGAGTTAACCCCCCACACACACACACACACACTGTAGTTAGTAGAATTTGATGCCAAGGGAAGGTGTGTCGGCTTAGGCTGCAGACAGACAATGGGGTTGGATTCATCAGAGCTTTTCCATCGGGAGAAGGATTCAAAAGCTCAAGTTGTTTCCAAACCAAAACGCAGTATTGTTGCTATGATTTATATTCCACTCCATCTCAGTAAATAAAGTGCTTTATGAAAGCATACCTGAAGTTTATTCCTCTGATCAGAATCAC
Source organism: Euleptes europaea (assembly GCF_029931775.1). Taxonomy (NCBI): domain Eukaryota; kingdom Metazoa; phylum Chordata; class Lepidosauria; order Squamata; family Sphaerodactylidae; genus Euleptes; species Euleptes europaea. Next base: position 100,154,701 of record NC_079316.1, on the reverse strand, counting down.
TAATCAGAAACAATCAGTTTTTGAATAACCTGGATCTTCTCATTCTGAAATTGCATGAATTAAAAAAAAAGGTTTCAATGAACTGAAACAAACTCCTTAGCATTTTCCTGTTTTTCTTGAATTTGTATGTGCACGTGTTTTTGAGCATGAGTTTCTTTCATGTTCCAGAGCAGGAACGAATGTAAGGCTGTGACAATGAATGTATAAAGGCTGTGACAACATTCAGTTGGAGCAATGGTGCATGGCAGTTTCTCAGATTGCCTACTGGGATAATGCTTTCCCCTGTTTCCAGGAGATCATTGGAGTGCCATTAAATGCATTTGCACATGATGTAGAGTATGAGCCTTCTCCACTGTGGTCCACTCCCCCCCCTCCCGGTCAAGTCACAGCTGACTTATGGTGACCCTTTGGGCTTTCAAGGCAAGAGATGTTCAGAGGTGGCTTGCCATTGGCCTGCCTCTGCGTAGCAACCATGGAAGGAGGAGGAGAAGAAGAAGAATCAATCCATCTTACAATCCCCTTTCCTTCCCAAGCCTGGGCTATATCAGTGTTACTCTGATGTGCTGTGGCTGGTCTTCCCAATCTATGTGGTACTGGCTAAAGGGGGATCGATCAGGTCACTGTTCTGCCATAACACCAGTTTCTACTTTCCCAGGGTCACCTTCTGCCAACAGAGACGAGAAGCTTTGATTTACAGAAGGAATGTGAGGGCATCCCATTTGTATAGGTTTCAGACTTTTGTCTTAGTGGTCATCATCGGCAGGTGCTAAAATAATATCATCCCATACAATTGCCCATTTTCCACTTTGTCAAATGAGTTTTGTGAAAGATGCTCTTTTACAGTGTCTAGCAAAAAGCCTTTAGAGTCCCCCAAATCCACTTGATAGTTCACTTTTAGTACAATGTTTGCTTCGTGGGGGGAAAGCTGAGTTACAGAAAGTGCCTTTTGGATTGGCATCAAGTATCTTTCATGATGCATGGCAATCTGACATATGACTGGGAAGCTTTTAAAAGGCAAGGCCTGTTAGGACCATTTGAGACAAGAACATTATAATGCGGCACACTCTCTTACTCCCAGAACACTGAATATAATGCAGCAATATGTGTGGACTCTGGGAACCCGTTATATTCCCCCCACCCCCGAGTCCCATTTTCAATGTCCTAAAAATGGCATCCTGCTCTATAATGATGGTAATGTGAACACATGAAACTGTCTTATACCAAGTCAGACCCTTGGTCCATGCAGCTTAGGAATGACAGATAGCAGCTCAGCAAGGATATCAGCACATCACCAACTACCCGCGTAGTGTAGTGGTTAAGAGCGGCAGACTCTAATCTGGTGAACCAGGTTGGTTTCCCTACTCCTACGCATGAAGCCTGCTGGGTGACCTTGGGCTAGTCCCAGTTCTCTCCAAACTCTCTCAGCTCCACCCACCTCATAAGGTGTCTGTTGTGGGAAGAGGAAGGGAAGGCTATTGTAAGCTGGTTTGAGACTCCTTAAAGGTAGAGAAAATCAGGGTATAAAAACCAACTCTTCTTCTTTCAACAGGTGATGCTGAGCATTAAGCCAGGGACATTCTGCCAACCAAGCAGATGAATACATACCACTGAGCCATGAATACATGAAGCTTCCTTACGCTGAATCAGACCATTGGTCTATGAAGCTCAGTACTGTCTACTCTGACTGGCAGCTGCTCTCCAGGTTCTCTGGCTGCTGAGGCCTTTCACACCCCCTCCTACCTGATCCTTTAAACTGGAGATTGAACCTGGTGAAAGCATACGGGCCGCCTAAACTCCCGGACCAGACCTGGCAACCCAATATGCAGGCACACAACTACTGTTCCAGCCGCGCACCCGCCCCAAACGCTACTGGGACGGCCACAGCGCGCTCCGTTGAAACTGACCCAGCCGCTCCTGCGAGCTCCGTGCAGCCGGCAGCTAGGAAGCAGAAGCAAGGGCAACCTCCAGTGAACCTGAAAGACTCCATGTTCCTGTGCAGACTCTGTTCCAGCCGCAGCCATGTCATGGAAAGCAGACAGTCACGTAGTCAGTGCCAACACCCCCCCTTTTCCCATTGCAACATCAGCAGTTTAAGGGGCAATCAGCAGCGATCCTGATATCAGCAATGAGTCATTCCTCCAGCTATGCAGTAGCGATCCCCAGACGTTTGCAGAGATCGCGCCTATTGTTCCAGAACGTTAATCACTTCAGCAGAGATCTCCCAGTTCCTCCCGGTTGCAAAAGCCATTGGAATCAGAATAGATTTCCAAATTCTCACTACCCCACCCCGGCAGCCAAAGATTAATCCTTTTTGTCACCTTTTGTCACCTGGGAACCTAGGAGGGGTAAATCCCCTCTCCCCGCCCCCAGAAAAACAGTATATCTGGGGTGCCCCCAGCCCATTATGTTACCTTAGGTCTTTCCTGGCTTCTACATCGTTACTCTGTTGGTTTGGTTTTGCGCAGCCTGACCACGCTCCCTCCCACCTTGCTGGCCAAGTCTACGGGAACCTCTTGCCCCCATCTTTGCTCTTATTTTCTGCTATCTTAGTCTATTGGAACTTGGACAACTCCTCTTCAAGAACGGTAAATATTACCCCATCAACGATTCCTGCCAAATGGGCATCTGTCTGTATTCTACTACCTTTATTTCTTAGAACCTTTGTATGTTTGTGTTGCATCACTGAATGAAAGAAACGACATAAACTCTCTTAATTCGGAGATCCCTTGTCTGTCTTTATTCTTAAGGTCACAGTTAACAGGCTCTGATGTAGTTGGTTGATATCCCGCTTTATAAATACATAGTTTCCGATTGCTTGGCTAATTTCCCCTTTTAAAGAGCAATTCGGGTAACACTGGGACCTTCTGCATGCCAAGCAGATCCCCTGCCACCGAGCCATAGCCCTTCCCCAAACCTCAAAGCAAGTAGTCATGCTCTTCCTAGACCCTTGAGGAAAAGGATATATTGATGGTGTTGCATAATTCCAAAATCTTCCTGCTGATCAAGCTACCTGTGAATTTTAGTAATGACAGAAGCCATAGTGGGATCCATTGCTTCCTAGGCAATGCCAAGTTTCTTTTGATACTGGCAGATGACCCTCACTCAGGTTCTCATACAATTTTTAGAGTTGTCCTCAGACTAGAGGGGAAAAGGTAGAAACAGAGTGGAAACTTACCCAGAAAGCATCTTCCTGCTGTGCTTTAAATTTCTGCCTGATGTCTTTCTGCCAGACTCCCAGACTCAGTTGGCCAGGTGTTGCCATTGATAGTGTCACAGTCTCTGACATATTACAGCACATAAACCATAGTATTTTGTTGTACATGTGCAGAATTATTCACTATAAAACTAAAAGCTACACATACAAACAGCTAAACAGTTATATAATTGAAGGTGTAGTTACTTTTAAAAAGAAGGAACTAAAGCCTCTAGTTTCATTGAGCTTATGTTTCTGAAAATACACTGACAGATGGCAGGAGAAATACTTATTTACACTTTCAGTAAAGAGCTCCTTTACCCTTTCAAGGTAAACCTTGAGAAGAGCTCCACCAGCATTGAGGAGAGCTTCCCCACCTTTTTTAATGAAGGAGCACAAAAGCCTCTTCAAATCTTATCGGCTATGAACAGTCTTCTTGCCTGTTCAATGCCATAAACTGTTTTTCGACCCTTCTTCAATGACATTATATGTTTTTCTGCCCTTTCAATGCCATTATATGTCTTTTCACCCTACCAAGGACATTACATGTTCTCTACCCTCCAAACCACAAGGCTAGCAAATGCTAACTAATGCAATGTAAGCATATAATTGTGTTTTATGATTTAAATGTGTAGACATTATACTATTGATTCACAAATGAATGTAATGAATGTGTCTTATGCTGGAGATGAGAATGATGTTAAAATTGAATATATAGAGTGATTATGAAAGCTCACAAATGATAGTTTATAGTTTAGTAAAATAGACACAGAAGATGTGGATGTCCAAATATGGTCTTACGAGGGGAGCAATTTAGCACAATAAGTGAAGCAATTTAGCACACTTAAGTGGAGCAACTTATCACATTCCTGCTACAGAGTCACAGAACCCTCCTGATAACAGGAGTGCAGGATCTTTCTTCCTCCTTTTCATGAAGTTTGAAACAGTATAAATATCGGCACAGTAAGACTAGATTTTCAGACCTCAATCAGAGTGTCTCAAGAAGAGGCTGTCGGTATGTATGGTTTTGACTCATTATTCTAGAATGTGACTTAGATACTTTATGCTAAATCAGACTTATTTGACTGTAATAATTTGAAGTTGGATTTTCAAACTGAATAGTATGTAAGACTTGTTTGCTTTATTGCATACATTGTAAAATACATTGTCACTGCATACATTGTAACAAAGTGTAAAGACTTTGTAACTTGCATTTACACATTTTTACTGTTAGTATTTCAATAAAAAGACTTGCTTTTTAAAAGTAGGTAAAGTCGTTGAGTCCTGCTTAGTGAGTGACTGGCTGAATAAGATAACATATCACTTCTCAGGAAGTGGTCCTTTCTAAGAGCCTATCACTTCAACAGCACAACCCGCTTCAATAGAGTAAAGGTAATATCAATCTGCTGGGTGCTAATGCAAGCATTGTTCTTGACACATCCTCAAGTTGCAGTTTAGTGTTTCCTGGCTTTGGGGTAAGGTTGTCAACCTCCAGGTGGTGGCTGGAGAGCTCCTGGGATTTCAACTGATCTCCAGGTGACAACGGTCAGTTCACCTGGAGAAAATGGCTACTTTAGATGGTGGACTCTATGGGATTGTAACCTGCTGAGGTCCCTTCCCTCCCCAAACCCTGCTCCACCGTCAAAATCTCCAGGTATTTCCTAAGCGAGAGCTGACAACCCTACTTTGGGGTGCTCTTTGTGACCTTGTCTTGTGTTCTCTACAGACCCCTCTTGGCAGTCAAGAGTTGCCTCAGGCATAAACCAGTTCTCTATACACCACTTTACAATCCTAACATAAAGATCATAGAGCGCTAAGATTTTAGGCTTAACTAAGCACACCAGGAACTTCAGAAAATCAGTGGAGTCCCACTGCATTAGACCAAAGTCCACCATTCTGTGAAGAGCTAGAGGCTAGGCCTGTCGATTCGTTTCATGCCGAACTGGAAATCCCCCGAAGCAAGCTTGAATTTGGGCTTCCCAGTTCGTCACGAACCGAAAGCAAAAACTGTGGAGATTCTCGAATCTGAACTTGCCAGCTTCAGGGAGTCTCTGCTTTGAATTCATCAGGTTCGGCTTCGGGGAATGCAGCTACGGCAGCGCCTGCTTTCTTTGTTTCAATTAAAAACAATTTGAAACAAAGAAAGCTCTTCCTCCTTGAGGCAGTCTGCCTTTGAGGAGACAAACAAACAGCCAACCAGCAGTGGCCAGCTGGTTCTTTTGGCCAATCAGAAGGGATTCTCCATTTTGAACTGGGAACTTTCTTGTTAACATTTCCTCTTTTGTGGTTCACACTGTGGGTGTGGGATGGCTACAGTGTGAAACCACAAACAAGGACGTATTTTAAACAAAAAATTACCAGAGAAGAATAGGAAAAAATTTCCCACGGCTCCTGGGGGGGCATCGTTTGAGCTAGAGGTCCCAAATGTTCAGGGTCGCTTGGAGGGATCCTCCTTGCAAGAACCCCCAGATTTTGTGAAGATTGGGTCAGTTATGGGGTCTGGAAGGGGTCCCCCCATCTGCCCACTGGAATGAATAGAAGCCGGTTTCATCCCATGGAAGAGGCTTGGATTTTAAAAGGACATTTTCCTGTGTGCTTGAAGCTGGCTCATTCTGCATATGAATCACAAGGAGATTGCCTATTTTGCATTTGCGTATGTCTCCAGCTTACCCTCTGCAACTAGCTCTTGAGAAACTGCCTTCCAAATAGCTGAAGAAAGGCGAGGCAAACAGATCTCCCTGCAGTTTGAACACACTCCTTGCAAGAACTACCAGGTTTGGTAAAGATTGGGTCAGGGGTTCCAGAGTTATGGGGTCTGAAGGGGTCCCCACCATCCACCCATAGGAAAGAATATGAGATGGCTTCTATCCCCCTCCAGACCCCATAACTCTGGAACCCCTGACCCAATCTTCACCAAACTTGTGGGTTCTTGCAAGGAGGGTCCCTCCAAGCCACCCTGAAAATTTGGGACCTCTGTCTTCTGTGTTTGTGGGCTGGGCTGGGCAGTGGGCACTGGCCTCTGAAGAACCCTTCTGGCTTTCTGATCCCTGCTGTGGCCTGGAGTTGGCATAGGCCAGAGTTTGGCCTGGCCAGGGGTCTCTTCTCCTGATTTAAAAGTTGCTGTGTGTGGATTTGTTCTGGCTTTCTAATCCCTCCTGTGGCCTGGAGTTGGCATAGGCCAGAGTTAGGCCTGGCCTGTGGTCTCTTCTCATGATTTAAAAGTGGCAGTGTGTTCAAACTTCAGGGAGATCGGCTTCTATTCATTCCAATGGGAGGATGGGGGGACCCGTTCCAGACCCCATAACTCCAGAACCCCTGACCCAATCTTAACCAAACCTGGGGGTTCATGCAAGGAGGGTCCCTCCAAGCAACCCTGAAAATTTGGGACCTCCAGCTCAAAAGATGCCCCCCCAGAGCCGCAGAAAGCCACAAATGGGTTTAAATGGCTTTAAATGGCCAAATTTTCCGGGAATCCTGAATTTAAACCCGAATTCCTACCTAACCCAACATAGGGGGATTCGGGGTTCCCCGGGGGGAAAAGGCCACTTAACCCTGAATCTGTATTAAAACAATTTTTTTTAATTCAACAGCCCTACTAGAGACTTCTGGGAAGATTCCCTGGGAAGTTTAAAAACAGCAGCTCAGTGTCCACATGTGCAGTCTTTGAAGATGGAAAGGTTTAAGTAAAGGGGGCATTCCCAGGCCGAAAGGGATTTGGGGGATGACTAAAGCCAGCTCCAACCCCAGGAATGCCCCTTTGATGCTGCCGCAAGCCCTTGACCAGGAAAACGCTGCCAGTGAGGCTGCGCTGGTGAATGTGGCTTGTGCTGCCACACTGCTCCCCAGAGCAAGCATAAGTGGCCCTGCGCTGGCATTAGTGCCAGTTTAGCTGTTGCAAGTGGTCCTAATGCCAACACTGGGGTCACGACAGCTCCTAAGCGTTTGGCCGCTCCTGTTAGGATTGGGCTGTAAGTCTAGCAGTCACTACTATGTGCTCACCACTATGAATTGGGCTACTAGACAAATCAGTAGGGTTGTCAATCTCCGGGTACTAGCTGAAGATCTCCTGCTATTACAACTGATTTCCAGCCAATAGAGATCAGTTCACCTGGAGAAAATGGCCACTTTGGCAATTGGACTCTATGGCATTGAAGTCCCTCCCCAAACCCTCCCCTCATAAGGCTCCACCCCCAAAATCTCCAGGTATTTCCCAACTCAGAGCTGGCAACCCTACAGATCAGCAGTATTTTAGAAGTATTCCAAGCAAGTTCCAGCTTGCTAGGATGGAGCACTGCCGAATTACCCTGGAATTTAGCTCCCCCCCTCACTTCCTCAGGACAGTGTGGGAAAAGCTCTGCTTGATCCCCACTGCCTTTCAGGCCTTTTGGTCAATTAGTACTCTGGGGATATCTCCCAGATCTTATTACCATACATCAAATGGTTCACAGAGAGTGACACATAGCTTATACTTTGCATGCCCAGGGGCAGTCTTAAGCACGGGGCCAGGGCTGCGGAGGGGGAAGGAGAAACAAAATTCCAGGGGCCCATGTGCATCAGGTTCTCTGGATTCCTAGCTTTCATTAAAAATGTAAGTCTGCAGCCCTTTGCATTGAGGAGATATGCCTTTCCCCTTAGATTTCTGCAATTGAAGGAGCCAGAGAGTTACTCCCCCCCCCCCATGAAAGCTGTAAATTCAGACAACTTGATATGGATATTTATTATAACATTATATTGACATAATGATATTCTAGTGCCGATTAAAAAATAAATAAACCCAACTGTGAAAGGGGGAAGGAAATGGCCACTCCGGGGACAATTGCAGGGAAAACCTGGGAGACTCGGCTGATGTGCCTCCACTCCATGCAGAAAATGTCTGACTTTTCACATCTCCCCAATTTTCCTTCCCCATTAAGCATCTTTACATTGTTCCAAGCTTGCTTTTTTGTTTGGGGTGACTAGCAGTATTTTAAAGTACTTCTTCAGTTGAGTACTTTTGGAGAGAGGCTGATGTCTCACTTCATTCAATGGGGCTTATTCCCATATAATTTGTGTCTCATTTGTATTTAATTTATAGCACACTTCAGTATTCTGGCTCAGTCCCTTGGCTGGGGAGTCTTTCTGATTCTGCTTTCTTATTATTTTCTTTTTGCACCCTATCCTACTGTAATATGCATAGGGTAAATAACAGGGTAAAATTTATTATTTAATAATCCTGTCCCTTTTTCTTTCCTGTTGCTTACCTAATGAGCAATCAGTATTCTATTCATCATATCAGGAAGCTGATGATTTTTTGTGTTATGATATTTGGTTCCAGTCAGGGCCATATGGGGGGTGGGGCAGATGGAGTCTTTGTCCAGAGGTCCATAGTGGCTCTCAGCAGCCCTGCATGGGTCATCTGGTGCAGCTGCCCTGGGGCATGTGCTGGAGGGGTTCACCACCCTACAACCACCTGCCCCCACCCCACTGCTGCCCTGAAGCTTCCCCCCCCACCTCTGTTGAGTTGTAGTGGTGGCAGCTTCACTCAAGCAGCATCTGGCAATCCCCTGCACTGCCTGAGATTAGGAAATGGGAGGAAGATGATCAGGTGTGTGGCAGGGGGTGCTCACTCAAGCCCCTTGCCTTGCAGGAAGATAGTGCCCAGCCACACTGTGAGGTACGAGGAAGGTAGGCCAAACCCCATACACCTGGCTAGACAGGCAGATGGGGAGGCTGGCTCTTTCTCCCACTTCTGCAGTGATTCTAGGTCCTCATCCTCAAGTTCTGCCTGGCACCCTAGAATCACTAAAGACCACCCCATGCTTCAAGTGCCCAGTTTTCAGTGCAAGAACGCATTGATCCACTGAATACAGAACAAATGTGCTTGATTTTAGGAGTCAAGAAGGGGCAAATGCTAGAACAGACCATCCACCACCCCAACGGGCTCAGGGAAATCAAGGGAAGCACTTCTTTTATAAGTTACAGTTTCTGTCTGTGCATTGGGGGTGGGGGAGAACAGCCATGGTAAGGAATCATGAGTACACATTCATGAAATATGTATAATCCATACATGGGCAGCTCATTCCTGAGCTTTGCAGAGGCTGGGGACAGAGCAGCCAAGGCGCTGACGCGGCACCTCCGAAGAGGTTCCTCAGTTACCAAAAGGCTAAAAAAAGCCTGTTTAAATTTAAAAGTTCAAAAATGGGAATTCCCCCCCCCCCATAGAGAACAGCGTTACTGCGCCAGGAAAAACCTGTCGCAGCAACGCTGTTTCAGAAGGGGGCGTTCCCGGGCTGGAAGGAGTTAGGAGGCAACCTACCAGCAGCCCAGCAGCCCAGAATGCCCCGGGAATGCCTCCCAGGATGCCGGCGCGAGCACTTGCGCCAGCAGGAAGCCGGCGGAAGGCCGAGTCAGCATCCATGGGCCGTGCTGCCGTGCCAGTTCTAGGGTGCCGTCACAAATGGCACTATGCCCGTGTCCATGCCACTTCTGGCAAGGCTACAAAAGAGAATGATGTCACACAGCTCCCCCCCAACCCCATTCCAGCAGGCTCAAAATACGTTTTTTACTCTGCCAGTTTTGTAGCCCAGACTAGAAGCTCTGCAGAGCTTGGAAGCTAAATGTATAGAAAACACAGCAACTGTGACCAAATGTGTAACCAAAGTACCTGTTCAAAATGTTTGCTTTTTCAGTTGGAGTTATTAGCTTCTGTGTTCTTCTTATGGACTTCATTTCATGCTTATATGCCGCACTGATGTTATATATGTGAAAATTTATTATAATGAACCAGGTGTATCATTGCATTATAAGAAGCTTATTTTCAAATTACATACACACTTTCACATTGTTTGCATCTTGAACTGTTACTTTGGTTACACATTTGGTCATAGTGGCTGTGTTTTCTATAAATTTTGCATGTTTACAGCACAAGTTGTTTGCTAGAGCTTGGAAGCTAAGCAGGATCCACGATGGTTAGTACTTGGATGGGAGGCCACCAAGGAAGATCAGGGTCACTATGCAGAGGAAGGCAATGTTACCCTGATTAGAATGTCTCTGCTTTAGTTGGGGGAATGAGCATTGGAGACTAAGCTTTGTGAGGGGTCGGGTAATGCAGGACTTTTTAGCCAGCTTTTATGGGAATAAGTTTCTTTGGAAAAAAATCTTACTAAAGAATTGTTTGCTTCCAAATTAAAGGAAGTTTGATTTTAAAAATAGTTCAAACAAACACACACAGCAAAATCACACACCCGATTCACACAAGAGCTAAGAAAATAACAGGGAGGAGGGGTGGGACACAAGGATGTTAGGGTAGGATCCAGGACACACACACACACACACACAATGAATGGCACGAGGGTTAATACTTGTAGTAAAAATGAGCACTGAGGCTGCATGATGTAACTAACAAACAAAAGATTTGCCAGGGACAAAAATTCAAATCATTCCTCCCATAGCTGGGACAAAGGTTGCGATGGGTATGTGGTCATGAGGACGTTTCAGAGTACCTGTGCTGGCTTGATTAATTGCCGGTGCTGACTTTAGTATAGATTTTCAAATGGGTGAAGATGTCTGAGACGTTTCTCAGGAAGGGTGTGAGTAAAGCAGGAGATGGTTGATTTAATCTCCTCTGCATGCGGGATGAGGCTTGAGGGTGTATCAGACGTGCAAAAGGACAATCCAGACCTTTCTGAATATCGCCTGATCACTGATGGGATTGAAAGTTCTCCCTATCAGTTCCAGGTGTCTGCTTGGAGCGCTTCATTAAGTATGCGAGGGAGGCTGCTTACTCCTTATTGTTCTCAGCCTTTCACACCTCAAGGCCAGGGAAATGTAAATGACTCACCACTGACTGACAGCTTCCAAGGTTTCAAACTGGTCACAAAGATGTCCAGGGCCTTGGAATCTTGGTTCACCTTTGAGGAGCAGTGCCCTGCTTTTTCGTGTTAGCCTTGGCCCAGTACACCTCAATGATGTACCAGGTTGCTGGGGCAGTTAGGGGACCAACAGCAATGGCAAACCACCTACAGCTCATCTCTTGCCTTGAAAACCCCATGAGGGGGTCACTATAAGTCAGTTGCGACTTGATGACCCTTAAGTATTATTTATCAAGATTAAGGCGGAGGAAAGCAGCGAGAGAATGCGCATATGCAAATCATTTGCAATCTAATTTAGAATGCTAATTCCCCCCCCCCTAAATTCAGGGGCACTGTTGCAATTTGTGATCCATAATGATGGCTTGTCAAAAATCTAAGTTCCAGTCCTAGGAGGGAAAGTAATTATGGTGGTTGACATTGGTGTTTTTAGTGAGCATTGCATCCTGATTTACCCATGCAAGAACAAAACCAAGCTACACAAGAATCAATTTTGTGGTCTGTCACAACCTTTACCTGAAGGAGCCGAATCCTTTGAGAACGAGCTTTCATTTACAGTGGATACTCAGTCATAATGACTAGCAAATTACCACTGATAGAAGTGGGGATAAAACAGGCAGACGGGGTCATACATCACTGAAAAAGTTCTCTCAACACATTATTACACAAGGCAGGGGAAAAAAATCAATTACCCAAACATAGACATACTTCAAACAAAACAATAAAACCCAAAAGGTCATAATAAAATCAAACAATGTCATGAATAATTATGCGCGGGGGGGGGGGGAATCCCAGGATAGCCCCCCCAAGCAGTTGTTCTGCAGCTTACATTCCTTTAATGTCATTTAATAGCATATTAATTTCTATTCTGCTTGTTCCCTGTAACAGTCAAGCCAAAATAATTGGGGGGGGGGGAATCAAAGGCTATTTTAAATTTGTTCACTTTTTTGAAGTAAATAATGGATTTTTTTTGCCTTGAAATGTCATGTTTCATTCATCATGAGACAAAGAGAATTAATGTGTCTTTCAAAAAATTAATAAAACTGCAGTAGAGTGGGGGGGTTGTAAAAAAATTATTATATGACTGCAAGGCAGGTGAATATTAGGATTCCCGTAATTCCGGGGGGGGGGGGCGTAAGGCAGTGGCCAGGAGAGGCTTCCCAGCTGCCAAAAGGAAATATAAAACCATCTAAAAATAAAAACTTGGCAATGCCTCCATTGACTGCAGCAAGGCTGTACCACCAAAAAAGGTGGTGTAGCAACCCTGCAGCATGAGGGGACATTCCTGGGGCAAAAGGGGTTATGAAGCTGCCTAAAGGCAGCTCTGCCCCCCAGGAATGCCCCAGGAACACCCCATGCCGGCGTGGGCTTTCACTTTCAGGAATTCCATGCCAGCATAGTTGCACTGGTGGTGGAAGCCAGCGCAGCTTCACGGCTCACTGATGCCAGGGTGTTTGCCCCTGGGACAGCGTAAGTGCCCCTTATCCTGGGTTAAAGGGGCACTTACGCTGGTGTGGGGTCAGGCTGGTTCCTAAGGAGCTTCGCCCCCCCCTTTCAGGATTGCAGCCTTAGGCTAAAGTATCAGTCATACCTTTTCCATAACATAGTGGCTAATACTAAATACTGGGGTCACTGTTCACATTCCGGCCTTTGAGTCCATCACACTGCCATTCTTTGTTTATGGCTGATCGGGACCAATGTAATATACTATGGACTCAGTTTAAGAAAAACAAAAGTCACTTTCCCACCCAGCCCACAGGTAACACAACTCCCATCATTTTCCTGTTTTCTCCAGCACACGGGGTAGATGCAGATGACCTGGAATCACTCCATGGCTACCAGCTGGTTCACACATTACTTTTCAAATCTGTCCTCTAGTTCAGGTGACAAAACACATGTATGAGATGTCAATTGACTGGGTTTCCCTACATCACTGAAATGGCACCAGAAAGATAGGTCCTTCCATCCACGTTTAATAAGGGAAACCCAGCCATTGAAATGCACACAGATCATTCCCAACTGATGGTGTCACATCTGTGTTTGGAGAGGACATTCTGTTGTCAGCCTGATCGCCATGTATCCAATACTTTGGTTGCATCAACCTGCATGATTCTATTTCTTTACTAGTGTGTCTTGACACCATTACATCAGATGTAGCATTGTGCCATCATCCTGTTTATTGGGCAAGCTGCAGAGTGAAATTCTGAAATATACACAGCACTGCCTTTCTTCTCCTCCTCTCTTGGAATATCTCTTTGATCGAAACTGAATTGATTCAAAATATACTCCAAATTCCTAAAAAAAGAGGGAAAGAAATGGATTGCTGGATTTTAGGGAGAAATTAAGTAAAGAGGAATTAAGAGAAATTTTCTTAACAACACTATCTCTAAGTCAATCCATGCATCATACCAAATTAGACCCTTACCCCTTCAGACTTCTGGGCTGAGTATGTGTTGGAGGTTTAAATGTTAAACATTCCTGGCGTATAATAGATTGGCATGTAAAAGCAAAAGAGGTTTAGTATGGCTGTCTCACTTATGTGCAAATAAATTTTCCTTGGGGGAGGGCACTCAAAAATGCTGCCCTCCACCTGCGGTCTGGAGTACTCCAGTCCAGAATTCCCATCCCATCCTGCATAATGTGTCGAACAGTAGCCCATCCTTGGATTTCTGTTACAATTCAAACAGAATGCCGTGCGGAGCAGGGAAATTTCCTGGTGGGCCAAGCAAAGCCAATCCCCAGCAACTCTGTTGGTGTCTTGGGGCCACTTGACTCAGAGTATTCATTGGCAATGATAACACCACAGGGACCCCCAAGCTTAGTTTGTTCCTGGTGTGAGTTCAACAACATTGACCAAAAATTGATGCATCAGAGCCAGCGTGGGGGACTCTAATCTAGAACCGGGTTTGATTCCCCACTCCTCCACATGAGCAGCAAACATTAACCTGGTGAACCGGGTTGGTTTCCCCACTCCTACACATGAAGCCTTCTGGGTGACCTTGGACTAGTCACAGGTCTCTCAGAACTCTCTCAGCCCCACCTACCTCACAAGGTGTCTGTTGTGGGGAGGGGAAGGGAAGGCAATTGTAAGCCACTTTGAGTCTCCTTAAAGGTTGAGAAAAGCAGCTTATAAAAACCAACTCTTCTTCTTCTTCTTCTTCTTCTTCTTCTTCTTCTTCTTCTTCTTCTTCTTCTTCTTCTACCATGGATCTTTTCTGTTGCAACCCTTCCTATTTGATTTCACAAAATTACAGGATCATTATGTCAGTTGCTTCTTCGCATTAAAGGTATGCATTCTTTTCCAGTTTGTGGATATCATCTCTATTATACCACAGTGGAGAAATATTTGGCCACTGTTACTAACTCCGAGACCATCATAATGGCCCATAACAATGGAAGTGCAAGAGCTGTGATTTAGATGGGAGTCTATGATCACAGGTACTATTAGGAACTAGAGAGTAAGATCTAGTAATAAAGGAAAGAAAGAGATATGGAATGGATTAAAGGTTCCATAAAAGAACAGACTGACCTTTTAGTATGCCAGTCAATCATACTATCTCTTGTGATCTTATAGGCTTTCAGCCAATTTGGAAAAGGATTGATAAAATTTGCATGGCAAAGTCTTATTGTAAACTCTTTTGGACTCCCTGATCTCTCTCTTGAACTCCTCCATTGAAGACTCTTTGAATATCCAACATCAAAAAAATGGCCAGATAAACGTACAGCCTTTTGGATGGAAATAAAATGACAGGCACTTTGTTTATTCTCAGCAAGGTATAACTGTCACTAAGTTTGCTTTGATGGAGCACTCATACGAATGGGGAGAGGGATAAAGGATTTCAAGGATACCTTCAGGGGAAAAAATCATACCTGTATGGTATCAGTGCCTACATAATCCTAAGCACTGAGCATTGCATTGTGAAATCCAAATACTAAACACATCAGGGAAAAGGTTATACATCGCCAGGAGGCTAACATTTCAGTGGGGCCACATGTTCAGTATGTAGTAAAGTTATAGTGAAAGAAATATGGAAGAGTGTTCAAAATGTTCATGGTCTCTCCTTTAACTCATGTATTTATTTCTGCATGCATTCAAGGTGACTTAAAAGGTAAAGAACATAAATCAGTGAGGGACACACACACACACACAAAAGTATTTAAATTGCACCACCTCCACTACTGTTTGGCTGGGGGTTAGGGCACTGCAAGCCCCTGAGAAAATTTTGAAATTTGACCAATTACAGAGACATTTTGAAGCCATATGAAATGGGTATTAGAGCATATTCTAAGGTCAATATTAAGTGTTTCAACCCATTGGCTTATGATTCTATCACTAAAATAGCCTTATTTTAATAACAAACAAAAAAACTCCATTGATTTTGTTGGAAAATTCACTCATTAAAAAAAAGTTGCTTCAAGGCCCCTCCAGGATTAGGGCCCCTGAAGCTTCACCTTCAGTAGTTTCATAGTAGATCTGCCACTAAGCAGCCCTATGTGTACTTACTCCCCTATAGGATTGGCATTACAGGGCAGGTGGGAAGCAGCCTCCATTCCAACCAAAGATTATGGAACAATATTAGGCTAAAAGCTGAAAGGGAGCTTCAAGAGGTGGGTTGCTCTTTCCAAATTTGAGAAATGGTGATTTGCTTCAATGTCCTGAAGATTAGATAGGAGCAGAAACTTTCCTGCATTGTAGTGTTTTGGAATTTCATAATTGTTCCTAAACAGCTCCCAAAGCCCTAACCAAGTCCTGACCTGGATGGCCCAGGCTAGCTCTGACTTGCCAGGTCTTGGAAGCTAAGCAGAGTTGGCCCTGGTTAGTATTTGTATGGGAGACCACCAAGGAATTCCATGATCGCTATGCAGAGGCAGGCAATGGCAAACCAACTCTGCTTGTCTCTTGCCTTGAAAACCTCTGGGGCCGCCATACGTTGGCTGCGACTTAATAGCACTTTCCACCTACGCAGCTGTTTTCCTCAAGGGCTCAGTGTCTGCATTTCATCAGTTTATGCTGTTTCTGAGGGTGGAAAACAACTACCTGGATTTTTAAATCCCAGTAGTGCAGTCCTAAGGGGAGTTATATCCTTCAAAGTACTTTGAAACCAATGGGCTTTGAAGGATGTAACTTTGCTTAGGATAAACTGTAAATCTCAGAAACTTCGTCCTATAGGGAACGTGTCCTGCAAGTCTGGTGATGGGGGGGTGGGGGGTGGGCAGTTTAAGAACAGATGCAAAATAGTATGAAACATTATTGTGTGTCCCCGCTTATCCAGTTGATTTCCTAACACAATTAGCTTTCATTCTGTTTTAAAGAATCCCGAAACAAGCAGGAAAACAGACTGTTTATGGCTTTATATAAGTAATGACCTAAGGAGCCCCTTGGCGCAGAGTGGTAAGCTGCAGTACCGCAGCCCAAGCTCTGCTCACGACCTGAGTTCGATCCCTTCGGAAGTTGGTTTCAGGTAGCCGGCTCAAAGTCGACTCAGCCTTCCATTCTTTCGAGGTCAGTAAAATGAGTACCCAGCTTGCTGGGGGTAAAGGGAAGATGACTGGGGAGGCACTGGCAAACCACCCCGTAAACAAAGTCTGCCTAGCAAACGTCGGGATGTGACATCACATTGTAACAAAGTGTAAAGACTTTGTAACTTGCATTTACACATTTTTACTGTTAGTATTTCAATAAAAAGACTTGCTTTTTAAAAGTAGGTAAAGTCGTTGAGTCCTGCTTAGTGAGTGACTGGCTGAATAAGATAACATATCACTTCTCAGGAAGTGGTCCTTTCTAAGAGCCTATCACTTCAACAGCACAACCCGCTTCAATAGAGTAAAGGTAATATCAATCTGCTGGGTGCTAATGCAAGCATTGTTCCTTGACACATCCTCAAGTTGCAGTTTAGTGTTTCCTGGCTTTGGGGTAAGGTTGTCAACCTCCAGGTGGTGGCTGGAGAGCTCCTGGGATTTCAACTGATCTCCAGGTGACAGTGGTCAGTTCACCTGGAGAAAATGGCTACTTTAGATGGTGGACTCTATGGGATTGTAACCTGCTGAGGTCCCTCCCCTCCCCAAACCCGGCTCCACCATCAAAATCTCCAGGTATTTCCTAAGCGAGAGCTGACAACCCTACTTTGGGGTGCTCTTTGTGACCTTGTCTTGTGTTCTCTACAGACCCCTCTTGGCAGTCAAGAGTTGCCTCAGGCATAAACCAGGTCTCTAAACACCACTTTACAATCCTAATGTAAAGATCATAGAGCTCTAAGATTTTAGGCTTAACTAAGCACACCAGGAACTTCAGAAAATCAGTGGAGTCCCACTGCATTAGACCAAAGTCCACCATTCTGTGAAAAGCTAGAGGCTAGGCCTGTCGATTCGTTTCATGCTGAACTGGAAATCCCCCAAAGCAAGCTTGAATTTGGGCTTCCCAGTTCGTCACGAACCGAAAGCAAAAACTGCGGAGAGTCTCGAATCTCAACTTGCCAGCTTCGGGGAGTCTCTGCTTTGAATTCATCAGGTTTGGCTTCGGGGAATGCAGTGACATCACCCCATGGGTCAGGAATGAGCCAGAGCTTGCTCAGGGAACCTTTACCTTTTACCTTTAAGTAATGACCTGGACCTTTTAATTGGCTTTGGAAGGAAATAGGTAGACACTATAGTTGAGCCAGAGCTGGAATGATTTTTTTATTTAGCTAGAAGGAAAAATTCTGTATAACTGTAGATTCCAAGTTGTTGTCTGTCCTTGAAATTGGCAGAACAAGAGAGAGAGAGAGAGAAAGAGAGGGAGGGAGAGGTCAAGGAATGATCTGTAGGGATACTACATGGTATTGCAGCCTCGTAGAACCTACATGAAAAAGATGCTCCTTCTATGCAATGGAAGAGATAGTAACATACATACTTTGGGAACATCAAGCTGCCATTACCATCTAAGTGAATGTCATACATGTGTAGCTTATCCATGTGTGTGGAGTGCATATGCTGTCCAGTCCTGCAAGGACTGTACCCAAAACAAGCTTCCTTTCATGAATCACTTTCTGGACTGAGATGGTATAAGGGGAAATGTAGGGGTAAACCCCTACGTGGGCACTTACTAATGGATGGGTTGACAGTGTTATCTTTCTGCAGGGTTGGGGATATTTTCTCATTCCAGGAAAGTTTAAACCTCATAATTGTGGTTCATATATCAGATGTCATGGGGCCATGGCTCAGTGGTATAACATCAGCTTTGCATGAAGGTCCTGGGACCTTGCATCTTTAGTTCAATTCAGTTTCAATTTAATTATGGTCATTGACCAGCAAAGACATCTTTAGTTAAAAAAGGCTCTCAAACTACTGTCATGTGCTCTAGCTGTGGCTCCCTTTAAAGATATCTGGGAAGCTCCAACTGGTACTGAATGCAGCAGCCAGACTCCTGGCTGGGATCAGGCACTCAGAATACATAACTCTAGTGCTGCATCAACAGTACTGGCTGCCTATTTGCTTTCAGGGCATATTCAAAGTACTGCTTATTACCTTTGAAGCCCTTCATGAACTAGGGTCCTCATATTTATCGAACCACATTACCCTGTATATACCCCTGCACCAGTTACATTCTACAGACAGCCTCCTTCTTAAGGTACCCTCCATTAGGATTGTTTGTACAGCTAATAGAGAGCATGGGCTTTCTCTATAGTGGGTGAGGAGGGTGCTTTCACTTGTTATGTTTAACGGGGTTGCCAACCTCCAGGTACTAGCTGTAGATCTCCTGCTATTACAACTGATTTCCAGCCAATAGCGATCCGTTCACCTGGAGAAAATGGCTGCTTTGGCAATTGGACTCTATGGCATTGAAGTCCCTCCCCAAACCCCGTCTGCTTCAGGCTCTGCCCCCAAACTCTCCAGGTATTTCCCAAGCCAGAGCTGGCAACCCTAATGTTTAGGAAGGCATGTAAGGCACAGGGTTGTCAGGCCGGGCCAAGCTACCAGCAGGAAACTGAGGGGCATAGGTGTGGCCATTGGTGACAGCATGGCATCACTTCTGGGAAAACCCAGGAAGTGATATCATGCCTCTCTAGGAATTGCTGGAAACTCAATAGTAAAACCATAGAATTTTTGGCAAATGCTACAGAGGACTTTAATCAATTCTGGGAAAAATCACTATAGCAGGAGATCTCCCCCCTCATAAGGCAGTCTTATTACAGATAGCTTTTGGTAGAGAGTAAGCTGTTTCAGCAGATTTGGCTGTGCTCATTTGAATTTTGTGTGTTTGTCAATCCTGAATGTTTAAAATGTTGACTGGTTTCAAATTCATAATTGGTGTATTTTAATCTGTGTTCTAATTTTGTTGGTTGGACTATTATAATCTTCACATTCTGGTAGGTGCAGTGTTAACTCCCTGGAATCCGAGGAGATAAGGCAGGATAAACATGCTTTAAATAAATAAATACATAAATGAAAATAAACACCTTTACCTGCCACCCTGGAGAGCTGCTGCCAGTCAGAATAGACAATACTAAACTGGATGGACTAAGGATCTGACTCAGTATTACAGCGCATTCCTGACCGGAATGCCTGCGCCGGGCTTAGAAGGTAATGCAGCGGTGCTGCCTCCTAAGGAGGTTTCAGCCAAGCCGAAACCTCCGCCCAGAGCCAAAAATCTGTGCAACCCTCATAGGGTTGCATGGGAGATACGCCACCTAAAAGGTGCAGTATCTTGGCCGGAAAAAAGGGGGCGTCCCTGAGCCGTAACTGCTCAGGAGGCCACCTAACGGCATCCCCGCCTCCTGGCCGGCAGGAATGCCTCCTGGGATGCCGCTGTGGCCTTTACCGGCAGCTGGATGCTGGCAGCAGGCTCCATCAGCGTTCGGGCCTGGCACTGCCGCGGCAGCAGTCAGTGACCGGCCCTGCACGCTGGCGCTGGGGCCACAAACGTCAGCATGTGCCACCCAGACGCCGGCACTGTGGGCTAGGGTTGCCAGGTCCCTCTTTTCCTCCGGTGGGAGGCTTTCGTGTTTTAGTGTGTGCACGTGAAACGGGTCTGTGCCTTTCAAGTGTCTAGGCTCTTAGAATGGACCACTTCCTGAGAAGTGATATGTTATCTTATTAAGCCAGTCACCTACTAAACAGGACTCAACTACTTTACTTACTTTAAAAAAGCAAGTCTTTTTATTGATGTACTTCCAGTAAAAATGTATATATATATATATGTATATGCAAGTATTACAATGTCTTACATTCAATGACAATGTATTCAACAAAAGCAAGCAAGTACTACATACTATTCAGTTTTAAAATCCAACTCTTAAAATATAACAATCAAATAAGTTTGATTTAGTTCAAGGTATCTAATTCACATTCTAGAATAAAATATTTTAGAGCCATACATACCGACACACCTTCTTCTGAAACACTCTGAAAGAGGTCTGAAATCTAGCCCTTTCCTTGCCTGTATTTATACAGTTGCAATCATGTTGAGAAGGAGTTGAAAAATCCTGAAAACCTCCATGCATTGGGGTTACACTGTAGCACTGTTTTAGGAATGTTACTGCACGTGCTCAGTTGCTCTACTTTAGAAGACCATATTTGGACATCCACTTTCTCTAGGCTAGGCATACTATTTCTCAAATAGTCAGTGTTGAGTTTTGTTTATACATTTTATAATCAATTTTATCATCATTCTCATCTCCATAACCATACAATGAGTTTAAATCCATTCATTAACTTCTAGCATTCTGCTTTCATGTTTAAATCATAAAATACAATATTGTTTTCATTACATCATGTCACCATGAGCCAGCATTGAATATCCTTGAAGTACAGATAAATTTTCCTTGGGTGAAAAATATTTCTGCTCTTGAAGTCATTGGAAAGGCAGGAAGACAGAACATGCTGCTCTGTAGCTTAAGAAATATGAAAAGTGCTAACAGGGATTCTGCTCTTCTCCATTGAAATGGCTGGGGAAGGTCAGGAAAAAATAGGAAAAGTGCAGCACTGTATCCCAGCACTGACACTGAAATATCTGCCAGTATAATTCAGAAACATAAGCCTCTGGTTTAATACATCCAGGCTTTCTTTCCTTTTATAAAGATAATTAAAACCCCTGCTATATAGTTTGCAGTTTATATATATAGTTTGGGTTTTACAGTGAATATTTCTGCATATGTACAACACAACATCATAGTTCATGTGCTGTAATATGTCAGAGCCTATAACACGCGCGCGTGCGCTCCAACACACGCACGACACTTTTGGTTTAGAACCGGAAGTGCCACCTCGCAAAGGGCCTTTACCTCTTAGTCTGAGTGGTAAAGCGGCCCTTTACCACTCAAACTAAAAGGTAAAGGCCCCTCGCAAGGCGGAACTTCCAGTTCTAAACTGGAAGTGCTGCACACGGTATGCACGCGTGCATGCACGTTTCCCTCAGGTGGGCGGGCAGAGGAGGCAATTGCCAGGGGTTTGCCTGCCACCAGAGGGCACCTGGCAACCTACTGTGGGCCCTTGTGCCAGCGAAGGCCTTCGCCAGCCTCCAAAGGCCTTTGGTCCCAGCTGCCAGCGCACTGTCAGGCAGCTTCATGTATTCATATAGGGTCAGATCCACAAGCTAAAGGGGACTTCTGTGAAAGTAAGGGCAGCTTTTTTGTTAATTTCCCCTCTCCTTGCATCCCCCCCCCCCAGATTATAAACTCCCGTCAACAGCTGCATTTTGGGAAGTGCCATTGGTTGCAGTGGCAAGGAGGGGCAGGAAACATTTGTTCCATTAACAGAACAGCAGTTCCAGTCCTGAGGATTCAACCCCAAATCGTCTTTGACGGATTCATCCTAGACATGATTATTTAAAACCAACATGATTTCTTAATAACTGCTTGGCTACAATTCCCCAAAAGACTGTGTAAGCATTTTCTCCCCCTTCAGCATCGAGCCTTTGGTCTATTTTCTTCCTAGTACTCTGTAATGCAGAATGCTGGATTGTGCTACAAACAGGTAGCATTCCCCCCCCCCCAATTCAGTTTTAATTCAGATGCAATTGACTGTGACCGTGCTTGCAGTAATAAGATTACTCATCTAGGTATCTCCAAAATACTCCAGCCCCCATAATACAGACATATTAAAGGTTCATAAAAGTCCACTCCTGGCTTTGTAGAAAGATTTCAAATGATATTTGCACTCAGTCAAGAGATGGGAATGAAAGGAAACTCCCTTTAAGGCTCTGGCTAGAGCTAAGAAAGGAAAGTTGATTCAAGGTGAAATCCGTCATGCCACAGTCCAGTTGTCTCAGGGAGACTTTCCTCTAGGGATGCTAATGACATTCTCCCCATCTGAATCCCTGACTTTTGGAATGCTGAACTGCCTGACTATATGTGTGGAATAGAACAGATGAGTCAGTCATGCGCCGGTCTTGCTTCTTCATTTCAAGTCTTTGTACAAAGCGGTGAGGATGGGGACTTTGCTTGACTTTTCTGCTGTGTCTTCTTTATTCCTTTCTTTCATTGGTTGTGAACGTGCGCCAGTCTAGCATGCAAAAAAGGAAACCACACAATCACCCTGAGATTCATGTTTGTGCTGTGATGTCAGCGCAGTGCCAGAAGGAATCCTGATAAAATCCCTTATTACGTGGGGTTTTATTCATTGGGCACATAAGCTCCTGCACCCTGGCGCCATTACAGAAAATGGGTAAATGAGAATCATTTACTGCTCCAAGCTCCTCGGAAGAAGGAGCAAAAGGTCAAAACATGACAGACAAAGAGATAGGATTCTCACCCCTTGCCCTGCTTCTTGCAGGGATTACTTCTGCATTCTAAAAGGTGTATCTCTTTAGTAGCATTTGGGTTATAATGATAGTGATTTATCCCGAGTTATATAAGAAGGAAGGGAGAAATTTCCACCTTCCAGAAGTTGTTTTGAGAAGCCCTATGTCTAGAAGTGCCTGATGGAAGAAATTCTTCAAAGATGGACAGGATCATGTTAATGATTAAGGTAATTGTGATAAAAATAACTCCAGTTGTATAACAGAGCTCCTTACAGTAGGGAGATTTATGGTGGGAATTATTAACTCTAGCGGCTATTTTATCTTAAAGCACCGTGCATGAAATAGGGTGACCTTTTATCTATTACCTTTTGGGTTTACAGTGTCTAAGAATTTCAGATTGATGACTCGTTTTCCCCAGCCTATTGCATTACATATTCCGCTCATGCTATGTTTGCTTTGCTGTGGGGACTGTTTGCACAGGAAACTGTAGAAAGGCATTTTCGATAGGCAGTGTTTTAGAATTTTTGGAAGACTCAGCCAATCCACTACAACTGTCAGTTTCAAAGGAGCCCATGAGGACTGCCAAGAGGAAATGGAGAGGCTATGCTTGCAGAGGGAAATGGAAGAGGTTAACTGCTATAAATATTTCACTCTTTGTAGTAGCCAAAGTCTTTTGCACATGTGTGAGATGAGAGCCCTGTGACCGAAGCAAAATGTTTCAGGAACCTCCTAATAGGCTTGGGGGAACATGAGTCTAATAGGATGATTTTAGCTCATTAAGATGAAAGCGATGTGAGTTGGAGGTGGTAGAAAAGAGAAGGGCTTTCAACCAACTGGATGACTGTATCAGATGGCTTTTAAATGAGTCTGCCTGCTCTGTAAGTCAGAGACAGCCAATTGGTGAATAAATATCTGGATGGCTCTGCAGGAGAATGCTTTGCAAGCAGAAGGACCAACGTTCAATCCCCAGCACCCCCAGTTAGAACCATCAGGTAGTATGTTGCGTGAAAGCCTCAACCTGAGACTCTGGAGATCTGCTGCCAGCCAGATTAGACAACACTGACCTTGACAGATCAATGGCCTGAGTCAGTATAAGTCTGCTTCAAGTGATGAAGCCCTGCAAGTTATTTTTCTGGCTCTGCCAAAAAGTCTGACATTTCCAGGTTTGCTTAAGATAAGCCATGGATAATTAAACAGGTGATTAATTGCTTGCCTTGGTAACAAGCATACAAGCATACTTCTTCATCTCAGATTTATTTGCATCAAGAACAGGGATTGCACGGTGAAGAGAAACTTAAAGGAGAACAGGACACACATGTTGATAGATGAGGTGATGTCACTTCCAGGTCACACCGGAATTTGTGTCATCTCATCAGGGATGCCAATCACACACACACACACACACACACCATAATCATCTCTTTCTTTTTGCTAGGCCACGCTGGGCAACCTATGTGTTGCACTGCAGTGCACCGCACACTATAGCAGTATAACTGGTTAGGGCTTGCACGGCAGGAGAGAGGAGGGCTACAAAATGCAGAGGTGCCACAAATGTCTTAGTGAAAACATTTGGCAGGCCCTCCTCTGAAGACATTCTTCAGATTTTGTCATGGAATTTTCTTCAAATTTCACTTCCAGAAACATCCAGGGCACAGCTTTGATGAGAAATTTTTAAAAAGTGGTTAAACCATTGGTTGGGGGGAAAAATCACTCAAGTGGCAGTCTTTCCACGTTAGTGTTTCCCTTAGGTGGTTGTTGGTAAGACACTTGGGGGGAGGGAAGAAGAAACCAATACAGTAGCCTCGTTCAAAAGACTCCTATTCCTTTGCTAAGGTTTCCTAGGAACCACAGTAAATAAATTACATGAGTCGCTGCAACCTGTCTTCCCTCAAAGCCCAGGCCACAAATTCAATTTAACCTTCATTATAACACACCCATTAGTTAGCAACAATTCTTTGGAGGAAGAACATTCCAAACATTTTACCTTGTCGGTTTCAATATATTCTGTCTATTGTTGGTTTACTTGTTCAGCTGGATCAACCGGGGCACTTCCACAGATTTCAGAGGGCAACACTGCAAAGACGAATGGTTCCAATTCTGCTGTAAAATACCGAAGAACAAATCTTAAATCTTCTTGCCGCAAACTACGGTTGTAATACAGTTGGCAAAACAAACACTTTTAGTAAGTTTAGGGGGGGGATATGTAAGAGGTGGCTGTTGAGAATTGGGTTCTAACGTGCAGGCTTGGCAGGGTGGTGAAAGGATTCACACCCAGGAGCAGGTTTTCCTGCAACGAAACTCTGTTTCTACTGTCGGGATCCTAGATCTTTGTTTGAATCAAGAGGCTCATTGTACCAGTTGATTCTTGCCACGTTCCTCACTGTATCATCCTGGCCTGAGGACAGCTGAACCCTGTGCATTCTTTTTATCCTGTGTGCTTTTATTATTTATTATTTACTTAGAAAATTTATATCCCACCCTTGCTGCCCTTGCTGCCCCTACAAAGGCCACCAAGATGGCAAAAATGATAAAAATCACCATTAAAAAAAAAAAAAAAACCATGTTAAAACTAACCCCCCCAACACACATCATTAAAACAATTAAAAGACACACTTAAAATGCATACACAACAGCTCTGATTCTCATAGCTCCATCAACTGTGAGTGTTCAGTTCCCTTCCACTTCTTGGGCTTTACTCCAAAGATCTTTTGTCAACATTTGCAGACTTCTATGGAGAAAACCCCCAAGAGTGGGCAGAATAGAGGAGAGAGAGAATTTATGGAAAATTCCTTATAGAGGATTCTCTAGGGCTGAAGAAATATCAGTCGTTATTAGATCATTAGTTTTCTCTTTAAGCGTCTAACTTACCCCATTCATCTGGTATTGCTGTGCCACCAGATTCATTATCTGAAATACATTTTCAAATATCGTGCTAAAGAGCTGACAGCATTCATAGGAATCTGATACACATTGGGCTGGGGGTATGATCATTCCTAGGGGTTAGTGTTGTAAAGATTTTAATTGGTTTTTGTAATTTTAATATGTTGCAAATTGCCTCCATTACAATTCTGTAGAGAGTCGAGGCAGAAATATTTTAAATAAATAAATAACCACATGAACAAATATCCATATACTGAAGCCACAAAGCTATGCTTCTGTTTTCTTTAAAGGAGAATCTTACTAACGGAAGTGTTTCTATTACTTTTTTCAAGGCTTATTTATTTGTTTAAAATATTTATATACCTACCATTCTCCCAGGAACCAAGGTGCATGGCAACAATGTACCGGTAACAGCAATTCGGAATAATTTAATGAAGCAAATGTTAAAACAAAACATTAAAAACAAAACTCAGAACAACTTATGTCCCAACCATCAGAGTATTTCCCCTTTGCCCAGACTCAGTCTGCCCCTAAAACTTTCCAAAACAGCTTTGTTTTGCATCCTCACTGGAAAACCAGGAGGGCAGCAGACCCCCGCCCCCCGCAAGTCCTCTACTAGGAGGCTGTTTCAGAGAACTAGGCAGCTACTGAAAAAGCCCATGCCTGGACTATGGCAGAATGTTCCTTAGACAATGGAGGGACAGACAATACACCTCGCTGGGAAGATAGGAGCTGTTGCATGGGAACACGCAGGGATGGGTTCTTCAGATATATACCCCCAGGTCATATAGGGGTTTAAAGGTAAGCACCAACATCTTGAATGGTATCTAGAAACTAAGTGGCAGGCAGTGAAGGGATCTCAGAATATGAGTGACAAGGTCTTGCAGGCTAGCCCCAGATAACAGACAAACTGCGCCATTTTGCACTAGCTGCAGCTTCTGGATCGTCTTCAAGGGCAGCCCCATGTAGAGTGTGTTACAGTAATCTATCCTTTTGTAGAATAGGCTTACTGTTCTTGATGTGACCTCTGTATGCATGTTGGATGGCCTTGTGCAGTGGACAGGAGAGATGTGCAGACAGATCTCCCCAGTCTCAGTGGGCTGGATCCAGACCAAACAGGCAATTTCCAACAGTTCCCCCTTCCCACTGCGGATTCCCGTCATGTCACTTCTGAGAGTGCCTGTCCTCCAAGAACAGCATTTTGTGTAGATCAGTGGGCTGCAGTGAGTGAGGGAAAAATCCTTTCTGCCACTGGAAAATTTACTGTAGATCCAACCCTTTGAGTTCAAGTGGATGTCTGCGTAGATCCTATGTTTATCTTATTGTAAGTGTGCAACGTTCTTTCTGCATTATCAGGAATCATGCTTTTCTGGCTCCTCAGTCCTGAAGAGAGAGAGCCCTCTGCAATTTTTTTGCAGACATTCACTTGAATGTTATGGAGGCTGGGAGCAGGGATTGTCTGTCCCCTACATGTGTTGAAGCAATGTATGAAGCCCTTTGTGAAATCCTGATAAAAAGCACATGGTGTTAAGGTTTTGCATTAATTCCCCTTCCTACTGCAGTCCTTCATGTCATGCCCCACCTGTCTCTGAGGGTCCATCGATCCCCAGGGGCTACATTTGGGGGGGGGGCACAACAACTTTCAGGGAAGGGGGCAAGTCCTGCCCCATAAGCTCTACTGTCTTCACAGTGGTTCGGACCCAATCCATAGTTATAATTACTTTTGTACACACAAAAAATGTATAAAAGTATATTGTAAACTTTTTCATGAAGTTTTGCCTAAGGAAAAAAAAGAGCTGAGGGAAAATATTAATGCTGAAAATTTGATGATGTTTTTTATTCTTAAACAAGGTTTCTACTTATTTTAGTCACAGTATATCCTGAATTGTATTTCGGTTCACAATATTATATATTGATTTGAAGCTGTAGAAGTGCTCTTTCAGGTGGTCTTTGATTCCATCTTAATTAATTCAAGAAATATTGAATCAGAGGAGCTCAAAAAAGCAATAAGGGCATCATGAAAAGGTGTGGGGAGTTTCCCAGGGTGCAATTTCAGAAGACTGGCTGTATGAGATAGATCACATCTTCCTCAGCATCTTTCATAGATGGAATATTTTGGGGGTTATTACCGTTTTTATTGTTTCCTTAAGCATACATCAAGTCATTATAAAATAACTGTGCTAGATGCAGGATTTTTTTTAACCCACAAGATTTATAGTAAGCCAAATGTTTTGTCAACATCTGTCACGGCGTTTTGAAAGCCATAAGTTCATCCATTCTTTCATAAGACAATAAAAGAATGTCACTTTACATGACAAGTATTTGTATTAATTCTGACACCTCTAAATTTAATACTAGAAACACTTTTACTGGCTATTATTTGAGGTGAATTTGTTTTCTAGTTTGTGGGACCATGATAATCGTCTCTCTACGTCAAGTTTTAATTGGCTGGAATTTGAACTAGAATGGGGTTGAAAATCTCCCACACAGTGCCCTCATATGGAGACAGGAAATCTGTGTTACTTCTCACCCGGATGTGGGTGGGGCTGCGGTTCACTTGTAGAGCATCTGCTGTGCATACAAAAGGTCACAGGTTCTACCCCTCGCATCTCCAGTTAAAAAGGTCAGGTAGGACGTGATACAATAGTCCTCCACCTGAGACCCTAGAGAAGAATTAGGAAGATTAGGAAGAATTTTCTAACAGAGTGGTTCCTCAGTGGAACAGGCTTCCTTGGGAGGTGGTGAGCTCTCCTTCCCTGGAGGTTTTTAAGCAGAGGCTAGATGGCCATCTGTCAGCAATGCTGATTCTGTGACCTTAGGCAGATGACGAGAGGGAGGGCATCTTGGCCATCTTCTGGGCATGGAGGTGTGGAGGGTGTGTGTGGAGGGGGGAGATAGTTGCGAATTTCCTGCATTGTGCAGAGGGTTGGACTAGATGACCCTGGTGATCCCTTCCAACTCTATGATTCTATGAACTGCTGTCAGTCAGAGTAGGCAATATGGACCTTGATAGACTAGTGGTCTGACTTAGTTTATGGCAGCTGCATGTGTTCATGGGTCAGAAAGTTTGGGAGGGAGAGGAGAGGTGATTCAGTCTGGTTGTGGTAGGTTAGGAATGAGCATATATTCTTTATTTTCACATATCGTTTTGTCCACAGTTTTCAGTTCTCTGCTTCTTTGCCATTGGTTTTGTAGATTTATTTGCATTGTGTATAAAAGTTGGTTGGTTTGTGTAATATATGCCATTTAAACGTATAATGTTGATTTACCAATGGATCAATGGGGCCGTTATTTTCTATGTTTGGTAAACCTAGCCTCCATGGCCAGGTCCGCTCCTGGCATTCCCCCAGCTCTTCTGCAGCACACGGTCCCTTGACATTTGAAAGAGGTACTATTTTCAGTGGCGGTAGACCTGGCCTCCTGAGAGCAGAGCCCAGGTCTTCCCATAGAAACTAAAGGACCTTTAAAACCAAAAGGGACTGTGCACAATAGAGCAGATGAATCATAGGGCATACTTCCTGAGCCTCCCTTTCCACTCCTGCTACCTTGGAACAGGAAGTACACCCCGGGGTTGCTCAAAAAATTGTTTTCATTTGAGGACTGTATTTTTTTAAGGGTGTCATTTTTATATCTCCAAATTCCTGAATCGGACAACTATGCCTGGAAATAACTATAATAATGAAAGCAGTCCTCCTGAAATTTTGGCTCACCAAAAAGCATGACTTTAAAAAACTGACCTGAAATTAAAACATTTTTTTTTTGAAGTGCATGTCCCGAATGGGCTTCCTGCTTTAAGAATTTTTTTTGTCTCAGGAACCTGCTTGATTAGGGCTCCGATGAAAGATTTTGTACACTGACCAACAGCCATCATCGTCTAAAGTTTCATGGAGTTTCATCATAATGTAGAAATGATGAACTTTTTCTAAAGGGGCACTGCCTTGCCCTTAAATTGGATCACTTTAAAAGTGGGAATTAAGCTCTCTCTTTTTTTGTACCACACGTCAGCATATCTGCGCAAATGCTTTGGTGAGCTCTTTCTATTACATGCTGATGCCGGTCGTCAATGGCGGTATTGTGTGTTGTCTGGAATATTTAACAAAACTATAATAATTTGTAGCTGTCAATCATAGGCACCAGATGTGCTTAGATTCTGAAATTTATTGACAAGTTAAAATAACTGACATTTAAATTGCTTGCTCTCCCAGATACAAACAGCCAAAGCTAAAGCTAAAATATGACATTTAGTTCTAATCCCTGTTGGAAGTGGGGTGGTGGTGGTGGATGAATCACTAGTTTCTGCCTTTTTGAAATATTTTTGTATTAAAGAGACACACTCACACAGGCTGTTATTTAAAAAACAGTGCTGTCCTTAAAAGGGTGTAACTCTGCTAAGTATGGCACTGTTGGTTGACCACTTTGGAAGATGTTTAGATACATACAGCCTGATTATTTCTATTCAAAAAGTATGGACCTGCTGTTGATTTGAACTCTGTTCTTCTGTATCTCATCTAAACTTTTTTTTTTTTGCCATCAAGTCACAGCTGACTTAGGGTGACCCTGTGGCAGGGTTGCTGGGTCCTTCCTGGCCACTGGTGGGGGATGGAGGGGCATTTTCTCCAGGGGAACTGATCTTGGTTGTCTGGAGTTCAATTGTAATTGCAGGAGATCTCCAGGTACTACCTGGTGTTTGGCAACCCAGATTACACTGTATGTTAATCCTACTTGTGAGTGGTCCTCAACCACTGTCAGTGGACTGATCACTCTTTGGATTAGTCTGTCTTTGTAACATTGCTCCCACCTATCTGTTATTTGGAGTGCTTACTATAAATGCATCTATTTAACTGATGCACACTTCACGCATCTGTTGAAGCAAGTTCTAAAATCGGAAATGTATGCTGGAATAAACGTTAGTTTCTAAGATGCCTCTGAACTTCTGTTTTGTTATTGTGGCTGGTGAAGGTGGGGAGAGAACCAAAAAAATTCAGGCTGAGCTGGCTACCATTAGCCTGAATTAGGTGACATGAATGGAATGCATGATGGTGGTTTGCTTCAGCTGATAAGACCGCCCCCTCCCCGCATTCAAAGAATTGAGGGGAGGGGCGCATTTGTCTGCTGGCGCGAAAAGAGAGCCAGTCCTCTTGCATCTTTGGCCTGACTTGGGGAAGAGGGCGGGCCTGGGGGAAAGGGCTTAATAGCGCCGGGGTGGAAATTTCCTCCCTCTTTGGAAGCGGACGGCGCAGACATCCCACCCTCCCTCTCCTTGTTTCAGAGTAGGCGCAAGCTGGTCGCCCATCTGGGGGCCGGGTAGGAATTTTTTACCCCCCAGGCACCATTGGCAACTAGCCGAAGGGGTTTTTTCGCCCACCCTGCTCTGAAAGTGATAGGTAGCATGCGGGAGCAGTGCGGGAAAAAGGTGGCTTCATGGTTCATGTTACAACTCCAGTGAGCACCCTGAGGCATCACTTGGGAAGATGAAGGAGTAACCCTCAAACCAGGACTGGGGCCTCGGTGCCTGGCAGGGACCTGGGACAGGAACTCCTTGAGGGGTGCCGCTATCCTTTACCTATAGACCTCGCGGCTAGGGTAGATTGGACGCGGCACCCCTCCCTCGAGCACTAAAAAGGCTTGGCAAGGAAGAGCAGGAGCCATACCACATGTGACGGCTCGGAGCTCAGAGCCAGGGTGGGTCTCGCCCTTAGAGCGGGGATGCAAAAGCAAGAGGAGGCCTGACTCTTCAGCATCCCCACAATGGCCCGCACTGCAGTCAGTTATTGGGGATGTTTTGGTATTGTGCGCTGCAGATTCCTCTTGAATGATTAAATAAAGTTGGCCCTTTTATTATCCCAGCTCTGGTGTCAGCTCTCATTATTTTCGCATCCGCGGACAAAGGTGTATGTTGGATCTCTCTGCACGTGAAGAGGGGGCTGTAACATTCATTTCCTAGTTCCCAAACAAGTGCTTCAATTATGTTTGTTGTTACGAAAAAAGATGAATAAAATATAAGAACAAAAATCAATATTCACGAACTAACTCTCAGCCTTGTTTTGACAATAAGCCATAAACAAAAGCAGATTTTTTTTTTTTTAAAAAAAGAATGGGAATACAAAAAGAGCACCAGACCGACTTTGAGAACGCTGGCACTGAAAGGGATTCTACCAAGACTCACTCATTGATCCAATTCAAGAGGGCAGCCTCGTGGGACGGCAAACGTACTGGATGTCTTCCAAGAAAAGGCAAAGCATTTGGCCGCTGAGGGGGCAAGGCCAAGCGAGAAGCTGTGTGAAGTGAAAATATGTGGGATGAGAAGGGTGTAAAGGATGAGCGCAAGCGATGGAAATTAAAGGTATCTCCAGAAGTCTCCCTCTGAGGCTTCGATGGCGCTGAGCAAAGCTTGATCCCTCGCAGCATGGGATGGCGAGCTAGTCACCAATTGTTTCTAATTTGGGGTTTGCAAGTCAGCAATTGAAGTTCTCGCCCCGGCTCTCGACTTGCCTTAGCTAAACTGTCCCAGCAGGGCCCATCGCTCAAGCCGAGGACAACACAGCAGGGGGATTTGCAGCTTAAGTCAAGAAGCCCAAGAGGACGAGATAATTTAAAGGAGTAAAAAATATTTTTTCGGAGGGGAAATCTTTTGGAAGGTATTCTTCAGATTGTTCGAGACGATGTGGCATTATGGGGACAGAGGATGGGATATATTTAAAGATTTAAACCTCATTATGACCACTATGCTGGCTAACCCCTTGAGATTTTTCGCCTCCCGCCAGGCCCCCTTTCCAGCATAAAAGTAGTAGGAAAAGACACAACTCGGCAGCCTTAAAATGTTTCCTGCCCTGTCTGCGTGTTATGAGGGAAGGACCTTTGAAGACTCTTATTGGCCTTCTGCAACTGAAAGAGAAGATGATGAAAAGCAGAACGAGGAAGAGAAGGAGTTCAGTCATGATTCATTCACACATAAAGGGGGTTCACACGCTTACAATCCTCTCGGTATTCGCCATCGCCATTTTGTGTCGACAGGGCAATGCATGTATTTCCCTGTGATCAGAAGCCCAGATTTTTGAGAGGCAGGCATTTGCACATACCAAAGCAGGAAAATACATGTTGCCCTAGCCACACAAAATGGTGACTATGAAATTAAGATTGGGATTAGTGTCCTGTTCTGATGTGTGAATTTGGAGCACCAAAATTTCTCTGTGCTTGCTGCCTACAGCTCATAACGTTTCCAGCTCCTGCTTTCTCCCATTCCCATGCTGGCTGGCCCCTGCTCACCGGCAGGGCCGAATCTTGGGCAGGTCTGGTGGGGGCACTTGCCCCGGGTTCAAGGAGAAGGAGGGCGGCAGCACAGGTATGGGGAATGCGGGCATGGGGTAAAGGAGCACTGTCACGCCGCAGCACGGGTGCAGCTGCCCACCCGCAGCCCAACTGGTGCGCGCATTAGTACCAGCCACTGCTCCCCCTCTCTTTCTGCAGGGGCGGCCGCCACACGCCCTGCCCAGTGTGTTTCTCTCTGTCCCTGGGGCCACCAGCGCCTGGCTCGCACGGCATACCCCCTTCCTCCCTCCCTCCCTGCCCTGGGCGCTCCTTCCCCCAGCTCCGTGCCAACTCCCTTCACCCTCTTGATGCCCCCACAGTTTCTACTCTCACTCCCTCTCCTCTCCCCATTTCTCCCCCCACTTACTGCTTTCTGTTGTGAGGTCATATTTTAGGTTGCTGCAACAACCCAAAATGTCACTGGAGTTCTTTTGTTGCATGACATTAGCACATGTACCGACATTGCTGGTATGTCTCGGGGATGTTTTTTTTTTTTTTTTTTAGCCCAGGCTGGCCCAGTCTCATCAGATCTCGGAAGCTAAGCAGGGTTGGCCCTGGTCAGTATTTGGATGGGAGACCACCAAGGAATACCAGGGTCGATATGCAGAGGCAGGCAATGGCAAACCACTTCTCAATGTCTCTTGTCTTGATTTAATTAAATCAATTAAATCATGTGATATTCAACTGGGATATTAAAGTTTCAGAATGTAGCCATGTTGGTCTGCGCTGGAACAACTAGATTTGAGTCCAGTAGCACCTTAGAGACCAACAAGACTTTTGCGGGTAGGAGCTTTTGAGAGTCAAAGCTTCCTTCATCAGATACCAAGTGAAGGGTGCTTTGATTCTAGAAAGCTCATACCCCCCAAAATCTTGTTAGTCTGTAAAGTGCTACTTGTTGTGATAGAACTTATAATTTCAAAATATTCCCACATGTTAGTCTAGTGTGTTAATTTGAAGACCTTCCCTCAGGCCACATGCTCACATAGGCAGTTCAGTTAGTTAGGAGAGTTCTGGCATGAACCTGTTGGAGTTGCTCCTTAGATGAAAATGGTTTGAACGACTCCTCATTTGTCTGGTCTCTGTTTTGGAGCCCAGAAACATTATATTACCGGATTCATATCTGGCTGGAATATTAAAGTACTCCGGTCAGTCACGTCATTTGCTGGGCCTGGTCACTAATCATCACCATCAAAAGACTTTGGTGTGGGACCAAATATGGCTTCTGGGGTTTCCTGAACCTTGTGGTCACCTGTGATGTACGAGTGTGTTCCATCCTTCCCCTCTGCTGCATGTACTCTCTATTCTGTGCTGCGTCATGGTTACATTTTCTTTCCGTTCAGTCCATTTCTCTGACTTCTTTGGATTTTTTTCTCCAATTTTCCAGTTAACTTTGTGGAAACTAATTATATTCTGCTCATTCTACACCAGCTGGTATTTACTTCATCCTCCATCAGGCATCAACAGAGCATGGTGCTGCAAGACAGAAATATTACTCTGGCAAGCATAAATATTTCATTTTTCACACCACAAATGCGTTGATGATTTATTAATTAGCCGAAAGGCCTGCAGCTTCCGCATAGCTGAGCAGCAAAATAATTCAACGAGGGTGGCTGAGAAGGCCGACGCCATGCTTCCTCCTTGGGAAGAAAAGAGAGAGAAATACTTTTAACCAGGGGCATGTCTGGAGGCTACAAAAAGTGCTTCCTGTGGGCTCCGAGTAAAATTGATCAAGATGAACCTCTGCCATTGAGACCTTTGAACCAGCTCTGGAGAAATGCTTTACAGGAATTTGAACAGCAGGGATTCTACTTTCTGGGCATCTGGTACAAGCCCATTCCTTAAATTCAGAATTATTTAGGTATTGTGTTAGCAACTGGTCTAGCCACAGCTCTTCCTCTGGCAAGGAGACTCCACAGAGCTGCGGTTCTCATTCCACACAATAATTAAGGAAACTGAGACTGAGTGTGAAGTCCTTAGAGGTTTGTTCCTTCAGGCTGTTAGCTGTGCGTGTAGCTTCTTCAGAGAATCAAAACGATAGATTTCTCCAAATGCTGTCAAAAGTAGAAGGAAAAATGAGGCAAACACAGAACTGGAGGAAAGAGAAACCCAAAGAGGGTTTTGGAGGGTTGGCCAAATGAACAATGTTTTGTGCGAAGTGACTTTATACCCCCTTCCCCAAAAGGCATAATGTTAGAACTTGGGGTTATTGAAGACAGACAAAAGGAAGTATAACTTCACACAACTAGTAACTGACTTGTGAACTGCCATGGGCTAGGGATATGGCCACTCGGTTAGGTGGATTAAAGAAGAGGTTGGACATATTTATGTAGAATAGCTCTGTTGTTAGCTATTAGCTCAAATAGCCTGTAGGTTCAGAGACTGAATGCCTTGGATGGTTGGATGCTAGGGAGCAGTCAACAGGGGAGGGTTGTTACCAATAGGACCAGCTTGTGTGCTTTGCTGTGCCATCTGACTGGCCATTGTTGGAAACGAGATGCAGGACTAAAGGAGCCGTGAGTCTAACCCAACATGGCTGCTCTTATGTTCTTATACTATGACTTCAGCCTGCACAAATACCTGTTGCTCCTTATTCTCTCTGATTCACAGGGTGACATCCAAAGCACAACATTTGATGCTTCATTGTATAAAATGTCTCCTTGTCTTTAAAGCAGCTCTTAGTTGAGTTATCCTTTTTTTAATTATTTATTCAATAAAATAAACAACAGCAAAATAAAACAAAAAAAACATACATTAATCTTCATAATTTAAAATACAATATATATATGTAAACTAAAAAAAATATTTAACCGAATTTCTATATTACAGCTTATTTCAATATCCTCATTCATACTACCACACCAAATAAACCGTTTAATCCTCTATAAAATAGCTAGACTGTCATTGCAGCACATTGTCCTTTCTCACCCTTGATTATAAAATTTTCCATTTTTTTTACAGTTCGTAACCATAGCTCATCTAAGCACATTATATCACCATTTTTCTGATGTGTTGTTAGCTTAATTAATACATGTATTTCTTTTACTTTAACCAACCATTCCTCTATCTTTGGAGTCATTTTTTGTTTCCAATGTCTGGCAAAAGTCATTCTAGCAGCAGTTATCATGTATAACCCCATACATCGTTTATCTTTAGTTAGGTTAGGGGCTAAATTTAACAAAAGTATCTCAGGTTTATATGGGATATCTATCTCCATTCCAACAGACAGATATTTCACTATTTCAGTCCAAAACGTTGTAGTTCTCTCTTAGTTGAGTTATCCTTGAGTATATTTCAGTCTCAGTCCATTTGTGTATATACTGAATGCATTCTCTGAACACCATGGACAGTGTTGACAACATCTAGGTGGGACCTGGAGATCTTCTGGTATTACAATTGATCTCCAGACTCAAGAGATCAATTCCCTTGGAGAAAATGGCTGTTTTGGAGGGTGGATTCTATGGAATTGTACTTTGCTGAAGTCCGTCCACTCTTCAGCCCTGCTCTTCTCAGGCTTCCCCACCCCCCAAATCACCAGGTATTTCCCAAACCAGAGCTGGCAACCCTAACCATGGACATGATGAAGTGAACTGAACAATATTTTGAAAAGTCTTGCCACAATAAACCTCTTAAGGTACTTTGGTTTTATTCATAAATATATGTTACCTTTCTAAACAAAAGCGCAAAAACACCTCAAGATGATAGGGATGTGCCTGCTTATTAAAACTAATCTTAGGGGTTTTTGTCTTGTCTTATTGTTGTATTGTGATATAAAAATATTGTTTGTTTTTACTTTTGTGAGCCCACTTCAGGTCTTACTTCGCAGGAGAAAAGTGGGATAAAAATATTTTAAATAAATTAATAAAGTTTACATGATCAGATGTCACTAGTGGTGGGCAAGTTTCCTTGAACTTGATTTGGAATGGGTTCATCAAGTACAAACTAATCTGGGCTTAATTTGGATGAAGACCAATTTAGCTCACATTACGCTCTGGCTCATTTCTAAGCACCAAGTCTTGTTACACCTTGAGTGATGCCATGAGGAGATACAAAAAGGCATTTACCCTCCAAAATTTTAATGTGTGTAGGGACATATACTAGGGAACACAATGAGGCCTGGAGGTAGGGTCGCCAATTCATCCTTGGGAAATTCCTGGTGACTTGGGGACAGAGCCCGGGGAGTGCTGGGTTTGGGGAACAGAAGTGATGCCATATAGGGCGAAAACGCACGGTCGCTTTATCCGCCTTTAATCCCTGTTTCAGCCAGGATTCAGCCTGGATCGAACGCATGCGTTTCACCTAATGTGCGTTCAATCCTGGCTAAAACAGGGATTAAAGGAGGATAAAGCGACCATACGTTGTCACCCATAGTCTACGCTTTACCCCCAGCCAGCCAGATACTCATTTTACCAACCTTGGAAGGATGGAAGGCTGAGTCAACCTTGAGCCAGCTACCTGAAACCGACTTCCGTTGGGATTGAACTTGGATCATGAGTGGAGCTTTGACTGCAGTACTGCAGCTTACCTCTCTGCACCATGGGGCTCATTATATTACATTGTATACAATA
The DNA here is from genome assembly GCF_029931775.1 of Euleptes europaea. Classification (NCBI taxonomy): domain Eukaryota; kingdom Metazoa; phylum Chordata; class Lepidosauria; order Squamata; family Sphaerodactylidae; genus Euleptes; species Euleptes europaea. The sequence continues at coordinate 100,117,192 of NC_079316.1, read as the reverse complement.
GAGTTATTTATGTTTACAATCACTCCCACTCTCTTTTTCTTCATAATTTTTTGGTGGGGTATCCCTACCATGAACCAGAGAGTCTAAGAGGTCTTGCGTCTGGAACCCTTTTTAAAGCTAATTTCCCCTTCTCTGGGGCCAGTTTGGGTAACAATTGGAGAGGTGTGGACTCAGCTTATAATTAGTCCAGAGGTTCCAAACGGCAGACGTTTGTACTTCACCATGCTCAGTGTGCGGGAAATAGTACTGATTCGCAAGATGGAGGGTGGGGTTTGGGGTGGGGAGGGACTTAAATGCCATAGAGTCTACCTTCCAAAGCAGCCATTTTCTCCAGCCCTCTGCCACCTGGAAATCAGTTGTAATAGCAGGAGATCTCCAGCCACCACCTGGAGGTTGGCAACCCTATTTGGACCCAAAGCATTGATTGAGGTAGGGAGGGAAATGGCATGGACCATGCCCAGCTTTTTCAAGAGACATACCTTAATAGGCAAAGACATGTGATGATAAGAGGGCAAAAACGGCTGGGAGACAGTGTGGTGGAGCGGTTTTAGTGCTGGACTAGGATCTAGGAGATCCGGGTTTGAATCTCTGCTCTGCCATGGAAGCTTGCTAGGTGATCTTGGGCCAGTCACACCCTCTCAGCCTAACCTACTGCACAGGGTCGATGTGAACATAAGGGAGAAGAGGAGAGCAATGTAAGCTGCTTTGGGTCCCCATTGGGGAGAAAAGGGAGGCATAAAGGAAGGTAATAAATAATAAATTAAAAAGATGCAATTTTATTACGCAGTTCCCTTAATCAAATTGAAACTGGATCAAGATGCATTGGTTTAGTATTAAGGTTCGTTGGTCATAGAAATGATCATCAAGAAGGATCTTTATTGTCATGGGGTCAGAAACATGACACTAACAATCTTTCACACACCTCCACACCCTTTTCTTTTCACAACACTTCTGTAAAATATCCCAGGTTATGATATGATCACTGTTAAACTTACCAGAATTATTCTTTCAAATAACCTTGAAATCTGAGCATTATTAAAATGCAAATCCATACATATTTTCTCAGGTTTTGCTAACATCAGGTTCAATTACCTTTCCATTTTAATTACATTTGCTAATTGATGTCATTGTGACCATTACAGCTTGTCCAGTCCAGCCCAGCCCTGCTCCTGCATGTATGATGATTGCATTTAGAAGCAGAGATACTAGTGTGACTATAAATGCTAATGTATCATCAGTTACAACAATGATTTTGTATACTAACACTAGCCAATTAACCTTTGCATTTAAGGAGGGTCAAATCTAAATGCTAGTGCTGAAAAATAACATTTCTGTCTCCAGTGTTTCATATGCTTATATACATGCTGATCTCACATCCCCCCAGGAATGTTTATATAAAGAACCCATGTGAGGATATGTCAGAGGATGCAGTATCTTTCCATAGCAACATTAATGTCCCTTCTGGCTGGGCAACATTTGTACAAGAAGAAAACTCATCACTGGTTCTTAGCTCATCATTGATTTTAAGCACACAGTTGCCATTGCTTTGCTGGAAAGTGCTGTCAAGTCACAGTCGATCATGACGACCCTGTAGGGTTTTGAAGACAAGAGATAAACGGAGGTGGTTTGCCATTGCCTGTCTCTGCATCTCAACCCTGGACTTCCTTGGTGGTGTTCCATCCAAATACTAACTAGGGTTGGTACTTGGATGGGAGACCACCAAGGAAGACTCTGAAGAGGAAGGCAATGGCAAACCATCTCTGCTCCCCCCTTGCCTTGAAAGCCCCCTGCTGGGTACACCATATTGTCAATGTGCCATCATGCATTCACATTCTTCCATGGCTTTCCAGCCACTATCTCTCTTGACTTTCCCCCATTGGCCATCTGTAGATATTTTCAATTTTGGTGAGGTGAGTTAGTGTGTTCTGTGTGACTCTTTGTTGCTCTTTTTGTGTCTGTGCATCTGCCCCTCACCTGAGAGTGGTCACCTTCTCTAAGCTTCAAACTTAACAGAACCACCAAGAGGCTTTCTTTGAACAATTACTGACCATTGAGAAAATAACTGCCAACCATTCTGAACCAATAATCTAATAAGGCCACTGTTTGCAGTAGCACTATCACAGACCATGACAGAGCACTTGGTATGAACCTGTGGTAGGGTCTGCCAGCAGGAGACAATAATGAAATCTCAGATCAAGAAAGAAAAAAAGAAAGAAAGAAAGAAAGAAAGAAAGAAAGAAAGAAAGAAAGAAAGAAAGAAAGAAAGTGAAAGAAGAAAGACAACAATAAAGAACAAATTAGAAGCTAGAAATACCAAATCATAGAAATATACTTCCATTTGAACGTGATCAAGCAATCAAACAAATTTGGTTGTATATTCTTTGTGCATACACACATATGTGCCATCAATTTGAGACCAATTTATGGCAAGCCTAGCAAGGGTCTTCCTAGGCAAAGGAGAAGCAGAGGTGGTTTGCCACCGCCTTCCTTTGCACCACCTTCCTTGGTGGTCTCCTATCCAAGTACTTATCCTGCTTAGCTACTGAGATCTGATATGTGTGTGTGTGTTAAGTGCCGTCAAGTCGCTGCCAACTCATGGCGACCCTATGACTGAAAGTCCTCCAAAATGTCCTATCTTTGACAGCCTTGCTCAGATCTTGCAAACTGAGGGCTGTAGCTTCCTTTATTGAGTCCATCCATCTCTTGTTGGGTCTTCATCTTTTCCTGCTGCCCTCAACATTTCCTAGCATGACTGTCTTTTACAGTGACTCTTGTCATCTCATGATGTGACCAAATTACGATAGCCTCAGTTTAGTCATTTTAGCTTCTAGGGTCAGTTCAGGCTTGATTTGATCTATAACCCACTGTATTGTCGAAGGCTTTGATTTGATCTATAACCCACTGATTTGCTTTTTTGGCAGTCCACGGTATCCGAAACACTCTCCTCCAACACCACATTTCAAAGGAATCCATTTTCTTCCTATCAGCTTTCTTCAATGTCCAGCTTTCACATCCATTCATAGTAATAGGGAATACGATGGCATGAATTAATCTAATCTTGGTGGCCAGTGACACATCCTTACACTTCAAAATCTTTTCTGATGAGATCTTTTCTGATGAGATCTGATAAGGTTGGGCTATATCATGCCTCCTTCCCTCCCATGCATTGTCTGTACCACATTGCAAAATTTGCAGAAAACCATGGTTTAAGTCTACCTGACAAATGTGAGAACTATAATGAGCATTCTATATGTGTTTGCTATAAACCTTGTTTTGCAGAATGGGGGTCATGGGCACAGGAGACTCTTGGGAGTCATTTGTTAAAGAAGAGAAACCATCCATAAATTCTGCTTTAAAAGCTCCATAGAGGCAGAGGAAATATCTCAGTACAATAATTTTGGGGAAAAAATTAACAACCAAAGCTTTAAAACATACATAAAGAAAAAAAAACATATGTCTTGTTTGCTTGATAGTATCCAGATGAGATTAATTTGTGAAGGTTTACATCTGTTGAGTTTTTTTTAGCATATCAGCCTTAAAAATAAAAGGAATTTTACAATGAAAACTAAACAAAAAAAAATAGCTGCAATACTTAAGTTCGGGCATGGATCCTGTTGAAAATTACCGCTGACTGAAGGATGTCCATCCAAGAAGCATGACTTTATCACACACCCACCCCCGCTGTTGCAACCTCAAATGTCTTCCAAGTGATTCTTCTGAGCGATGAAGGACCCCCAGGATGGCATAAAAGGTGAGTCAGAGGTCTGCAGTAGCAAGGAAGAATTGTTAAAAAGTCTCCCCTTTCTGCCCATGAGGAAATGTTAGGTGGGATCCAGCCCCATATGGCTACTAGGGATGCCAGCCTCCCGGTGGGACCTGGGGATCCCCTGGAATTACATCGCCTCTCCAGACTACAGAGATCAGTTGCCCTGGAGAAAATTGATGCTTTGTAGAGTGGACTCTGTGGCATTGTACCCACCAAGGTCCCTGCCCTCCCCAGGCCCCATCCCCAAATCTCAGGAGTTTCCCAATCTAGATCTGGCAACCCTACCCCCCCATCCCCTGCCGGTGGCCATGGGGGACCTGGCAACCCTAATACCCATGTAATTTTTAGTTCTTTTAAGAAGGCCAGAACATCTCCTGAAAGCTCCCCCCCACAATTTGGCAGCCCCTTCCCCATATCATAGCGACCTTTTCAATGTGATAGCAAAAAAAAAAGCCCAGGGCACTGCAAAAAATGTTCGCATAAAGCCTCGTGCCTCTTTTGACTCAACCTCGGTATCTTCTTTCTCCCACACTATGATTTTTATTAGCTCCAAAAAGCACTAACATCATTTACTATGTAGCATTTATTTGTTTATGTAGGTGTTTTCTACCCTGCTTTTCTTATCAATTGGAACCCAAAGTGGCTTACAAAAACAGAGTTTAAATGAATGCCAAAAATACAACAAACTACTTCATGGGCTGATCCTAGTTCCACTGAGCTGGCTCATCTAAGGGCAGAGTCTGATAGCTATTAGCCAAGGACCAAGACCTCTTTGGTTTTTGCCCGCCAGCTCATGCCAAAAAGGCACATTCCAGCGGCCAGGCTCCCAGCTTTTTATACCAGCAAACAGGAAGGGAAACTGAAGCTCAGCCTAGCTGTTATGCAGCTGGCAGAGATGTTCCCAGAATTTATCTTCCTGCAGAGTTCTGTTGCTCAATGAAATCACATTTGTCCCAAAGGTCTCTCGCACCTCCTATTCAAAAAGGATCTCAGCTACATCTTCTGGAGACCTTGGTGAGCCATTGTGAGTCAGTGTTGACAATTCCTTTGCAGGTAGACCAGTAGTGTGACTCTATGTAAGGCAGATCGGAAGCAATCCTTTGTGGGCCTAGTCAGAAGTACATTCCACTTTACTCAATAGGGCTTAGCCCAGGAAAGCATTCTTAGGATTGCAGGCTTCATGTGTTCCCATGTACTCTATGCATACTAAGAAGCTTATCATCCTTAGGACATGGATGACAGCTATGCATGGCATGTTTTGAAGTTAAAAGCAGATGAACAAATCCTATAACTTCTTTAAACGACAAACAAGCCATTAACGTCATGCATATGGGTGTGTACACATAACAAGAATAATTTGGGAGCGATATCCCCTTGAACGCTCATATGGCAACATCCTCTAAATTGCCCAATTATATTTCCTAGAAGAGTCCCTAAAGTGTCTGAACAACCCTGCAGAGCTTTCATTTGGCCATCTGGAAAGCTCAGAAAGGGAAACCATCCCTGAGCTGAAAAGATTCATCGAGATAATATCGCTGCAGCATTATGAAAGGTTGATAAGTTCACAAATATCCTTGCGGGAAAGATCAGATCAAGGCGAGCCAATCTTTCTAGCTGTGCACACTGGCAATGTGGACCCTCTGGAGGAGTAAAGAGTAACACCAGATGCCGATGAAGGGCAAACTGTTGTTTCCTTAAGAGTTACTGTGTCTTTGACTCTTTGTCTTTAGGACTGAGATTTTTTAAAACATCTTTTGAAATGGATTGCCCTTGAATTGTATTCCTTGGTTTTGGCCTCATGTTGAGGATCTGTTTTCATGCTCACTGCCTAGTGGAGCTGGCGTAGAAGAGGAATACTGCAAACAGGATTTGGGGATTCACCAGTGGCACACTTGCCCACCTGGTGACACAGGATGGTAAGTTGCACCAGCCGGGCGTAGCCATCCAGTCTCATGCTGGAGTTGTTCCTGCTCCGCATGGTCAGGGCTGGATTCTACAGCCAGCTCCTGCAACCTCCACTTGAAGGGATGAAATGAAGACACACTGGCTAAGAACTCCCCCCCCCGCATATTTTGGCCCTCCTTTAACCCCTCCATTGTCACCGCTTCTGCCCCCAGCCCACTTGTAGTACAGAGGGAATACATTTCTCCATGGCCCGGGTGGGAAAGGGTTAACACAGTTTCTTGGGCGGTCTTAGCAGCTCCATAGCTAATGACTCTTCTGCAAGGGGGGGAAGGTCCTTTTCTTGGCAAAACAAACTCACATCCGCCTTGAATAGAGGCTATTCCTGTCCAAGGGGGGGGGCGGATCACCTTAGATCCTTCTGAGCTAGAGATCTGCCAGGACCCACGAAGGGCCAGACTAAATGATTTCGCGGGTCTTAAATGGACCCAGGGCGTGATGTTCCCCACCCCTGCTTTAAAAAAGCACTCCTGCATTTTATTTTGAACAGCTTTATGTGAAAATAAATGTATACTTCAAAAAGATTTTTAAAAGCATAACATGCTAGTACAATTATATGATGGCAATATATTCTTCAGACAAACAATCTTAGCAGATTAATATCATCAAGCATAAAGGATTCACATGAATGATGAAACATTTGAATTAACTTTCTGTTGCTGTCTCACATTCTAGCACTGAATGTTGAATATCTTGAAAAGAATTTATTTGTTTATATTCCTGGCAGTGAGTTAATTCATATAAAAAGTGTTCCAATTATTATTAGATAATCCAGCTTCTTCCTGTTACTCTTGCCATAATGATTAAATATAATAAATGTCTTCCTTTGCACTGGAAGTGATGTCGCCATGTTGCCAACAATAACAACACTGAGATGCTGGTATTGGCCTCTTTCCCCACACACACACAGTTAAGTCCCCTTATCAGCCAGCTGATCGACGAGGGCAGGGCCCAGGGAATCCTTCACTCCCAGTAGGGGGATGGCAACCCTATTTACACCCTGCTGAGGTCCTACTGCTCCCCAAAGCTCACCCTTCCAAGGCTCGGCCCCTAAATTGACAGAATTTCTGGGGCTGGCAAACCTACCAATGTAAAGGTTCCAGTGGGAGGCATGGAAGTGAGGGCAGCTGCTGGGCAAATTTGTGGTGGCCGCTTCTGGGGAAGGAGATCAAAGCAACCAGAGCCAGATTTACACACAAGCTAAGTATGCTGCTATTAAGGGTTAAGAATATAATGGGCATCTAGATACAAAAAAATTACTAAAATTTTCTAGATTACCATTTTGGGGATACTGCTATGGGGCTTCTTAAACATGACATAGTTTAGGGCCTTAGGGTATCTTAATTTGGCCCTCAAATGCAGCCAGTGCAAAAATGAGGCTGCAGCCCAATATTCTGTCCAAGGAAGAGGAAAGCAGGAACTAGAGGAAGAAGCAAATAGCACAAGGTTAGAAGGAAGGCAAAACAGGATTAAGGGGGGATATAAATAAACAAAAGCTGAATAAACATCAAGGATGAACCAAAAATGCACTCTACCCTTCAATGATTTGGGGGGTGGGGTGCTGCAAAGTAGGGCTGTTGATTCGGTTCGTCCCGAACCAAAAAACAGCCGAATTTCCCTTGATTCGGCGATTTTTAGTTCGGATGGAACCGAACTCAAAAAAGGCGGGAAAATGGGGAGCTGAATTCAGCGAATTCGGGGTGTTCGGCAAATAAATTCGGCAAATTCAGGGTTCGGCAGAGCAGCATAACCGTCAGTTAGTAAGCAGCATTCTCCTGCAGCCAATCGGTGGCCAAGCTGGGTCTTCTTCTGGCCAATCAGTTTGAGCGACTGAGTGTATGAGCCCAGCTGCTGTGCGGCCCGGGAAAAGAAAGAAAGAGTATCTGTTTGTGTGTGAGAGAGAAATCCCTGTGGGGGGGGTGCTTGTGCACATTAGCTCCTTTCCGTGGCTGCAGGGGGCACATTTTTTGGGGTAGAGACCCCAAACTTTCAGCGGAGCTTCAAAGGACCCTTCTTGTGAGACCCTCCAAGTTTTGTAAACATTGGGTCAGGGGGTCCCGAGATATGGGGCCCCAAAGGGGTCCTCCCCTTAATGGGCATTTTATTCCATTTAAAGCACACATTCGCTCCTTTTCGTGGCTGCAGGGGGCGTATTTTTGGGGGTAGAGACCCCAAACTTTCAGCGGAGCTTCAAAGGACCCTTCTTGCAAGACCCCCCAAGTTTTGTAAACATTGGGTCACGGGGTCCCGAGATATGGGGCCCCAAAGGGGTCCTCCCCTTAATGGGCATTTTTATTCCATTTAAAGCACACATTCGCTCCTTTCCGTGGCTGCAGGGGGCGCATTTTTGGGGGTAAAGACCCCAAACTTTCAGAGGAGCTTCAAAGGACCCTCCTTGTGAGACCCCCCAAGTTTTGTAAACATTGGGTCAGGGGGTCCCAAGATATGGGGTCCCCCCTTTTCCCTATTGGGATGAATGGGATCAGCCAATCCTGTGTGCATCTTGAGAGCGGCAAATCCAAGGCAAAACCTCCCATGCTTAAATGGAATCGTATTGGATTATCCAGTCCTCCCAGTTCCTCCTGATGGAACAGAAGACATCCACAGTAAGACCCCTTTTGGGGCTTTAATCTATAATTTTTATCCTGTGTGTGTGTGTGTGTGGGGGGAAAGCAGTGTGGGGGGAGGGAGCAGTTTCTGTGGGTGGGGAGGAAGCCAAAGGGGGCTTTTGCCTGTTCTGTCTGGGGGTGTGTGCCCCCTTGAGTCTCTCTCTCCCTGGTTTGAGGGGGGGCTTCAGTTGTGTGTCCTCAGGTTTTCCCTTATTCATAAGATCGGTTAGGTCTATTTTGATGCTTGTTCAAAAATTGTTTTCAAATTGTGACTTAAAGAATGCATTTGCCTGGTCCCGAGTCCGATGCAAAAAGGGGAAATTTCACCCCCTCCTGCTCCTGATGCTTAGCTAGCATGCCTCTGTCCCTTTCCAAGGTTTGCAAACTCCCAGGCGTCAGGTGTTGCTTTGCATGGCTGCAAAGGTGTTGCTTTGCAAGGTTGTGTTGCTTTGCATGGTTTGCAAACTTCTTCTGTCCCTTTCCATGGTTTGGAAACTCCCAGGCATCAGGTGTTGCTTTGCATGGTTGCAAACGTGATGGTTTGCATGGTTGTGTTGCTTTTCATGGTTTGCAAACTTCTTCGCACCTGCCCCACCCTTGCTCCCCGCAGCTCAGCTGTTTGTCGGGGCTGGGAGCTTTGAGTGGGCATCAAGCTCTGCTAATTGCAAATGCACATTAAGGAGGGGGGACCCCTTTCGGGGCCCACATCTCAGCCCCCGCTGATCCAATCTTTACAAAACTTGGGTGTTATTGCAAGAAGGGTCCTTTGAAGCTACGCTGAAAGTTTGGGACCTCTACCCCAAAAAATGCCTCCCCTGGAGCCGTGGAAAGGTGCGGTTGTGATTTTAATGGCTTTATTCGGCCAAATTTTTCCCTGAACTCCGGAACACATGCCGAATTGCATGGACCCGAAGCGGGGGAGTTCGGACTTGACTTCGGCATTTCCCAAATAAAAACGGGCCAAATTTTGCTGAATCTGAATTTTACTGAATTTTTTTTTCAACAGCCCTACTGCAAAGTGAATTCACACTGAATTGGCTCAGAGATACTATTGTGTCTAGCTACAGCTACTACATGTTGCACGGTTAGGTGTTATATAATCCCTGATTGGTTGGGTTTACTCAGTGAAGAGGGACAGCTGGGGAAAATGCAGCACCAAATCAGCAAGGGAGAGGGGAAATTAATGCTGTGAGCAGCTGCGGTGGGGGGAGACCACTAGGGGAGGGTTTGGGGAAATACAGTGACAGAATTGGAAGAGTAAAGGTCACAGATGAGGGAAGAAAGGGCAAAGAGAATGGTGCAAAGTCATTAAGAGCTGAAAAGGTGAACATTAATCTGAAGAGACAAAGAGCATTCTGATTTTTTCTTTGGCCACGATTGTATCCTCCATTTTGTTACATTGTTCTAAGTCTTATTAATTTATTATTCTAAGGGTTTCCTCAGGGCCCTGAAAATTTGCTTCCACCTCCTGGTACCACAGGAGAAGCTGACAAACATGGCTTACTCCTTTCTTTTCCTTCTGAACCCACATTACTGCTGGCTGCATTCAAGACAGACCTCTGAAGGACCCACACGCTGCTGGGGCACAGCTTGCTATCAGGGGATAGGCCTGGTTTACCACAGTAGTCATCAACGTTGGGCACTTTGAGACTTCTGATAACAATGAGTGGGCACCACCACAAAATGGATGACATTGGGGTGCAGCCACCAGCAAAATGGCTGCCAGAGGGGCTGGGGCCAATCTCAAAATATTGGGAGATTCTAAGACAAGTATCTTCCTATGATGGAGACATTTGCTTCCAGAAGACACAAAGGTGACCTCGTGGGCTCTTTTGAAGCACCTCTTGCTCCATTGAGGTCCAGGAAAACCAGAACTTGCTCTTTGCCTTAGGAAAGAGGGAACGTGGAGAAGAACCAGGAACCAGGAATGTGGGAACCAGGAAACACAATGATAGGCTCCAAAGCACCCTTGAGCACCATGTGGGAGATCACTGTCTTACACCCATTGTCACCTCCTGGACTTGCATTGCTGTCAACTGGGTACAAAACAAGCCACTGAGGATCTGGTAGTGCTTGTAGTGAAATGTAGTCTTGATTGGGGAGTTGGAACAGGGAAGGAGCAACTAACAGGAAACAAGAAGTTACAAGGAGACTGAGAGAGAAAGAGCAAGCAGGCACTAGGGAGGAACTATTGACTTTTCTCTGTATTATAGAAGTTCAATAAATACCTTGTTGTACCAATACCTGAAGTCCCTGGCATTAATAAGACAGTGCTGCTTCAGCTCATTTTGTTCATGGCCAGTGATTACACGTGGACCCTGGTAGCAGGCATGGTTTACACCTGCTATTGCTTCCTACACTTGTCCCACTGCTGGTTGCAACTGAGCCTAGTCCCTGGAAGATCAGGACTGGTGAAGTACCTTGAACAGAACAGACTAGACTGAAAACCATAACAGTCAGCTATCCCCTGCCAATTGTTCTGGTTATGCAAGCCTCTCCCAGCTACCCAGTCTGCAATAGTTACTGAAATGCCAATCATATCAATCAAATTTAATGTTGTAACCATAACATGTGCGTGTGTAAAGTGCCATCAAGTCACAGCAATTTATGGCAACCCCAACAAGGGACTTTTAATGCAAGTGAGAAGCAGAGGTAGTTTGCTGTTGTTGCCTTCCTCTGGAGAGTCTTCCCTGGTGGTCTCCCTTCCAAGGACCACCCATGCTTAGCTTCGGAGATCTGAAACATAACATAAGAAGAAGAGTTGGTTTTTATATGCCGACTTTCTCTACCACTTAAGGGAGACTCAAACCGGCTTACAATCACCTTCCCTTTCCCTCCCCATCACAGACACCCTGTGAGGTAGGTTGGGCTGTGAGAGTGTGACTAGCCCAAGGTCACCCAACTGGCTTCGTGTGTAGGAGTGGGGAAACAAATCCAGTTCACCAGATTAGCCTCCACCACTCATGTGGAGGAGTGGGGAATCAAACTCGGTTCTCCAGATCAGACTCCACCGCTCCAAACCACTGCTCTTAATAGGGCTGTTGATTTGGTTCGGCCCGAACTGAAAAACAGCCGAATTTCTCCTGATTCGGTGGTTTTTAATTCGGGACGAACCGAACTCAAAAATGGCGGGCAACCAGGGGCCTGAATTCAGCGAATTCGGGAGTTCACGAATAAATCCGGCCAATTCGGGGTGGCAGTAAGCAGCATAACCGTCAGTAAGCAGCATTCTCCTCCCCCGGCCAATCGGTGGCCAAGCTGGGTCTTCTTCTGGCCAATCAGTCAGGATTGAGTACTGGAGGAATCAGCTGATGTGCGGCCCGGACGGGGAGAGAGAGAGAGAGGGAAATCCTCGTGTGTGTGTGTGTGGGGGGGTGCTTGTGCACATTCACTCCTTTCTGTGGCTGCAGGGGGCATATTTTTTGGAGTACAGACCCCAAACTCTCAGCAGAGATTCAGACAAACCTTCTTAAGAGACCACCCAAGTTTTGTAAACATTGGGTCAGGGGGTCCCGAGATATGGGCTCCCCCCTTTTTTCTTTCCATGGCTGCAGGGGGTGCATTTTTGGGGGTACAGACCCCAAACTTTCAGTGGAGCTTCAGATGAGCCTTCTTAAGATACCCCCAAGTTTTGTAAACATTGGGTCAGGTGGTCTCAAGATATGGGCTCAACCCCTTTTACCTCCCCCTTTTCCATTTCCGTGGCTGCAGGGGGCGCTTTTTTGGGGATACAGCCCCCAAACTTTCAGCATAGCTTCAGACAATCCTTCTTAAGATACCACCCAAGCTTTGTAAAGATGGGTTCATTGGGGGCAGAAATATTGGCTCCCCCCTTTTCTCTTTCTGTGGCTGCAGGGGGCGCATTTTTGGGGATGCAGATCCCAAACTTTGAGCGGTGCTTCAGACAAGCCTTCTTAAGAGACCACCCAAGTTTTGTAAACATTGGGACAGGGGGTCCCAAGATATGGGCTTTCCCCTTTCCCCTTTTCCCTATTGGGATGAATGGGATCCTGTATGCATCTCCTCCAGAGCAAAACGTCCCGTGCCTAAATGGAAACGTCTTGGATTACCCAGTCCTCCCCAGCCCCTCCTGATGGAACAGAAGACAGCCACAGTAAGACCCCTTTGGGGGCTTTAATCTACAATTTTCCTCCTGTGTGTGGGGGGGAAGCAGAGTCTGTGTGTGTGTGGGGAGGGAGCAGTTTCTGTGGGTGGGGGGGGGAAGCCAAAGGGGGCTTTTGCCGGTTCTGCCTGGGGTGTGTGTTCCCCCTCAAGTCTCTCTCTCCCTGGTTTGAGGGGGGTTCAGTTGTGTGTCTTCAGGTTTTCCCTCATTCATAAAAAACTTCTCAGCTGTTTGTCGGGGCTGGGAGCTTTGTGCGTGGGCGGCAAGCTCTGCTCAGAGATGCACATTAAGGGTGGGGGGACCCCTTTCGGGGCCCATATCTCAGCCCCCCCTGACCCAATCTTTACAAAACTTGGGGGGTCTTTCAAGAAACGTCCTTTGAAGCTCTGCTGAAAGTTTGGGACCTCTACCCCCAAAAATGCCCCCCCAGAGCCGCGGAAAGGCGTGGTTGTGTTTTTAATGGCTTTATTCGGCCGAATTTTTTTCCCGAACTTTGAATTCCCGCCGAATTGCACGGACCCAAAGCAGGGGAGTTCAGACTTCGGCATATCCCGAATCTAAACGGGCCGAATTCAGCCGAATCCGAACTATACCGATTTTTTTTAATTCAACAGCCCTAGCTCTTAACCACCACACCATGCCAATCTCAGCAAGGATTGTTTTGTGTAAAGTGCTGTGAAGTCACAGCTGAGTTATGGTGACCCCCATAGGGTTATCAAGGCAAGAGACAAACAGAGGTGCTTTGCCACTGCCTGCCTCTGACCTTGGACTTCCTTGGTCTGGTCTCCCCTCCAAGTACTCACCAGCACTGATCCTGCTTAGCTTCCAAAATGAGATCAGGCTAGTCTGGGCCATCCTGATTGGGGGACAGCAAGATTACTGAAAACTAGGGATGCCAGCCTTCAGGTGGGACCTGGGGATCTCCCAGGATTACAGCTCATCTCCAGACTACAGAGATCAGTTCCCCTGGAGAAAGAGGATGCTTTGGAGGGTGGACTCTGTGGCATTGTACACCACTAAAGTCCCTGTCCTCCCCAGGCTCCATCCCCAGATCTCCTGGATATGGCAACCCTACCTCCTTTTGACAAAGTCCCCCACCAAAGACTGTTAAGCAAACTTCATAGTCATGGGATAAGAGGACAAGTCGATAAGAGGACAAGTCCTCTTATAAGTCCTCTTAAACTTCAAAGTCCTCTTAATAAGACAAGTCCTCTTAAACTTCATAGTCAAGGGATAAGAGGACAAGTCCTCTTATGGATTGAGAGCTGGCTGAAAAATAGGAAGCAGAGAGTAGGAATCAATGGTCAGTTCTCACAATGGTGGGATGTGAGCAGTGGGGTGCCTCAGGGATCTGTGTTGGGACCGGTGCTTTTCAACCTGTTCATCAATGACCGGGAGTTGGGGTTAAACAGTAAAGTCGCCAAGTTTGCAGATGACATCAAATTATTTAGGGAGGTTAAAAGAAAATCGGACTGTGAAGGATCTCTACATACTGGAAGAATGGGCATTAAAATGGTAAATGAGATTCAATGTAAGTGTAAAGTGATGCATATTGGGACAAAAAATCCCAACTTCACATATACACTGTATACACTGATGGGATCTTAGCTGGCAGCAACAGACCAAGAAAGGGATCTTGGGGTGGTAGTGGATAGCTCAATGAAGATGTCAACCCAGTGTGTGGCTGCTGTAAAAAAGGCAAATTCCATGCTGGCCATAATTAGACGAGGAATAGAGAATAAAGCTGCTTATATCATACTGCACTTGTACAAATCTATGGTGAGACCACACTTGGAATACTGTGTATAGTTCTGGTCACCACACCTAAAAAAGGATATTACAGAGCTTGAGAAGGTGCAGAAAAGAGCAACCAAAATGATTAGGGGGCTAGAGCAACTGTCCTATGGGGAGCGGTTAAGACACTTAGGGCTGTTTAGCTTGGAAAGAAGGCAGCTAAGGGGAGACATGATAGAGGTCTATAAAATTATGCATGGTTTGGAGAGAGTGGACAGGGAGATGTTTTTCTCCCTCTCCCATAATACTAGAACACAGGGTCATCTGCTAAAGCTGGAGGGTGAGAGATTCAAAACAGATAGAAGGAAGTATTTTTTTACACAATGCATAGTTTAATTGTGGAACTCCCTGCCCCAGGATGTGGTGATGGCTGCTAGCTTGGAGGGCTTTAAGAGGGGAGTGGACATGTTCATGGAGGAAAGGGGTATTCATGGTTATTAGTTAGAATGGATACTAGTCATGCTGCATACCTATTATCTCTAGTATCAGAGGACCATGCCTATTGTTTTGGGTGCTGTGGAACACAGACAGGACGGTGCTGCTGCATTCGTCTTGTTAGTGGCTTCCTAGAGGCACCTGGTTGGCCACTGTGTGAACAGACTGCTGGACTTGATGGGCCTTGGTCTGATCCAGCAGGGCCTTTCTTATGTTCTTATCCCCCATCAGTGGCCAGGGGGGACCTGGCAACCCTACTGAAGGCCCAACAAGCTTGAAGATACGTTTGACATGTGGAACAGCTGAGCCAAGCATTTCATTCCTCCAGAATTTATATCTCAAGATAGATCACTGGGCTGTTTAATTTGCAGTGATAGAAAGCAACGATTCGAGACCATGGATATGTCAGGAAAAAATAGACATTTGTTCACTATATTATTTATTCTGAATTACAAACTCTCCCATAATGCACACTCTTTCTTCCTTACTTAGCGGGGGAGTGGAAATACAAGTTCAATTGATTTCTGTTTCATATCTGCCTATGTAGGAAGCTTCATTTGAAATTGAGATAGCCCTGGCTACAGGCTTCCACAAAACCAGCTATTCCCCCTTGCCGCTCTGCATATCTCTGCCTTTTCCATCTCCTACCTTAACCCTTTCAAATACAGCAAAAAAAAATTCTTTCCAAATTCCCTAAGACTCATTAACTTCACTCACCCTGTGTGATAGAAAGGGTGGGTGGGAGCATTTTGGAAGAGCTCAAAGTGCTGTCAGAGCAGAACAGAGAAAAGGAAAAGTCATTCTGGTTTTATTTTAAACAGCTGGGGCTTCTCTACAATAAAGTTAATAATCCTACACTAGACCAGCTGCAAAGTGAAACCTGTTTTGATACCCGCCAGTCTTTCACAACTATCAATAGTGCCAGTTTGGTTTTTAAAAATCCGTTTCATCCATTTGAGATATTGCTTTTGTTGTACCCAGGGCTTAAAAGAAGAGAGAAGACAGAAACTGTATGTAAATGTTTTCACTGACCTGTATGTGAATTGGTTGGAATTAGAGCTCAGGTCCACTGCAGAAAACGGCTGCTCTGGAAGGTGAAATGTCAGCTCAGGTGTCTATCCCTAGCATCCCATAAACAGACACGCTCAGGCAGGTGAACCTAAGCAATGCTAATTTTATTAGGAGCAAAAAGACAGATTTAAGAAGCTGCCTGCCTCTCACGCATGAGAGGGTGTTAATGGAGTCAATGCAGATGGGTTACAGTATAAAAGCATTCAAGGGAAAAAAGCAATACAAAGTGAAACCACAGTGCCGTTCCAAGAGATAAGAGTTCTCATAGAATCAAAGACATAACACGGAGATGGGATAAACAGGATTTGCAGCATGAGAACAAAACCTTGACCAGCAGCCAGACCCTGGCCTTGACAGGAAGCCAGCCTCTGGCCTGCAACTGCCAAACCCCTGTGTGTTGTGTGTTAACTGCCGTCAAGTCGCTTCCGACTCATGACGACCCTATGAATGAAAGTCCTCCAAAATGTCTTATCTTTGACAAACCCTTACTTCAGAAAAAGTATCTGAATCTGTGGCATTATCCCCCACTGAGGTCACTCCCCTCCCCAAACCACGACCTCTCCAGAGTCTATCCCCAAATCTCCAGGAATTTTCCAACCTGGAGTTCACAACCTCAGTTGGAGTCCCCACTAGGGTTGCCAGCTCCGGGTTGGGAAATACCTGAAGATTTTTGGGGTGGAGCCTGAGGAGGGTGGGGTTTGGGGAGGGGAGGGACTTCAATGCCATAGAGTCCAATTGCCTAAGTGGCCAGTTTCTCCAGGTGAACCGATCTCTACTGGCTGGAGATCAGTTGTAATAGCAGGAGGTCTCCAGCTAGTACCTGGAGGTTTAATTAGGTAAGAGCGTGTTGATTAATTAATGTGGAAAAATCCTTGCGGAAAATATATATCTCAACACGCAGCCACTGCACAATTTCTTTTATATTTCAAAGCTTCTATTCTGTAGATTTACAATTTATACCGCCAATAAATGAACCCACCAAATATAAGAATGTAACCACCAAAGGTGTGTACAATTGTTGTAATTGTCAACCAGTAAACGCCAAGGATTTGGAACAATGCTGATTTTCTTATCGGCTGCCGCAGTCGCACTTGGTTTATGGCTGCCAATTGCGCAGAAAAAACAACCTGGCCTGCTTCTAGTGCCTTTAACAACAGCCTGAACTGCAGAAGTGAGCAGGTGAATATATTCACAGCCTAGAGATAAAGCATTATCGCCTACTAATGTTGTCTTTTAAACAGAGGCATGGGTTTCCTGACAACTAGGGAGGAAGTTTGAAAAGGTGGCAATTCTCCAGGCCACTATTAGACATGGATTGTTCTCTGGAGAGTTCTTAAGTTCATTGTTGGTATTTATTTACGTATGTATGTATTTAATCCATTTTCTCCCCCAATGGAGACTCAAAGCAGCTTACAACATTCTCCTCTCCCCTATTATATCCCCACAGCAACCCTGTGAGATGGATTAAACAGCAAGTGTGCGACTGGCCCAAGGTCACCCAACGAGCTACCGTGGCACAAGGGGGGATTCAAACCCGAGTCTTTTGGATCCTAGTCCGACACCCTAACATAAGGCCCATGGCTGGATCGGTCCCCTTGGGAGTTCTTATCTGGCCTGCAAGGCAGCCAAGGCAGCCACCCCACCCCCAATCTCGGCTAGTGAGGCATGGCATGGCCTGACCAAGTGATATTTATGTCATATTCAGCCCTCGTAACAATTGAGCTCGATACCCCTGCCCTAACCACACTGGATGTATTTAGGCATTAAAATTACCAAAGGTTTTTTTGAATTATTCCATTCTTTTGAGACTCTATTCTCCTGTGATGCTCTCTACGTGTCAGTTAGTATGAGATCTTTAGATCCAATATTTTGACAGATCTTCATTTGATAACCTGCTTCATTCATGATGTGCCAGGTTGCTACATTAATGGAATTAAAATTTATTGCCTGAATTCGGTGGTGGCGTATTCACGTAGAAACTCATTTCTGGTTGTTCGAGCATTCTCCTGTTCATATTCCTGGGGGGTTGGATCCAGCCAGCTTTTTCACTCAGGCTTGCCCAATTCCCTTCCATCCCACTGCCCACATGCCTTTTTGAATGTGCAGGTACCATGATTATTGACATAGCCTTTTTCGACAAACAAAGAGAACTCTGCCTTCTTTTTTTCACCAGTGGAAAAGCTGGTTGGATCCAACCCATAGCTAGCACCTTGGGTGCTAAGGCGCTGTATACCATCAAAAAGATGTTACATTTACTTCACTGGGAGCTTCTCCAAGTGCTTGGCTTACATTTGAGAGCTGTGATGCATTCACTTCTAGGCTCCCAGAAGCAAACAAGAAACTTGGAGATGGTTCTGAAAGTGCTTTGATGAGTTATGTGAGCCCAGAAATTCTCCCTGCTCCCTAGCAGAGAGACGGGCCTTCTCAGAACTGGCAGTACCAACCTTCACTTTACTATGGATGTCCCCATGCACAGCAGTACACAAAGTGCTGTGTGAGAACGTTTTTAGTTTACAGATGTGGGGAAACCCACCTGAGAAATGGTGCTACTCTCAACAAAACTGCTTTAGCTTTCCTTGAAATTTCACAGATTTCCTGAGAAGAAAGCTCCAAATGTGTTTCAAATTTTGCTTTAGGCAGAATCCAGCGATAACCGAGGGATATGCAGAACACCCCTGACAGATTTCAGTAGTCTGGTGCAGACTCTTTTTGCCTTTCTTGAAATTCCTGACATCTTTCATCAGAGAAGAAATTCTCAAGTTCTTTTCAGACATTACCTCATGTGTCAAGTCATTGGCAAATCAAGTCAGAATTCAGTCCCTCAAAAGGGTTGTGCAAAAATGGACCAGTCTAATTAATTGTGTAGTTTAAAGTTGGTAAGAATTGGAATAAACAGGCCTTGTAACTGGTACCAGCGGTTTAGAGATGACTGTAAAATTCTATTAGATCAGATTTTTCAGTTCAAACAGGGTTCCCTATTTTATAGCCCATTGAATCAAATCCCAACCCTAAGGAAATCCTGATGAGCAGATTGACTGTGAGAATCCACCCTCACCAACAGTATTTCTGGTCCTCAGTCCTTGTGTTGCTTTCACTCCTCAGGGTCTCCCCAGGCTTCAGGATAGAAATGGAGGAAAGGGTTGCATCACTGAAGCCCACCCACTCTTTCCTGGTGTGTTGCCCTTGTCTAGGTTCCCTCTTTCCTCCCTGGCCTGATTGTGGAGCTGCCATTTATGCTTCCTCCACACATCCGTCAATCATCCCCACTCCCACTTCCTTGCCCCCCATCGCTTGAGCCATTATCTAGGCCAGGGGTCAGACCACCACTTCCTCCAGACTCCTGCCCTATCCTTGCTGGCCCTCCCCCTTTCTGTCACTGGCCAGTTCCTGGAAGTCCTTTAGCCAGGCCCGCCCTGTTTGGCTCCTGCCTGGTGCTTACATGGTTTGGCCCCTCCCATGCCCTACCAGGCCATGGTTGTTGGGCTTCCACTGGCTGCCTTCATGCTTGCTGAATGGTCTGATAGCCTCTGAGAGTTTCTCTTCCCTGGCATCATCTTTGTTGTCCTGGTTCTTGGAGATGATTTAATCAGATGACAACCAAAGCTCTGAGGCCCAGGAGGGGGGTGGTGAGGCCCTGGTCCAGTTGCTGTGGCTACCTACTGCCCAGAGTCCCATACTGAACACATGTGAACACATGAA
The DNA here is from genome assembly GCF_029931775.1 of Euleptes europaea. NCBI lineage: Eukaryota > Metazoa > Chordata > Lepidosauria > Squamata > Sphaerodactylidae > Euleptes > Euleptes europaea. The sequence continues at coordinate 100,097,733 of NC_079316.1, read as the reverse complement.
TCTGCCTTATACTGAATCAGACCCTCGGTCCATCAAAGTCAGTACTGTCTACTCAGACCAGCAGTGGCTCTCCAGGGTCTCAGGTCTTTCACATCACCTTCTTGCCTAGTCCCTTTAACTGGTGATGCCGGGGATTGAACCTGGGACATTCTGCATGCCAAGCAGATGCTCTACCACTGAGCCACAGCCCCTCCCCTCAGTACTGGCCAAGTTGACTGTGGCTGCCTCAGTTATGAGGGAAGGATGCGGGTTCCGCTCAACTTCTGCAGAATCGAGGAAGGCCCCTGACTTTGTTGCAGGCACCGGGGAAGAACAGACCCTGGCCCTAGACACTAACCAAGTCTGAGTCCGATACTCAATCCTAGTACTTCAAGAGATTTCAGTAAGTAGCTGGATTGCTTCTGGGAGCCCCAAAATGCATGATTATGGGCTCTGAGAGTCCATCCAGACATTTAGAAATGGTTCTGTATTGTCTATTCAGACTGACAGCGGCTCTCTATGGACTCAGGCAGAGGTCTTTCACATCCCCTGCTTGCCTGGTCACTTAAATGGAGATGCTGGGGATTGAACCTGGGACCTTCTTCATGCCAAGTAGATGCTCTAATGCTGAGCCACAGGCCCTTCTGAAGGTAGGCAGCCCTATTGGTAGAATTGCCAATGCCCAAGATGGGGTTAGAGATCTCCTGGAATGACAACTGATCTCCAATCTCCATAAATCACTTATTTATTTAAAATATTTATTCTACTTCCCCTGGATAAAATTGCTGCTTTGGAAGGTGGACCGTGTGGCATTTACCCTACCAAAGTCCCTCCCCAACCTAAACCCCACTCTCCTAGGCTCCACCCTCAAATCTCCAGGTATTTCTGAACTCAGAGTTGACAACCCTACTATTGGTCATGTGTCCATGGCATATGCTGACTGATAGCACTGATCTTACAGAGACGATCTGAGTGCTGGCACCCAAAACTCTCAACTGAGGCTCAATAAATTCATATTTGCCAGTCTTCTCTCCCTTTTTGAATTCTGAACTAGTGAATGCTGCAGTATGACAGACTTTAGCTTCCTCTGTCGAAACTTAAACTGAGTGCCAGTTGAAATATCCTGAGTGGTGTTTCATCAAGCAGCTGCTCTGCATCGTTACCACTTAAATGATCGACTGCAGCACAGGATCTCCCAGAGGCCTCCCAATTGCACTGGCCTTGAACTCTTGCATTTTCCCCCTGCTTTTAACGAATGTTGCCTTAAGTGCAAATTATTGTCAAGGAAACCAGCTCTGGAGAGTCTTATTTTTCCAATATATAATAATCTTTGGGACTTGGGTAATCGCCTCCCCGCTCCCAGCTCTTCTTCTGACACATTGAATGGATTTTCATTCATTTTCTCAGAGAGCACAAGGGTGGATGCGTGCTTGGAGACTGCTCTCAGATGGAAGCTGTTTACGTGCAGCGGCTTCCCACATGGAACTTGACCTTAACTGGGCTGTTCCTCCTGGTGGTTCCCAGTGATGTGGTAAGCAGCAGAGATTTGGAATTATGAGCTACACCACAGAAACCGCTCCGTACATTGACCTTGTCCAGATTCCACACAGCCAATTTTCTCTGACCCTGAAGATGCTGCCTGTCAGCTCTGTGGCAGGCATGTCCATAAGCAGAGCTACCCATTTCTCCAAGCAGAGCTAGTGGTGGGAGATATGGTGAGAAGGCCAGGAAGAGGGCTTCACTACAACTGGGTTACCCAAGATGTGGGCAAACTTCCCATTAGCCAGTTCATCCCCCAGTTCCCTCCAGTGGCAGTAATCTGGTTGTGGGTAGGATTGTGCATATCGATAAACCAGAACTGAAAATAAACCTGAAATTAGCCATTTCTGTAAATTTCAGGATTTGGGTTTACCAGATACCAAAACATGGGGATAAAGCCGAAGCCGAATAGGTTTGGCTATTTGCCTTTGCTCAGAGGCATGACTCTGTGCTTTCTCCCCTTTTCCTTTCTTTTTTTTTTTGACTGGTTTTGTTAGAGCCCCATAGTGGGGCCCTTTTGAGATGGGGACCATGTAATCAGAGCCAATTTGGTCTGACCAACTTTCCAGGTATATCACCCAACAGAAGACTAGTCTGCAAGCAGAAGAGTCATTAAAAGACAGGGCTCATCCAGTCCCATCCCGAGGGATTTACCTTCCAAATAAAAAGGGCCAGCTTCATCAGCTGCTGACACCACCAGGCTTCCAAAGGTGATTTCTTCATCCATGTGGATGAGCAATCTCCTTCAGACAGCCCCCATGGTTGAGACTTTGGCTGGCTCCGATCTCACCTCCCCCAAAAAAACCTGCTGTCAAACTGAAGGTTGCCCTGAGTAGAGGTTTTGTTTCCGTGCATTGTGACCATCTCTTGGAATCAGATTGCCTTATTTCTCTTGCATTTAAGCCTTTTCCTTCTGTTTGGAAGCTCATTTGCATGGACATTATGCAAAGTGACCCAGAAACAAAGGCAGACCCCAGACTTTGAGGAGCCAGCCTGGAATTGGCTCCTTCTGCCAGTCCTTGGCAACACTGAACTTTTGAACCTGAAAACCGATGGACAGCTCGGCTCACAAATGCCTGCAGGATGGGGGCGACCCCTTTGTGGGCCCATAAAATTGGACCCCCTGTCCTTTGGTGACCGTTGAAGGATAGTCCCTTGCAGACACAATGCAAATTTGGGTTCTTGACCTCCTGATTCCAGGTCTACCAAAAAAAATCAGGCCAAAAAACCCTGAACCCGAAATTTACTGATTTTTTTTTTTTGCACAACCCTAGTTGTGGGTATTGTGTTGCTCTGTTGCTTGGCCAATGAGACCAGGAATGGAGGGGCAGTGGGAGGAGCTTATGAAAGATGGCAGAGGGTATTTAACCCCCAGAAGCCTTCAGTTGAAAAGAATGTTTCTGTCACTCTCAGCAACTGGAGAGAGGAGGCAGTCAGAAGGGAGGAGGAGGAGGCAATCCAGAGTGTCAGGTAAACCTCTCTGCTTCTGGGCTGAGGCCTTTCAGCAGTAGAATAGTCAAAGATTGCAGGAATCCACACACTCTCTACATGCTTAGAACATGTACATATATGTTCAGATGACACATGGGATATCACTACTTATATGGTTGCACCCATTATTTTCTGGTCGTTTAGGTATCATAGAAATGATGCAGGAAAGTGAGATGAAGAATTGGTTTTTATACCCTGCTTTTGGGGAGGCTCCGAGAGAACAGTGACTAGCTCAGGGTCACCCAGCAGGCTTCATGTGGAGGAGTGGGGAAAAAAACCTGGTTCACTAGATTAGAGTCCGCCATTCATGTGGAGGAGTGGGGAATCAAACCTGGTTCTCCAGATTAGAGTCTGCCACTCTTAAACACTACACCACACTGGTTCTCTTTACAATAATTGGGAGGGATTAATCTACAAGTTAAGGCAAACATATTAATGCATTTGCTTTTCTTTTGAAGTTCCTATTGTAAAGATTACATAAAGTTTGCTCCAAAATTTCTAGGAAATGCTTTATAACAACGATATTCAAACACTTTATGGCAATATTTAATCCATTTGGAACAATTTGTTTCAAATTATCAATTTAAGAAGTTACAAAAAGGTTGTAAAATAAGAGTGGCAGCAATATTCATTACTAGCCTTAAAGAGAACATAATTATATTGGCTACTTTCACACACACAAAGACCAAGAATGTTTGGTTTTCTGAACAATATGAGCATGCAATGATTAAATTAACAAGTGTGAATATGTATGTATAACAATTTTGCCATTGCTTCATATAGTCTGGAATTACTCAAGTGAACTTATGCTTTTTCAGAAGGAAAAAAAAGGAGCTTGTTTATGTGTCCTTTGTCAACCGACTTCCATCAAGTTTTAAATGCCAATTTAAAGTCATGAAAATAATCTCCAGTAGAAGGTAGCCCTTATAATGGGAGGTTGAATCCTGGTTTGTGTATCTCTATTTAACACTGCCTGACAGCTCTGCAGCAACTGTCAATTACCCTTAGCATGCTTCAGTTCCAATTCTACCAGTTCAACTAGATGCTTCTAAAATGCAGCAACTCTTCTAGTTTTAAAGTCTATGGGTTCTTGTTTTGCTGATTCAGATACTTTTTTGAAATTTTGGACAACAAATTTGCTGAGTAGTTGCAGCTTGCAGGACATCTTTGTTTTCGCTCTTGCTTTGTCCAGTGCCTTGTTGTGTGTGTGTGTGTTAAGTGCCGTCAAGTCGCTTCCGACTCATGGCGACCCTATGAATGAAAGTCCTCCAAAATGTCCTATCTTTGACAGCCTTGCTCAGATCTTGCAAATTGAAGGCTGTGGCTTCCTTTATTGAGTCAATCCATCTCTTGTTGGGTCTTCCTCTTTTCCTGCTGCCCTCAACTTTTCCTATCATGATGGTCTTTTCCAGTGACTCTTGTCGTCTCATGACGTGACCAAAATACCACAGCCTCAGTTTAGTCATTTTAGCCTTGTTAGCATTTTCACAATCCACTAATGACCTAGAGATCTTCTGTATAGAAAGTGCTTTGCGGCTTGAGATTCTCTTAAGTAATATTTTAGAAGATCTGAAAGTTTAAGGTCTTCATCAGCAGACATTTGTGCTCCTGTTTTCCTTGTTTTTTCAAACAATTCTTACACTGGTTCTTGTAGGTTATCCGGGCTGTGTGACCGTGGTCTTGGTATTTTCTTTCCTGACGTTTCGCCAGCAGTTGTGGCAGGCATCTTCAGAGGAGTAACACTGAAGGACAGTGTCTCACACTTTCGGAATTTCTTTTTGCAGATATCTGTGGAGTCCTATGTTTCCAATGTGTATAGCGACGAGCCAATTCTGTTGCAGTCATCTGCAACACTTTCGTGAAATTGTGTCATTTTATCAGATTTGATAGAGGAATCTTTCGCACGGCAGTTGTGCTCAACAAGGAATGTTCTTTCATGCTCAAAAAAGTCATCTACATCCTTTACTCCTGAAACAATGACACCATCGGCTGACTTAACCATGTTTTTTAAAGTCTTCTAGCTTCTCTTTATTGATTTTTCCATAGACGCTCAAATCCTGGTTATATTCCAAGAAAACATGGAAATGTAAGTCCTTTCTCAGAATAGCATGTGGTGCTACACGACACAAGAAAACTTCATGCATGGCTACTGTCTTCTTGAATATTGCCAGATATTCCGCTTCCAGTTCTTGCTTCATCTTAGTGAATTCTTCCTTGGTCATTGATCCTTCTCCATCAAGTTTCTGCAATTTCTCTCTTGAGGCATCAAATTCAGGCCTTGGTAGTGCTGGTGGGATGTTACAGCCTCCATAATCATCACTCTCAACAAAGGAATAATGAAGCCAGATAAATTCTTCATGTCATTGGACAACTGAAAATTCATTTTGTTTGAAATTAAGTAAAGAACTGTTCATATGGACAGTAAATGTAACCTTCTTTTTCACTAAGGCCATTTTTGCATGGCCAATTTTGATGCTCACTCACAGCTCTTTTTTAAAATGTGACTTTAAAAATGCCTATTCACAGTCCCGATGCAAAAGGAGAAATTCCACCCCCACTCACCTGCTCCTTTGTTCCTATTTGAATAGCCATTAGCATATGCATAGCTAACCCGCCACTGTTATTTTGCATGGTTCCTTCAGGGGAATTCTTTGCGGCAAACACCAAAGGTTGCGTTAATTGGGCTCTTTAGTAATGCGAAGCAGGTATGTGCCGGCTTCCCAGTCACTTCCAAAATGACGGTTCAGCGTGAAAAATTAACAAAAAATATGCAGGGCAATTCAGCCTGGAACACGCTGCTAATTACCGTGCAAAAATGGCCTAAGAGCATCTGAAATGTCCACTTGCAAGGCAGAATCTGTTTACAGATCTACATTGACCGGTCGAAGTCCTCGGTCTTCCTCGGAAATCTGGGCCATCGTCTGAGGCTTCTACCATGGCTGCTCCCAGCCCTCATTCCACTCCCTCTGCAAACACAGGCCCAGCCCGCCAGGCAGCCCAGACGAGAGGGGAGAGATTAAGATGGGGATAGGGAGGGGGTGGCTGCAGCGGAAGCAAACAACCACTGCTGACCTAGAGGTTGCAGCTGGGCTTGCGCTAGTCCATTGCCTCCATCTGCCACAACACGCCCAGAAGATCTGAACCCTTTCTTGACTGTTCCGTTATTTTCAGTGTTAGAACAGAATTAAAGGCTATGAATAGTGAAGGTTTCTTTTAGCTGTACTACCACCTGTTACACAGAATAAGCAATGGATATAATTTGAAGAACAAGCATAATGCCAGCATTTTGTTCCAAATGTAGCATTTTGAAATGATTTTTTCTTTTTTTACATTGATGGTTGTTTTGAACTAATGATTTACAGAGGGAAGGAAAAATATACATGACATTAGAATTCTGCACTGCAGAATCTGCCAAAGTTGCTGGAACTTACTTGATACTAGTTGGTTCAGTGATGAGACTGGGATCCTGGAACTGGAAGAGTCAGGAACCGGTCAAGGAGGAGGAGTGTGGTATCTTTCCAGGCTGTAAGGGATAGAGACAGAGAGAGGAGGAGGAGGAGCCAGGTAAAAGCAACCATTACCCTATCAAGTCTGAGGTTACTCCAGGTTCTGCTAGTCAACACTCTGGGTGGGTTTTCCAGAACTGAGCTCCAGCCGATAGAGAGTAGATCCCCTGGAGAAAATTGCTGCTTTCACAATTGGACTCTATGGCACTGAAGTCCCTCCCCTCCCCAAACCCCACCCTCCTCATGCTCCGCCCCAAAAATCTCCCTCCAGTGGTGAAAAGGGACCTGGGAGCCCTACCAGAAGCTGATTTACAGCTGATCTACACATCCCTCAGAAAAATAGATACACTGTGAAGTTGCAAAAGGGAAAGTAGAAAGAGCAATCTTCCCTTCCATCCCCTCAAAGGTAGGCAGGGACAAAAGCAATGCTTTTGGTCTCTACTTTGCAAAAGGGAAGGGAGAAAGAGCTCATTTATCTCCTTGATGCAATTAAAGCCAACAGCTTGGGGTGGTAAGAAGGGAAGGGAAATCAGCTGGGTTTCTGATCACCCCACCTGCTAGTCTGGGAGACAGCAAATTTTCCAGGATGGGAGATCAGTAGAACCTGACTCCCACCTAACCAGCTGGGAGTTGGTTCCTGACCCCCTTCCCTCCCTCAAAACAGCAACATTCCCTCAAGGTGAGATTAGAAGACATCTCCCAGCTGATCCCTCATAAGCAGGGAGCTGCCTTCTGAGGACAACAAGGAGCTTGTTCCTAGGAATTTACACAAAGAGACTGTGAATAGCCCAACGAGTAATTGGCTGCCTGATCACCACTGGCAAACAGGACGTGAGCCAAACTAGCAGGTGTCTGAGTATTCCTAGGTGGATCCACTAGGGTTGCCAGGTTCTCCCTCTCCATCGGTGGGAGGTTTTGGGGTGTGTGGTGGGGTTGGGGCAATTGCATGTGCACGTGGCTGGGCATGATGCGATCACATTACTTCTGGGTTTATCCCCAGGAATGCCGCATTGCCACGGCCACTTTGGCAATCAAACCCCCAAAATGCTACCACCTTGTAGTAAGTTTCAGGCCTAAGGAATGAGAAGGGAGAAGGAGCAAATCAGGAGAGCAGAAGGCTAATTTGTGAGGGGGAAGGTGGTAGCTTTGGAGGACCAAAGTTTACAATGGGAAGTAAGGGCAGGTACATTAGAGAGAGCAAAACTAAGAACCCTGTAAAATGGAATGTATTAAGGATGTCAAAGGCAGATGATGAATAATTTAAGCATGCATTATGACACATTTTGGCACTGTTCCATTCTGTTGCATTATTCTAAGTTCCACAAAGATCCACTATGTCAGGGATGACTATGTTTATGGATGGGTTGGAGGTTAATTTCCCCCCTGTAGTGAACAGGAGAGAGAGAGAGAGACTGCCATTTCTACATGGAATAGATTTGGAAAGGATTTTGCCAGTGATAAAATGGACCCTGTCAGCTGCCAAAAGTCATATTCCTATTCCACATTCTCACTTTGCAAACAAGGGGACTTTCAACCATGTATCTGGGCAGGTTTGTTTCTCTCTGGAGCTACCTCCACTGGGTTTTCATCTACAGCCAGGGCTTTCCATCACTTTTGCAACCATCTGAAGGAAGAAGCTACATTTAACATGACAAAATGTTTGCTGCAAGATACCTAGAGGGAACCGTCCCACTGTTCAAGAGGTCATATGCCAGGTTGTATGAATAACATAAATGGACTCACTTTGAATAATTAACTGGCAAACCTGCTTTCTGGCTTTCAAGGCAAATACATTTATTTGCGTGCTTTTAAGCCAGTAAAATAAGTCCAGCCCTTAGCCGGGGGTGGGCAGAATCATATATTTTATTTCTTTCTAAAATTTGTATTGCATCTTCTTTAAAAGCCCTCTGGTCACTTATAAAAACAATAAAATAATAACATTCAGATAACTAAAAAATAACAGTTAAGCTACATTAAAATATGAAAACCAGAAAAAAAGAGACAGCAGTAAAAACAGCAGCAGTCAAAATCCCTCATCCGCATCTAGTGGGGAAAAACTCAGGACCATTAAAAACAGCCATAGTCAAATTAATAAAAATAACATTGATAGAAACAAAACAAAAAACAGCTTGCCAAAAATGGATAAAAACTAAAATAGTAATTTGTCATATTGTTTTTAACTTAGACTTGGATCACAGATGAACTTGATAATTGGAACTGAAGGCATGGGTTGCAGTCAGGGAAAAGCACCGCATCTCAGGTAGTGTAAAGAAAGATTAAATTTGTAGTTGGTTTCATATGTGTGGTGCACAAGCAAGTCTAAATTGGTGACCATGTATGTGTGACCAGATGAAGCACCCTTGTTTAACTAATACCTCTTTCTAGTCAAATATGGCTACCACCCACACAATTTCCCTGTGGCAACCACAGCAGCGACACAATAAATAATTAGGTCCTTAGCAGTATTAGGAACTTACAAGTGGGAACCCGCAAGGACATGCAGGCGCCATCTCATTTCCCCATCTCCCACTATTTCCTTTCCCTTTCCTGAAAGCCCCCATAGCCTCTCGGCTTTTCCTGTTTCCTTCTACCCTTCCCACCCAGTCAACCTACAAAAGAGCCAGCGTGGTGTAGTGGTTAAGAGCAGTGGACTCTAATTTGGAGAACCAGGTTTGATTTCCCACTCCTCCACATGAGCGGTGGATGCTAATCTGGTGAACCCGGATGGTTTCCCCACTCCTACACATGAAGTCTTGGGCTAGTCACAGCTGTTTTAGAGCTCTCTCACCCCCACCTAACTCACTTGGGTTGCCAACCTCTAGTTAGTAGCTGGAGATCTTCCATTATTACAACTGATCTTCAGCCGATAGAGATCAGTTCACCTGGAGAAAATGGCCGCTTTGGCAATTGGACTTTGTGGCAATGAAGGGAAGGTAATTATAAGCCAGTTTGATTCTTCCTTAAGTGGTAGAGAAAGTCGGCGTATAAAAACCAACTCTTCTTCTTCTTCTACATTTATCTGTTCCTTTGTCTTCAGCCCCCCCCCCCCCCTACCTAGCAGCAACCTCTACCTAGGAAAACTATGGCTTATTTGTTTAGTTCTGACCACTGGGCCAGGCCCATTTGCATGGTAGGGTTTCTTCTTTTCATGTCTTCTTTCCCTCCTCCTGTCACTCCCCATATCCTCTCCCCTTTCCTCGACTCATTCTTGTGTTCTTAGCCATTCACCAACTTTCCTTCTAATCTGCCTTCCACCTCCAGCTATATTTATTACTGATTTACTTCATTTATACCCCACCTTCCTCTACAGTGGGGACCAAAGCAGCTTACATTCTTATCCTCCTTTTTTCTCCTCACAACAACCCTGTGAGGTAAGCTAGGCTAAAAGTATGTGATGGACCCCAAATCAATCAATCAAGTTTTATTTCGATACGATATCAGCTCTGAATAAAAATCAAAGTTAGGTTAAAATAATAAAATAAAATAATAAAAGTTGATGATTCTGGGAGGGATGATTTGAAGAAGAGGAGGAAAGATCTTCTATGGGGAAAGGTTTTCAATTAGCCATTTACGAATCCCACTAGACTGGAGGCAAAATTTGGCTACTTGAATGGTTATCTCCCGAGAGGAGTCTGCTAAGAGAAGGGAAACTTTAGCTTCTTCCAATCTCTCGGGAAAGGATGACAATATGGGGAGAATGTACAGCGATCTTATGTCATTGTAGAAAGGACATTGCAACTGAACATGTTCTATTGTTTCCACTTTCTCAGTTTTGTATGGGCATAGTCGTTGATGAAAGGGAGTACGGAGATACCTGCCTTCCAGGAGAGCTGAAGGAAGGCATTGAACCACGCAAGAGTAAAGGCCCTTCGATATTTGGATACTTCCAGGAATCCAAGGTAGTCTGCAGGGTGGAAAGGTTTGATGTATTGCAAGGTGGGTGAATATTTATAAATCTGAGCCCTATCTGATTGAAGGGCATGGTCCAAGAGTCTCTGTTTGATCATTTCATTGGCTTTTTGGTGTCCCAATGGCAATATGGCTTGAGAAGAGAGGCTGTGTTTCTGGAGCATCTTCTCCCCAAATCACCCAAATGAGCTTCCACAGCAAGATGAGGATTCAAACCTGGATCTCCCAGACCCTAGTCTGAAGCTCTAACTGCTACACTCCACTGGGTTTCATAGGGTGGTTGCTGTTGAAGAGTAGGAAGCAGTCGTGCTTAGGTGATTCATACAAGTCAGGTGGTAACAAGTTACCCAGTGGTTGCTGTCAGGCCTGGCTCCTAAGGTCTTCCCTCAAAGGCCAAAAAAGCCCTGGAAAGGACCCTGCCCCTGCCTTTTACTCACAGAAAGGAAGCCTTGGAATGCTTGGAATTGCTTAGCCATGGCCACTGAGGGAATCTGTTTGTTTTAAGCCATAAGCACTCCTTTTATCATTTTGGGGTTTTTAAATCCTCCAATTTTTTTTTTAAAGATTTCAGATTTTTCTACAAACCTGAGGCATTGTTCAGGTTTGTTGAAAGATCTGTCTTGCCCGTTCACAGCTCCAGTCACGGGATTTAAATATCCTCAGATTTGGCTGACTTCACTATTAGTATATAGATATCTGAGTTACATTACACTAAAAGGGATGCTTTACTTTGTTAAAATTCTATACATTTAAAGTCTAAGAATACAGAATCCCCTTTTCCTCCATGTGAAGATCATGTGCCGTGTATTCTGATGGGATAAAGGAACTTAATTGAACCTTGAAAGCTTGGGGAGCTAAAACTGTGGCAGGAAATATTTTGAAGAAACACCTGTTACCCTTTGGCATCATTCCTGCACCACACAGAGGCTGCTTTGAAACTGGATTCCCATGGCCATTGTTTTACATGAACAGCTAGTGGTATACAGCAGCGCACTTCTTGGATCAGCTGTCACAACCAAAACAGAAACACTTCTGGAGCATAGAGAGTCACCACATGAGGGGCCAATCTAAATGCTGAACATAAAGAGCTTACCAAAGAAAGCATCTGCCAAGAGGGTACACATTCAGTCAGCTACTGCTTGGTGGTTGTTTCATAAGAAACAGCCTCCACCATTAGGGATGTGTGAATGTCCCACAGAGATTTGGTTTTTTTTTTTTTTTTTAATCTTTCCTTTTCTTAAGAAGGGCCTTCCAATCTCAGATTTTTTCCCATAAAAGGGGAACATCTGAAATAATTTTCAGTTCCACTTTAGGTAAATTTTTGATGATAACTCTACTTAGCACATAATCTGTGAAATAACATTTTGTGTGAGTAGAATTTAACTCACCCAAATCTGATCCAAATATGTCCTGTTTGTAAATCTCAAGAAAGTAATTAATCAGAAGAAAATGACCTCCGACTTTCAGTTATGAATCAAACCGTCGGAATCCAAATGTCACATTTGGCCATAGCATGATTTCGATGGCTGGTTTGTTCTTTGAGTTTCCTTTTCCCCACATTGGTATGCATCCTACCACTTCACTGAGCAAAGTTGGAAGCCTTCCTCCATAGGAAGGAGCTTTCCTCTGAGCTAACTGCCTCTTTCTCCAGTGGAAGAGCCACTTTAATTATAGGGTAGATTGGAGGACGGCTTCCAACTTTGCTGAGCAGAATGATCAGCTACAGGTCAACAGGAGTTTAGGGAGGGGAGGAACCCTTGGTGGAGGTATAATGCCATGCAGCCCACTTTTGAAAGCAGCCATTTTCTCCAGGAGAAGTGGAATAAATGTTTTAAACAAATGAATAACAATAAAGCAATTTATGTAGTCGAGAGATTAGTTGAAACTCCAGGAGATCTCCAGCCCCCACCTGGAGGCTGGCAACCCAAGTCTACCCTCCAGAGCAGCCATTTTCTCCAGGGGAACTTGTCAGCTGTGATTCTGGGAGATCTCCTGGCTCCACCTGGAGGCTGACAACTCTCGAGAGATGTCAGAGAGATCTGCGGTGATAAAGAGTCAAGCTTAAATTTCCATGACCACTCTTAGCAAATTGAGTGCAATCCTCCCCCAAAAAACTATTTTTCCTTTTCCATTTGAGAGAGAGAGAGAGCTTCCTCTGGTCCCAAGGCCTTGTTTAAGTCACCTTTGCTTGCCCTGGTGTCTCCTGTCCGTTATTGGTCTTGCATTTTGGGCTGTCTTCCGTTTCAAAAGCAGAGCAGTGCATGTCCTTGTGCATATGTCTGCGTACGCTTGAACCACTTCACAGGATGGATTCTGTCAGAAACGCTCAAGTATTCAGTGCTTTGGAATGGTCTCCCCTCAAACGGCTGCCACAAAACTACTTTTCAAAATTGACAGATTTGGAAGATTCTGCTTTGGCGCCAGCATCACAAAACCTTGAGCACTAGGGCAGTGTGTGTGTCCCCAAAACACACTGTACACCAGAGGAAATAAGGCATGCATCTGGAATAAGGTTTATTGATGTCTTCTATACAAAGTGTTAATTTTCCATCCAAACAAAATCAAAGAGTTTATAAAGGCTGAAATTGTGCTAAAATAAACAGTGTTTATGTTCCACTAAAAATAGCATTTCCTCTCTAAATAAAAAAGGAAAACCAATATGCAAAACACCCTTGTGTTTCACTCCTTGATTTAAGGTTAATTAAATAGAAACACAATCTCAGATTTCATCTATTATAATTATTTTTACTTTCAGATGTTAATTAATTTGGATGCTGACTAGATTCCATTGAAGTAAATGGCAAAAGTCCAATTGATTTTAATGGCATCTATTGGTGGAGGGGAGAAAAATCAAATTGTTTGAATTGATTTCTCTTAAAGGAACACTTGGCATTTAAAAAAAATAGAATAATTTTGAATCAACAGTTTTATGCACACCAGTTTGAGGGAGCTCTCATGAAAAGGCAGCCTCGAGATTGGTGAGACCTGGGCTTGAATCTGGTAGATCCACTGACCCAAGAGATTTCCATTAGCAGAAAGGGGCTTCCTTGCTTCATTCCTTCTGATGCAGCCCAGTATGGCCCAACAGTAGAGTTGCCAACCTCCAGGTGGTGGCTGGAGACCTCCTGGGATTTCAACTGATCTCCAAGTGACAGAGATCAGTTCCCCATGAGGAAAGGTCTGCCTTGGAGAGTGGACTCTGTGTTACCATACCCCACTGAGGTCCCTCCCCAAATCCCACTCTTCTCAGACTCCAACTCCCCAATCTCCAGGATTTTCCCAACCCAGAGCTTGAACCCTACCGATAGGGTTGCCAGGTCCCTCTTCACTACTGGCAGGAGATTTTGGGGGCAAAGCCTGAGGAGGGCAGGGTTTGGGGAGGGGAGGGACTTCAATGCCATAGAGTCCAATTGCCAAAGCAGCCATTTTCTCCAGGTGAACTGATATCTGTTGGCTGGAGATCAGTTGAAATTGCAGGAGATCTCCAGCTAGTACCTGGAGGTTGGCAATCCTACCTACCAAACAGGCTGCTCCTGGGGGAAAGGGGTTTCCAGGAATTAGCAATGTAAGTGAGGGAGTTGGTCTGTAGCAAGAAGGGAGAAATGGTGAATATCACCTCTCTTCTGTTAATGGAAACTTTCTGACTGATCCATCCCATTTTATAATGAGACAGTTTGCTTCTCCAAACCCTCTACCTCAATGTCACCCATGAACACAAGAACCTGCCTTATAGCGGCTGGTCACTACTCCTATTCTACCACTGTACTAAGCAAAGTTTACTCACTTGCTTACTTATTTATTATAATATTTATTGAATATTATATCTCACTAGGGTTGCCAGGTCCCTCTTCGCCATCAGCGGGATGTTTTTGGGGCGGAGCCTGAGGAGGGCGGGGTTTGGGGAGGGGAGGGACTTCAATGCCATAGAGTCCAGTTGCCAAAGCGGCCATTTTCTCCAGGTGAACTGATCTCTATTGGCTGGAGATCAGTTGCAATAGCAGGAGATCTCCAGCTAGTACCTGGAAGTTGGCAACCCTGTATCTCACCTTTCCTTTTGGCTCAAATTTGAAGCTTTCCTCCAACTTAAATGTCTCTTCCTCCAATGGAGGATGAGGCTTTTCTGCTGGAGGAATAACCACTTAAGTTGGAGGAAGCCTTCTTAGTGTGGAGGAAGGCTACTTGGAAGAAGATTAGATTCACCCAATTGAATCAGACCACTGGTCTATCTAGGCCAGGCTTGAGGGGAAGTGGCTCTCTGCAGTCTCAAACATTTATTCACATCACCTATTAAGTGGAGATGCTGGGGATTGAAACATTGACCTTCTGCATGCAAGGCAGATGCCTGCCACTGATCCACAGCCCTGCCTAAATAGCAAAAGCATCACTCCCTTTTGTTTCCAGGTAGTAGCTGAGCTGGTTGATCCTCACCTCTGTGGGTGCACATCCATTCTTTATCCATCTTCACAAACTGGGAAACAAATGGCTGACTTAACCTCTATCCTTAATGTTGGTTGCAAGACATGCAAAGATTTCTAAGATGTAGGTGGCAGCTGATGTCACAAAACGGCACCGATGGGTCCCCCAAACAAGGGAAGGCAAGGATAGTGTCTAATGGAGTTCCTAGGGGTTGATGGCATGTTGCACGGGAGCACTCTTCTGCGGGGGAAGCCTGCATGTTTCCCAGATACAGCTCGCCTTTGTGTCTCTTTCAGTTTCCTAACACTAGCTCACCCTTTCCAGCAAAGCGGTGTGGGAAGAGAAGGCCAAGATACTCATGCAGCCACAGGTGCCTGGATCCACAAACACCATCAGCATCTTGAACAGTGACAGGCATCTCCTCCTGGCTCTGTGCTGCTGGTGAGTCTGCTTTGTTTGGAGTGACAAAATAACTTGAACTACTCCTAGAGAAACCAGACAGGATGAAAGACATGGCGTTTCTTATAGTAATATATTAAAGAGAATTTTTAGTATAGAAAAAAGTATGCAATTGGTATCCACAGAAACTTGCATGGAAGAAAGTTCAAATGCATATTCTATTCGTCCCAGTGTATGGTTATGTGACCCTTGGAGGAGGAGGAGGAGGAGGAGGAGGAGGAAGAGGAGGAGGAGGAGGAGGAGGAGGAAGAAGAAGAGTTGCTTTTTTATATGCCAACTTTCTCTACCACTTAAGGAAGAATCAAACCGGCTTACAATCACCTCCCCTTCCCCTCCCCACAACAGACACCCTGTGAGGTAGGTGGGGTTGAGAGAATGTGACTAGCCGAAGGTCACCCAGCTGGCTTCATGTGTAGGAGTGGGGAAACGAATCCAGTTCACCAGATTAGCCTCTGCTGCTCATGTGGAGGAGTGGGGAATCAAACCCTGTTCTCCATATCAGAGTCCACCGCTCCAATCCACCGCTCATAACCACTACACCATGCTGACAATCTGGTAACGTTCCACCTAATGGGGTTTTCAAGGCAAGAGATGAGCAGAGGGGTTTGTCATTGCCTTCTTCTGCATAGCAACTCCAGTCTTCTTAGGTGTTCTCCCATCCAAGTACTGACCCTGCTTTGCATGTCTAACAACCCATATTAAGGAAAGAGGTTAAGCTCTGACAAGATCCGGGTAGTCTGGACTACTGAAGACCTATGATATCCTTGACGAATCTAAGTAGGTTTTAGTCTGTGATGAATGCCAAGAATCCCCAACTCAAAAATCCCATAATTCCTCTACTTCATCTCTCTTGAGTTTAAAAGACATGCAAATGGATCTATAATACTCCTCTTTCCCACTGTAAGCAGCAACTGATGCTTTGACAGAATTGTCCACTTATAAATTTCAACTGCTGACTCCCTTGGTCAAAGCCAAGACACATTCATAGGAAGTTCTTGATATTTCCAACATCTCTTCTGTTTGGTATCTCATTGCCAGGGTGGCAAATTAGTGTAACTAACTATAGGGGCCCCCCTTGTCAACAACTATATTTAGTTTTTTTGTGTCTCAGATATGCCAAAAAGAAATTTCTGAATGTTATTTATAAGGTAATAGGTCACCTTAAATAAGTCCTGTTAAAATGAAATTTCAGCCACTCATCAAAATATTTTAGGGGGCCATATTTATGCAGGTAATTTATAGCACTTTTGACTCAAGTTACCAAGTGCTTAGAAAGGATACAATTATTAATAAAAGAAACGTATATACCTATAAACATTTCAGGCAAAATCACATACTTTACATAGAAAATAAGAATAAGAATGATATTAATTCTGCCATTATCATCATTACATGGATTTTGGCACTTCACTTTGCTTTAGGAGCAAGCCAGCCTGACACAAACATCTGGAGGCTGCATGGGTTTTCTTATTCTGGAAAAACTGATCAGCGAACAAGGTACGTGCATGAAAAAATTAAACAATGTCAAAACATTGATGCTGGAGAAGATGAGTCATGTCATCCAATCTGGACCCAACTACCACAGGCATACGAAGAAGACAGATCATAACATTTTCCTAAGAGTGCAGTCGTCAAAGATGCTGGCCAAGATGTCAATCTGAAACTCTCTTCTGGAACTTAAACTCTATTTCCATTATTCTCAGCACATTGCACAAGCAATCTTCAATAAGTCACAAAGCTCCACTGCCACATAACTTGAAGTTCGGCACTGAAGCAGCCATTCTTACAACCGTCTTTTTGACATTCACACTCACTGATGGACAAGCACTGATGCAGGAAATGATCAGCCTTCCAGGGTGTACAGCACTGGTAGGTGTTGCAGACAGATTTTCAGAAATAATTTTGGCTTCTCAAATGCAGTTGTTGTGGTTTTTGACAGATACCAGCAAGAGTTCATCAAAGTAATCTTCATGAAAAAAGCAAGGCAGATCTGTCAATTGGTTAATCAGATGTATCATAAATAACCATGATGTTCTCATAATAATTATCTGGCACCATTTCATTGACATATTTGAAAGCAGAGCACGTTTGTCCTGCTCCTTGTCAGATCAAATGAAAGTCCAGACCAGAAGCTTAGGAAGTCATACTCAGGAGACTCACCTAAGCTAAAGAGGTTGACAGATGATCCAAAAGAGATGAGACATGTGCTGAAATGACACTTTAATCCCATAGGTTACTCATGGAACAATTATAGTGTTGGAAATGGTGAATTTGCACAATGCTAATACTCAGAGGCTAGTTTGCGTAACTTTCTGAGCTCATCCAAGGCTCAGGAACCAGATTCTCTAGCTAGCCTTTAGCCTGCCCAAGTAGAGAAGATTACGTATATGTTAATGATGTATAGCCAGCAGAACAAAAGATTTCTGCCCCCTCCCCCAGCATCAGGACAGTCATGTTAGCAGTGGGCTAATAGAAATGTGCTCAAGCAAGGCTCCTCAACCTTGCTGAGCCATCAGGAACATCTGGAATTTGGAGATTGTGTAGTGGGCACCCCTCCATTTGCAGCCATGGGAGATGGAACCAATCTCAAAATGGCTGCCATGGGGGGGTTACAACCACATGATTCAACTCAGGTTACCCATGTCAAAATCACATTACAAAGATTCAGGTATGACCCCCCTTTTTGTGTGATCCTAATGAAGCTGGAAATATGCTTTTTGTGGGCTTTGCACCCGTACTCCCCCAAGTGATCTCTGCATAACTTTTAGAACTCAGACTATGTATCAGTGGACTATATATAACAAGAAAGGGACGGACAAAGGAACTGGTTGACCTGATTTGATGTGGGTGGAAAAAATCTGCAATGGTATTGGCAAAACTTACATTTGCATGCTTTTTCCAGGTCAAAACTTTTCTTTAAATAAAGCTGATGACCTTTCCTCTTTAAAACCCATAGGTTTGCTCAGGAGCCACAAGAGCAACAGTAGTGGCAGTAGCAGTTATGCCAGCATGATTGGTTGTGGCCTCTTTTGAAATACTGCACTGCTTAGGGTTGCCATTTGCCCGGGGACAGCTGGCAAACTCCCACCCCTGGGCTCCAAGCCCTGCCAAAATTCTTCACTCCAGCTGAGCAAAAAGAGGGGGTTGGAAGCAACCCTAGAGAGACCAGGGAATTCCTAGAGCATTGTGACATCACTTCAGAGTACAACTGGAAATGACATCATGTAGCAACTCTGAGCTTCCATTTTGCACCTGCTGGTGAGAAGACAGTGTCCGGAAAACCTATTGCTTGTCCAGTGTCATCCTTCATGCCATGGATAGCCTTGCCATTGCTTATCTAATCAATGTAAATTCAGATCCAACAGAAATTTTTTTTGGGAGGTGTCCTTTAGACCCAGTGGCTGACATCATAAAAACTGTGGGCTGCACTGTGTCTCCATATACATGAGAGGCTTATGGATGGGGTAAAATCATGAAGTTCTGTTGTCACCATTTAATAAAACATTAACATTCCATTAAATCCTGTGTTTGCTTTGATCCACCAAGGAAGTTCTGCATGTGCAGCAGCTGTTGTGGGTGTCAGCACATATACTGAGCTGTCTGCTGAACTTGTTGCATCTGTTGATATGGGGGGCACATGAATGTATATCTGATGGCTGCTAGGGATGGCAACATACACACAAACTACATCGTGAAATAATTTAGTTCTTTTCTGAATATGTTGGCATACTGTGGAATTGATTGGTTTTGCTGTGGTAGAAATATGCATTAGGTTCTGCAAGTTGGAATAGTGCATGCCCTGAGGCCTCTGATTTGGTTCTCTTGCTGAGCCTCACCTAGGGTTCTCATTTGCCCACTTGTGGGGAGAGACCTCCAGCCAACTGTAGCCCTTGACTACTGATGCTCAGCAGATTGGCAGGCAGAAACTGGGACCAAAGGGGGGCATGGTGCTAGCCTATGTACAGGAAGTTCTGACCATAGCATTCCTGAGGATTCTTAGAGCTACCCGGAGGTGATAAGGGTAGCTCTAGCAATTGCCAGCAACTTTATGGTAATCTTTATGGTAAACGTTTTCTTTTAAATTTTTCTCCCGGGACTCTGCCCCCTACCAAAACCCTTCTGCCAGTTGCACATATATTGTGGGTGTACATTTACTACAGATATAGGGCTGCCAACCTCCAGGTACTAGCTGGAGATCTCCTGCTAAGACAACTGATCTCCAGCCAATAGAGAGCAGTTCCCCTGGATAAAATGGCCACTTTGGCAATTGGACTCTATGGCATTGAAGTCCCTCCCCTCCCCAAACCCTGCCCTCCTCAGGCTCTGCCCCCCAAACCTCCCACCGGTGGCAAAGAGGGACCTGGCAACCTAGGGTTGCCAACTGCCTGGTAGTTGGACTGGAAGAAGAAAATACCTATGCTGGAAATAGTAGAAACTATAATAAATGGCAGCACGTGGCTTCAAAGATAATATAATGGGAATTTTCCAACTGGAAAAGAAAACAATATTATAGAATATAATAATTCTATTTTTTTGGAAAATCCAAAACACAACATATATTCATAAATACTGTGTTGAAAGCCACACAGAAACCTCACTGGGTCTGAAATAACAAAAAAGTATATATACAGATTGCTTTTAACAACAAAACATGAACAACATAAATTCAAGAATTATTTCTGTGGCCTTAACAAAGGCTCATGTATACTCGAGAATTATAGTCCATGAAAAATCACGAAGAGACGAAGAAAGGTCCAAGGTGGGTCTATCACAAGTACGCATTTCGGAATCCAATCCTTCCTCAGCTTGGCGACCACAACGATGTTTAAAGAGACCAATAACAATGGCTTCACTGCTTTTCAAAAAGTCCAAAGTCCGAAGAAGAGTAATCAACCCATTCAGAAGTCAGTATTCTTCTTTTCGTCTTGTAGCACTTTAAATCTGACTCTAGGTTTTTTCCCGTTCCAAACAAATCGGTTGATTTGTGTTTGCCAATTTTCTATTGTTCTGTCAGGAATGTCAATCGGCAAAAATTGGAATAAAAAATTCAGTCTAGGAAGTACGTTCATTTTTATTGCCGATATCCTTCCCAACCAGGAAATGCTCATTTTGGACCATAGACTCAAATCCCTTTCTATTTCTCCCCAGATTTTCAAATAGTTTGACCTTAAGAGTGTCTTATTTTGTGAAGATATATTAACACCCAAATATTTAACTGGTTCCCTGGCAATTTGACAACCAGTAACTTCCTCAATATATTTGTCTTCATCGATTGTGGTGTTGAAAGTCATAATTTTCGTCTTTGTTTTGTTCAATTTGTAACCAGAATACTTTGCATATTCCATAATTTGGTTATAAACATGTGGAAGTGTTTGTCCGGGATTCTGACAGATTAACGCGACGTCATCTGCATAGCTTTTAATTTTGTGTTCTTCGTTTCCTATTATTAGACCTTTAATTTTTAGGTCATTTCTTATATAATTTGAAAGAACCTCCATTGGTAAGTCAAAAAGAAGTGGAGAAAGTGGACAACCTTGTCTTGTGCCTTTTTTAATAGTAAATTCTGTTGACAATAAACCGTTAATCAGAAGGCGTGCTCTCTGAACCGAATATATTGTGTTAAAAACTGTAAGAAGAGTATCTCCACAGTCCATTTGTTGTAATGTTTTGGAAATGAAATGCCAAGAAACGTTGTCAAAAGCCTTTTCTGCATCCAAAAAAATCATTGCAGTTTTTAATGATTTAGACTTTATATATTTGATTGCGCTGAGAACCAATCGTACATTGTCTCTCATAAGTCTCTTCGGAATAAAGCCAGTTTGATCTGGATGTACCAATTTACCAATATACTTTTGAAATCTTTTGGTAATTATAGAAACAAAGATTTTATAGTCAGCATTCAGCAATGAAATTGGTCTGTAAGCTTGAGGAAGATATTGGTCTGTACCTTCTTTTGGGATCAGAGAAATATGCGCTTCTTGCCAAGACGAGGGAATTTTACCGTGTTCAATTACCTCGTTATAAAGAGAAAGTAAAACCGGAGCTAGTTGTTGTTCAAACAGCTTGTAAAATTGTGGTGTTATTCCATCCGGACCGGGTGCATTATCTGGTTTCAGATTATTTATGGCGTCTACTATTTTTTGAGTTGTTATCTTTTGATTAAGGCTCTCTTGTTCTTCTAATGATAGCTTAGGTAATTGTGCCTTTGCTAAATAAGTTGGTAATCCGTATTCTTGCAGATCATCTTTCGCATATAGTTGCTTATAATAATCAACAAATATTCTTTCAATTTCTTCTTGTTTATTATAAGTTGTCCCGTTAGCTTTAGCACCAGTTATCTTCCTTTTCTTCTCTTGTTGCCGAAGTTGATTGGCTAAAAAACGACGAGGTTTGTTTGCTCTTTCAAAAAGTCTTTGCTTGGCATATCTAACTTTTGTTTTGATTTCTTCTGTTTCTGTCAACTCAATTTGGTGTTTGGTCATCTTGATATCATGTAAAGTAGTTTTATCTGGTTTGATTTGAACTTATTTTTCCAGTTTTCTTAATTGATCTCGGAGATCTTTAAGTTTCTTTTGTTTGTCTTTTTTAACTTTAGAGTTCAGGGCTATCAGAGGAGGATTGGCACTACCTAATCTTAAACTATATTACCATGCTGCCTGTCTAACCTGGATCACAGAATGGATAAAACATCCCAAAAATAGACATGTTGTTTTAGAGCGAGCGGACCTCGGACAAGGTTTTCATAAAGTCCTGTGGAATTCTATAATAAAAACTCAAAAGGACAAAGCATCAGAAGACTGTGATGTCAAAATAGCGTTATTGAAAGTGTGAAAAAAATATAAAAAGAGAATAAGTCCTTCTCCACCATCCATAATGTCACCAATTGAAGCTTATCACGATAACGTTAAATTGAAACCGGGTGTTTATTTTACCTACAATGAAATGATAGAGCCCACAGGAGAAATTAAGAGCCTGATCAAACTTAAAAAAAAAATTTCAAATACTGAGCTGGCTGACCTATTTACAACTGAGGTCTAACTTACAAAAAGATTGTTTATATCCCCGGCCATTCCGTGAATTAACAGAATTTGAGCAGATAATATCTAAAAATGACTCTCACTTATTAGGAAAAATTTATAAGCTCCTCTTAAAATACGATACAGAAGAAGAACAAGTAAAAATCAATATGATAAAATGGATGCAAAATTTTGGAGAAATGATCAATATGGATTTATGGGAAAAAATTTGTACTTCGGAAATGAAATACACTGTGTCTCAAGAAGTGAAAGAAAACTGGTATAAAACATTTTATAAATGGTACTTGACCCCCAATATGCTGTCCCAGATGACCACTCTGGGAAAAAGAGGCGCCTGTTGGAAATGTCAAGACACGGACGGTTCTTACTTTCATGTTTGGTGGACATGTCCAAAACTACAAATATATTGGAAAAGAATTCATCGAGAACTCCAGTTGATGTTAGATACAAAGATAACATTTGATTCCAAACTTTATTTATTAAGCATAGTGCCACCAAACTTGCCATTGAAATTTCATGACGTTCTTAAATATGCTACAACTGCAGCCAGAACGGTTCTGGCAAAAACATGGAAACAAACTCATATTCCCGAAATAGAAGACTGGAAAGAAAAACTGATGGAATATGCTAGTATGGCCAAAATGACTTTTGAGTTAAATTTAAAATCTAGTGAATCTACAGAGCAATTTGATGAGAAGTGGGCGTCATTTTATATTTATATGAACTGTAGCTAATTGAATGAAGTATGCTAATATCTGTATCAGGCTATGTATTATTTTACATGTTTTAACTAATCGCCAAACAAAATTTGGATTTACACATAACAGAATATCAATGTGAAATAACTAGAACAACTGAATGACACCTCGCAACATTTTTTTCCTTTTTTTTCCTACTCAGATAATGTTTTATAATATTGTTGTACATAATTGAGCTTTTTTTCTAATACTGTATTGTTTTTATATATACAACATTTTACCCTTTCCCCCTTTTTCCTGTACCCTCCCAACTATATAAATAAAAACCTTAAAAAAAGAAGAAGTCAATATTCTTCGAAGAATACTGACTTCTGAATGGGTTGATTACTCTTTCTAGATCCCTTTCATATGGGGTAAAATGTTCCCATGAATTTCCTTTTGGGACCTGGCAACCATATACAGATATCCCAAGGTGATATTAGGCCTAGCTCGTATCCAGTCCCAGGACAAACTCAAGAATTCACTGCAATGAGGTCAGTCTTCAATCTGAAAACACTTCCTGCCCACCCAGTGGGGATTTGGGTTGGCAGAGAATTCTGCTGTACCCCTAAACAGGAGCTGTGTTGGGTATCAGGAAGGACAGTATCACATTTTCAAGACAACAAGCAAACACGTTTTTTTCTCATTTTACTGCATAACACTTTAATCAGCCATCCTTCTGACAGACAATTTTTTTTCAAACAAATGAACTAAACAGACTTCTTGAGCATCTGCTCTGTGTTCTAGAGCAACACAAAGCATAGCTTTGGTTTGTTTCTGCAGTTTCAAAGGCACCAAATGCCCTTTCTTTGACAGCAGCAAACTTTGTAACAACTGGCACTCTTCAAAAATGTATGACTTTTTTCAGTCTTTCGGTTTTCTTATGCCATAATTGATAATTATTTAAACATCTGGTTCTGTTCAGAGCCCAGTGCTAACACAGCTGTTGTGTGCTAGTGCACAGGAGAGAGAGAGAGAGAGAGAGCGAGAGCGCAAAACAGCAAAGGGCAAACAAAGATTTAAAAAGAGGAATGTGGCAAACTGAGGCTCAACACCAAGTTTGCACTTTTAACCAGTTTCCTGGCTAAAATGTCAAGAATTCATAGACAGAATAGTTATCAGCTGCCCTACTCAAAACAGGACACAATACTCAATAATACTTTTCTTTCTGCTCTAAATGCTTTTGAGAGAACTTTTGTTTATCGTAGAAGCAAAATTCCTATTTACCAGCAGAATATAGAATAACAGAATATCAGCACTGATACACACAGAAGTTTATCTTCAAAGCCACACCCATGCAGTAAATAATAAAAATAAAAGATGTATTATTAGAAAATACCTCACATGGGAATTCAAAACATACAAAATTAGTTTTATACCTACATTATTTTGTCCCATGGTGATTTAAAGGGACAAGAACAGGAAGAAGAAGAATTGGTTTTTCTATGCTCACTTTCTCTACCTTTTAAGGAGAATCAAACTGGTTTACAATCTTCTTCCCTTCCTCTCCCCACAACAGACACCTTTTGAGGTAGGTGAGGCTGAGAACTGTGACTAGCCCAAGGTCACCCAGCTGACTTCATGTGTAGGAGTGGGGAAACCAACCCACTTCACTAGATTGGAGTCCATTGTTTATGTGGAGGAGTGGGGAATCAGCCTCGGTTCTCCAGATTAGAGTCCATCACTCGTACACCACCCTGGCTTTCAATGGCCGCTCATGCTTTAACTACACAGTTTCAAAACACAACAGTGATAGTGTTCAAGCTGTAAGTGACCATATTGGCATCACCCTCTGAAGCAGTGGTTCCCAACCTTTTTTTGACCAGGGACCACTAGGACTTTTTTGTTCGGTGCAGGGACCCCAAGGTTCAAAATAAAAATTCAGAGAATTTGAAAATAAACTTTGATCATAACTGTTAGTTAAACATTAAACTTAGAATAATATTTGAATATGTTTTTTTTATAATAGAGAACTTTTAATTGAAAATATTAATTTATTATGGGTTTATAACTTTGTTTCGTGGACCTTAATTTAGTTCTCGCGGACCCCTGGGGGTCCGTGGACCCCCTTTTGGGAACCAGTGCTCTGAAGAAATACCTGTCCTGAATGTAGGGTGTGCCAGCTCTGGGTTGGGAATTATCTGGAGATTTTGGGGGTGGAGCCTGGAGAGGGTGGGGTTTGGGAATGGGAGGGGCCTCAGCAGCATAGAAGGCCACGAAGTCCACCCTCCAAAGCAGCCATTTTCTCCAGGGGAACTGCTCTCTGTGATCTGGATATCAGTTGTAATATCAAGAGATCTCCAGTGGCTGCCTGGAGGTTGAAAACCCTACCTATGTGAAGGACTAATGAACAGACTAATGAACAGACTAATGAATGGACTAATGAACAGAAAGATAAACAGATTCTTGGTCCTGTCTCTCTTTCTCCAAAACTTAAACAGATTAGGATTGGGTACAGAGGTACATGTACACGCGCACACGCGGCAACATTACTCAATCAATATCTCATGAGGCAAAGTAAGACTGCCAGAGGCATGGCTTTTTGAATGGCCTATTAGGCTGGGGCAAGGCAACAGTGTGGCACACCAGGCTGGATAACTGCACTTCCGCTGGGAGAGAAAGGCTGATTACCATTTAAATTGAGCTGAGCATACCAGAAAAGGCAGGCAGGCAGGGGAAAGCCACAGAGTACGTCCTGAAACGGCCCAGTTAGGGCAGAAGTGTGACAAGCCTTCTTGTCATGTCTGGCAAACCGGATCACACAAAGGAAATGGTCAAGTTGGGCTGCAACACCCCCCCTCCCATCCCTGGAGTTTGGAGCCTTTTAAAAACGACTTCCATCCTTCCGAGGTCAGTAAAATGAGCACCCAGCTTGCTGGGGGTAAATTGCAGACGACTGGGGAAGGCAATGGCAAACCACCCTGTAAACATAGTCTGCCTAGTAAGCCTCGTGATGTGACGTCAGTAATGACCCGGTGCTTGCACAGGGGACCGCCTTTACCTTTTAAAAGTGATGTCAAGAAAAGCCAATATAAATCAGGTTCATCACTAAGAATAAAAAAGGAGGGTGGATAGCATAGGACAAATATCCTGAGAAAAAGGGAGGGAAGGAAAATGTATCGTGTAAGAAATGAGGATATGAAAGGGGGTGAGGGAAGGTAGCAAATGGGAGGGAATGAGGTAAAGGGGTGAAGTTGCCAACTCCATCTTGAGAATTTCCTGGAGATTTGGGGATGGAGCCTGGGAAGGGCAGAGGTTGAGGTGGCAGAGACAGCTCCGCAGGGATATGATTCTATACAGTCTGCCCTCTGAAGCTTACATTTCCGCCGGGGGAACTGATCGCTGTAGTTAGGATTGCCGGCTGTAGTTAGGGTTGTTAGGAAACACCTGGAGATTTTGGGGGTGGAGCCTGAGGAGCATGGGGTTTGGGGAGGGAAGGGACTTCAGTGGAGTATTATGCCATAGAGTCCACCTTCCAAAACAGCCATTTTCACCAGGTGAACTGATCTCTGTCTCCTGGAGACTAGTTGTAATCCCAGGAGATCTCCAGCTACCACCTAGATGTTGGCAGCAGTAGCTGTAGTCTGGAGATGGATGTATAATTCCAGAACTCCAGGCCCCACCTGGATGACAGCAACCCTATGAAAGAAAGGACACTGAAGAATGTATGGGAGAGGAGTAATGTGCAGCAGAACATATATGGTCAAACTCCAGTGTTTCGCCAAGTCTTAGAAACAGTCTGAGATATTGAATGGCTGTGACAATTTAGCCAGAAGTTACACAGCCTTTGGTTTCCACACTCACTGTAGGTGGGAGGGGATGGAGTCAGCTTTAAATTTACAGTGTCTGTTTTCAAAGGAGTTAGAAAAGCAGAATAATAATGTTGGGAAATTGGAATGACACAACCATAAATCAGCATGCAGTTAGCCTCCAGGATCTCAGACTTTATCTACAACCATGGAAGCCAAAGGAAAGTTTGATATCATCAACTCTGGTGAAACCTTCCATCAAGTCCTTCTTACCACAAGATAACTTCATGTCTAATAGCTCAGCACAGATTTTAATAAAGGATAAGAAAGCTATTTAAATAAGAATGCCATCTGATTAGCAAAGAAGTCAGACTGCTTTCAGTTCTTCTTCTGATAAATCCCTTATCCCTTTGCAGATCTCTGCCAAACTTGTGTGCCTTTGTAATGCCTCAAAGCCAAGAATGCTGGATGCTAAGCATGTGTGGTACAAATATAATCCAATTTTTAAAGTTTGCTTTCTATTAAAAGATAGTCTGCATTCTTATGAGCCAGGCAGGAGGAAGACCATAACATTTGGCCGAATCACTTTTTGCCTTTTGCTGACAAGTGTAGAATGACTCCAATCTATGTTTACTGATTTCAGCATAAATTACATGCGTAAAAGAAGAAGAAAAAACTTCCTGACATCTTAAGAACATAAGAAGAGCCCTGCTGGATCAGACCAGAGGTCCATCTAGTCCAGCACCCTGTCTCCCACAGTGGCCAACCAGTTCCTCTGGCGGTCCAACAACAGGGCATGGATGCTGAGGTCTTCCCCTGATGCGGCCTCTGTATCTTGTCCTGTAGGCTGACCAGATGCAACAGAAAACACAAAGCCTGCAACTTTCATAGTTTTGTGTGTGTGCGTGCATGCGCTGGCCAGTGTGATTTGTTATGCTGGGGTCAGAGAAGCTGCAGCTGTCAAAATTGTCCCTTTCACAAAAAGAAGGAGCCCTCCCTGTCACATGACTGCATTGTACTGCTCCACTATGTCATACTTGGATGTATGTGGTAAGGCAGTAGAAGTAGAAATATGGGCTACATTTTATAAGACTGGGCAGTGTCATAAAAGGGAGGGAAGGGACATAGTATAGCGCGATCTCATCAGATCCTGGAAACTAAGGGTCGGTTCTTGGATGGAGGACCACAAGGAAGACTCTGCAGGTGAAGACAATGGCAACCACCTCTACTTCTCACTTGACTTGAAAGCCCTTTGCTGGGGGTTGCCATAAATCTGTGTGCCTTGACGGCATTTACGTATATATATTGCTTCAAGAGTGCCTGCGTCAAGATTCCCCCTTTGCACTCATTGGTCAGAGGAATTCTGGAAAGTGGGAGCAGGTTCACTTCTTGCTGGGTTTTGAGTTGAGGTTACCTGGCGTCTATCTTGCTATCCTTCTGGCAAATATGTTTTTGTTTCCCTTGCTTTTTGTTAACATTGTTTATAACTGACATGCTGTTTTTTAAATACCCACTTGCATTCATTAAACTAGTCTTGCTCCTACGTTTTATGATACGTCAGACAGTTTATGCTACTTTGTACCTGCCATTTTTATATTTTTAGTCTGCGGCTTTTATGTCTTTCTGTTGCTATATTTGATGCTGCTTTTGATTTGAGTGTTTTCATTGGCAGTTGGTCATTGTGTTTTATTTAGTGATGGATTTGTTGATGGTTTAATTCTTGAGCCTCTTTGACTATGATAAATGGGGAAATGGCTAATAAATAATTTAAATAAAAGAAATCGATCGCGGCCTGCATGCCTGTTCTCTTCTCCGTAAGCAAAAAGACTAGAAACCTTTTAAAATCAATGCATAGCATTCAAGGCAGGAGCCTGACATATCCATGAAAGGTTTTCCTCTCATCCTCATGGCTACAATCAAGTGACATTTGTCCTTCTTACTTTAAGGACATAAAGATGCTGGGCTCTGAAGGGTTCTGGGGTATCTGCCCATTTCAGCTGTCCCAACTCAATATACATGTGACTTGTCCATAAATAAAAAAGTGCAGCAGCGCTTAGTCGGTGTGGTTAAGAGTGTCTGACTAGTATCTGGGAGACCTGGGTTTGAATCCCCACTCGTGTCATGGAAGCTCACTGGGTGACCTTAGGCCTCTCATCCTCACCTACGTCACAGGGTTATTGTGAGGATAAAATGAAGTTGCTGTAAGCTGCTTTGGGTCTCCACTGGGGGAAACATGGGGCACAAATGAATTGAATGAATGAATGAATAATGTCCACCCATTGACCCAGTGGCAGGAAAAATGCAGAAGCAGAAGCCCCCTGTTTCATCCTCAGTCCAACTTGCAAATTGAAAATGGTAGGCCTCTTTCTTGGCCCCACTCCTCAGAAGAAATGGTAGGGATGTTTGGATTTCCCCATTCCATTTTTATAGGTCCTGCGATTTGTTTTTTTTTACAGTTAGGATGCCAAAAGGTACTTGGAATAATTCCCACAGTAGACCTGTTGTGAACAAATGACACCAACTGTACTGCATTTCACAAATGAACACATAATATTTAGCCACCCAGTCAGTCAGTGAATTTCTTATCCTGCTTTACTTGTCAGGCTTTAAATCTTACCAACAAACTAGCATCTATTCCTGTTCCAAAATTTGAGCACCTGTATGCCAAAGCATGTGGGTGAATCAAAAAACAACTCCCAAATTACTAAATATTTTTTAAAAAACAATTCCCTGGTTTAAATGATACTTACTAGCCCCTAGGTTTAAGAGCAGAAGAATAAATCTATAGAGTGTAACTTCCTTATCACTACTAGCCACAAGAGAGAAATAGAAGGTGAAAATCATGCGAGCAGACAGGAAACTGAGCAACAAGAGGTGTTATAAAGCAAGCCTTTTGAGTAAAATATAAACCACAAGTAAAGAAAAAAATGAGTTAAAAATGAGCTCATCTGCATGGACAGGATCTCTGGGCTAGAGCTATTCTAGCACAATGGCCCACTGTTTCTGCCAAAGGTAATCCATTTGTCCGGGCTAAAATGAAAAGTTGGCGTTATATTGGAACGACAAGAAAGTTAAAATATTGCTGCTGGACAGGAAATAAAGGGGTTGAAAAGCCCCAATAAAGTGCAGAACAACCTCTGGTTAATTCTATCCTGATCATACTTCCTTAACAATTCAAAAAAAAAATTGCCTAATGCTAGGGCTAGGGCTGTTGGGAAAAAAAATTAGGTAAAATTCGGATTTGGCAAAATTCGGCCCGTTTTTATTCAGGAAATGCCAAAGTCCAAACTCCCCCTATTCGGATCCGTGGAATTCGGCATGAAATTCGGTGCTCCCTAATAAATTTGGCCGAATAAAGCCATTTAAAGCACATTCGTGGCTTTCCGCGGCTCCGGGGGGGGGCATTTTTGGAGGTAGAGGTCCCAAGCTTTCAGGGTAGCTTGGAGGGATCCTACTTGCAAGAACCCCCAAGTTTGGTTAAGATTGGGTCAGGGGGTCCTGAATTATGGGGTCTGGAAGGGGGCCCCCATCCGCTCATTGGAATGAATGGGAGCAGGCAATCCTTAATGTGCATCTAGAGAGTGGCAAATCCAAGGCAAAACCTCCATTGTTTCTCGTTGGCTATTTATGCATGGGAGGTTTTGCTTTGGATTTGCTGCTCTCTAGATGCACATTTCCCCCATCTGAATGCACATTGCCTCTGATCTCACAGCTACCTGTCAGCTGTCTCTGTCAGATTATTATGGGCAACTTGTTACTCTGACAGTCTCCCCCTTCTACTTAGAGAAGCATTGCGAAGATTGCAATGATTCTGGTCCCCATAAAATCGGACTCCTGACCCAATCTTCACCAAACTTTGGGGGTCATGCAAGGAGAGTCCCTTCAAACTATGCTGTGAATTTGGGGGCTTTGCCTCCAAAATGCCCCCCTACAAGCCTGGGGAAAGCTGAATCCGAAAAAGCTGAATTTTATTATTATTTATTTTTTTTACGGGAATTGCCTAGTTGGCTTCTGCTTTCTCCCCAGGTTTGTGCATTTGGTAAACCTGAAAATTACCAAAAAGGCTAATTTTGGGTTTATTTTTGGTTCAGGTTTATCGATATGGACAAGCCTTCATTCAAGCACACATTCGGAATTTCCCCCAATGTATTTAAGGCAGTAAATAGTGTAGCCAAGACCAGAAGCTGGTAGCCATCTTCCCACAATTCCCTTCCTGCTGAAAGCTCCTCTGGACATGCTTGGGTTTTAAATACCTGCAAAAGAAGAGAGATAAACAGCCTGGATCTTACAAACTGGGAGCCATCTTCGTATAATTTCCCCTCCTGTGGCTGCAGACACAACCTGCTATTAAAAGTTTAGTTTGGAAGTGGAGTTTTTCTGAAAATGAAAAACAAAACAAAGTTGTACTCCCTCAGGGTCATGGTTGGTCAGGTCGGGGAATGAAATTATGTGTGCGGGTGTACTCTAGCTCCCATATGTCTGTGCAAAAATATGCATAAATGAAACAACCACCATGATAACATGGACTTAAACAAACAGCAACAAGGGAGACTTTAAAAATACAATTTAATTGGTAATGACTGATGAATGGCTGACTGATGAATGTTTATTTGTGTGATTGATGACTGAACAGTGGGCTGGTGCACATTTGTGGGGAAAGGAGAAACTAGGAGTATGGTTGGGATATGTAACAATACATGTGCAAAATACTGCCAGTTGCACTGTGCTGTACTATTTGAATACACAAAAAGTAACCTGACGAACACTCTCAAGCTGCTTGTGAACAGCCCTGCTTCTATGAACTGGCAGGTGGCACATGAGCTGAAACAACTGGTGTTTAGGCAACCCTAACCTCTCCCTCCTCTTCTCATGCACTTCCCGAAGCTCATGGAGACAGTTAAGGCCCAAAGCAGGCAAGCCAACAGGCAGGGAGATTTGCTCTATCTCTCCCTATTCATCTCTCCATCTGTTTCCCCCTTCATACTGGAATATGATTAAATATGTTACCCAGTGCACTCTGGAAAATATACTTCCAAGGACACTTGACATCTAATGCCAGGAATCCTTGGGATTATATCTTGGACACTTTTTCATTTGTTGAGAAGAGGGGAGAGAAGAAGGAGTGGGAGACTCTTTCATTTTGTCAGCTGGCTATTGGCAGGTAAGTTGGAGTGGAGGTGGGGTCGAGGCACACAGAACTCCATGGGACAGAAGAAGAAGAAGAAAAAGAAGAAGAGCTGGTTTTTATATGCCAACTATCTCTACCACTTAAGGAAAACTCAAACCGGCTTACAATCACCTTCCCTTCCCCTCCCCACAACAGACACCCTGTGAGGTAGGTGGGGCTGAGAGCTCCAAGAGAGCTGTCACTACCTCGAGGTCACTCAGAGTCCACCGCTCCAAGCCACCGTACGTTCTGTAGAGTTCCAAATACCTCTGAATACTGAAACAAGCATGGCTGGTGCATGGGTGACAGAGACTGTATTGTTTTGTAGTTATTATAAAGGAGTTAGAGATTATGTAGTTACAATCAAACATGGGAAATTGAGTATTCCCACAACTCTTAAGAAAGGAAGGAAACAGCCATTACAAACGTGGGAAAACTCAATTTCCCATGATTGGTTGTAACCCTGCAATTAACCATGGGAAAATTAGTGTCTTGAGGGAGGAAGCAGACAGTGGCCATTACATATGTCTAAAATGTAAGTATTTTTAAAATTATTCTGGGGGGCATTTTTCAAGGTAGAGCCCCCAAATTCACAGTGTAGCTTGAAGGGGTTCTCCTTGCACAACCCACGATGTTTGTTGAAGATTGGGTCAGGAGGTCTGAGTTTATGGGGTCTGGAATGGGTCACCCCCCTTCCATAGAGAATCATTGCAAACTTCACAATATTTCTCTATGGAGGAGGGGGGTGACCCCTTCCGAACCCCATAAAATCGGACCTCCTGTTCCAATCTTCACCAAACTTTGGGGTTCGTGCAAAGAGAATCCCTTCAAGCTATGCTGTGAATTTGAGGGCTCTACCTTAAAAAATGACCTAACCCTCAGGGCCGAATTTTTTCAGGAAACCTGAAAATAAGCAGAATTCCCATATTTACCAGTATGGGTATTCGGCTTATTTCAGGTTTCCCAAAAAAAATCAGGCCCAATAAACCTGAAATTTACCATTTTTTTTGCACAACCATAATCCCAATTGATTGCCAAATTCCACTGAAAGCAACAGGGTGTGGTTGCAATTCATAGCCCCATTGCTTTCAGTGGTTTTTTGTTGAAGCTCATGTTAGCAGATGTGGAGCCTGGCTGCTGAGTTGCCATGCATCCCCAAGGGATAAACTGTCTCTGGTATTAATTGTTGTGCTGTGTTTGAATTTCTCAGGTCCATGCGCCTATGACATTTTCTTGCAAAAGCCGTGGGTGATCATAACATGGTCTATTTGTGTTTTGCTGCAGAATAAAATATAGAGAAGGCATTTTCCCCTTCTCCTCCCCCCCCCTTTGAAATATTCTAAAGGCGGCCTATCTTTTGTCCTAGCCCAAAATGTCAACCCCGTAGCAGCTTTTCATAGCAATGATTGATTTCTTTGGCTCTTTAAGTTGGCAATATGAAACTGGAGTTTTTCAGCTGCCCGGGTCCTTCATTTCCCATATCTGGAAATCTCTTCTCAGAGTTAGCTGAGTAATTCTCAGTTATGCTAGAATCCCAGCTCCAACTCATTTTCGATTGTCAAATGAAATATGGGTTCAATTTTTCCATCCTATCATATTTACTCATGTTCCAGTTTTTTTCCCTTTAAAAATATCCACGCTCACACGCACACATGAGAAATGTTGCTAATGTTATTGAAACATGTTTGGCTTTGCTTCAAAATGCCTCAGACTTTTTCCCAAATTCATTTCCAATTTTACTTTATATGCCATTCAGTTACAACTTAGATCCGGCAGTACTCTCCTGCTATGGGAGTCCCTGTGGCTGGCTAGAAGACCGGTGGGTAGCCCTGAGAAGACAACTCCTATTGCCCTCTGAATAACCCTGTTATCTTCAGTGGACTTAGAAAAGCATATCTCTACTTAGGACTCTACTGTGTATTTGCTGAAAAGCTTACTCATATTCATTAATCTGTGTGTGAACAAAGGAACACACCTTTGATATTTATTTAAAAAAATTATTTGAGTAAATTAAATGTGGAATTTACCTCCTGATGAAATTAAAATCTTGCTCCTGAAGCCGCCCAGCGTGTATGGATTTACATGGCATGCTCTTTCACACAAAATAAGATATTGATTTTATTTAGTGTGAGTCTGAAAAAGGGCACCATGTGGGAAAGGCAGAGAAAAAGATGAAATTAATAATGTAAGTTAATCCAACCGTGATGCATGGATATTTACAGCAGGACAAAACCCAGCCTAGCGCCGCCGCTCCCGCCTACAAAAGGATATAAAACTCTGAAATTAAATAACACTTTTCAGTAAAGAATGGAACGGTAAGTGCCTTTGCCAGCCATCAGAGCTGACTGGCCGAATAGAGCCCTTTCATTGAAAAAGAGCCCAGATCCAAAAGAGATTGGTCTCGGGTGATTGCAGAAGAAATACAGGAGGATTGTGTTTTACATTTTGATTTGCTTGATTGAGCAAGGAATGCATAAGAACCATGTCATTTAAGAAAATATAAGCCTGTTATGATACAATGAATAGTATGCTACCAATACAGCGGCAGCAGAATGCTTAATCCAAAAACATTTCACATCAGGAAAATAACTCTGTGTCAGGAAGACTTTGGACCAAACAACATGCAATGTTGTGTTGCATGTTGGGTTTTTTCTCTCCCGAAGAGGTTTTGTTTTGCCTTTTTTGTTTTTGTATTTCACAATAAAAGGGAGTGTCTGAAATCCACCTCAGAAAATCCCCACAGCAGGGGTGGGAGTGGAAGGAGAGGAATTAGTACAGTTTTTAATGCTTTCCTTGTACAGTTTTTCTGCTGAAAAGAGGCTTCTTAGCTGCTTTTTCTGCCATAGGGTAAAGGTGTGAAGTTATCTATGTGATTTCTCTCATGAAGAGAAAAAACATCTGGAAGGGAGACTATACTGAATATCTGGTCCTGAGGGAAAGTGCAACCTTACTCAGAATGTGCAAAACACTCCAAGCTTAGGTGGGACTATCACCACATCCTCTGTCTTATCTTGGTTCCTCTTCAATAGGTTTGCCCATCACCCTTAACAGTTGTTAAGAACTGCTTGCTATTCACCCCACTTTTGCACCTGTGTGGTCAGATCCATCCTTGAAATAACCAACATCAGCTAGATTGTATACCTTTCATACGTGCATGGTCATTGGCATCTATTGGAGACATGATCACCAAAGCATATCATAAGACGGGCTAGCATCACAGGCAGACATTCAAGGCACACAGAGACAGCTAAATAGTGAATCTCAACTCAAAAATCACAAACAAATTCTTTTTTGATATGCCTTTTAAACAGTGGAGGCAGCAGCAAGAAATATGGCTGTTGTGAGAAAGCAGAATAATCATGTAAGAAAGCACTGCCATCCTGCAATCTGTTTTGGAAGATAGATGCATTAAAATTGCTCCATAGCTGCTGGTCCCTGTCCATAGAAGAACCTTAAAATTTCAAGAAGATTGGCTCAAGGGGTTCAATTCTATGGGCCGTCAAACTAGGTGCCCCATCATCCTCCATTGTTTCCAGTAAAGGGGGAAGTCTTGCTTTCTGCAGAGCAAAATCAAAGAGGTATGCCTGCAGCAAACACTGATCAATGCCTCCCATGCAGGAACCAACCACAAGCCCAACAGAACCAACACAGAACCCAGGAATCCCAGCACAACTACAATACTATGTGGCAAGCTCAACAGAATGAATGTCAAACCAGAGAATCCCCACAGAACAAATTCAAGCAAGGGAGGGCACTTTTGCAAGGCCAACACAACCAGTCCCTAACCAGAGAAGCTCAGCATAACCCAGGGCCAATGTGGCAGTGCAAACCCAAAAGAAGCAATGTCAAGCAAGAGAACCAAGGGAAATCCACAGAAGCCAAGCAGAACAATCTTAAACAAGGGGAGGCACTTTCGCAAGCCCAGAAGTGCCAGTGTCAGCCCAGAGAATCCCAGCAGAAAAACTGCCTTTTCCCCCACCCCACCTCCTGTTGTCTGGGAAACCTTCAAAGGTGGGGGGAAAACAACTTAGAGGACCGTTAACAGCAGCTATCTGGAAATCCTGACTAAAGCCCAATTTTTTCCCTGGGTTTATTTAGGTTCTGGATATTCTCCAATGTGTATTCGGTTAAAAAAAATACCCCCCCCCAAATACTGGTAAGGTATTTTGGGGGGCATTTTTGTGTGTGGCTCAGCTATACCCGAGCGCACATCGCTAGAGCACAGCAGAACTCAGTTCAGAGCAGCCAAACAGTGAAGTCTGGCAACATCTATGCTGGCATGCCACCCCAAGGATTTTGGGAGGAAATCTACAGGAATTACTGAAATCTGCCATGGGTCCAGTAATCCAGTAGGTCTAGTACTGTTGTTGTTTTTTCAGTTCCTTTTTTTTTTTTTTTAGCAAAGTTTATTTGAATTCCACCTTTCTGCTTGGGGGCAGCACGGACAGGGCTCCCACATCTCCCATTCTGGCTCAGATAGGATCAGTTTCAGCAAAGCTGCTATGTATCTTCAAATTGTTCCCTGGGACTGGGTTCCATTATAAAGAGAAAAGCAGGATATAATAGTCATGCAGCAAATAAATAAAAGTTTTTGAACTGTTTGGCAATATGTCCATCATCACGAGGTTTTATTTATATTGGTTTTTTAACAAAATATTACTATTAATTATTGTTATACTGTAAGCCTCCTTAAGTTCCACAAGGGAGAAAGGTGGCTAATAAATGTTCTAAGTACATACATACATACATACATACATACATACATACATACATACATATATACATATATGCAAGCATACAGACAGACAGACAGACAGACAGACTGGTCTAGGAATTAAAAAAAGGTAAAGGTCCCCTGTGCAAGCACCGGGTCATTCCTGACCCATGGGGTGATGTCACATCCCGACGTTTACTAGGCAGACTTTGTTTACGGGGTGGTTTGCCAGTGCCTTCCCCAGTCATCTTCCCTTTACCCCCAGCCCGGCGCCGGAATGCCCTGGGAACACCCTCCTGGGGACCGCACACAGAAGTGTGCTGTCCAACTGCTGGCGCGAGGTTGTGCTGGCGTCCCTGGGCCACGCTGCTGGAGCAGCACAGGGAGGATGGCATCCCAGCCTCCCCGCCAGCGTCTGGGCCACTCTGTGCACCGTAAGTGGGATGGCTGGCGGCGGCCATCCCACTTACACCGGCACAGCCCCTTTTTTGTCTCCTGAGCTCTTTTGGTGAAAGAGGTCAGGAATTTGCTGTAATTCTGCTAAAAAAAAGGTAAAGGTCTGCTGTGCAAGCACCGGGTCATTCTTGACCCATGGGGTGATGTCACATGCCGACATTTTCTAGGCAGACTTTTTTTACAGGGTGGTTTGCCAGTGCCTTCCTTAGTCATCTTCCCTTTACCCCCACAAAGCTGGGTACTCTTGTTAAAACAATAAATGTGCCCCTCCTACATATTTATTAAGATTCTTTTGATGGTTTTTTGATGACCTTGCAAAGAGTGTAGGAAGGCAAAGAACCTTTTTTTTAAGAACTTAGATGACTGCAAATATGGTAACTAAACAACATACTTAAATTTAATTTTTCCCAACTTTCACCCTAGAGGCTACTCTCAACAGCCTAAACAAGTGGCTCATCTTGGAACAATGGATTTAATTCACTCTGGAAACAAGACACAGAAACCCTGGAGGTATTGAGAAAACAAGGGATACATTGGAGGGGAAGGCTTGGTATAATTAGTTCCATTCCATGTACTTTCAAAACCAATGTGGGGTTTGATTCTTCCTATTCACCTTAAAAAAAAGAAAAGAAAATAGGCAGTGTTTAAGCTTCACTGAAAGCTTCTGGACTAGCAGGAAAGATCTGGCACAGGTATTCAGAAGGCCCCTGTGTAAATTTATTCCTTCATTAGAAAACCTTCTCTAATAAAAGTACACTTAATTTGTAATTTTGTATAATTATAGGCCTTAATGAGCTCGGATGAATGTGAATTCTTTCTCACATAATGGGATCATTGCTTCTTGTATCATCCATTTCCCAATTATCTCTAAATGTTTGACTTCAGGAGATTTATACTTTGTCATGTTACTTCCGATACCCAAAAAATATTAAGCAGAATTACAAACTAGTGGTGTGTGCTGCAGTGACTGGGACTGACAAAATGCATCTCAACAAGGGTGTGGAGTTCTAAAAATGTCCCCAGATGAAAGCTGGGCTACATTATCTGCAAGAATGGCATGATCCTGCTCTTGCTGAACTGTTACACTTCAGCATGCAGAACAGGGTGGGTGATCTCCAATACTATTTACCTCTGAGAGGGAGGAACACAGAAACCATGAGCAAATGGATCGAGGCTTCACTTTTAACTGTGGTTGCTTGGCAGTTTTTGCCACTTCATTTTCCACTTTATTTCTAAGGGTGCTTTTAAACGTGGAGCGTTTGCTTGCTCATGTTGCCCTTCATGTCATTTCTGAGAGTCTCCTGTCTCTCAGGAGTGTCATTTTGGGGAGATCAATAGTCTGCAGCAGGAGGGGAGAGGCAGGAAAGTTCCATCCCGCTGATGTGTCTTCCATTAAAATAAAATGCAATCTGGTGCTCATTTGGAGGGAAAGTCACAAATTCACGGTGTCCATATGTGGTGAGATACCTTTCATCCCAGGATTAGTGGCCAGGTTTGCATCCCTAAAGGATAATTGTTGAGATTGCACTCTATGGAGGCTCAGAGGTTATAAGGGCTTCTTTGCTGAAAGTAGGTGGAATGGTGAGAGAGACAAGTGGAGATGATTCACTTCTCTAGTGCAGAGCCATTTAATGCCATAGAAATGAAGATAACTCTGGCCAGAGGAGGACAATGGGCAGCTGGAGTCTCTGTAGGTCAAGGTAAGAATGTAAGTCTGCTGGGGGTGTGAAAAATCGAATTTTAAAAATTACTTCTTGTTGAAGAAGGGGCCATATTTTACATGCGTTCTAGAGGAGGGAGTCCATCTTAGCTTAAGAGGGCAGCCATGAACACAACATCCTGAGAAAATAAAGGATGAAACTTGACTATGGAAACCAAAGTAATGAATTAGTAAATGACCGCAACTTAAAGAATTAGATAGCCTCTTATTATCCCATGGCGCAGAGTGGTCAGCTGCAGTACTGCAGTCCAAGCTCTGCTCACAAACTGAGTTCAATCCCTACGGAAGTTGGTTTCTGGTAGCCGGCTCAAGATTGACTCAGCCTTCCATCCTTCCATAGTCAGTAAAATGAGTACCCAGCTTGCTGGGGGTAAAGGGAAGATGACTGGGGAAGGCACTGGCAAACCACCCCTTAAACAAAGTCTGCCTAGTAAACATCAGGATGTGATGTCACCCCCATGGGTCAGGAATGACCCTGTGCTTGTTTAGGGGACCTTTACCTCTTATTACCATCCAATAAGATAAATATATGCCAGGGAGAGAGGATGTGTATTTATTCCCATTTCTTTTACCCCTGCTCAGTCTGTCGTTTTAACCTATGCAAGGCAAAGCACGCCTTTTAATTAATTTACTTACTAAACTTATTTTCATTGTAAATGCTGTTATCCTGATCTCTGTGAACCACATTAAGTCCCATTTGGTCCTCACTTACCAGGAGCAGAAAGAGTGAGAGAGACCCAAAAGTGGTGCTGAAGTCTTTCAATCCCTCGGACTGAGATAAATTGCTTAGAATTGATTTGATGGTGGGAGAGATACCCTGAGGGAGAAGCAGGGAGTGGAGCAAGAGGAGCTTCACTGGGGTCTTGAGGTTGGCTGAGGAACATCCTCATTCCTGAGGTGCAGAAATACTCTCTTGAAAGGCCCATTACCACCACTCCATAACCAAGCTGTCATTTATAGTTTCTAGGGAGAAAGAAATTCATTCCATTTGAAGGCAGAAAGGTTTGAGAAAATAGAGAGTCCGTGTGGCGTAGTGGATAAGGGTGTCAGACTTTAATCTGGAGAACCGGGTTTGATTCCGCACTCCTCCACAGAGTGGCAGACTCTAATCTGGAGATCCAGGTTTGACTCCCCCACTCCTTCACATGAAGCCTTGGGGTAGTCACAGTTCTCTCAGAATTCTCTCAGCCCCACCTATCTGACAAGGTGCCTGTTGTGGGGGGAGGCAATTGTAAGCTGCTTTGAGATTCCTTATGGTAGAGAAAAGCAGGGTATAAAAACCAACTCTTTTTCTTATCATCCCTTTTAAAAATCACAATTATTATGTCTGCTGCTTTACCATGCTCAAAATTATTGTGCACATTGTTATCAAGGCATCTATTGCACATGCTTGACAAGGAAAATACTTGTGCACAACCATTGCTCCTATGATAAAGAGAGCATTATCAATACTCTGGGGTATGCAATAACCAAGTTTTCTTGTTTCCCGTAAACATCCAATATTTTACTTAAGCCTCATAAATGGTGACAGCCTATGCTTCCTGCCTGATTATGAAGATGCTTGTAAATAGAGAGTTCTCATTTTAATGTTTAATGAACTAAGTTTTATGAAACTCAAGAATAAATGGGAAAAGGGATTGTGATGAAAACTCTGATACCTTGTTCTATAGAGGTAAATGGGTTAAACAAGCACAGCAGCTTATAAGAAATGACAGAAGAATGTTGAATAGGCTTCAGAAAGGAGAACCCGACTGCCGTTTATCATGTGCAATTTGAAATATGCACTTTATCTGTCACCTGTGGATTAATGGCATTTTGAGATGCTCAAATTGCCTTTCTGATCTGCCTAAAGTAAGATTTGAGGCAAATACGGAAGCCCCAGTTCAGGTGAAACAATTGTAAGAACTTGCAGGGTTAAGATTTGGATACAATTTACCAAATTTCCTTTTGCTTTGACTGGGCAAAAGTGGCACCGGAGCTGGGGGAGAGTGCGGGCAACAATGATGGGAAGGGTTACATGACACCTCACTTGTCCACCTCTTCTGCCCTGCAAATCACACACTTTCCCTGATGGCTTTATGCTTAGAATCATAGAATCACAGAGTTGGAAGGGACCACCAGGGTCATCTAGTCCAACCCCCTGCACAATGCAGGAAATTCACAACTACCTCCCCCCCCACAAACCCAGTGACCCCTACTCCATGCCCAGAAGATGGCCAAGATGCCCTCCCTCTCATCATTTGCTTAAGGTCATAGAATCAGCATTGCTGACAGATGGCTATTTATCCTCTTCTTAAAAACCTCCAGGGAAAGAGAGCTTACCATTTCCCAAGGAAGCCTGTTCTACTGAGGAACCACTCTAACTGTTAGAAAATTCTTCCTCATGTCTAGATGGAAACCCACTGATTCTAGTCTGACCTTCTGGGGCAACAGAAAACAACTCAGCACCCTCCTCTATATGACAGCCATTCAAGTACTTGAAGATGGTTATCATATCACCTCAGACTTCTCCTCTTCAGGCTAAACATACCCAGCTCCTTCAACCTTTCCTCATAGGACTTGGTCTCCAGACCCCTCACAATCTTTATTGCCCTTCTCTGGACGTTCCAGCTTGTCTACATCTTTCTTAAATTGTGGTGCCCCGAACTGAACACAATACTCTAGGTGAGGTCTAACCAGAGCAGAGTAAAGCCATAGCATCACTTCGTGTGATCTGGACACTATACTTCTGTTGAAAAAGACCAAGATTGCATTTGCCTTTTTAGCTACTGCATCACACTGCTGACTCATGTTCAGTATTTGCTCTACTAAGACTCCAAGATCCTTTTCACACACACTACTGCTAAGACAAGTCTCCCCCATCCTATAATTATGCATTTTATTTTCCCTACCTAAATGCAGAACTTTACATTTATCCTTG
This sequence comes from Euleptes europaea, assembly GCF_029931775.1. Classification (NCBI taxonomy): domain Eukaryota; kingdom Metazoa; phylum Chordata; class Lepidosauria; order Squamata; family Sphaerodactylidae; genus Euleptes; species Euleptes europaea. The sequence goes on along the minus strand of NC_079316.1, from coordinate 100,055,934 downwards.
TTGAAGTGCATTTTATTAGTTTTAGCCCAATTCTCCATCCTGTCAAGATCATCCCATAACCTGACTCTGTCTTCTACTGTATTTGCTACCCCTCCCAATTTAGTATCATTTGCAAATTTAATAAGCATCCCCTCTATTCCTTCATCCAAATAATTTATAAATATTTTTGGATGAAGGAATAGAGGGGATGCTTATTAAATTTGCAGATGATACTAAATTGGGAGGGGTAGCAAATATAGTAGAAGACAGAGCCAGGATACAGGATGATCTTGACAGGATGGAGAATTGGGCTAAAACTAATAAAATGCACTTCAACAAGGATAAATGTAAAGTTCTGCATTTAGGTAGGGAAAATAAAATGCAAAGTCAGCATGGGTGAATTCCTTCCCTCCCCTATTTTGCATCTCCTTTTATTTTTCAATGGGCAGGGGAGCAGAAGAGGAAATCTTTTCCCAGGGGCCCATGGTGACTCTTGGCAGCCTAGGCATCAGCTCTCTGTTTAGGCTCAGCAAAGCCTTCAGCATACTCAGAATGCCCAGGTAATTCTTCTCCTGATAATTAATGAATTGGGGGGGGGGGAGTGGAGGTGATGCTAAGTACTCAACTGCAATTCATTCAAAGGGGAATGCCAACATATGTCTGCCTTCCTGCCTACAGTTGTTACTCAAACATAGACAAGCACAACATGGAATTCTCAATATAATAGGACCAAGATTACAGCGTGACTCTCTCTTTACATGCGAAATGTATACCAGGAAAGGTAGTGGTGGTCTTCAAACTTTCATAATAACTGTCTGTCACCAGAACAATGAGTGTCCTCATTGCCCAAAAGCTGTTGGCCATATCCAAGGAGCAATTTGTACAGCATTCTTTCCTGCTGAACTTTCTAATCAGTGCTTCAGATGCTTTGTGATGATCTGTGTTTGGGTTGGTTTCCAGTAATTCTGTATAGTTTTATTTAGCTGGCATTCTGTATATTTTATAAGGCAATCAAAGCTGGAATCATGAGCGTTTTGCTCTTTTTCCCACTCAAGTTACAGCCTTTCTTCTTCACAGACATTATTTCTCTTTCTAAACTGCTGTCCAGTGACTTGCAGAAAGACTGAGTGGTTACTTCCAGCTCTATTGCACTGAAGATTTGGTATTTTTCTGTTCCTGGTGTTTTGCTTTAGTGATTGTCTGTCAGATTTGAGAAATTTCAGGGAACATAGCCCCAGGAGGAAAACAGGAACACTTCTCCCCTTCCCTTGCCTCATCAACCCTCCATTTTTCCTACCATGCACAGAGACTGAAGACACTGAGAATTTTTTTAAGCCATGGGTGTACTTTTCCAGTGTTCTCTGAGTCATGAAATGGGAGAATTGCCATAAGTATGAACTTCTAATTTTTTGTGATTAAGTTATCACTGGAAAGCATGGCCAAATATTTGTGGATATTAGGGGGGAAATAAGTAATGTCGATGCCCACTTCTGTAATCCCACAATTTGGGGATCGTGGGAAAAGCACACACATGAGGTTCTCAAAGGACTTGGTATATTCCCTGCGTAGAAACTGGGGGAAATATTTTTGAGTTCCCTGGGGGAGAACCTTTTGTTGCTAAAAAGAGCTGTATTCAAGTATTCAGTAAGATTCTCTACTATGCGTTTAGTGATTCTCTATTGTAACATTAAAAATAGCACCACATTAGAGAATCAACAAAAGGCTTGTCTATAAAAGGGATGCATGTATTCCTCCCTCCCTTCCACTTTTATATGAACCTTTTAATTTCTGCTGTTTTTGTTGCTCATATTCCCTTTAAAAAATATTTAGAACATTTCTGTGCTGCTTGTCTCACAAAAAAGGCAAGTTTAGGAAGGGGGGGTCAAGGAGAGAAACAGCAGGTAGCAAGCTATGAAGTGCTTTGGAGGGGAAGAAATTCCAGGCATAAGTACTGGGGGAGGGTAAAGAGGTTAGGATGTTGAACTACGAGGACCTGGGAGACTTGGTTTCAAAATATCCATTTGCCATGAAACTTGGTAAACTTGGCCTAGTCTTGTACTATCTCAAAGGGCTGTTGTCAGATTCAGTGGCCCATGTATACCACCTTGAGCTCCTTGAGGAAGGGCAGGATGAAAATGCACTAAAATAATAATGGGGGAAGTTGTTCAAGGGTGTGGACTTTGGGGCAACTTTGTTCAGGTGGTAGAGTTGGAGAAGCAAGAATTGCAGTCAGGAAGCAAGTGAAGCCAAAACTGATGGAGCAAAATCACAGATAGCTTTCAAGGATGCCCTTTCAAACTGAATCCCTCAAATTAAAAAGCAGCAAGGAAGAATTGTCAAAGGGGGCATGACTTGCACATGGTCATAATTTCTGAAATTTTATTGCATTCAACAATCAACAGGCTCCCCCTCCCCATAATTTACCTTGGCTCTATCTATGACAGACCAACTCTGAATTTGTTTTAACTACAGCAGAACGTCTTTGCTCTATCAACAGATTACTAAATTTTCTCCCCTTCTTCCTTATTCTCTGTGACCAAAGTAATAAGAACTGTCTTGTTCACATTCCTTCACATAGCCAACCCACACTGAAACGCTAATTCCAAAAGACATGAGCCAGCAAATTAAGCCATTAGTAAGGTTAATTAGTGAATTCATGGGTTACCATGTCATTGCAACTTTGTGCATGCAAAACACCCTGACATAAAATGGGATCTTGCCTTATCAGTAGTGGGATCTTGCCTTATCATTAGATGTTTAATGTCTTGCTTTGTGTGTAACCTGCAGAAAATGTAAAAGGAAAACCTCAACAAGTCTGAATTCATATAATTCACACTAGCCGAGCAAAAAATGTAGTTGTTGTCCTTATAAACTGCTTCACTCAACTTTATTTTGCTTTTATTTTTCAATTTATATCCCGCCCTCTGTCTCCGGCCTAGGCTGGGCTCAGGGTGGCTAACATCATCAGAACAACATACAATAAAACCACAATATACAAAAGCTTAACAAATTTTTAAACCCAATTCTCAATTATTAACCAGTTAAATAACTAAAAACAAGTTGTGCTCAACACTAGAGCATAGAACCACAGTGGGCCTGGAAGAACAGTCAGGTCCCCCAAACAATGACCAACAGCATAATATATGGACGTGCACAGTCATCTGCATCTAAGAATGCAAGATGGCAGCTGGAAAGGGAGCATTGTTGCGAGCTCCTGACCCGTTGCTGGTTTTTTAGCCCAAATTAGATATTTAACAGTGTTTTTGAATTGAGAACGTTCAAAGTGAAGTTTAAATCTAATAAAGACAGTTGGAAGATCATACAGCCAACCCAGGCACTTGTAGGCAATTTGGAAGAACTTGCAGCATCTTGCTCACAGCCCAAGTTGTTGTTGAGCTATTGCATGCAGGCAAACTATAGCTGAAGCTTCTGGAGCCCCTAGCAGCCAAACAGGGAAGCCGACAGGAAAGCCGAGGGTCATGCCGGCTGGAGAGGAAGAGTCCAAGTGGAGTGATAGACCCATGGTGAGAGCAGGGAACCGACTACCGAGGACCTACCACCTGGCAGTTGGGCCACTGAGTGGACAGTCGGCGGACGAACATCGAAACCGACCCAGCGTAACCTACCTGTTGTCAGCCTGAATCTGGCGGGATTGCCTAGCTTGCTTGGCATGGCTGGGTGCCAGTCTCAGTGGAGACAGGGGGAACTGGCACAGTGGTACTGTCTAGGTGGCTCCTTTCTCGGTGGGTCAGCTGTTGAAAGCAGCTACCATCGCCATTATACATATCATCAAGCTGCAACCTAAGGGAGAACTCGTGCGGGCGCTGCATTTTTAATAGGGAAACAGGGGCCAAGAGGCAGGGATTGTTTGCAAAAGTTGAAAAAGGAGTGATTCCTATTTAAAAAAGGAAATCCCAACAGTTCTAAAGAAGCTTATCACTCTGGCCCATGAGAGCCAGCATGGTGTAATGGTTAAGAGCAGTGGTTTGGAGCTGTGGACTCTAATCTGGAGAACCGCGTTTAATTCCCCACTCCTCCACATGAACAGCAGACGCTGATCTGGTGAACTGGGTTGGTTTCCCCATTCCTCCACATGAAGCCAGCTGGGTGACCTTGGGCTAGTCACAGTTCTCTAAGATCTCTCTCAGCCCCACCTATCTCACAGGGTGTCTGTTGTGGGGAGGGGAAGGGAAGGTGAATGTAAGCCAGTTTGATTCTTCCTTAAGTGGTAGAGAAAGTTGGCATATAAAAACCAACTCTTCTTTTTCTGACTCAGTAAGAGACCTCCCTTTGTGCAAGTGGACTCTTGCACAGGTTGCACATCTAGATATAATACTTCCAGTTGCTTTGTCTTTCTGTGCTTGGTACGATATGATGGATTCAGTAATAGATTGCAAGCTCCAATGAAATGGAATGGACTGATTAAACATTCTTTACTATTGTGTCTAGCAGGAAATTAACTAAAGCTGATGGCTATTAGATCCTTTGGCGAAAACACAATTCATTTTATATTGAGCTTTTCCTATTGTGTAACATTCTCCCCCCCCCCCCTTCAACTTTAGCAATTTCAGTTTGCTCTCTGTGTTGAAGATTTTATGACCTGGACTGGTGGTGCCTAACAAAGTTAGAAGCCATTAAGATTAGAGCAGTTAAATAATACCTCCTGTTTTGTCAATTTCCTCAATTATTCCAGCAAGGGATATCGATCCAATCCCAGTGCAGAATACAAAAGCAAAAGGGAGATCTAAGAACAGCAATTCAGTTTAACAAAAACCACAGAGGGATCTATCTGTACAAGAGCATAATTGCTCCATTTTAAGATCCACGGCTCTTGTTCCGCAATTCCCCAGTTACAGGGGTTAGTGGGACTCCATTGAGAAGTATACTAGTCTTTCTCAGAAAGAACTGATAAAATCCTCAGTTCTGCTCAAGCAGAAAACTCTGCATTTTCCTCAAAGTTCACCTGAAATACAATATATTTTCAATTTAAGGGAATGCTGGTCTCCCAAGGAAGAAGGCTGGTGCTAATTCTAAGGATTTCTTTGGGCCTCCTTTGAAATTCTCTGGACAGATTTCTGCCTGGGAAATGTGGCATTCACCACAACATTCACTTTAGGAGCCACTGGGTGCCAACTGTAAATTAGGGGATGCATTTGCAACAAATCTGATTCAAATGTGCCCCATTGGTTAACCTTGAAAAAGGTAACTACAAAATCATCCAGGGAACATGGGAGATCCTTCGTGTTCTAGCTCCTGGCTTGCTAATGCTGTTTCCATTCAGGTAAGGGAACATCCAGTATTTGGAGGAGAAGTGGGAAATGGTGAGTCAGCAGATATGGGCCTCATGGGTACCCAAGGCTATCCAATCAGAAGATTGCCTTTGTGCACAGCCTTGATTGCATTTCTGAACATGGTGGATATTTGGAAGGGGTACTGAATAGCCCTGACTGGCCTGTTCTTGTCAGACCTTGAATGCTAAACAAAGTTTGCCCTGGTTAGTATTTGGATAGGAGACCACCAAGGAAGGCTGGGGTTGCTATGCAGAGGAAGCCAATAACAAACTACCTCTGCTCATCTCTTGCCTTGAAAACCCATTGAGGGGTTGCCATAAATTGGTTGCGACTTGATGGCACACAATTATTATTTATAGGGAGGTGAAGCACACACATCTCTCTGCCTTATCTTGCTGCACTCTCTGTTTGAAGCTTTTCATATACTCCGGGCAAGCCTGCTGGCTCCTTAACAAGTATTTGCAAGTTAGTTCATTCTGGGCCAGAAAAATGCTGATCAGAATGAATCTAGCACGGGATTCATGTGCAGGGGTTCCAGGTTTAATGTCCATCATCATTTCAATTGAAAAGTAGATCCTGTCTCATGAAGCTGTCAGGAGGAAATGACAAAGGCAAGCATCATGTCGATGCCTCCATGGGTGGGTTGTGCAAGGGGAAACATTAGCGGCCTGTAAAATGGAGAACTTCTACCTTTTAGCAGTTTGGCAGGGAGGGCTCCTCGAGGAAGCATTACAGTCTCTGAGAATTCCATCACACAGATGGGGCCCTGGCTTTTTTGCCTGGAGAAGGTCTCAAATCCAGTCCCTGGCATCTCCTCTTCAAAAGGATCAGGCAGCAGGTGATGTGAAAGATCTCTGCCTGAGACTCTGCAGAGCCACTGCCGGTCATAGTAGACAATAATCACCTTGATAGACCGAGGGTCTGACTCAGGTAGAGGCAGTGTCGTGTATTCATGTGTTCATGTGGGAGGGGGAAAGAGTTAAAGGCAGAAATGTGTTCCCACTGAAACTATTCTATATATGTATGTGCCATCAAGTCGCAACTGATTGCAAGGGGCTATCAAGGCAAGTGAGAAGCAGAACTGGTTGGCTGTTGCCTCCTCTGACGAGTCTTCCTTGGGGGTCTTCCATCCAAGTACCGACCCTACTTAGCTTCTGAGTTCTGATGAGATTGGGCTGTACCATACCATTCCACATCCCACTGAAACTACTACAAGTGGTGGTTTGGAGCAGTAGGGCTGTCAAAAAAAAATCGGTACAGTTCGGATTCGGCCGAATTTGGCCCTTGTGGGTTCAGTATGTGCCGAAGTCTGAACTCCCCCACTTCGGATCCGTTCAATTCGGCGGGAATTCAAAGTTCGGGAAAAAAATTCGGCCGAATAAAGCCATTAAAAACACAACCGCGCCTTTCCGCGGCTCTGGGGGGGCATTTTTGGACTTAGAGGTCCCAAACTTTCAGCAGAGCTTCAAAGGACGTATATTGAAAGACTCCCCAAGTTTTGTAAAGATTGGGTCAGGGGGGGCTGAGATATGGGCCCTGAAAGGGGTCCCCCCACCCTTAATGTGTATCTCTCAGCAGAGCTTGCCGCCCACGCACAAAGCTCCCAGCCCCGACAAACAGCTGATGAGAGCAAGGGCGGGGCAGGTGCTAAGAACTTTGCAAAGCAACACAACTGAAAAGCAACACCTTTGCAAACATGCAAAGGGTGGGGCAGGTGTGAAGAATTTTGCAAAACAATACAACTGCAAAGCAACACAAGCACGCAATGCAACACCTTTGCAACAGTGCAAAGCAACACCTGACACCTGGGAGTTTGCATACCATGGAAAGGGACAGAGGCAGCTAGCTATGCATAATGAGCAGGAGGGGGTGGAATTTCTCCTTTTGCATTGGACTTGGGACCAGGCAGATGCATTCTTTAAGTCACCATTTGAAAACCAGTTTTGAGCAAGCATCAAAATAACCTAACTGATCTTATGAATGAGGAAAAACCTGAAGAATAAAAATGAAGCCCCCCCTCAAACCAGGGAGAGAGAGACTGGAGGGGGAACACACACCCCAGGCAGAACCGGCAAAAGCCCCCTTTGGCTTCCCCCCCACCCACAGAAACTGCTCCCTCCCCCCCCACACACACAGACTCTGCTTTCCCCCCCACACACACACACAGAAAAGAAAAATTATAGATTAAAGCCCCCAAAGGGTTCTTACTGTGGCTGTCTTCTGTTCCAGCAGGAGGGGCTGGGAGGCTGGGTAATCCAATATGATTCCATTTGTATCCAATATAAGATCCATATGTATGCATCCCTCGAGGGTGATCCATTCATCCCAATAGGGAAAGGGGGAAAGCCCATATCTCGGGGGGCCCTGACCCAATGTTTACAAAACTTGGGTGGTCTCTTTAAAAGCCTTGACTGAAGCTCCGCTGAAAGTTTGGGGTCGGCACACCCAAAAATGTGCCCCCTATAGCCACAGAAAGAGAAAAGGGGGGGAGCCGATATTTCAGCCCCCACTGAACCCATCTTTACAAAACTTGGGTGGTCTCTTAAGAGGTATTCTCTGAAGCTATGATAAAAGTTTGGGGGCTGCACCCCCCAAAAAGCGCACCCTGCAGCCACGAAAATGGAAAAGGGGGGAGAGGAAAAAGGGGTGGAGCCCATATCTCGGGACCCCCTGACCCAATGTTTACAAAACTTGGGGGGTATCTTAAGAAGCCTTGTCTGATGCTCCACTGAAAGGTTGGGGTCGGCACACCCAAAAATGAGCCCTCTGCAGCCATGGAAAGAAAAAGGGGGGAGCCCATATCTCGGGACCCCCTGACCCAATGTTTACAAAACTTGGGTGGTCTCTTAAGAAAACTTGTCTGAATATCCCCTGAAAGTTTGGGGTCTGTACCCCAAAAAATGCGCCCCCTGCAGCCACGGAAAGGAGCGAATGTGCACAAGCACCCCCTCACACACACATGAGGATTTCCCTCTCTCTATCTCTTTCCCCGGCCGGCCGCACATCAGCTGATTCCTCCAGTACTCAATCCTGACTGATTGGCCAGAAGAAGACCCAGCTTGGCCACCGATTGGCCGGGGGTCGAGAATGCTGCTTACTGAAGGTTATGCTGCTTACTGACAGCCCCGAATTGGCCGAATTTATTCGCGAACTCCCGAACTCGCTGAATTCGGCCCCCCCGGTTGCCCGCCAGTTTTGAGTTCGGTTCCTCCCGAACTAAAAACCGCCGAATCAAGGGAAATTCGGCTGATTTTCAGTTCGGACCGAACCGAATTGACAGCCCTATGGAGCAGTGGACTCTAATCTGGAGAACTGGGTTTGATTCCCCATTCCTCCATATGAGCTAATCTGGTGAACTGGATTTGTTTCCCCACTCCTACACATGAAGCCAGCTGGGTGACCTTGGGCCAGTCAGGCTTTCTCAGCCCCGCCTATTTCACAGGGTGTCTGTTGTGGGCAGGGGGAGGGAAAGTGATTGTAAGCCGGGTTGATTCTCCCTTAAGTGGTAGAGAAAGTCAGCATATAAAAACCAACTCTTCTTCTTCTTCTAAATTACACACCGGGAGATAATCTCCTCTACTTATTTTACTTTTTCATCCCACCATTCCTCTTGTTGCGGAAAACTGGGGTTGGGGGGGGGGGAGAAAGAGACCCGAGTCCGTTATCAAGAAAAACAGTTTTATTCCAGCTGCAGCTTAGCTGCTCTAAGTAAGCAAAAATATCTGAGCCCCGATTGTACTGGGGAAGGAACATTATCCCAAATCCATGCTCTGACGAGGCACATCAACATTCTGTGCCTATCTGGTTGTTTTACATAGTCTGGAGCCTAAGAGCTCAGCGGTTCCATCCAGTTCCCGTTATCGTTCACCATGACTCTTCCATGACATTTCCCCTACTAACTTAATACACAGAGCTAGCTTGTATTGAAGCAGACATTTCCCCCCTCCTGCCACATTCCCCCCTTGTGATACAAGTCCCTACTAAGGGCTTGTTAATCACATCTGCGCCTTTAAGCCGGCAAGACTATGCAGAGACATGCTGCTTTTCACTCCACCATACTTTCTATTGCAGAACGCCATATCTTGCTTACTAAAGGCAATATACATGGTAACAATATACATCCTAAAACTAAAAGAGCTACTGTTATGACTAAAGTTTTCAAACCTCCTATCCTAGCAAACCATTCCCCCAGCCAACCTTCCAACTCCCATCCTCCTCCTTCAGTTCGCTCCCGGGCATGATCAGCAGTTGCCCAGGCCATGCTGTGCACAGTTTTATTGTTGTCTACTTGAAAATCCTGTGTGTACACACAACATTGTCCTTTTATTACTGCACATACTCCGCCCTGGGCAGCAAACACCATATCCAACGCTTCTTTTTGAATCAAAACAACTTTTCTAATTTGACCCTGTTCCTCATTAAGTTTATTCAGGGCTTTGATACTCTTATTGAACATCCATTCCATCCAATTGCTCAGTTGTTGCAACTCCCAGTAGTTCAGCCCAGCCTCCACCCAAGGGAAACCCCCCCGCATGAACCCTTCTCCAACCTTGTGACTTAAGGGAGATAAACCTGAGGATCGTCAGGCTCGGCGTATGGGTTGGGGCTGATGATAGGGCACGTAATCAGTGTTAAGGAATTGAAGGGCTGGGGCTACCATTACAATAGTGCAAGTACCAGTTGAGGGGGGGATTACTTTGTAGGCTTTTCGCCCACATAACAATCAAAGACCTCCTGGAAATATGGGCAAGACTTTTCCCTTTGATGTCCCTGTCGTGAAGAAACCTTCAGGATCCACAGCCATTTTTATCCAAGCACTAATCAGAATACAGGGGGATCCATTACCTGTGCAATTCCCATAGACTCTAAGATTACATTCATAATTGGTTATGTTCTTCTCAGTGATATTGGTCTGATTGACTGGCCAGATTGATGCAGTATCAAGTGTTGTTATGCAAGCTGGGTAATTGCCCAGTTGAGTGGTGTTGAACTATTTCGGTGTTGGATGCAGATAGGGGCTGTGTCAAGAATGGTTCCCCCCATTAAAGAGTGTCCCCCACCTGTTTGATTCAGAAACACATAGCGCAAAGCAACTTCTGCCATTCCACTCAGGTGGTCTATGTGGCTCTGTGCTCCCATTTTTTTCTTCACAACATTCCTGAGAGCAAAGTTAGGTTGAGGGAGAGTGTTTAGCTCAAGGTCAACAGCGAGCTTCATTGCTGAGCCGGGTCTCTTACTGCTAGTCAGATACTCTAACCACTGCACTACACAAGGTCTCTCTTACATCAGCAAAATCATCCACTGGATTTATGGACTGGCCCAACTGGTATTTTTGTGTCATCTTTCAGAGGAAAACAGGGTGTATTGAAGCACAATGAAATACACAGTGTGAAAATTATAGTAGTTACTAAGCAACCACAAAGCAGTCGCCTTCATAGGGCACTGCACAGCTGGCCCTAGTGTGTTGGAATGTAAGTGAAAGGTAAAGGTAAGGATATGAAAAGCAAGAACAGGGAGTGAAGTTAAAATGGCTCATGAGCAGGAACCTTCACATAATGCTATAGTTCAAATTCACTAAGGATGCACAAAAATGGCACTGATGAATTTTGGCACGACTCTTTTAGCTTCCTTCAGCATTCCTCAGATATTCTCGTGAGTAGAAAACTCCATGTTTACTTCAGTTAAAATTGGATTGTCCAGAATCTTGAGGCCTTCTCCGGGTAACACAGATGCCCCTTGCAAGTTTACCCAGTGGCGGACCTACATTTTTGGGACCCTGAAGCATGAACTGTGATGAGGGCCCTTTTGCAACCAGCAATGAGGTCTGGGTAACCGTTGTTATCTTCTTCAATGGGGTGGTTCTATGGCAGATGTATTGGTTCATTCTTTAATAGAGAGGTAGAAGGTCATCAGAAGGGCTTGTTAGGATAAAGAGGTGAAAATCCGATTTTTTTTGTGTTAAAATGCAAAAGCAAGATGAGTGCAGCCTGAATTGAGAATTCAGATATCTTTTTATGGTTCTGATTGGCTCTAGCTTAAGGGCTGAGCTACAGAACTATTAAACCATGCACAAATGAAGGATTTGAGGATCCAGCTCCCAAAATGTAGGCTATGAATAGATTCTGGCAAGGGGGTTTGGGCATTGCAATTACAGGGACATTTTGAGGCCATATGAAATGGGTATTAGAGCATATACTAAGGTCCATATTAAGTACTTCAACCCATTGGCTTATGATTCTATCACTAAAATAGCCTTATTTTAATCATAAACACTTTAAAAACTCCATAGATTTTGCTGAAAAATTCACTCATTAAAAAAAAGTTGCTTCAGGGCCCCTCTGGGATTAGGGGCCCTGAAGCTTAAGCTTCGTTAGTTTCATAGTAGATCTGTCACTGAGTTTACCCCAATTCTTTTGGTTTCCCCTCAAATGTTCTGCCTTAGCAGGAATGTCCAGATTTACCTCAGGTTCTGTTCTAGCCAACACTCAGTGCCAACTCTAACCTGCACCCAACACTCATGTAATATACAACATATAAGAGTAGATGGGGAGGGGACAAAGAGTGATATTGCAAACTTCTTCTCTTCCTCTCTTATTTGGAGGAGCTGTGGCTCAGTAGAAGAGCCTCTGCTTTGCATACAGAAGGTCCCAGGTTCAGTCCCTGGCATCTCCAGTAAGGACCAGGTTGTAGTTGACGTGAAAGACCTCAGCTGCCGCCAGTCTGAGTAGACAAAGCTGACATTGATAGAACAGTGGTCTGATTCAATACAAGCCAGCTTCATGTGTGCTTCAGAAACGGTCTGGTCTTTGAATGGACAAGCTATTTGTGGTAAATTACATCAGGAATAAGCCAGCATGGTGTAGTGGTTAAGAGCAGCAGACTTTAAGCTCAAGAATCGGGTTTGATTTCCCACTCTTCCACATGAAGCCTGCTGGGTGACCTGGGTGACCTTGGGGTCTCAGAATTCTCCTAGCCCATGCGGAGGCAGGCAATGGTAAACCACCTCTGAACATCTCTCGCCTTGAAACCCCTACGGGATCGCCATAAGTCATCTGTGACTTGACTGCACTTTCCACAACCACCAGCAATGTCAGGAAACCCACCGCCTGTGCTCTGCAATATCCTTTAGACAGTGATTCAGTTTCAATTTTGAAATTCATGAAAGAGCAGCTGCATTTTATTGATCTATTACATTGTTAAGAGAGATGAAGGTGGGGAAGGTTTAGGTCCTCAGGGCAAACAGCATAAGAGCACACTTGCCCACACAGAGATTGGGTTTTTTGCTCTGATCTCATATCCTGTAAATGCCGGCAATCCTATTTGTGTACCTGAAGGCTTTGCAAGAGACACAGAACACCATAGCCTTTGAGCTCTGGAACTGAAAACCACTCCAAAAGCTAAATAAAGCCCTTTCTGAATTCAACTTGCACTCTAAGCGTCCTGAGGGAATTAAGTTGTCTCAGCTGCTGTCTGTCTTGATTTCCTCACTGCCGTCCTGTGACTCTTTCGAGTAGAAATTTAAGGAATGTTAGCTGCCTCAAGTCAGCCGGAGAGACCTTCTAGGGCTCAGAAAGAGGAGGTCAGTCTTCCTTGCTGTTTATAGCAAAGCAGAATGAACTCGGGAGAAAAGGGAGGAGAATCACATTTGTTTTTTGTCTTCTGTCTAGTCAGACAATGGAGTGATGCATTGAAAATAATCAGAATGGAGCCACCTCCCTTTCAGACTCCTGTTGGAGATAGGCATGAGTTTGATCTCTGCTGAGACACATTCGGGGGAAATCCACAGGTTTACAGGGCCATCCTAAGCAGAGTTACACTCCTTCTAAGCCAATTAACTTCAATGGGCTGAGAAGAGGCTACCTCTGCTTAGGATGGGCCTGCTAGTGTGTGTCATTGGACAACTGTCACTACCAAACCACTATTTGACTTATAAAATGTCATCTTATTATTTTAGCAACCGCCTTTTGTGGCTTAATCATGAGTAAGAGAACACAGGGGCGTGGAAATAGGTGTGGTGAGGTATGGGGCTTCAGGACGGGCCTTCCAAGTAGGCTTTCTCCACGAAGTTACCTCAGTTTTCGTCTGCCTTTCCATGGCCAGAAACCAGAGAGTCGCAGCTGGTTTATTTTCTTTATTAAAACAATTGCACCCTGCCTTTCCTCTTGGTTCAAGGCAGATTACAAAACAGTTAAAATATCCCCAGCTAAAAGGAAAGAAAACATAAAATGCCCAAAATCCCCCCTCCCCCCCAGAAGATGCCTGCTATTCAAACCCTCTCAAAAGGAAGTCCATTCCTCAGAGCAGGGGGAAAGGCCCTGGCTCTGGTTGATGCCATATGGAGCACCCTGAGTGGAGAGATAGCCAACAGATGGATGCCTGATGCCTGTAGTTGTTGCACATGCATATGCAACACAGGAATGTAGCTGACACACAGGGACATATGAAAGGAGTCGGTCCCTCAGAGAAGACTGACTTTCATAGCACAGCCTGGTTGGTTGTGCTATGGCTTTGAATGGCTTCCTGATCACACATCATTGTAATGCAGATTCCATGGATCATTGTGCCTTTTATTTGTTTCCCTTCCACTGCACCCCAAAGCACAAGGAAGGAAAGGAGGGAGGGAGGAACTATGTGTGAGTGTAGGTTTGTAATTGTTTCTATGTCCTCCACCGAAATCCACAGCTGTCTTGCTTCTTCTTTTTTCACTCAAGCCTTCCATGAAAGTTAGATTTTGAGTTATTTCCCCATCTTTGAGGGCTTAATCTCATGGTCAAATGTGGTACCGCTACCACAGGAGATACCCCAAAATCTGTGTGTTTTACAGAACAAGAATGGAATCTGAGCTGAACCAGGCACCTCCTTCCTTGTACGAAAATAAAATAAATGAAGTGTTGGTTCAGGGAGAAACGGGATAAAGAGGAATGTCTCCTAACTATGCTATGGGAAGTTCTTATTACACATTGAAGCAATTTTGGTAAGATTTCCAGAGGCCACATAAAAGTTGCTCAATGTCAAGGCCATAAATAGGTGGAAATACAACATTAAGATTAATGTAAAGTGAGGGCTGGTGGCTTATTGGGAGGTGTTCCAGCACAACACACGTTCCCCCTCTTTAATAAAATAAATCTCTGATTTATCATTTTCTGGAGAAGAAGAGAAGTTTGATCCTTGGTCCATCTGCCTGCAGGATGTCCTCTGCAAGGCAGAGGCCACTGAGAAAAAAAAGCCCAGAATGCCGCAGAAGACATTTGATTTCACGCTTCACAGTGGCTCTTTATCCATAATAATTTACAGCTGTTTCCCCATGACATAAAGGTGAGGTTCTTATCAGGGCTTTGGATTGGCTATGTGCTAAATATTCCCCTATAATAAACTTTTGCAAGTTTATAACAGGGCAGTAAATCTTAAGGCCGACAAAGGCTGCCACACATTACTGTTTTTTTTCTATAGTCTCTTCCATTATTTTTAATGCAATTCCTGTTGAAGGAGGGAGAGAAAAGACGAATGATATTGATCAGCTAAGCACATTCCTCCTTGTCAGCAGTACAAAGAGGAAAAACTAGGACACGGCCTCTACTTCAAATGGGCTTCATTATATTAACTGGCATATAAGCAAAGGGAAGACCTTTAACAAAGGGTCTGATATTGATGGGAAAGTGATAGGGTTGCCAGATTGAGCCTGGTAACCACAGGGAGGTTTGGGGGAACAAGGACATGGGAGGGGGATGTGATGTTGGTGAATTTTCTGGTGTCACTTCTGAGTACAACTTGTCAGTGACAATGGGTAGCTCTAGAAATTGCTGGAAATTCTGGTGAACTGGGTTGGTTTCCCCACTTCTACACATGAAGCCAGCTGGGTGACCCTGGGCTAGTCAAACCTCTTAGAGCTCTCTCAGCCCCACCTACCTCACAGGGTGTCTGTTGTGGGGAGGGGAAAGGTGATTGTAAGCCGGTTTGTTTCATCCTTAAGTGGTAGAGGAAGTCAGCATATAAAAACCAACTCTTCTTCTTCTTCTTCTTCTTCTTCTTCTTCTTCTTCTTGTCTACAATTCGGATAAATATATTAGTAGTGGCATGTATCCCACTGCTTCACTGAGCAACATTTGAAGCCTTCCTCCAGTCTCAGTCATCCTCCAACTTCCACCTCCATTGGTGGAAGAGCTCCATTTGAGTCCAGTAGTACCTTAGATTTTGGGGGTATAGCTTTTGAGAGTCAAAGTTCCCTTCATCAGATACTGGTGGAAGAGTCACTAAAGTTGAAGGAAGGCTAGATGAAGACTCCTGAGGCTGAAGGAAGTTCTTCCAACCTGTGGTTTAGAGTTACCAACCTCTGGGTGAGGCTTGGTGTTCTCCTGGAATTCTAACTGATTTCCAGACTACTGGAGAAAATGGCAACTTCAGAGGGTGGGCTGTATGTTTTACCATAGAATCTACGAGAAACTGAAGTCCCTCAGTAGGAATCTGATCAAATTTCTAGGAATTTCACAAACCAGATATGGCAAACCTAGGTTGGATACATGCAATGTAGAGAAATATGTCTGAAATGACTATTATTAGCTTGACTACTTTACAGCAAAAATACAACCTGCTTTTGAGGTCTATTGTGTGTATGCCTCATACTCCCTGTCTCGTTAACTATATAAGGAATCCATCTTATTAGAATATATTTTGATGGAAGAATCTTACCTGTCCCCTTGCCAATTTGATGTCAGTTAAACAAGCCAATCTTTCTTTGGATCCTCTTGTATATTTTATGTAATGAACTGGTTCAAAGTAAATCCTGTTTGAACTAGGGGGATTTTTTTTAGACTGAACCCTTTTATAAATAACGGCATCAGTTTGGGATTCATTCCTGAATATTTTATGGAGTTCTCCCCTTCCCTAACTCCCTGCTATTCCCTTCCCCCCTTCTAAAGTCTGTTCTGTTTGTTTTGCTAAATTGACAACCCGACAAATCAATCTATCCGCTACTGCAGGTGTCTGTGCCCGCAGTGTCTGCTCTCTTCAACCTAAAGAGCTGAACGAGAGAAAGCGCCTGATTTAATTAATGTTATTTGACTCTCTTTCTGACAATGCAATTAAAACCCGAAGAGATGTTCAGCGTGGCAGGGGTGAAGTGATGTCAGACTTAAATGGCTACCTTCCTAACTAAGGCACACACAAGCTGAGTCGCAGCAATCGAGGGTCTTCTGGGCAATTGCACAGAGGGTACAACCAGACAGCAGCTCCCCATGGTTTTGAGTCTGCTTGGAAATGTGGGATTTAAATTAAGCTCATGGCTTGGGGAAGCATGTAATTTTCTCATGAGAGAAAACGTTAAGGCAGCACCACTGGCATTACTTCCCCATCTCCCAGGCTGTAGACAAGCATTGAATGAAGCTGTGGGTGTGTACGGTCCACCTCAATGGTTCTTAACCTTTCATGCTCTACTAACCCTCAAGTACCAAATGTTATCATGGACTGCTCCCTATTTATTGATGCATTTGGAATATTCAAATGCTGACTACAGTGGCGCGAGGATGTTTACAAAAATACCTGACCCATAAGTAATGATTGATGCTTTTACAAGAAAAACACGGCTATGCAACTTTAACTGAAAATTATTCCCACCTTATGAAATGCCCTCTTTAAAAGAATTGGCTTATATTTCTTATAGAGGATATATAGAACAGGATCTGCCTAAAATCCTGAATGTCCCCCATTTGCTACCCAATATTCTGAATACCTGTGGTTGCCTGGCAACTGGTGGGAGGGTTGGGCCATGCAGCATTGCAGATAATTAAAAGAACAAAAACAAATGCAGCCTTATGTACTTACTGGAAGTTCTTACCAGGAGTGACAAAGGGTAGCTCTTTCTGACGATTCCTAGAGCTACCAATTGTCACTTCCCGTAAGAACTTCTGGTAAGTACATGAGGCTGCATTTGCTTTTTTTTTCTCCTGCTGCCACCATGTGGTAGCAGGCAATGGAACCTGGGGGCAGGGGATCCCCCAGCTCCAATGGGGGCTTGGAAGCCCTATGAATACCCCAAGATTTGTAGATAGGCCCCTGGGGGCTATATGGACCATTAAGAATCACAGGTCTACAGGGATTGGATGCACACTGGACAAATAATAGAATCATAGAGTTGGAAGGTCCACCAGGGTCATCTAGTCCAACCCCCTGCACAATGCAGGAATTTCATGCCTACCTCCCCCACACACCCCCAGTGACCCCTACTCCATGCCCAGAAGATGGCCAAGATGCCCTCCCTCTCATGAACTGCCTCTCATGAACTGCCTAAGGTCATAAAATCAGCATTTCTGGCATATGGCCATCTAGCCTCTGCTTAAAAACCTCCAGGGAAGGAGCACTTACCACCTCCCAAGGAAGTTCCACTGAGGAACCGCTCTAACTGTTAGAAAATTCTTCCTAATGTCTAGATGGAAGAGGGACCGGACAACCCTACCATCAAATGTTCTCTACATGAAATTTTGAGATAAATTTGGAGGTTCCTGCTGGGATCGGATGAATTTCAAGGGAGCCAGCAGTGTTTCAGTATTACTAGAAACATTGACAAGTTCCCAAGATACCAAGGTTGTCACTGAATTTCATCTAAAACGATATTTTGAAGTGAAAGTGAACGAAATTTCAACGAAAGTAAATTAGAGCTTCCTTCCTTCCTTCCTTCCTTCCTTCCTTCCTTCCTTCCTTCCTTCCTTCCTTCCTTCCTTCCTTCCTTCCTTCCTTCCTTCCTTCCTTCCTTCCTTCCTTCCTTCCTTCCTCCCTTTGAAATATTCCTTAGAAGATGAAATCTGAACCATTAAAGTCTGAGGGTTTGTTCCTGCCTAAATTGCTGTCGAGGTTCACCTAGAGTGGAATTTTGAGGCAAATTTGAAGGTTCAAATTTGGAGCAACGTATTTGAGAGATTTCAAAGGGAGGGAGGGAGGGAGGGAGGGAGGGAGGGAGGGAGGAAAAGAAAGTACTTTAATCATATTTCTCAGAAGTCATGTTCATTCTTAAAGTTGTGATTAAGTTTTGTGTAAAGCAAAATTTTGAGATGAATTTGGATGTTCCAGTTTGAGTGGAATATTCAAGGAATTTTGAGGGAAGCAAAACAGAGTTTTGATAGGCCTCACACAGCTTCTCAGTGGTAATGCGGATATTGCTACTTATCAGAGGAACATTTCTTAGAGTTCCCTGGGAAACTGTTTTGCTGCTCTTATAAAGGTGTCACAATCCATTGTGACAGGTGGAAAGGAGTCCCACTGAACCAACAGGAGAGCCTGCTGTTTAAGGACAGCCTACCCATTAGATATGAGGCTATTGCCTAAAAGAGCAACTCCGTGAAACATCACTGCAAAAAAACTACTCAGCAGGAAAACTAGTCTAATCAGAGGAGACTGGAAGAGTCTGGGGGTCAGAGGTCAAGGAGAAGATTGGATGGAAGAATGCGTTCACAGCATGTAGTACTAATGGGATCTGCGCTAATTCGGTTTTATTTGTGAGTTTCCCAGACCTAATTTTAGCATGCATCTAACAGAGTTTTGTTGCTGCTGATGTAATTTATCTGAACCACAGAAAGGAAACCTGTGGATATTTCCATTCAATGTCATCTGCAGATGTAGGCTTGGATCCAATACAGCCCTGTTTCCTCTCTACCCACCTCATGCAGCTGCCCAAAATGCCCTCAAAAATGCCCCCCCCCCAGAAGGGGGAGGCAAGAAAGTTGCAGTGTGTGGGCAAAAATTCTTCTGCCCATGAAATGCTCAGTTAGATCCAAGCTGTAGCTTGGATTCAGATTGTAGGGAATCCAACTGAGAAATATCACTAGTTAGTCTTTTAACTACACTCCTTCAGATGCTTCATTTGAGAAGAAACCCACACATTTTCTTTGGGTTTAATTTTAGATTCAATATGGTTGCAGCCTTGGGTCATGCAGAATCCCCTGGAGAAATTCCACTACTCTTTTCATTTCTCTTAAACATTCTTCAGTGTTTTGATTAAGGAAGAACCCCCAGTTTTTCCTGCAACTTTTAGTTTTAGCAGTAATTTTACTGGCAATGCTAGCATTCCTGTTCTTCACTATAATCTTTTTCATTATTATTGCCCCAACTACCTCCTTGGGTTGATGTATGACAGTGACGCCTTCTTGATTAATCTGTGTAAATACATTCCTTTTGATTTCCTTAGAACTTCAGAAATAACTACTTTGTGCCAGAAACATCCTACTGTGATCTTCACAGAGCAAAATCAAACTTCAGAACAGTTCTCCATTTAATATTAATGGATGTGCAGGGGGAGCAGGGGAAGGAAGGAGCGTTTGGGAATGAAAACGTGTGAGAATATTGCCAAAGAAACACTGCAACATCATGTACCACATTGTTTTTAAAAATATCCATCTTTATGATTATCATCATGAAGAATTCACCAGAAGCCAGGAGAAATATAAACTGAATTATTTTTAAGGCCTCTGGAAACATTCTCATTAGAATAAGGCACACTTCAGAACTCATTAAGAACGTTTTCACTGGAACTTGGAAGATACTTGTTTCTGTCAAGATCGACATGTTTAGGTGAGTTCTCAAAGTGTTTCTGCTGTCTTTGTTCTATCGTATGAGAGACAAAATCTTTGAAAATTCTTTAGTTGCATATATGGTTAAGGCTATTGCTTAGTAGTAGAGACTGGACCACCTGAGGGCTTGCCATGCTTGTCAATCAGAAGGTCCTGTGTCCAACTCAGGAATCTCCAGTTTAAAGGACCAGGTAGCAGGTTATGTGAAATACTTCATCCTGAGTCCCTGGAGAGCTGCTGCCAGTCTGAGTAGGCAGTACAGACTTTGATGGACCAATGGTCTGATTCAGTATAAAACAGCTTCATGTGCTCAACATTGGCCTGGAGCCCACAGATGTAACACCTCCTGGTCTGGCCTTTTGCTGAGCAACTGCATCTCTTTCACACGTCATGCATAACTGAGTTTGCTTCATCCAGAATTGAAAACCCCCAAGCAGAGTATGAAATACCTTCCCACAGGAGACTGCCTGCAAGCAAATGGAGTAATATCTTTTCTAATTAAATGCAATTTTGTGTGGTTAGTGGTTGGGCCATAATAAATATTGACAAGTTTTATGCATTGACAGAGATTCAATGATAGATAGACAGAGCCAGCTTGGGGTAGTGGTTAAGAGCAGCAGACTCTAATCTGGAGAACCAGGTTTGATTCTCCACTCCCCTACATGAGCGGCAGATAGGGATGTGCATATTGATATGCTGAATTTTTAAAAGGAAAAAAAACCCCTTTCTGGTATTTTTCAGGGGTGGTGGTGTTACCAGCAAAAAAATTGTGGCAATAAATGGGAATAATTACCTGCTGTCCAGGCTCACTCCGAGCGAGCCCAGACTTTAAGTTGCTTGCCGCTGCCCCAACCGGATTCCATGTGGAATTCGGCTGGGGCAGCAACGCAAAGCTGCAACTGCGATCTTCAGTTCTTCCCCAAGCTTGGAGCTTGGCTGGGGCAGGGAGGGACTGAAGGTTGTGCTGTCTCCCTGCTGGAAAGCGGGAGCCGACAAGTGGCACTCATCTGAATCCCAAGGGATCGGCACGGCTTGCCAGCTCCTGCCTCCTCCAGATGGAAGCCAGCAAGCAGCGCTCACCTAAACTCCCCAGTGGAACAGAACTGAATGCTGGGCTTCAGGGAGCCAAGCATTCAGCTCTGAGCCTGTATTTTGTGGGTTCAGATTTTAGAAACCCCCAAATTGTTGATTTTCTAGAAAAGCAAAATCAATTGTATTCGGCTTTTCTGTTTTTTCGAGAATGTTCGGGTTTATTTAACCCGAACTTGAAAAATATCAAAAAAAGGCTGTACATCCCTAGCAGTGGATACTAATCTGGTGAATTGGGTTTGTTTCCCCACTCCTCCACACGAAGCCTGCTGGGTGACCTTGGGGTAGTCACAGTTCTCTCCAAACTCTCAGCCCCACCTACCTCACAAGGTGTCTGTTGTGGGAAAGTGAAGGGAGGGCTATTGTTAGCAACTTTGAGACTCCTTAAAGGTAGAGAAAAAGCAGGGTATAAAAACCAGCCCTTCCTCTTCTTCTCATCTAAGGCATGGGATGAAGGTGTCATCTAAAGTTCATGGGATGAAGGTGTTTCTCAGTCTCTCTGGAGCTACTTTTGGATTTGGGCAGCAGCGGGGCGGATGCGGAGAGCTATGATGGGTGTGCAAGCCCCATCTACCCCCTCCTTCCAAAATAACACCCTCTTCTATTTGTAGCAACCCAAGCAACCACTTGAGTTACTTGGACAGTGAAGCAACCCTGAAAGCACAACACAAGATTACCATTCCTAATGGCAAATCTTAGGTATTCAGGTACATCAGTGCTGTAGAAACCTAGAGCTGCATCAAATGTGTCATTGGTTTTACTTTCTGGGCTAAAAATAGAGCTGGAGGAGAATTGTTCCTGGGAGAAAAAACCCTTGGTTGCTGAGAAGGGTCGCTTGTATTTAAACTCGTCCACTCTGCTTGTCTGCACCATCCTTCCCCAGTTAGGACTTTCATAAAGTGAACCCAACCAGCTAGGGAACTTGCAGTAAATTTGCTGATGTAATGACACTACAGAGCCAATCAGATAGGGCTATGGGTTGACCTAACTGCAGGAAAACACAACTGATGTAGAGCGAGGAAAGGGCTTCCTGGAATGATCCTAGACAAGCAGGAAGATGATGACATTGCTCATGCAACCTAAACCTCTTGTGAAGCATAGGGCTATGCTTCCTCTTTAGTCAAATCTTTCTTTTTTTTGTCCTCTTCCACAGAGATCTAGTAAAATAAATCACTGAAGGAGGGTTCTTTCAGGGCTAATGAAATGTTTGTAAAATAACAATAACAACATACACGACTTTTCTGTCATTGGTTAGTCCTACTAGTTATCACGCCCCAGTCCTAGATGGCCTAGGATAGCCTGGTTTTGTCCAGTCTTGGAAGCTAAGCAGGGCTGGCCTAGTTAGTTCTTGTATGGCAGACCACTAAGGAAGTCCAGGGTTGCTGCACAGAGGCAGGCAATGGCAAACAATCTCTGTTTGTTGCTTACCTTGAAAACCTTATGGGGTCACCCTAAGCAAATTTAATGGCACTTTTCAATATTTTATCACAAATTAAATCCAATAGACTATGATGAAGATGATGATGATGACAAAGAGGTGATAAGAATTGACAGTGCTAGAGATGCTCGAACACCCGATGGCTCGGCTCACAGTCTGTCTGCCACTGGTCAACAGAGAGCCAATTTTTCATCAATGGATCAGGTGCTCTGTTCATGAGTGATTGTCGTGGTTGAGCACAGTATGTCAGCCTATTGAATGTGTTCACTTAGAAGTTCATGGAGCCCCTTATCAGTGCACATAGCACTTTACATCATGATCATAAAACAAAGGCAGGTTCCCGCTCTAAGGATCTTATTATTCAGTTTACAAATTCAAGACAATACCTGTGTCAGTTATATTTATGCAATGTAGATCTGAAATGAAAAGCAAGATTGTGTACTTAATGCAGAGATAGAATCTAAGTGGAAATACCCTGGCCTCATGATGCAAACCATTTGTATCACAGTACTTTGATCAGTGTCCCTGTCATGCTGGTACAGGGCCATGTTTTTAAGGGTTGTGCTGGTGCAGCATAGCAATAGTGTGCCCTTTGCATTATTATGTTGAGGGGAATTCTGACAAGGGTTCAATTTAGCCCTTTCTCTCTTTTTCTACCATTGGCCCTCATCCACACACGTTGGTGCTTCCTGGGCACACAGCAATGCCAACAGCTATCACAGAGCCATGGAAGCTGTTTCACTCTTGGGTAAACTCTTTTCTTGTTTCAGTCATTGTCATTGGTCTCTGCTTCATTTTCATCAGTGTTGATGTCGCTTGATTGCCATTTACACATTTATTGATATGGGATTTGTATGCACCACTGAAAATAATGTGGATTGTTAATGGGATAACTTCAGAATAAGGGAAAGAGAAACTGGTGTGCAAGTTTAAAAGAAAGTACTTGGGTTCATTCATGGTGAGGGATCTGGAGACCAAGTCCTATGAGGAAAGGGTGAAGGAGCTTGACATGTTTAGCCTGGAAAGGAGATGACTCACAGGTGATAGGATAACCATCTTCAAGTACTTGAAGGGCTGTCGTGTAGAGAATAGTGCAGAGTTATTTTCTGTTGCTCCAGAAAGTTGGACCAGAAAAACGTTTTCAGCTAAACATTAGGAAGAACTTTCTGAAAGTTAGAGTGGTCCCTCAGTGAGATGGTGGGCTTTCCTTCTTTGGAGGTTTTTAAGCAGAGTCTAGATGGCCATCTGTCTGCAATGCTGATTCAATGAACTTAGGCAGATCATGAGAGGGAGGGCAGGAAGGGTCGTGTCAGTGTTTGGCTCTCATGGCCCCTTCTTACATGCCCAGGCTAATGCTGATTGCCACTTTGGGGTCAGGAAGCAATTTTCCTCGAGGCCAGATTGGCCAGGGATCTTGGAGGTTTTTTTTTTTTTTTTTTGCCATATTCTGGGCATGGAGTAGGGGTCACTGGGGATGTGGGGGAGAGGTAGTTGTGAATTGCCTGCATTAAGTAGGGGACTAGATGGACTAGATGACCCTGGTGATCCCTTCCAACTCTATGATCCTATGATTTCCTACCAGGAGGAAATGAAATAAAAATGGGGATATTCAAATCCAAGCAGGCAGCTTTCAAATTTGGTCACACCCCAAACAATATTCAGGGGTCATGACATCTCTGGTGCACCGTCTACAAGGCAGGTATGTACATATGTGCCATCAAGTTGCAACTGACTTATGGCAACCCCAACAAGGGGCTGTGAAGGCAACTGAGACGCAGAGGTGGTTTGCCATTGCCTTCCTCTGCAGTCTTCCTTGAATGTAGGTGTCCTTTCCAAGCACCAACCCTGTTTGGCTTCCAAGATCTCATGACATCTGGCTACACCATGCCACCTTCCCTCCCCACCCCCAACAAAACAAGTAGGAAGGCTCAGCAGAATTGCTATGTGGTTCCTCTCATTAGGCATAAGGCAGGAGACGGATGGTGCCACAAGTGTTTGGATCAGGTTGGGTGTCCTATAAAACAGCTCCTGAGTAGAGTCGTAATCGTTGAGAATCACCATGGTTTGATAAATGAATATCTCTTATACAGTTATATTTAGCTCATCACATGTACTGATGTTCTATTCAAGGAATGCATTTAAAATAGCACCACTCATTCTCCAGGTTATTAACATGAAATATGAATTTTTCCACAATCATTTCCATGGGTATGGAGCTTTTGCTGATTCTTATAGCTTGGCATTATATTTTTGTAAGGCTGGCATTTGAATCTATTAACCTGAACACGTACTTCTTCAAAATGTGCTTATTTTTGTGGCAGTCAAAAAAAGAAAAGAAAGGTCCTTCATCTTCCAGTTCTACTTATGTAGACTATCCAGCCCACATAAGGTGTTAAGGTCCTAGGAGTCTATATGTGCGTGCCTCTGCAGTGCTTTTATGAATATTTGAATATTAATATATCTATGATTTAAAGCAAGACACCAGCTTTCCTGCTGAGCCTACAGATAACACAATAAAATTAATCTCCAGCAAAATCAGCGAAATAGGAATGGTCAGGATCTGATTTGCTACCTCCTCTTAACATAATGGCCCTAATGAACTGAATGAATTATCCAGAATTTTAATGGGATGACGCTGTACTGTGATTGTTATATAGCCATTTCCTTAGGAAGTAAAACCCAACAATGGAGAAGAAAGGAGAATTCAGCTGTACTTGCAAATTTCACATTAGGATGATGGGGCGGAGGGAAATCCCAGCCTGCGTCCACTAAGAGTGGGCAGTCTCAGAGGGATGGAAAATGTTCCTTTGGGGATTCATGCTTTTCTTATATTGATGATGATGCCTACCTTGTCTTAATGGCTGTCAAATCTACTCAGCAGCCTCAATGTTATTCATCACCTGAAATAGTAGCTGCAAATTTGTCCCTCAGTCTAAAAGGCCCAATTAAAATCATGAAGCTGAACTTCCAAGCTGAACTTAAGAAAATGTAGCTAGTTACACAACATCTTAATGAGAAAGTCTGATAATGCAATCCTAATCAGAATTACAGCCCGCTAAACCCATTGATAGCACCATAACAGCGATAAACTCCACTTTCATGGTATCTTTGGGAGGCTTATAAAACACACATTTCCAATTTGTAAACGTTTCAAACATTCAAATATTACTAGAGAGATACAATCCCCTCATGACTTTCAGCTCAAGGTGAAGATCATTCTGATATCTGGAAAAAAATTACATGAAAACATTAAACCTATCTAACAGCAGTCATCAGAGCTACATTTCATTGGAGGGGGGGCGGTTAAGATAAGTGTTAGCAGAATTAATTTTCTATTTGCCTTCCAATGGATTCAGACTAATTCCTGTTTCTGGAATACTCATTGTATTTGAAGCTGCAGTGTAGAAGATGGCTGATCCGACCTTGAGCATTTTTTGTGTATGCACTCTCTGCACTCCATTGTCAAGAAAGGGCTTCTCCAAGGAAATTAGGGTCACCACGAGAGAGGACAAAATAGGGAAAACACCACAAAGTGGAATCCATTGGCTTGGATGCAGCAGAAGTTTCCGCTGATGGAAGGGTTTCCCCCCATCAATTTCTCCCTCTCATGGCAAAAACTTTGACTCCTCTCTCATACTATTCCTGGGGTTTCCTGTCCCCCAGATAGGGTTGTCAGGCAACCAGTGGGGGGTAGGGTTTCCAGATTCAGGTTGGAAAACTCCTGGAGATTTGGGGATGGAACCTGGGGAGGACAGGGGCCTCAGTGTGGTACAATGCCATACAGTCCACCCTCCAAAGTATCCATTTTCTCCAGGGGAACTAATCTCTGTAGTCTGGAGATGAACAGTAGTTCCGGGGATCCCCAGGTCCTACCTGGAGGCTGGCATCCTTCCCTACCCTCAAAAGCAGCATTACTGGTGGCCTACTGGTCTGAAGAGAGAGAGAGAGAGAAGGTGGAGAAGTCCTGCTCCACTGATGGAAACCCCTGCGGTCAGTGATTTTGCATGGGATCCTAAGCTTCTGCAGAGGTTTTACTCAGCATGTGATACAAGTTAATACTGGACTTTTTTTGACATTTGACATGCAATGGGAGTTAGTGAGGAAAGGATTAAGTTTATGCTGATAAAGCCAAATTAGCAATCAGTTACTAAGAAAATAGCACAGGAGAGCCACCTTGTGTAGCACTGCCAGATGTTACTGAAAATCCTTTATTGTGAAATGATGACCCTAATTCCAAAGCACCACACACATACATATCAGCATTTTTTCACTCTTGATGGTAAATGCCCTACTGTTTTTCAGCTTTCTGATGTCCTAGTGTTTAGTGCATTCCGAAGGCCAATTGGAGAAAAATTGAAGTTTTTTTGCATGGAAGTCATACAGCATTTGGCCAAGGCAATGCCCATCGATGTCACATGGAACAGCAAATGTTCCTTGAGAGCATTTCAATGCATATGGTCCTCACAGCCTCAGTTAATGAACAACTCTCCACAGGCAACAGCTTTAGATTTTCTTGGCCAGCTGTAGGGATTGTTTCTCTGACCTTTTGTCTTTCCACACTGTATTACATAAGTTCTGCTTGGCAGGATATTGGACTTGAAGGAGAATAATGCGGTCTTATTCTCCATATTGCTTTCTAAACGTTTCCAATTTGGCCAATAGCAAAACTGTCCATCTGTCCCTTTGCCTGTCCTCTGAAGAGTCATTAGCTTAGAATTCAGGCACATTAACTTAGAACTTTTAAAAAAAATTGCAAGAAGCCTTGTCTTTTCTACAACTTGTTTTGTGAAGCAGGACATTTAAAGAGTTCCATATAAATACTTCCTTACACAAAAGGTTCTTTAGATTTGTGACCAACTTTTCCTCCTCTTGGATTTTCAGACTGATATATATTTTCTGACTGATAAATCACCCCCTGATATGGAGCGAATACATCATTAGGTAAGCAGTCAGAGAAGAAATTGACTGCATTTTTAGAAGTGCTGATGTATGGGGTTTTGAGGCATTACCTGACTTCCTAACAGATGTGAAAAGATAAGTCATAGTAGCTACTTTGCTCTGTGGGTGATTAGTTAGGAATGAATAAGACAATTGTATATTTATATATTAGTCCAATGGTCAGCTGTTGCTTGTCTATAAGCCTCTCCCCACACTACCATTGGCTGAGCTGCTATGATGTCATGGAATGCTCACTGACTTTCTGAGAATGTGAACAAATAGTGTAACTTCTGAGATGGGAGTCATTTGGCTGTGGAAAACCTGACCCTGGAATTAGGGCTGCTTGTTGATGGTAGGAAAATGGTGGAGGAGAAGCAGGGATTCTGAGAAAAAGAAAGACGTTATGGGGTCTGGAAGAGGTCGCTCCCTCCCACCTCCTTACACAAGCATTGGAAAGTAAGAGATTCTCTGTTTGCTAATAGGCTAATGCTTGTCTATGGAGGAGGGAGCGACCTCTCCAGAGCCCATAACACCGGACCCTCTGACCCAAACTTCACCAAACTTTGGTGTTCATGCAAGGAGAGTCCCTGAAAGCTACCCTGAAAGCTCTGGGTTGGGAAATACCTGGAGATTTGGTGGGAGGAGCCTGAGGAGGGCAGGGTTTAGGGAGGGGAGGGACTTCAATGAGGTATTCTGCCATAGATTCCACCTTCCAAAGCATCCATTTTCTCCATGTGAACTGATCTCTGATGCCTGGAGATCAGTTGTAATAGCGGGAGATCTCCAGTCACCACTGGAGGTTGGCAACTCTAATAGACTCCCATGTGGAAAGAGAGACAGGAAAGGCACAATAGTAAGTGCCCAGAAGGCCATGGACAGTGATGAAGCTGAATTTCACATACTGATTTGAAAGAGCCAGCCAAAAATCTTCTCTTGCATGCCTCTTGTTTAATTAATAGCAATCTCTCTGTGAATGTCCTTGCCGACGGTTGCCCCTTGACACTATTTTTTTGGCAGCAAAAGACTTAAAAATGTCCTGAAGGCATTACGAAACATTTCAAAAATGACTGGCAGCCTCACACTGAGAGGTCTAATGAAGACAGAAATGGGCTTTGGGGCGAGGGATCTCCTCAAACCACACACAGCTGCAGCCTACAATTTGCCACAATTAAGGGGGAGGGGGAGGGAAGCGGTGACAGGTTCATGAGGATATCATGTCAGATTTCCCAAGCAGTGGGGTGTGCCACATGTAGGCTTCTTGCTAAGAGAGAGAAATATATATTTTAAGGCCAATGGCGTGCACACAAAGTTTGACTTTTCCTAGGACTTTTCATCACCACGAGGAGGATGAAAAAGGGCCCTGGATGCCAGCATTCAACTTGCTTAAGAACAGAGAAGGAATTCTCAATGCTGGATACTAGCAGCAGTTGCCTGCTAAGATGCTAGCCCTTTTCAGAAGTTACAGTGAACACACACACATCCTGCCTGTAGGTATGTGTATCTGTTTGTAAGAAAGAGCCGACTCATGTTCACTTAGCAAATAAAACCAGGGACCCATACCTGGATAATCACATGTTGAGACGTACATGTAATATGAAGATTATTCAACATGAACATTACTCACAGTGTTCTTTTTTACAAAATATTGTTGAAGGCTTTCACGGTCAGAGTTCATTGGTTCTTGTGGGTTATCCGGGCTGTGTAACCGTGGTCTTGGTATTTTCTTTCCTGACGTTTCGCCAGCAGCTGTGGCAGGCATCTTCAGAGGAGTAACACTGAAGGACAGTGTCTCTCAGTGTCAAGTGTGTAGGTAGAGTAATATATAGTCAGAAAGGGGTTGGGTTGAGCTGAATCATTGTCCTGCAAAAAGTATCCATGGTAATGTGCTAATCATTGACCTGTAAGTATCAAGATAATGTGCTAATGAGGGTGTGGTATGTTAATATGGAACCATTGTATCCTGAAGTGATCTGTTAATGTGTGAAATCCAAAGCTAATCTGCATGGCTATTGTTGACTGTAGTCTTTGTTAGTCTGGAGGTTTTCAGGACAGGAAGCCAAGCCTCATTCATTCTTAAACTCTCTTTTTTTCTGTTAAAGTTGTGCTGATGTTTATGAATTTCAATGGCTTCTCTGTGCAATCTGACAAAATAGTTGGTAGAATTGTCCAGTCTTTCAGTGTCTTGGAATAAGACCCTGTGTCCTGTTTGTGTCAATCCATGTTCAGCCACTGCTGATTTCTCAGGTTGGCCAAGTCTTCTTTTTTACATTCAGGTTTTTTTTTAAAAAACAAAACAAAACAGAATTGTCCTTGTTTTCTCACCATCTCCCTAAATGATGACCATTTTACTTTCCTGTTTTCCAATAAGACTTTCCAATAAGACTGTTTTCAAACAAGCACTGAGACCGTGAGTAATCAGAATAAGGTGAACAATAAAAAAATCTCTTCCACTCTAGGATTCTATAAACTTTCAGCAGATTGAACAGACTAATTTCCCTTCTCTGCTTTTTTTTTTCTTTACCTAATTCTCAACTCTTCTCAACATCCTGTGCTCCTGGTTCATAGCCATTCTTCATAAGACTGTGTTTTGAGAGGGGTTTTTAAGAACCATATTTTTCTGAATACCTGGGTGGTCTCTTAAGTATGTAGACCAGTGCTTTCTCTGTGGATAGTTTTGGTGAGTGACCCATTGGCCAACCCATAGGTGATATGGCCTATCCTTCAGACCTGCACTTTGCCTCCGAACTTTTAGAGGAAGTATTTAAAGAAGCGACCCAGCTCTACAATTAGGTGCTATGTAATAACAACAATACTATTTGTTGACTTATTCTAGGGGTATTAAACATAGCCCTTGAGGACCATAACACATGCTCTGGTGAGGCTCACAGCACCCTTCCTAAATGCTGCATGAATGATGGAACTATCTTCAGGACTGAGAAGTGATATCCTTAACTAAGGTTGATTTAGCAGTGGTTGTTGCTACTCACCAGCCTTTCCCCACTTACATTTACATTAGCAGCATATGTTTCAAAGGGTATGCAGAGTGGATTCATACTTGGTCCTGACCAGCAGAATGGAGATATGGATGTGAGGATTGTCTGTTTGTTTATTCATTTATTTAGATTTTTATATTATGCTTTTCTCCCTGATGGGGACCCAAATCAGCTTACATCATTCTCCCATCCTCCATTTTATCCTCACAACAAAATAACCATTTGAGGCATGTGAGGCAGAGAGTGGAAGAGGGAGACTGGTCACCCAGTGAGCTTTCATGATAGAGTAAGGATTCAAACCTGAGTCTACCAGAGGCTAGTCCAACAACGAGCCGTGTAAGTGGAGTTTGGACAGCAATGGAGTAACATGGTAGGACGGGCCATACATAATGAGGTGTTGTAAACATCTGAGGGGGTGCTCAAATGGGGGGGCACACAAGCAAAGAGATGTTGATAGCCAAGATGTAGATGGATGGCCCATAGAGACCGAATGCCAGTGACTATTTTTAAAATTTAACAGCAATCACTGCAATTGGTTCCCTTCTGTGAAAAACTTTGACTGAGGAACTCAGATATCTGCTGGGGCAGAGAGTTGCAAACCTATTTTGGCTTTACATCCCTGTCTAACTTAGGAATACCTTTACATGGGCACTAGGCTGTTGAGACATTAACTCTGTCAGATGGGTTCATCATCAAACCGTGAAAACGATATTGCAGTAAATCCTGAGTCCATGTTTCCTTGCCCTTCTCTGTGAGAACCCTGGCTCTTAAACGTCCTCCAGATTCCCCATCTACAATCTCTCTACAGACAGTATTCTTAAAACCGATGATGTATTTGAATAGGGCAGTGCCAGAATTTCAAGCCTGTGAGTGTCAGACTGCAATAAGCATGTGTGTTGGGGAGAAACCAATCAGTGGCAATAAAAAGGTCGCTTTCAAATGTTCTCCGGTGTTGTATCATCAGCTAGCCACAGAAGCCTTCACAAGTCTTGCGAACCTAGCATTTTGCATCCAAGTGGACTTATAGTAAACATGACTACATCATGTCCTCATAGGCACGACTTACTACAGAGACATTTTGCAAATCTATCATTGAAATTCAAGTCTTTAATAAGATTTACTATGCAAATAACTATGACCCACTGTGATCCAACAAAATGATACATAAGCATTCATAAAGCTGGCCATTACTGTGAAGTTTCAGCTACAGCAACTTAAGCTGTCAAAGAGGCCAGCTACTTCTCGGCTGAAGGTTTCAATTTTAATTGAAAAGTGGATTTCTTTATATGGTGGAAATTTCAGAAATCCTATGGCTGATTATTAGCCTCCCCCCAATTTTCAGCATGGTCTGCGGACTACCTGAAAACTGTACTGGGGCCACTGATGGTTTCCAGTTTACCCTTTAGACAAAAAGTCTCATGTCAAAAGTCTCCCCACTTGTATCTTTGACAGAATGCATGAAGAAGTATGAATAAACAAAGATGTAGCTGAACAGCTTTGTCCTTGTGGGCTGATGTTACCTGTAAATTCATGAACAATGCCCTGAAGTACACTTATGGTGAACAATGTCCCACTTACCACTCTTTCCATATGAAAAAACCACACTTGCTGTGGCATAAAACCACCCCTCAAAAATATCCTGCTTTTGACACTGGGGTGCTGTATTGGCTTGGCCAATGTAACACACTGGGATGAAAAAATCCATTTGCTTTTGCAAATGAAAACTGAGCCAGTGAAATAAAGTGAAATGTTATAACTGACAGTAAGTTGGTGCAAGCAGTGAGTTAGGTGGAGAACACTGACCTCTCTCCAGACAGATATGCACTTGGGGTAGAAAAATGACTCCTCATATACAAAAAAATGTTAGTGATTAATAATGATAGCTGTTTGAAACAGGCTTTGGGTGTTGAAACACGCTAACTTTTGCCACCACAAACATAGATTTTATTTGGTGACATTTTGCTATCCTAAGGTTCATTGGAATTTAGCTTGGGGTAGTGAATACACATAAACACAATTTGCATATTTTTTCCACACTTCTCTGAAAGGGTTTTGAGAAAGTACTGCTGATGTTTAAAGTTATGGCTTCTTGTGCTGTTGTGAATTTATAAATGAACGCTTATTCCCCTTCCTTTCCCTGGCAAACTTTTAAAACATTTGATAAAAGTCAGCACCTCCCCCCAAACACAGGATTGGATCCAGGAATCCCATCAGCTGGAGGTGCCAGCAGCCTGAGACCTTCCCTGCTTTCCCCTCCCAACAGAAGCCATTTACCGTATATACCCATGTATAAGCCGACCCGCGTATAAGCCGAGGTGCCTAATTTCTCCCCCAAAATGGAGAAAAATTAGGCACCCGCGTATAAGCCGAGGGTCGGCTTATAACCCCTCCCCCCCCGCAGGCTTACCTGACAGGGCTCTCCAGCGGCGAGGGTCCGGCTGCGGCGCGGCCCGGGGGGGCCTGGGCAGCCTTCCTGCAGCTGCAGGAGGCTGCCCCAGGCCGCTCCAGGCGGGATGAAGCGGCGGCGAGGCCCAGGGGGACCCGGAGCAGCCATCCTTCGGCTGCAGGAGGCGGCCCAAGGCCCCTCCCGCCCGGGAAAAATGGCGGGGGGGGCGGAAGGGCCGGGGCAGCCATCCTGCGGCTGCAGGAGGCTGCCCAAGGCCCCTCCCGCCTGGGAAAAATGGCGGGGGGGGGGCGGAAGGGCCGGGGCAGCCATCCTGCGGCTGCAGGAGGCTGCCCAAGGCCCCTCCCGCCCGGGAAAAATGGCGGGGGGCGGGAAGGGCCGGGGCAGCCATCCTGCAGCTGCAGGAGGCTGCCCAAGGCCCCTCCCACCCGAAAAAATGGCGGCGGGGGGCGGGGGGGCCTTGGGCAGCCATCCTGCGGCTGCAGGAGGCTGCCCAAGGCCTCTCCCGCCCGGGAAAAATGGTGGGGGGGGGAGGAAGGGCTGGGGCAGCCATCCTGCGGCTGCAGGAGACTGCCCATGGCCCCTCCCGCCCGGGAAAAATGGCGGCGGGGGCCGGGGGGGCGGGGCAGCCTTCCTGCGGCTGCAGGAGGCTGCCCCAGACCGCTCCCGGCGGCAGGAAGCGGCACGGGCCCGGCGGTGGCTGCGGCGGTAAGTTTCCCCCCTCCCTCCTCCCTCCTCCCTCCCTCCCCCCGTATTGACCCGCATATAAGCCGAGGCCGGCTTTTTCAGCCCATTTTTGGGGATGAAAAACTCGGCTTATACGCGAGTATATACGGTATGACTCCAGGAAAGTTTATGCCAGGATTGCAGAATCCACATGAGCAGTGTAGGTCGGTAGGCTGAAGAGGGAAGGGGGATGGAGAAAAATTCACCCCTCCTGCCTCTTCCATCAATGCAGCGGGTCCCATGATCCTGGGAATAAACTTTCATAGGATTAGAAATGGCTGCTGAGGGAATGGGATAGATCCAGAATCCTTGCATGATCCTTGTGTTGGATCCACCTGCATGTTCTCCTAGCCAAATATTCCTTCAGGATTTCTGCACTCTCTTTGCTTTATTGTCTGAGAAATGTAACTGACTGGTAAGAGAAGCTGAACAAAAACAATGATGCCATTTTTGTAGTACATAATCAACTAATGGAATCCATGGTTGTCTCTAGCATATGTAGTTTTAAAGGAAATTTAATTGGTTCCATTTGTATCCCAGACATCCTTGAATAAGCTCAAGGGAAGCTCAGGATGCTGTACACATTTCTCCCTATTTTATCATTACAAAAATATGAAGTAGGTTAAGCTAACAGAGAGGAAGAAAGAATGGTTGATTTGTGGTGACCCATTGAACTATGTGGTTCAACATGGTTCAGTGGAGAAATTAATGGTGAGGTGTTTTGTATGGTGGATTCAGCCGCAGACAATAAACTCTATATCACCATAAAAAAGTAATGGCAAGGAACAGTTTATTAATAGTTCTTAATAGTTCTTAGCTTAGCTATGAATGGAACCCCCACCTTCAATGGCAGGAAGAAGAAGAAGAGTTGGTTTTTATATGCCGACTTTCCTACCTTTTAAGGACAATCAAACTGCCTGACAATCTCCTTCCTTTCCTCTCCCCATAACAGACACCTTGTCAGGTAGGTGGGGCTGAGAGAGTTCAGAGAGAACTGTGACTAGCCCAAAGTCACCCAGTTGGCTTCATATGTAGGAGTGGGGAATCAAACCCGGTTCTCCAGATTAGAGTCCCCCGCTCTTTTTTTTAAATAATATTTTTATTATTTTTTGCACTACTTAAACAGAACATTCAATGTAAGTAAGCATCAAAATGTAAATTCTGATAATCAATTGTTGAAACTACATATTTATATACTTAAAAGTAGAATCTAAAGACTTCCCCTACACCTCCCTCAATCTTTTCATTTATTTGTAATCTCCTTAGTATCAAAATTTAATCCTAATATTATTATAAACATCCATAAAATATTTTTTACTTATTATTTAATCTTACTCATAATCTAAGTATTTACTGCTTCACTTGTCTATATTAAAATAAGAGTCCCCCGCTCTTAACCACTACACCACACTGGCTCTCATTTAACTACCAGATGCTGGAGATGTACAGAACAATTCTTATAACTCATACCAACATCATCATTGTAGGTGTTTATCAGTGTAACCTTATGCAGAGTTAATCCAGTCTAAATCCATGGAAATCATTACATATGATAGCACTATAAATCCTTCCAAACAATTTTTTTTAAATTCTGTTGGGTGCCAATATTTCTAGAAAAGATTTCAGAAGAGATGTAGTAGAGCAGTAGTATCTAAATGAAGTAAGAGACAATATTTGGAAAGAAAGTGGCTGTTCTTCCATTTCATACTTTTGATCTATAATAAGAATTGCTTTATACCAATTATTATTACCATTTTCCTGCCTATTGGCACTGTATGTTCAGGACAGTTATCTGCTGAAGTGTGAGGATGTAATTTTTACAATGTACACTGAAAACATCATTCCACATAATATCCACAAATGGCTGAAGACTAGTTTCATTGCAAAGGAGTAGCTGTGTTACTCTGTTGTAGCAAATAAAAACTCCAGTGGCTGCTTAAAGACTAACAACATTTATTTATGTGCTGTGACAAATCTACAGAAGTGAACAGTAACTCACAAAAGCTTATATAGAAATAAATTTTGTTAGTCTTCAAGCTGCCACCGGACTGCCACAGCTTTACTTAATTCTCGCTCCTTATTCAAAATGAGAGTTAAGCCCTGTAATTCAGATCATTGTACTGATTCCATGAACTTAGGCAGATCATGAGATGGAAGGCAGGAACAGATGTGTCAGCATTCAGCTCTTGTAGCTTTTTCTTACATGCCCAGGGTAATGCCAATTGCCACTTTGGGGTCAGGAAGGAATTTTCCTCCAGGCTAGATTGGTCAGGGATTCTGGAGGTTTTTTTCCCCTTCCTCTGGGCATAGAGCAGGGGTCACTGAGGGAGTGGGGGGGGAGTTGTGAATTTCCTCAGTGGTGCAGGGGGGTGAACTAGATGACCCTTGAGGCACCTTCCAGCTCTATGTTTCTATATTTCTATGTGCAGTTGAATTAACAACAGCTTCTACACACAGTCTCCTCATCTTTTGTAGATCAGATCATGCTACCATCAGCAAATATGCAGTTTTGGCATGGGAAATGGAAAAATCTTCCACATTAATGGTGCCCCTATTCTATAGGCTTCATGTTGTGTTCTATGACAACCACTGTAAATGCTTTACTTTTTGTTCTAGGAAGCCATGAGTACTAGTTTTAGTCCCCAATCTTTGTGATCTTTCCTTGTTTCTGCTTTCCTCTTTGGACTGCTCATTATGTGACTTCAGTCTGTTCGTATACAGCAGATGTCAAGGTGAGGCCAAGTTACATGTGTCAGGAAATGACACTGTGCCCCTAGGTAGCGAAGAGTCAACAGGAGCAGATTTGAGAAGTGGAGCAACTTACCAGTGAAAGAAATTGCAAAGCTGCATAATTTGCTGTCTTAAGAGACACTTTCATCAGCATTCCCTTCATCAGCTTTGTCTTCGTTTCTTTGGATCCAGACATGCAGTTTGTTTGCTTCCACTTACACAACTACAGTTTTTTTTTTTGTTTAAAAAATATTTAATATTAAAACCTTGAAAGGGGAGATGCAACATCATACTCCAGTGTAGTAAACTGACTTTTGCACACTATATTTTATGGGTATGTTGGGTCAAGGAAGATGACTCCCCCCCACTTGTTTCACATGTCCAAGGGTTTGAAGTCTTTAGTTTGTATATATTAGGTGTATATCAAATGTCTGAAAAAGGCTTCAGTATTCTAGATAATGTTATCATTGGTGAATCTTGTAATGCAGCCAGGGAAGAAATATCAGGTGTCTGAGCCAAAGCAACTCAAGTGACTACCAAAAATGTCACCTGACCAGCCTGATTTGGATAGCAATCTGATTTGGATAGCAATCTTCTTGTGAGTCCTATTGGAAAACTGGTTCTTTTTTTCTTTCTTTTTTGAAATTTGGCAAAACCACTTTTAAACAACCAAAGAATAAAACCTAAATCCTCCTGATGCAGAATATTTGATGGATTTGATAGAACAGCATTTACACCATTGAGTCAGCTATTAGATTAGTAAATAGCTATTAGAGGTTTTTTTTTTTAAAAAAAAATCTCTACTTTGCATACTTGGGGTGACATACCTGAATCTCTATCAATAACAGATGTTTACAACCATGGATTTGACTTGCTTTTTCGAATCATGACATAATATTTCATTTCAGCCTTCCTCATTTTGTCACCTTCTTGTAAACTGTATTTATCTCTACCAGTTCTCTTGGATTCCTCCCTCATGATCCTCTTTATTCCTTTTTCCACTGGACAGAAACTGTTCCAGCCCTCCTATCCTAGCTCCTTTCTCTTCCTTGTTTCTTGTCTTTTTAGACCTCTGACCAGGACTGCTGAGAATTACCCTGAACCACCATACTGATTCTCTGTAGATCTCTCAGACACAACCCAATGATCATATGAAAAAAAAAATCTCATGACTCACTGACTCCTTGAACATGCATGGTAACAAGGGCCTATGGAGCCTTATTCCCTCCAATCCTTTTGGTAGCCTCACCTCTGCTTCCATTCCTTCATCCTCATTTCAGTCTCTATTTCTATAGGCCTTAAACCTACTTTTTCCACAACAGTGTCACCAACAATTGCGAGAAATGAGAGCCAGTGTGGTGTAGTGGTTAAGAGCCGTGGACTCTAATCTGAAGAACCGGGTTTGATTCCCCACTTCTCCACATGAGCAATGGACTCTAATCCACTCTTACACATGAAGCCTGCTGAGTGACCTTGGCCTAGTCACAGTTCTCTCGGAACTCTCTCAGCTCCACCTACCTCACTAGGTGTCTGTTGTGGGGAGAGGAAGGGAAGGTGATTGTAAGCCGGTTTGAGACTTTTTTTGATAGAGAAAATAGGGGTATATAAAACAATTCTTCTTCTTCTCCTCTCTCTCTGGCATTAGGTCAATTCAGCCAAGCACTGCCAAATGCTACCATTACAAAACCTCCAAACCTACTGCAGTATTGATTACTCTAATGGCATATGTTGAGTCAAAATTTGAATTTTTTGGTAGCTACACTTTATTCTCAATCTATAGACTTCAAGGGTTTGCTATGACCTAAAAAACATACCTATAATCTTAAAGCTGTTTCCTCTGTATGTTCCTGATAATCAATGGGAAAACTCATAAATGGTTTCAAGACTAGAGTCTTTTTCTAAATCAGCAAAAGGACAAGTGAATTTCTTTTGCAAGACAC
Organism: Euleptes europaea; assembly: GCF_029931775.1. Taxonomy (NCBI): domain Eukaryota; kingdom Metazoa; phylum Chordata; class Lepidosauria; order Squamata; family Sphaerodactylidae; genus Euleptes; species Euleptes europaea. Next base: position 100,017,851 of record NC_079316.1, on the reverse strand, counting down.
TTCCCATATGTCTTGAATCCAGTGCATATGAATACTCTTATTTGCCATATTCCGGGGAGGTAAACTGGAGCATACAAGTGTTCATGCAATTCATCAGGTCATTATGAGCAATTATTTGAGAGGTATTTCCAATTGGAAATCATTTGGTAGCCTGGCATATATGGATTAGGGTGATTTGCTGCCATGTCATGTCTAACCATAGCTCGCATTACATTTTTCATGCACTATATTCCTAGAAGGAAGACTGAAATAACTGTGTTAAAAATAATGTAGAAGATAACATTTGATTTGTTATCATGGTGCCCAGCGAGGTTTTTAATTTGAACTTAAGGATCATATATTTCCTTCCCCTGTTCCAACCCTTTCTTGCAATGGGTTTGCTAATTATTGGAAGCAACTTTGAAATCACAGGAACCACTGCTTCCGATAATGAGCAAACACATTACTACTACAGCTGGAACAGGGCAAAAAATGTAAGACTCATAACTATGACTGTAAGGGTGACTCTTTTTAAGGTGCCCCCTGCAATCTGCTGTAGACATGAGAAAGGAAATAAAAATTTCATCTGTCCTTTTGCTGTTTTCTTACCAAAATTAATAGCGAAGGAACATAGTTACGATATATAGACTTTTTTTTTAATGGCAAACTAATTGTCAAGTCTGGTATTACTTTATTTGACATAGAAATGAATAACCCTGTTGGATGAATAACCCTGTGGCTCGGTGGTAGAGCATCTTCTCAGCATGCACACTGTTAGCCGAATTGCTCCTTTATATGGGGAAATTAGCTGAGCAATCGGTAACTATGTATTTTTATAGCGGTCTCGCACTCAACTATACCAGAATCCGTTTAATGAGACGTTTGAATAAAGACAGAGACTAGGAGTTCCAAATTAAACAGTGTTTATGTATTCAAGCATTCAAATGGTGCATTACAAGCATACAAGAAGCTAGTAAATTAAAGGCAGTAGTACAGGGACATTTGCCAATTTGGCAGGATATCGTTGACCCAATATTTACCTTATCTAGATGAGGTGTTGTCCAACTCACGCAGGCTACAAACAGATTGAAAAGGAAGACCGAGATGGGGGTAGGGGTTCCCGTGGGCTTGACCAGCAAGGCGGGAGGGAGCGTTGTAAGTCTCGCGAAACCAAACCAACAGAGTAACGGCAAAGGTGCCAGGAAAGACCTAAGGTGACTAGAATGGGCCAGGGGTATCCCAGTTATACTATTTTCTGGGGGCGGAAAGAGGGGTTTGACCCCTCCCAGGTTCCCAGGTGGCAAAAAGGTGAACAAAAGGATTAAGCTGTGGGCAGGGTAGTGAGAATTTGGAAATCTATTATAATTCCAATGGCTTTCACAACCCGAGATGGTCAGGAATCTCTCTGCTGATGTGATTTACATTCAGGAACAATGGGTGCGATCTGTGCAAATGTCCTGGGGTCGCTGCAGCTGGGCAAGGGGGATGACTCATCTGGATATCAGGATTACTGCTAACGACCCATTGAGCAACGGAGGAAGTTGGGAGGGGGAGCAGCTCGCATTGAGTACGTGGCTGTCAGCTCTCTGCGAAATGGCTGCTACTGGAACAGAGGTTTTACAGGAACATGGCTCCTCTCAGGCTCACAAGAAACGGCCCTTTGCATCTGGTTCCTAATGGCTGGTTGCCCGGGCTGGCGAGAGCGGCTGTGTCAGTTTCAAATGAGCCGCGCCGCGACTGCCCAGTAACGTTTGGGGCAGGCGCGCGGCTGGAAAGCAGTCAGTGCGCTTGCATACCGGGTTGCCAGGTCCAGTCGTGGAGATTTAGGCAGGCCCGTATGCTATCAACACGGTCCCAGGTTCAATCTCCAGCGTGTCCAGCTAAAAGGATCAGATAGTAGATGATGTGGAAGACCTCTACTGAGACCCTGGAAAGCTGCTGCTAGTCTGAGTGGAAAATACTGACCTTGATGGACCCATGGTTTCATTCAATATGAGGAAGCTTCATGTGTGTATTTTACATGCTTTAGCCATTATGGGTTGGCTCCAAAGCAATGCCAGCAAAAGGCCAGATCTGTTTAAAGGGCACCCCGCGCCTCTCCAGGGAAGCCCCCTGAAGGGGGGGGTGCCCTTTAAAGAGATCTGCGCCTCCCGGCCGGGAGGCACAGATGTATTTAAAGCCCCCCCCCAGTCCTGCCGGGAGTCCGGGCAGGGCTGGGGGGGGGTCTGAAAACCCTCTGCTATGCCTGCGCAGATAGCTCAGAGGGTCTAGCCAGCCCCCCGCCAGCCCTGCCAGGAGTCCAGGCAGGGCTGGGGGGGTGTCTGGAAACCCTCTGCGTTCTCTGCGCAGAGAGCGCAGAGGCGCTTGACAGCCCCCCACCTGCCTTCCCGGGAGTCCCGGGAGGGGGGGGCGGGGGGTCTTTAAACCTCTCTGCGCTGCCTGCGCAGACAGCGCAGAGGGGCTTGTTTAAAGGACCCCCCACGCGCCTTCAGGGTGCTTCCCTGAAGGCACGTGGGGGGCCCTTTAAACAGATCTGCGCCTCCCCCCTGAAGGCGCGCGGGGGGCCGAATTTCCCCCCGAACTCCGGATCCCCCCGAATTTACGGGGATCCGAAGTGGGGGAGTTCGGACTTCGGCACGGTCCGAATAAAAGCCGAACTATGCCAAAAAAAATTTCAACAGTCCTAGCTCAATCTGCATATGAATCGCAAGGAAATTGCCTATTTTCCATTTGTATATATCTCCAGCTTACCCTCTGCAACTAGCTATTGAGAAACTGCCTTCCAGGTAGCTGAAGAAAGGCGAGGCAAACAGATCTCCCTGAAGTTTGAACACACTGCAACTTTTAAATCACAAGAAGAGACCCCTGGCCAGGCCTAACTCTGGCCTATGCCAACTCCAGGCCACAGCAGGGATTAGAAAGCCAGAAGTCTTCTTCAGAGACCAGTGCCCATTGCACAGCCCACAGACACAAAACACAGAACAAATCCACACACTGCAACTTTTAAATCAGTAGAAGAGACCACAGGCCAGGCCTAACTCTGGCCTATGCCAACTCCTGGCCATTGCCCACTGCCCTGCCCAGCCCACAGAAGTTCAAATCATAAATTGCCCTGGAGGGGAGCTTTCTTTGTTTCATTTGAAAACAGGAAGGCGTGGGGGATTCCCCCGAACTCGCAGAATTTTTTGGTTCTTGTAGGTTATCCGGGCTGTGTAACCGTGGTCTTGGAATTTTCTTTCCTGACGTTTCGCCAGCAACTGTGGCAGGCATCTTCAGAGGATTAACACTGAAGGACAGTGTCTCTCAGTGTCAAGTGTGTAGGAAGAGTAATATATAGTCAGAAAGGGGTTGGGTTTGAGCTGAGTACTGTCCTGCAAAAGTAATGTGCTAATCATTGTCCTGTAAGTATCAAGATAATGTGCTAATGAGGGTATGGTATGTTAATATGGAACCATTGTATCCTGAAGTGATCTGTTAATGTGTGTAATCCAAGGCTAATCTGCATGGCTATTGTTGACTGTTGCCTTTGTTAGTCTGGAGGTTTTCAGAACAGGAAGCCAAACCTTATTCATTCTTAAACTCTCCTCTTTTCTGTTAAAGTTGTGCTGATGTTTATGAATTTCAATGGCTTCTCTGTGCAATCTGACAAAATAGTTGGTAGAATTGTCCAGTCTTTCAGTGTCTTGGAATAAGACCCTGTGTCCTGTTTTTGTCGCAGAATTTAATCAGCATTTCCCCGAAGCTGCTTAGTTCGGCTTCGGGAATCTCCAGCGGTTTTTGACTTTGGTTCATCCTGAACTTGGAAGAAGTGAATCAAACTGGATTCGGCTGATTTCTAGTTTGGGATCAACCGAATTGACAGGCCTATTGCCGACCTCCAGGTACTAGCTGGAGATCTCCTGCTATTACAACTGATCTCCAGCCAATAGAGATCTGTTCATCTGGAGAAAATGGCCACTTTGGCAATTGGACTCTATGGCATTGAAGCCCCTCCCCTCCCCAAACACCGCCATCCACAGGCTCTGCTCCCAAATTCTCCAGGTATTTCCCAACCCGGAGATGGCAACACTATATGGGGGACATGAGACCTGCTCTTTCTTCCCCCCAGACTGGGATTCTAAACTAAACTAGGAATGAACTATGCTTAAGGCAAGGACACAAATGCCTGCATTCTGATGCTGCAGAAAAATGAAATTAAAGTGAAGACCAGGGAGTTTTTAATTGCCCTCCATGAGGAGAGGAAATATGTGAGGATGAGAACAAGCTGCACTCAAGTCCATCAAGGGAAAAAAAGTTTATCTGAATGCAGCCTTTATTCCTTAACACACACACACCCCATTCACCTCCAAAGCTTGTTTTCATCATAGGGTTAGCAACTCCTGGCTGGGAAATTCCTGGAGATTAAATGGGGTTGCCAACTCTGGGACAGAAAATTCTTGATGGTGACTTCCGGTGGTGCCGTTGGAGAGAGCACTCCATTTCCCCAGGTTGTCCTGGGAGAAATCCAAGTTTGCGTTATTTTTGGGGTACATAGATACCCCAATCCGACCCTTGCAAGTGGGTTGGAAAGCAGGAACTCCCTGCAGCCCGCAAACGCGGTTTGACCTCCTAGGTACTCTGAGGGGGCTTTTTTAAGCCCCTCGGAGTCCTAGACGCCGGTCCTGCGAGGGCACTAGGGAAGGACATCGCCAAAACGCAACTTTGGCAGCAAGCTCTACCCTCCACCGCCTTAATACCAACATAAGGACTACATAAAGAAAAGAACCTCACCTCTTGACACCCAAGTGAGTACAAAAGAACTCTTCGTCTACTTACTAGAAATTTGAACAGACGGGGGGCTGATAAGAATATTTCTGGGACCCCCACCCCTCCATAATCCGAACTGGAAAAGTTTGATCTGAGTTAGTCATCGGGATTAGCGACAGGAGCCTTATCGGATCGATCAGCCTAAACCATAACAAAGAGTCGGAAGGATACCTTTTAGACTGACAAGAATTATCACCAATGAGAAGGTCCGAAGGAAGGGGAGGGTGATCTCTCTTCCTGATTTTCCGGCGAATTCCTGCCACGTTTGCAGTAAGGGAGTGCCTGGAACGGAAGACTCTCTATAACACCCTCTCTATCATTGGAACTAAAATAACAGGAAGTAGCCGCGGGACTGAATATCCGTCGCACTCGAGTTACTTTCAAATCATTCCTGAAGGAATAACCATCGAGAAGAGGCGATAGAAGGTCTGCAGCACTAGTAACTTCCTGTTTACTTCCTGATTAATCCGATCTAGAGCGACCGAAAAAACTCACTGGTATTTTAAAACTTTAAAATGCAATTTTAAAGCCAATTTCGACTCTTTTCAACCCGAAAAAATTATTAGGCTGATCTTTGAACTATCATCTTTTAACCAGCACCTTAAAGGCCCTGTCGGTGGACATGCATTTTACCAGCTTTTTTTGAATGTAAATGTCTCGACCCCGCTCTGGCTCACTACACAGCCCTGCCTATACTAAACTAAGGGACTCTTTACAAACCTCGACCATGGAAAAAAAGTTACAGGATATGCTAACTAAACAAACTGAGGCAACAAATAAACAGTTTGAACAGATGTCTACACAGATGGCACAGTTGACTTCTATGATGACAAATCTTGGTCAAGCATCCCAAGCTATTAATCAGAAGTTGGATGTGGTCACTGGAGACTTGAAAGAAGTAAAAACTCAAATGATTGTTATGAAGACAGATATGCAAGCGATGGATGTATCAATTAAGAAAGTGATGGATGAGCACAAGGACACAAAGAAAAAATTAACAAGCCAAGAAAAACAGATTGAAACAATACAAGCGGATCAGATGGTGGCAAAAAATCAAATGGCAATGATGGAGATGAGAGTGAAAGAGACCAACCTTCGTATACGCAATTTTCCAGATATGATGGGAGACAATAAAGAATCTGCAATACCAAATTTGGCCTACTTATTTCAGATAGATGAACAAGAATTAAAACAAGCCATTAATAGAATATACAGGATACCACTACCTGCTAGAATGAGAAGATCTAAGCCAAGAGATTTGATGATAGTGTTCTATGACACCAGAGTTAAAGACAAGATTATGAAGATTCATTATGAAAATCCAGTGTCAGCAGGAGATTCCTCTCTTATACTACTGAAGGATATTCCAAGGCATCTACTTTCACAGAGGAATAATTACAAAGACTTTGTGTCTATACTGAAAGCTAATGGCATCAAATACCGTTGGATTATGCCACAAGGTTTGGCTTTCACCTATAAGGAAGTGAAAACGACAATTCTATCCCAAGCAGATGTGGGGAAATTTCTGAGAAAATATAAAATGGACCTTAAAGAATTACCTGGAGAGAAGGAGGAAGAAGAAGAGGAAGAAGAAGAGGTACAGGGTGCAGAAGGTGGTACCAAACTATAGACTTTTTATTTTGCTAAAAAACACTACATTATGGCAAAAGCAATTTCTTGGAATGTAAATGGACTGAATGAGAAAACTAAAAGGGCCAGAATCTTCAAATATCTACAGAAATATAAATACTCCCTAATTTGCCTACAAGAAACCCATATAGCTTCAAAGCATAAAAAATACTTGGAGAAACAGGTGCTTGGACAAGCATTTATTGCTTCTGCTAAAACTAAAACAAAGGGAGTGGTAATCTATGCCCACCCCAGTCTCTGTCCAGAACTAGTATATAAAGACAATGAAGGAAGAATTGTAATTATCAGAACTAAAATATTGGGACAAAGGACAATAGTGGTTGGAATCTATGCACCCAATGAAGGGAAAAAATCCTTCTATGAAAAATTACATGATCTGATAACCCAGTACGCACAAGACTAAATTTTATTGATGGGCGACTTCAATGGAATTATTCTCCCATCTCTGGACAAAAAATCAAAAGCAAAAGATATTAATGATGGATGCTTGCCTAAAACTTTCTTTGCCATGGCTTCAGAATTAGAATTACAAGACATTTGGAGAACAATGAATACAACAGCTAAAGAATACACCTTTTATTCAGCAAGACATGATTCACACTCCAGAATCGATATGATATGGGCCAGTAAATCAATTTTCACGCAACTACGTAAAATTCATATTTTACCTAGAACTTTTTCTGATCACAATCCTGTTACCTTTGATTGGAACAATAAACAAGCATTTAGATGGCGAATGAACGATAAACTTTTAAAAGACAACAAGATACAAAAGGAATTACAGGTTTTAATGAAAGACTTTTTTGAAATTAACCTTAATGGGGAAACTTCTTTAAATACAGTTTGGGACGCATTCAAAGCTGTTCTGAGAGGTTTTATGATACAGAAACACTCGGCCTGGAAGAAGACTCAATTGCAATTTACAAACAACATACTTTGGAATTTACAAAATTTGGAGCAGAAATTGGTAATGGTAACACAGGAAGAGGAGAGAAGAGAAATTCAAATACAGATTTCTGCATCTAAACACCAATTAAATTTGGTAATAATGGAGGAAATGAATAAAAATCTGAAACTTGCTAAACAAAAGTATTTTGAATATGCAAATAAACCAGGAAAATTTTTAGCAACACAACTGAAGGACTCATTTCAAAAGAAGATTATAACAAAAATCCAAACTGCTAAAGGACCAGTTTATTCAACTTCAGAAATTCAGAAAGAATTTGTTTCATTTTACTCTAAGTTATATCAGAAAGAAAATACTCCAAAACAGAAAATAGATAAATTTCTAAACTCAATACAGATGAAAGCTTTGTCAATGACCCAGAGAGAATGTATTGAAGCTCCAGTAACAAGGGAAGAAATACAAGAAGCAATACTGAGACAAAAAACGGATAAAACACCTGGACCAGATGGAATTACTGCACTATTTTATAGAACATTTAGTGACAATTTAGTTGGATTTTTTGGTTCACTTTACAATGCAATTTTGGACGAGGGAACATCCCCGGAGACGTGGTCACACGCATTTATATCACTGATACCCAAAGAAGGAAGAGATCCAGAAAAAACATCTAATTACAGACCTATATCGCTCTTAAATGTGGATTACAAAATTTTTGCTTCGGTTTTGGCATGTAGGATAAAGCAATTTATTAAGGATCTTATACATGAGGACCAAGCAGGTTTTATACCAGGAAGGCAAATAAAAGACAATGTAAGAATTTTACTAGATTCACTGGAATATTATGACCATAATATTCAACAAACTGCGGCTTTTGTATTTTTGGATGCAGAAAAAGCCTTTGATATGGTCTCTTGGAACTTTTTGAAACGGATTTTGGATAAATTGAATTTTGGAGATCGTTTTCAGAAAGGTATATCGCTATTTATACCTCCCAACAAGCTAAAATTTTGGTTAATGAATCAATGTCAGATAACTGCCAAATCACGAAAGGGACTAGACAGGGATGTCCCTTGTCTCCGCTTTTATTTTTGTTGGTGTTGGAACCGCTAAGAAGTATGGAGGACATCCGCGGGCTAAGAATTAAAAAACATGAATTTAAGTTGAGAGCATTCGCGGATGACCTACTGCTAATTTTGGAAAACCCAACACAGTCAATGAATATACTTCAGGAGACTTTGGATGATTTTGGAAAAGTATCAGGCTTTAAAGTGAATCAAGAAAAAACAAAGATAATATTTAAAAATTTATCGGAAATACAACAACAGGAATTTATATCATATACTGGCTGGGAGAAAGTTAACAAAGTTAAATACCTGGGAATTTGGATCACTGCAAAGAATAAAGATCTGTTAACCAACAATTACCTCAAGTTATGGGGTAAGATTAAAACTGATATGATTATATGGTCAAACAAAAAATTGTCATTAATGGGACGTATCTCAACGATCCAAATGAATGTCTTACCGAGGATGCTCTTCTTATTCCAAAATTTACCAATAATATCACAAACAAAATATTTTGAAACTTGGAGGAAAGACATTTCAAACTTCATCTGGCAAGGAAAAAAACCAAGGACTGCTTATAAATACTTGGTGGATCTAAAAACTAGAGGAGGTTTAGCACTGCCTAATTTTCAACTCTATGCTGAAGCGGTAGCTTTAGTATGGCTAAAAGACTGGATGAATTTGTCAAATGTACGTTTGCTAGACTTGGAAGGTTATAATAACTTAAGTGGATGGCATGGTTATTTGTGGTATGATAAAATTAAATTACAAGCAACATTCCGTAATCATATAATCAGGTCCTCTCTACTTCGTATTTGGATGAGATATAAACACATTTTGGAACCAGAAACACCGATGTGGATATCGCCCCAAGAAATGCTAACTTTGCGCCCACTTAGACCAGACAAATTTATTACTTATCAAGATCTAATTAATTGGGAAGGAAAGAAATGCTCACTAAAAGACTTTCAACTTCTTAAGGATGATTTACAATGGCTTCAATATTACCAAATCAAATCAGTTTTTGTACAAGATGCAAAAAAAGGTTTCTCTAAAGAAAAATCTCCTTTTCAAAGGATTCTACTAGACAATAATACAAAGCTGATTTCTAAAATGTATAATCTCCTTTTAACAATATACTGTGAGCAGGACACGATTAAACCAACTATGATCGATTGGGCTCAAAATGTGGGACATGATATTGTTTTAAATAAATGGGAAAGATTATGGTCTAAAGATTTAAAAGGAATAAAAGCACAGTCAGTGCAAGAAAACATCTATAAAATGATGTATAGATGGTATCTAACACCCAAGAAAATTGCAAAGATTTATAAAACGATGTCCCCTACTTGTTGGAAATGTAACAAAGAAATTGGTTCCTTTTATCACATGTGGTGGACCTGTGACAAAGCCAAAGACTTCTGGGACATGATTTATAACGAACTGAGATTAATACTACAAAAGAATATATCCAAAACACCAGAAATGATGTTATTGAGTATGATTCCAGACGACTTAGCAACACAAAGAACCTTTTTGATTTATGCCACAACAGCTGCGAGACTGCTTTATGCAGCGAAATGGAAAGGGCTAGAAACTCCAGAGAAAAAAGACTGGATTGTTAAAATGTTTGAAGTGGCAGAAATGGCAAAACTCACAGCTATTCTAAATGAAGAAAATGACGTTCGGTTTTTGGGGGAATGGGGGGCGTGGATGCATTATTGTGAATATGAGTTAAAATTGGGAAGAATGGAAGAATATTTTCTAATCTGATCCAGAGGATTATTTTTGATTTTTTTTTTATATTGAATAAGCATAATTATATTTACTAACAGATTATGGTTTTTTATATATGGTATTGATATTTTATCAAGATTAGATTACCTATGACGGGATGAACTTTTTATTAAGAGGCAGATAGAGGTGATGGGGAAGTCAAAAAATTTTCCATTTCTTTTTTTTTCTTTTTTCTTTTCTCTTTTTTATTATATGATATGGAATTATAACAACTTTAGGTTAGAATTGAAATTCGATATTGTTATAGATGTTGTTTAATGCAATGGAAAATTTCTATCATAAAACCCAATAAAATTTATATTAAAAAAAAAAAAGAAAAGAAAATTCTTGATGGTTTGGGAGTAGAGGCTGGGGAGGGCTGGATTTTGGGAGGGAAGGGATCGCAGTGGAGTATAATGCCTCCAAAACAGCCATTTTCTCCAGGGGAAAGGATGTCTGCCATCTGGGGATCAGTTGAAATTCTGGGAGATCTTCAGGCTCCACTTGGAGGTTAGCAACCCTATTTCATCAAAATCCCACAGTAACTAGCCCATGTAGAGTCTAAATAACTATATTCACATGAAGATAATTCACAGTGGGTAGCCGTGTTAGTCTGTTTGCAGTAGTCAAAAAGGGCAAGAGTCCAGTAGACCGATGGATTCACATTCTAGCTGTATCTGAAGAAGTGAGCTGTGGCTCACGAAAGCTCATACCCTACCAGAAAATATTTTTGTTAGTCTTTAAGGTGCTACTGGACTCTTGCCCTTTTTGACTATATTCACATGGTTAGGGTTCCCATTTGCCCGGTTATGGTGGTCAATTGCCTGCCAATTAACCAGGCTGCCCCTCAGCTGGTCAGTGGGAAGAAGCAGGCCCGCTGAAGGGAGGGGGAAGCGATGTGTACAGCACAATGACGTCATTCTGGGTTTACTCCGGAAGCGTCGGCATTGTGACAGGGACACTCTAGCATTCTCTCCCCAAAACTCTATGGTTTCCATAGAGTTTTAGAGGACACTGCTAGAGTATCTCATACGATGTCAGTGCTTCGGTGCTGTGCATGTGGATCACAACCCCCAGCCCCACTTCTACAAAGCTCCTGCCGGAGGCTGTGGGAACCTGGCAAGCCCAACATTGGTGGATACAAACATAGCAACAACATGCACAGAAAGCCAATTGTGATAAAAAGCATTCAATAGTATAGTATGGGCTCCCCCCCCCCACACACACACACAGTGTTTTCAGTCCTCTGGCAGAGCTAAGGAATCACACAAATAAGATGTCTTCAAGGGTGCTTTTGTGAGATGACATTAAATTATGGTGACATGTGATATAGAAGAAACGGAGAAGGCCTTCCTGTCGCAGGTACCTTAACATGGTCCCTTTTCATTTCACCTGTTTTCTCAATCTAGCAGAAATAATGGCCAGGGAGAGACAAATCTCCCAAATTATAGATCCGTCTCTGTGGTCTGCTGCTGCCGCTGCCTTAGAACTATGCCGGCTTCCCTAGAGCTATTTTACTCAGCGCCGGTGTTCTTTTTGATTGATGTGTGGTGTTGAAGGCAATCTCTCCTCCAAAAGCCTAGCAGCACTCCTAGCCTGACTTGACGTGGCTTCTGTGTGTTTTCCCATCCATTCAAAGGCCTTACATATTGAGGGGATTGGCTTAGGAAGATAGGCAATGCCACTTTTTGGCCATTAGGTGCAACAGACTAGGGCTGAATCTGTGTGTCCCAATACCGATTCAAGGATTTGGATCATCTGTCCCAGGGATCTCTAACCATGGCACTTGTTGACACCTTTCCTGGCACCCACCCACTGTTTTTAGAAAAAGGGTGGGGTCAGGTGGGGCTCTTGCCTAGCAAGGCTTCTGATTGGCCTTTGGAGATTTGATTGGCTGTGTAGATTTTTTTAAAAAAAAATTTGCTATAAGAGCAGCTACTTCCACAGCCCAAGGATCTTTACTGTGTGACTCAAGGTAAACTGTGGCAGCCATTTTGTGGCTGTCTCCACCTTCTGCTGAGGCCATTTTTGGCAGCCATTTTGCAGTTGCACCCACCAAGCTGTGTCAGGGTTCCAACAGTGCTGGCAGACTATAAAAGGTTGGGCGCCCCGGATCTATCCAAGCCTCCTACCTGTTCCTCTCTGGAACCTCTGCTGCCTTCATCTGGGCCATGGGCTTAGCTTGGATATGCAGGGGTAGGGTTGCCAGGTCCCTCTTTGCCACCAGTGGGAGGTTTTTGGGGCACAGCCTGAGGAGGGCGGGGTTTGGGGAGGGGAGGAACTTAGAGTCCAATTGCCAAAGCGGCCATTTTCTCCAGGTGAACTGATCTCTATTGCCTGGAGATCAGTTGTAATAGCAGGAGATCTCCAGCTAGTACCTGGAGGTTAAACAAAAAGAAGATACAGCACAAGATTCATATATTATGACAAAATACCCAATGCTTGTTTATGTGTGATTACAATCACTCAATTGTAACAACAAATCACAATGTGACAATCTCTATACAATAAATATTCCTATAAGCAATTCAATACAGTACAATACAAAAGCATGTACTTCCTGTGAATGATGACTGGTGAAGGGTGACTAGTTCTCTACATAGCTTCCACGTGGGGGCTAGAGGTCTCCTGGAATTACCTGATCTCCAGACTTCATAAATCATTTATTTATTTGTTACTTATTTATTTAAAACATCTATTCCACTTCTTCTTGAGAAAATGGCTGCTTTGGAAGGTAGGCTGCATGACATTATACCCTACTGAGGTCCCTAAACCCTACTCTCCCAGGGCTCACTCTTAAATCTTCAGGTTTCTGAACCCCAAGTCAGCAACTATATTGAAGAAATAAAACTCAAAGCTACTGTGAGGTCCTGAGCATGCAAGGATCCGCCAATGGCTCTCCAGCTCCAGGGTCCTGACCAGAAGTAAATAGTGCCCAGACAAGGGTGACACAATGACATTGAGCTGCCCGACATCAGGGACTGCTGAACAGCTGAAGGAGAACTGGATGCTGCCACAGTGAAAGGCAGTGAAGTGGGGAGGCAGAGCTCTCAGGAATAAGCCTCATCCTACCATAACCTCTCCCATTATGCTAGAATTCAAGGGCATCCCATAAAGTTCTTGGGGAATAGATTTAAAATAGACTACAGGAAGTTCTTTACTTAACACTGAATTAGATTGTGGAATTCACTGTCAGTGGACACAGCGACTACCACAGGTGGCTTTAAAAGGGAATTAGACCAGTTCATGGAGGAGAGGTCCATCACTGGTTACCAGCCAGAGTGACTAAAGGGAATGTTTGAGACAGTTATCCCCTCAATCCCAGTGCTAGGAGGCCCTCTGTGTCCTGCCTGTCGGCCCTGCAGGGTGACTGGTTGGCCACTGTGTAAAACAGGATGCTAGTCTAGATGGGCCACTGGTCTGATCCAGTAAGGCTCTTCTTATGTTCTTAAGCACAGCTCCAGGAAATGAAGTGAAGGTCCTTGTCCCATGATGGGGGATTTCTTCCATTTGCCAGCTGTCACTATAGGACTTAGCAGGCTCTGGAAAGCTCCAAAATCTAACATGCCCTTCACACTGAGGCTTCCCATAGACAACAGTTTGAAAGAGTTGAAGAATACTCACCATATTTATTAATTTATTATTTTATTAAATTTGTACCCCACCCTCACTCCCCAGCCAAAGTCGGGCTCAGGGTGGCTAACAACATATAAACCATACAAGTTCTGTTAAATACAATAAAATCACCCTCACTAAAAACATAAACTATCCAAAAACTTTAAAATCAAAAAATAACTAATAGATGGAGCTCATATATTAAAACAGCTATGGCTGTCAAGCAGCCAGGGTCCCTAGTTCCATCAATAATATGACTGCAGTCATATTATTGATGGAACTAGGGACCCTGGTGGTGGTGGGGAGGCCAGCACAGATATAAAAATGTAGCTGTCCTCAATCAGAAGGAAGAAGTTCTCTGTTGGAATTAGAAACAGAAGTGGCTTAGTGCAACATCTTAAAAGGCTAGGCGACTTACCTTTACATTCATGCTGTCCTATCCTAGCTGCAATTAACTGTGCTCCTACCAACTATATCATTTTTACAGTTAAGATTCAGATTCAAAAGGCTTCTAAAACCCTTCCCAGTAGTTTTAAAATGGCTTTTAATACCCAATGAAGGCACTTAATGGAACAGTTTGAAATCTTTAGAAGTAGCCCAGTAAGTCAATCAGCCATGTCAGGCTGCATTCATTTCCAGATGTCTTTAAGAGGGTAGAAGATGTGAATGGAATCTCGATCTCTCATAATCCGGGGTTAGGAAAGAGCCTTGGCCTGTTGACTGGTAAGAAGCAGCTGCAAAGAACTGGAAGGGGGTATTGGGGTACAAACAGTGACAGAGATGTGTATAATTCACAGTGGGTAGCTGTGTTAGTCTGTCTGCAGTAGTAGAAAAGAGCAAGAGTCCAGTAGCACCTTAAAGACTAACAAAAATATTTTCTGGCAGGGTATGAGCTTTCGTGAGCCACAGCTCACTTCTTCAGATGGCTCATGAAAGCTCATACCCTGCCAGAAAATATTCTTGTTAGTCTTTAAGGTGCTACTGGACTCTTGCTCTTTTCTACTAGAGATGTGTATGAATGTTTCAGCAAGGCTGGGTATGGCAAAGTTGGTTGCAGTGGCACTATGTCACTGGGAGGGCAAATATTATACTCCAAACCTGGTAGACTGCTGGGTGCACACATTCCTGGATAGTGATGATAAAAGCCTGAGAAGAGTGCTCGAACCCTGGCCTCTTGAGCTTGGCGTTTGAACTTCATCCCACAGTTTTGGAACCATGTTTTGATCTGCAGCAGGGACAGCTTCAGCACCTTGGACAGCCGCCACTTGTCACTGGTGCAGAGATAGAGCTGCTCCTGGAAACTTCTTTCCTGCTTGAGCTGCTGCCCAGCTGAGAACTTGGTGTGGCCTCGACCTGAAGCAGCCGTGCTGGTCTTGGAGCAATGGCCGTGGCCCTCCCAGGCTTGTTGCTCACGGGCACTTAATTCGGAACTGCTCCCACTCGGTTGTTCTCTGGAAGAGGCCCCTGAGGCCTCCAGGCTCCCCCATCCTGGCACTGCTCCGGGCCTGCCTTTCTGCCCCTGGTTCAGACTCCTGGGACTAGTCTTGCTCCTGCAGCAGGCATGAGCTGCAGTGAAAGGGTGACCCGCCTACAAATCCACAGCTGCTGCCCCCCAACCACTCTGCTGAGGAAAAGCGGGCCATTTTTGTCACCTGCTCTGATGTACGCCCTTGCCTACACTACAGGACTAACTGGCACCTGGGCTTTCCTAGTGCCCTCCCCCCCCCCAGATATGTGCTCATATTGGCCTTACTAGGTAGGTAGTACTTGTGGTTGGCTCTGCCTCCCACGGCACTCATTTTGTGGCTGCTTGCAACACCTTGACCTTGGGTGACCTTGAGCCAGTCACACACTTGCAGTCTAACTTACCTCACAGGTTTGTTGTGAGGATAATTTGGAGGAGAATGGTAAGCCATTTTGGGTCTGCATTGGGCTTAAAGGTGGAGTGTAAATAAAATAAACATCATCACTGGCAGGTCAGCTTCTAATATATGCAACCACCTCTGCACTTACACATTTGGTGCTGTTCGTCAGTCAGTGGTATTTACTCATCAGAGTTGGACAAAAGCTGATACTAATGCTGGCCACGAACCGATGGAGTGCAATCAGTGTCAGTAGGTGGAGTTCACAGAGATATATTGCTCTTCCAAGGGTGCCTTGCAATATATGGAACCCCTTCTCAGTGCTGCCCTTCGTAAAGGCATTTCTGAGCTCTGTTCCCTCCCTTAACACAAGGAATGTCTTGTGCCTCTAATCCTGAAGATGCCTCAGAGTCCCCTTGTACTAACTTGGCTAGGATTGGTATCGATGTGACTCACTCTGGTTAATGCATCTTATCAAATCTCACTGTCAGGAACTTTGGCAAAGACGATAATGCACAAATGGGCATCCAAATGTCAGTAGACAATCTTTTGGGTTCGGAGTAAAATTTCCACAGTGCTGTTCTAAAAGCAAGATGACTACAAGAGCTGGGAGGGTCATGAGATAATATATTGCTGTCGTATTATTTGTGGTAGCAGGCGATTATTATTTTCAGGTGGCTCTCATCCTTCCAGGGCTTTTCCAAAATGGACCTAGTAGAAATTATGCAGCCAGCATGCATCTGAGCCAGAGACAGATTGCTGGTAGCCTCCCCCCCCCAAAAAAAAAGCTCCAACTTAAATAAAGCTGATCTATGGGCTTCCCAGCTCAGAGAGTTTTACAGTGCAGTCAGCAATTTTTCCTGCTTCTTTGATAGAGAAGTCATAGATTTAAAAATGAGAGATTTAACCCGACAGCATAGCAAGGAATACAAAACTGTCATTTAAGTATGCAGGGCTGTGATGCTCAGTGTACTGAAGGAAAGGAAGGTGGGATCTGTCAGCTGGGCAAATGAGGAAAGGGTATATTTCTCTTAGTAGCAAAGTAACAAAGAAAAACATTTTATCAATGAAGTCTGGAGATAATCCTTGTTCTCATTGTGTATTACCAACATGTTTTATGACCAAAATTACCTGTCCCAGTCCAGCAAGAGAGACTGAAGTAAACCAGGTATGTAGCAAAAGGGCATTTCCATACACATCCCCATACATGCAATTTCAAGACCCAGACCTCAAAAGGGCCCCAACTATGGGGCCTTAACAAAACCAGTAAAAAAAAAAAAGATAGAAAAATGGCTGAAAGCACAGAGCCATGCATCTGAGCAAAGGTGAATAACCAAATCTGAAAAAGCCAAATATTTATTCAGCTTTTTGAGGAATTGCACATTCGGCTTCGGGGAGATCCCCAGGTTTTGGTGTTCAGTAAACCCAAAACCCAAATATTGACAAAACGGGTAATTTCAGGGGGTTTTCCGTTCGGGTTTATCGATATGCACAACCCTACTATGCTTAGCCTCCGAGATCTGATGAAATTGGGCTAGCCTGGACTATCCATGTCAGGGCCCTCTTGGTTTAGAGTGACTGAAATGAAATAACAGAACACAATACAAACATATCTGTATAACTTATGTTCTCTTTTTTAAAAGAAATGCAACATATATGTGATATGAACTGTGTTGTTTGTTCACTCAGGAATTAAGGCATGTATACACACATGCGCGCACACACAAAAACCCTAATTTCTGAGCAAACAAACAACAGTTCAGTTTGTTCATCTCAGTGGTGCAATCTCTTTTTGTGTAAAAAAACAACAAATTCAATAATAAGCTACTAATGGGAATTACAGTACAGTCTTAAGCAGAATTACACCTTTCATTCTTCTTTGCAGGGAGTAACTCTGCTTCAAATTGCCCTGTCAGGCATGTTAATCTTATACTACCATGGTAGCAACTGGAGGAAGGGGTGGCAGGCATACTTTCCGCTGTGCTATAGCACCACCTTCGGAAATGGCCACAGAGTGATATTGCAGGGAACACTAAAAGTCAGCTGGAAAGAGAGACCGATGGGGTTCTGCCAGATCTTATAAAGCCAGTGACTGTGGCCTGGCTCCTTGTTTGGGGTGACTTGCAGTTCAGGCATAAAGCTGTTTTTGGATGATCAAATACTGCTACCCACCTGCTGGTCTCTCAATCACCAGACATCAAAGGTCAATTCAGTGTGTTTTATTTATTTATTTAATTTGTTCAATTTATAGCCCGCCCTCCCCGGCCAAGACCAGGCTCAGGGCGGGGAACATCAAACATATCAATATTAACAATAAAAGTAATAATTCTAAAATTAAACAATAAAACCCAATTGAAAACCCTTAAAAAATATGCCACAGTAGAAATTGTGCAGCTGCCATCATGAAAATCTGAGTGTCTACCGCAGGGGTCCCCAACTGTTTTGAACCTGTGGGCACCTTTAGTATTCTGACACAGAATGGTGGGTACGTACAGCCACAAACTGGCTGCCACAGCTTTCCTTCAGTCACACTGTGAAGATCCTTGTGCTGTGGTGGCAGCTGCTGCCAAAGCAACATTTTAAAAACTCTGCATGGCCAATCAAATCTCCAAGGGCCAACAGCCCCACCTGGCCCAACCCACTGTCTAAAAACACTTTGTGGGCACCAGGAAAGGTGATGGCTGGCAGTATAGTGCCCACAGGCACCGCATTGCGGACCCCTGGCCTACAGAGTATACATGTGGAGATGCCAGTGCATAGAAAATGTGGCTGCATAGGAACCTGGTTGAGTGGCACCCTCACATGCTCCTGAAGCGCTAGCATCAATGCTGAAGCATCTCATCATCATCATTCCTTTATTGGCATAAAATTAGAATACAAAGGGTTACCAAAAGGAATGGAAAGATTAAATGTAGCCTTTGCAAAATGGTTAAAAGTCAATTATATCGAGTAGTACTGAAGCATGTCTGAATTAGACCGTTTCCAGAACAGAACCGATTACATACCTTTCTGAACAAAAGAACAACAACAACAAAATGGGGCAGTGGGGGAAAAAGAATAGTTTTATTCTGTTATACTGCCCCTATGTGTTTCACCTACATTTCTTCAGGGGGGGTTCTTATAATGGTATCAAGCAGTTCCCACAGCAACAGAATTTCAGGGCATCTTATGTTCCTCACTACCCATGCCCAGGTTAATATATGGTGGTCATTCCTCTGCATGTCCCCTGGATCTGGGTGAGTTGTCCCCAATCACAGGGACCATGTTCATTTATGGCGAAGCAAACCACAAATAAAGTAATTCTCATAAACAGAAGAAAAACAAACTTCCTATAAATATATCAGAACTATCCTATCTGCCATTAATATAGTAGCGTAGCTTTTGGGGTGGTCCTCCCCCCCTTTATTTATTAATCAGAACCTGTCATCCATTATGGCTTCTCTATATAACTTACTGTGAATGTCCTTTTCCGAACTCATTCCTCATAAACTTATTCCAGACCTTTCTGATACATCACTAAGCCATTAGGTGCCAGGCACATGAAGTGCATTAATGTCCTTGCCAGCTGCCAGTTACACAAATCATAGGATGAGCCAATGTTTTTTTTTGGGGGGGGGGAAATGTTGGGAGTACTTTGGTATTCTGCTTTTGCAAGTACGGGCGGGAAGGTCTCAAATCTCATCTTCAGCCTTAATTCTAATACTTTTGAAGTATTTCCAAGGAAAACCAGGGAGAATTATGGAATGCCATAGTGCTGGTAAAGATGCCTCACCATAACCGTGAGTTCCTTGTTCTGCCTCTCTCATCTTACTAAAAAATTTGGACAGGCTGGAGTAACCCTGAAAATGATTTACAGTGAAGTTTTAATCAATGTTAATTGGAATTTTAGTCTATAGAGCACTGAAAAAGCACATAATGTGTTAAAAGCAGAGTTCAGCTTCCTGAGGAACTTATCCTTTATTTCTTATAAAAAAATCAAGTTTCTAGCCCTTATGGCTATCAAAATATGATGGAAAGTAAGCAAGCAACTCCTAGTGCAGGGGTCCCCAATGTGGTGCCCGTGGGTGCCATGGCGCCCAAGGGTGCCATGGCTCCTGCCAACACCTTAATTCGTGTCCACCAAATGTTTTTGGAAAGTGGGTGGGGCTGTTGCCCAGCAGGGCTTCTGATTTGCCACTAAAATCTGATTGGCTATGTAGATTAAAGTAACATTTTCAGTGGCAGATGCCACGACGGTGTTTGTTACATTCCCAGTGTATTTTTTTTTTATGATTCCTCTTCTCCCCTGCACTTGGGCTTCCTCTGTGTGTGTGGCTCTGCCTCCTTTGGCACCCATTTTATGGTTATGCTGAACAATTCCAAACGTGCCCACAAGCTCAGAAAGGTTGAGGACCCCCGGCCTAGTGAAATGTCAGATCTCAGAATATGGTTGGAGACTGGAAATGTACTGATCAAGTGATCCAACTGGAAAACACCCACTCCTAAGTACCAGAAATGCCCAAATTATGAACAAAATTATTTCCGTTAAATCTGACCATTTATTTGAGGGCCTCGCTGTCACATCTTTCTAGGAGGTAGGATGGCTTTTGGGCATTGTGGGCAGATAAGGATTCTGCAACAGACATATCTCTGCGATGGGGAGATAAAGAACAGAATTTCCCAACTGGCAATTCTGTGCTCAGCATTTTCTGTCAATCGTTGCACAGTCTCACTGGCTTTGAAAAGGGTTTCTGGCTGTAAACAATCCCAAGTCCAGGTTGCCTGAGCTATTTCATTATTCAGAGCTGCATACCTATAGGGATACATTCCTCGTTCTTGCTAGTTTGACTTGAAAAATCCCCATTTCTGTTTTGATTCTCTCTTGTGCGAATCAAATCCAAGTCTATATTTTCCACACCATTTTCTCTTTCCTGGAGCCCAATAATGGCTGTAAAAAGTGTGCATTTTCAATGCTATTGTATGTAGAAATGGCATGTAATGTATACATTGCATAAGAGAACCAGTGCATTGGAAATATCAGCAGTGAAAATGTCTGGAATGAAAAGGTTCACAATGACAATCCATGAAAGAAAAAGACACAAACAATGGCATGTTTTAAAAATCCCTATATCTTATAGGGGGAAAGACTTTGCCTGCATCCACTGGCAGTCATGCAAGGTAGCTTGGGTGGAGCAAGGCATAAAGGTTTGTCTTCCCAGCTGTTATTTAGGCAGTGCTAGCCAGCCCACACTTGACCTGGATGGCCCAGGCTAGCCTGATGTCATCAGATCTCAGAAGCTAAGCAGGGTCGGTCCTGGTTAGTACTTGGATGGGAGACCATCGAGGAATACCAGAGGAAGGCAATGTCCAACCACCTCTGTTAGTCCCTTGCCTTGAAAACCCTACTGGGTTGCTAAAGGTTGACTGTGACTTGATGGCACTTTACACACACACACAGCCAACCCACATATTCTGCAAGAGGCAGGGAGACATGCTTTGCTTGCGCTAGCTGACAGGCATGCAGGACTGAAGAAGCAGGGAGAAACAAAGGCTCCCCCAGCCCACCTGCAGACAGAATAAAGGAGATATAATATGTATATATTTAAGCTGCTCATATTCAATAGTTAGTCAACCATGTTTATTGTGCATGGCCATAAGTCTTTACAATCTAGACAATATTACAACAACTTAAAATATATAAAAAACCATTAAAAGTCATAAGATTAAAATACACTAGTTTGACGTCTTTCCTCATTCCGTGGCTTTCTTTGCCCTAATTTTCCTGGCCATAAAGTGCCATTTCCCGGGAAACAAAAGAGTCAGTATCGGAAAGCAAGAAAATTAGTTTATCGGCATCAGATAATAAATGTAAAGTGGAAAGAATATTTGTCAGGAACTTATTCCGCAAAGTTCCTAAGGTGTTTAGAGGATGAAGATATAGCTATGCTCCCTTTCCACTATAAAAACATACACACACGAGTACCACACCAGTTGAGATGGAAGAGATCTGTGATAAGGTGGGATGTGATCAACTTTCCATCTGTGAGAAAAACCATTGATCCAGGGGATGAAATCTCAAAACATCTTTAACTGCACAGAAACAAAAGGAGCAGCTGGAGGGGCCATGAATCAGTGGGTAGAGCATCTGCTTTGCATGTGGAACATTCCAGGTTCCATTGCTGGTATCTCCAAATTGTTTTTTTTAAAAGATCAGGTAATAGTTGATGTGAAAGACTTCCACCTGAGACTCCAAAGACCTGCTACCAGTCTGACCCTGATAGACCAATAGTCTGACACAGTAGAAGGCAATTTATGAACCTGCCCAACCACTACGGTCATCTTTGGAGGCCCTGTTCAGGGGACCCCACTTTCTGAGATTAGGTGGAGGCAACCCGGGAGAGGGCCTTCCTGGTCAAGGCACCAAAGCACTGGAACTCTCTCCCCAGTGAGATTTGTCTGTCCCTTCTGTGGCCATCTTCTGCTAGCGGGTGAAAACTATTTTGTTTCGTTTGACATTGCCTCAGCAACCCCTCCTTCTTAACCAATGTTTTAATTGCTTTTTGTGTTTTGTATGTATTGTAACCCTGTTTTTAAAATTGCTTTAATGATGTGTGTTTGGGGAGAGGGTTGAGTTTCATGACTTCAAAATGTGATTTGATCAAGTATGTTTTAAATTTGCCTTGGTGGTCCTTGTGAGGGAAGAAAGATGGGATACTACTTTTGTAAATAAACAGACGTCTTGTGTTCACATGTCCCGATGCAATCCCCAAACACTCTCACCAGGGCTCTTCTTATGTTCTTATGCTGTTAGCTCCACTGGGGGAAGAACATGCTATCCTTCTGATTCACGTGTTAAAAATATTAGTAGATGACGAGGTTTATTTTTACCCAAACACATGGGGCCAGGAAAGCTGTATAATTCCCCATCTTACTCCGCTGCTTGAAAGCACAGCACACTAAGGCAAGAGAGGAGGGTTTTACTCACTTCATTAAAAAAAAGAAAAGGCTGCCTGCTTACTGGAGGATCCCAAGAAAGACGGGAAAAACTCACTCCAATTCACAGAGGCTTTTGCTCATGGGTGCAAGCAACAGTTTAAGGTCTAAAACTAGGATTTTTTTTCTTTTCAGCTTGAAATTTGGTAGGGAGATGCAATCCTTGAAAATTTCATCCCAGGTTGGAAAGGGCAGATATACCTGGAAATAAGTGTCCTACTGAAATGATTATCCAATGGTTTTTTTTAATAAGTAGACTTATTTCTGACATAAAAGAATATGGCTCAAGATTTTACACACCCCGGACAGGGACGCAGCTGGCTAAGATTACAAGTTGCATCGAGGGCCTCAGCACCCCACACAGAGCTTTGCCTTCTCCCATGATGATCCAACCCAGAAAATGTTATGCAAAGCAGTAAATATTGCCAAATAAATTATGCATTACAGGAGAAATTATGCAAATTTGTGCAATTTGCATTATTTATCTACGCCACAGGATTCACTCTCCCTTGGCGCAGAATTTGGATAGATTGGAATCAGAGTTTTAAGCAGTTTGGTGTGAAGTTCACACAGACCTTCTGCTCCTTGATGGAGCTATCCACATGGTAGCCAATCACCTTTAGATTTAGAAAGGTTTACAGTGCAATCCTAAAAACACTTCCTGCGAGTAAGCCCTATTGAATAGACCTGAGTAGGAGTCTGAGTAGAGATGCTTAAAGGTTATTGATTTATTTGTTTCATTTATATCCCACCTTTCTCCCCAAAGAAGGCCCAAAGCAGCTGACATCATTCTCCTCTGCTCCATTTTATACTTGTAACAGCCCCGTGAGGGAGGTTAGGCTAGGAGTGTGTGGCTGGCCCAAGGTCTCCCAGTGAGCTCCCATGGCAGAGCAGGGATTTGAACCTGGTTCTCCTAAATCCTAGTCCAGCTTTCCAACCACTATGCCCCACTGGCTCTCTTAGATATATTTGAGCATACTGCTGATTGCATACATTTAGAGTACAGCAGGTGAACATTACAGCCGTAGAGGGACAAATTGCTTTTCACAGATTGAAGACTGAACAATCCGGATAAAATGGAAATGGCCCAAATTGACAACAGATCCAGATCCTTCAACTTAAGGTTGCCAACCTCCAGGTGGTTCCTTTAAGATCTCTTCAGAAGTTCAATGCAACACACCTGAGCAGCCTGATCTGCTGGCTATAGATTCAGCTCCTGACACTATTATTTCACTTGTTACCTCTCTGAAGGATAGGAGAACCATTGGTCTAGGCACCCTCTGGGTCAATACTGAATTATTGTTGGTAAGGCTAATTATTATGCTGTATGTTTAATTTTGTATATAACAGTGTAGTTAATGCATAAAATATAATTTAGCTTTTATTTTGATTAGAGTACATTTGAAATGAAGATGTCATGCAACTGATGAAGCTTTAAGCGAAACGAATACCAAGCCGGAGGTATCGTCTTGGATATTTGGACTGATTAATTGGACTATTCATGTACAAGTTCCACAAAAAATGAATTTCGGGGTTTATAACATGTTGTATACAAGCAGATGAATGAACTTACCTTGGTCTCCTTGAAGAGTTTTCATTTTGGACTTTGTTCTGCTGCAGAGTTTGCATTGTGTTTACTTTTGACTGTATTATTATTTTGTATTTATGCATGAAGCAATGCGTTTATACTTTATGGTCCCATAAACATCTATCTACATTTATATATATATATTTGCATTTATTTACGTATCAGTATTTCTATTGAGAGCCTTCGTGCTGCTATTTATTGTAACCTCCAGGTGGTAGCTGGAGACCTTTTGGGATTATAATTTATCCCCAGGTGACAGAGATCAGTTCACCTGGAGAAAATGGCTGCTTTGGAAAGTGGACTCTATGGCATTATATCCACTGAAATGCCTCCACTCTCCAAACCCTCCCCTACTCAGGTTCCACCCCCAAAAGTCCCCGGTATTTCCCAGCCTCGAGCTGGCAACCCTAGGCTTATTCTTAGTGAAGTAACCATCAGATCACAGTCTCTCACAAGTTATTTACTTCATTTATAGTTCACCCTTCCTCACTGAGACTCATGGCAAATGTCAGAATTAAAAACAATGCAAACTGGGACAATATAATACAAACAATGCAATAACACTGGATTATAAAATTAAGAACAAAACACACCAAGCAATATAGAGAATCCAATGAAAAATGCAATGTAAATTTCACAGACATTAACATAGCCCTGTACCCTTTACAGAAAAATGCCCTCCTGATATCTATTGGGGCTGGTGGGACCAAGGGCAGAGCTGTCAATGGTAGGTAGAGCCAATAGCAGGTGGTGGCACCAGCTAATTCTGGTTTGGTCCCTGTCTTTGTCTTTTGTAATGATAGGCAACAAAAACAAGCACTGCAGTACAGTTGCTTAGCACTTACAGATCCTCGTGCAGTTGATACAGAAAAGCAAGCTCTCCTTTTAACTACTGTAAATGTCTTGCAGAGAGAATATCTGTCACATCTAGAATTGCCAGCTTCCAGGTGGGGCCTGGATAGGATTGCCAGCTCTGGGTTGGGAAATGCCTGGAGATTTTGGGGGTGTAGCCTGAGGAGGGCAGGGTTTGGAAAGGGGAGAGACTTCAATGCCATAGAGTCCAGTTGCCAAAGCGGCCATTTTCTCCAGGTGAACTGATCTCTATCGGTTGGAGATCAGTTGTAATAGCTGATCTCCAGCCACCACCTGGTTGTTGACAACCCTAGGCCTAGCGATCTCCTAGAATTACAATTGATCTGCAGACAACAGAGATCAGTTTGGAAGGTGAACTCTAAGGCATTGTTTAGCTCCCTCCTCTCCATAAACCCTGCCCTCCCCATGGACATGGCTTGTACTGCAGCCACAGATGCACATATATTTTGGGGTGACTCATGAACCCTCAGTGGAGCGTGCCATAGTCCTCCACCTGATCTAAAGCTATGTTTAAGCCTGCTGATAATTTCTTACTGATTTCAAGATTAAAGGCTACCCCGGTCCTTCATCATCATGTGCTTCTAATTTAACAAGACAATATTTGAAGAAGCAAATTTCATTTGGGTTGGGATTTGATTGCTTAACGGATTAGGTGAAAATCAGACATGTCATTTTCTTTTCTCTTTCTCCCCTGCTGCACCTTGGCAGCTCTTTATTACTTCTATTTCTATCACTTTGGGGCATATTTTGACCTAAAATTGTCCTGACAAGGAGAAACGTGCCTGATCACATGACACATTAGTAGTGTTGCCAACCTCCAGGTGGTGGTTGGAGATCTTTTGCTATTACAACTGACCTCCAAGCAACAGAGATCAGTTCACCTGGAGAAAAGGGCCACTTTGGAAGGTGAACTCTGGCATTATACCCCATTGAAGTCACTCCTCTTCCCAAACCCCACCTTTCTCAGGCTCCACCCCCCAAAATCTCCAGATATTTCGCAGCCCTGAGCTGGCAATCCTACCCATTACCCAAACAATGTCCCTCTGACCCTGGCAAAAAGAAAATTCACCTGGGACCATATGAGAAAGAAAACAACTGTTTAGCGATGTAGCAGACTTTTTAAAAATAGCTGTGAGGCATCAATGGCATTTTAAAGAAAAATGAAAAAAGTCCAATGTTGATTTGTGTATTTGACTTGATTTCTGTAACCGTTACCAAAGCATGACAAGCCCCCCCCCCCAAGGCTTTGTGCTGGGATGTATCTATTTCTATTATAAGTCTTTGAGAAATGATAGAGCCCAACCTGCTGACACTGGTCATTTATGCATGGGAGTTTTAACTGAGGTTCGTTGCTCGCTGGACCCACACTTTCCTGTTGGGAATTTATGTACCAGCAGTCTCCAAGCTCAAATAAAGAAGCTTTTGAGTCCCTGCCCCTTGAATCGCTATTTTGTAATTGGCTGTAGTGAGTGAAAAGTCCCCCTCCAACCCAATTGCTGCTTATAAAAGCATTTTAAGAACAAACACAAAAACCAGAGCTATCTGAAAGGTACGGGGTGGGGGGGGCAGAGAGAAACCCAAGCCTTGTTTTTAAAAGCATTTGTTCTGCTCAGAAAGAACTCTGAGGAAGCAGGAAGCATTTGAATCCCCACCCCTTGACACGCTGCTTTGTAATTGGTTGTAGTTCTGTCTGTGAGGGAAACCGCATCCTGCACTTTGCCTTATGCATGGGGATTTCACCCGGGCTGAGCTCAGGGAAGAGGGAAGAATCAGGTTAATAGATAGGGTCCCCAGCCTCCAGGTACTAGCTGGAGATCTCCTGCTATCACAATTGATCTCCAGCCAATAGAGATCAGTTCACCTGGAGAAAATGGCTGCTTTGGCAATTGGAGTCTATGGCATTGGAGTCCCTCCCCTCCCCAAACCCTGCCCTCCTTAGGCTCCACCCCAAAAACCTCCCGCTGATGGCAAAGAGGGACCTGGCAACCCTATTAATAGAGGAATGGGAAGTCCCAGGATTTGTGAGGGCTGGCAGTGAGGTCATCTCTAATGGATGGAAAACTCATGCATAACTCCAAGGAACAACTGAGACAGACTGGGGGTGAACGTGAGCGAAAGTACCCATGCATAAATGACCCATGTTGGCACTGGGGAAAAAGAGAGATTTGGTCAAGAGTTTCCATTGTGCTCAGCAAAGAAGGAGCGTGGGCCTGGCCTACTCTGTAAGAAGAGGGAGGACTGGGAGCAGACAACTGTGAGGGCCCTTTCCTGAGGCCTATCTGTCATAGCAATAATTAAAACCAGTTATTAAAACATCATATTAAAACCGTAACAAGATGGCCTTAAAACAACTCGGACACCCCATGCAGGCGGGTTTGGGCAGGTCATCCCCCACAAGTACTAAGTGGGGGGAGGGATGGGGAGGCCACTAACGATGGATAAACCTGCGGCTGCCCTCAGTTATAGACCTGGTGGAATAGTTCCATTTAACAGGCCCTGTGGAACTCCTTCAGGTCCTGCAGGGCCCTGATGTCACTAGGGAGACTATTCCACTAGGCCAAGGCCAGGGCCAGGAAAGCCCTGGCCCTTGAAGAAGACAGCCACACACTCTTCGGGCTGGGGACCACCAGCAGATTGCTATTGATAGACCGCAGGAACGATGGTCCCAGACCGTGTAAGGCTTTAAAGGTCAAAACCAGCACCTTGAACCTGGTATGGTACTCCAGTTGGAGCCAGTGCAGTTGTTTCAGCACTGGTGTTATGTGGTCCCACAGCGAAGATCTTGTAAAGAGCCTTGCCATGGCATTTTGCACCAGCTGGAACCTTTGGATCATTCTCAAGGGCAGCCCTACACAGAGCGAGTTACAGTAATGCAGTCTAAAGGTGACTGTTGTATGGATCACTGTCTTGCTTTCACAACAGCTTTAGGGTTGCCAACTCTGGCTTGGAAAATGTTTGGAGATTGGGGCAGAGCCTGGGGAGGACAGAGTATGGAGAGGGGAGGGAACTCAGACAGAATGTGATGCCATAGATTTGCCCTCCACAGTGGCAATTTCCTCCACATAGGGTTGCCAAGCTTGCACCTGGCAATCCTGGGAGTACTGGGGGGGCATGGGAAGGGGAAGTATCACATGATTTAGTGATGTCACTTCTGGGGGGGGAAATTGAGAGCAATATTACCACTTCTGGGTGGAAAATTGGAAGTGATATCACCACATCACATAATGCTCTAGGAATTCCCCCCAATCCCTATGGTAAAGACCATAGAGATTGGAGGAATTCCTAGAGACTGGGGAAATTACTACAGTGTCATGCAGCACAGCATCTGGAAGAGATATTGCCATATCTGCAACACCATCCCCCCCCCACTTTCTTCAGCTGTGGGAGAGGGAAAGAGCTGTCAGGGGTGGGAGACCACCTGCTGGTAACCTTCCCTCCACGGTAGGGTTCCCAGCTGCTCTAGCAGTCCTCCCAAAACTCTATAGAGTTTTTGGAAGGAATTGCTAGAGCGTCCTGTGCGATTCTGGCACTTTGGGGGTAAACCTAGAAGTGCTGGAACTGCGCCGCATGCACAGAACACTTGCCCACAGACCCGGGCAAAAAAGGCTCCAGCTGGAGGCCAGGAGGAAAGACCTGGCAGCCCTACTCCACAGGGACTGATCTCTGTAGTCTGGAGATCAGTTGTAATTCCTGGAGAACTCCAGGCCTCACCTGGAGGCTGGCATCCATAAAGCAAACAACTTGGATACTATTTGTACTGAAAAGAGGTATGTAGCAACTATAAATAAATAAAACAACTGTTGATACAATAACACGCATGGAGTTTCTGGGGTGGGGGGCGTCCGTACACCCATATGTTGTTGCTAAGTCTAACTGAAAATAGTTTCCAGGTGAGTTTGGAGGTTGTTGCTTGGCTGAAGTGTCTGAGGAATTTGGAGGGAAATACACACATTTTTCTCAGGGATATTTTATAAATTCCTCATTTTAATTTTATCATACCCAAATGATAAATCTTGCCAAAGTTACTAGTTTCCACATGAAGAATCGTGTGTTTGAAAATCATTCTTCTGTGGAAAATCACCTACATTACTACCCAGTTTTGAAGGGTTTTCTCTGATCTGTGGTAACTGATTATTTTCATTGGGTGATAATTTATGACAGTTGACTCCTTGAGGGTGGCAAGGATGGGGGTCCAGAATGTAAAGGCTTTGCCACCACAAATTGAAATTGTGGTAAGAAACCACATGAGGGCTTTACCATCACAGGTCCTAAGTGTATCAGCAGAATGAGGTAATAGTAGGCAAAGGTGATGGAATGGATTGTATTTCTTTCTTTCTTTTAAATAAATTTTTTATTATTTTTCCAAAATTATTAATCACATAGTTTAACAATGACATAAACAGTAAAAAGTAAAAACAAATAGGTAACATTGTTAAAAAAATTATATATAATAAAGAATTGTTGACTTCCCCTACACCTCCCTTCATCTTGTGATAAATTAGTAATCTCTTTTGCACAAAATTCTAATCCTAATACTATTGTTAATATTTATTAATCTCTTTGACAATTATATTTTTCAAGGGAAAAAAAGATTAATAGTTAATAATATCGTATTAAGGAAAGAAAAAAGAAAAAAAGGAAATAAGAATAAAAGGAAGAAGAAGAGAAATAAT
This sequence comes from Euleptes europaea, assembly GCF_029931775.1. Lineage (NCBI taxonomy): Eukaryota > Metazoa > Chordata > Lepidosauria > Squamata > Sphaerodactylidae > Euleptes > Euleptes europaea. Next base: position 99,988,086 of record NC_079316.1, on the reverse strand, counting down.
AAATCTCACTAATAATAAATGGATTAGTATAATAAAAAGCATTTGATTATTTCCATTTAAAAATTAATTATTTCGCAAGTCCTCCATTTCTCCCTGACACTCATTTAATACATATTGTTTTTCTACTAAATTGATATGAACGGATTGTATTTCTTTAGTTGGCGAGTGTGATTGTCCTTCGTGGACCAAGATCCAGACATTCACAAATGTGAATGAAGCACCTCATGAATGAAGAGTTCTAGCCCAGCCCTTTCCTTGCTGTGCTCCTTTTCTATTCCTAAGGAGGAGGAGTTGTTTTTAATGAAGGGGAAGGTTAAAAAAAATAGCATCTCCCAGTGACAGTCTGTGTGGTCCATTCTGTCACCTCCTTCTCCTGACTAGCCCTGAGTTATCGGCAGGTAAGGGAGCAGCTACATGAGGGGAAAGGCAGGGAAATGACAATGCAGCCCTAAGCAGTGTTACACCTTGCTACACCCATTGACTTCGATGGACTTAGAAGGGTGTCACTTTTCTTAGGATTGCCCAAGAGGATACTTTTAGGCAAGAGTTCTGTACCTTATACCTTATTCGGCAGGGGTACATTCTGCCAGGGAAATATTTGGCAGGGATACATCCTGCCATCACTGCTATCTTAGAGCTCATAAAAGGACAGGATCCCTGTTCAACATGGGATTTGGCTACCCTGGTGAAAGATGCTGATAGGTTACACAAAGAAAGTGATAATATGCTTAGGAAGATCTAAGATTCACTACAGAGATGAGAAGAAGGCAACCTGAATGAAAACTTGTAGACGTCAGTCTCAGTAATTCTGCGAATCCCATGAAGCTGTTTAAGAAAACAAAAAATCCAATCTTTTATATTGTAAAGCTTGAAAGCTGGTCAGGAAAGCTCTTCTGGAGAATTTTTATAGAGCACAAGGTTGTATCCCCCCCCCCCCCCGCGCTCCACACACACATTAACAGGACAGTGGAGAAAATATATTAGGCACACTTTGCTGGGTTCCATTTTCATAATATTTAATTGGCAACAAGTGTGCAAATATGTATTTAAAAAATAAAGGCAGCTGGTTTTGTTGGGATCTTCCCAAGCCAGGCCGACAGATACGTGAAGGAACTAACGGAGTGCATCAAATCCAAGTCCTCGCCTGAGGCGAACTCAGGGGCCTTGGAAGATTCTGCCGAGTATGTTTGCTTCTTCCCAACGTACATCTGGGCCTTGAGGGATTTTACTTTGCAGCTGGAGCTGAACGGGCAGCCCTGCACTGAGGACCAGTATCTGGAGAACGCCCTGAAGTTAAAGAAAGGTACTGTCCACCAAACTAGTTGTGAATTTCCTGCATTGTGCAGGGGGTTGGACTTGATGGCCCTGGGGTCCCTTCCAACTCTATGATTCTATGATAAAGAAATGGTTACTAAAGCTTTTACAGCACCAACCTTTTCCTCTGTCAGACTGGTTTACCATTAATTCCCCCTGCTTTCTGTATGAAAATGAAGGAAATTAGCAACTGGATTATTAATGAGTAATTAAAGAGAGATTAAAGATCTATTAACCCATGGTGCGGTCACGGAGATTTTTTAGCTGTCAGATGAAGTAGCGGCTGTCTGTTCAGCAAGGAGCTGATGAATGCTGGTCCATGTGAGGTTGTCAGTATGATGAAATAAGCAGAGCTAGGCTTAATAGATTTATCCATTTCTGCTTGGCAGGTTATAATAGGGTATGGAGTCAACCTGCTGATCAGTTAACAGTTATAGAAAACTCTCTGCACAAAGGCTGTCATTAAGGTAGAAACATGCAGGAATACCCAGATATGGTTAATAAATTAATCCAGACAATTGCATTGAAAGGTACCGAGTCCAACAGTTGTCTTAGCCATCTACAAAAAATGATGAAAGGAAAGTGTTACGCTGCAGCCCTTTTTAGTTGTTATGATTTTTGTACTCTTATCTCACGTACCAGGAAAACATACTACGTTAGGGTTGCCAAGCTCCAGTTAATAGCTGGAGATCACCTGCTATTACAACTGATCTCCAGCCGACAGAGATCAGTTCACCTGGAGAAAATGGCCACTTTGGTAATTGGACTCTATGGCATTGAAATCCCTCCCCCTCCCCAAACCCTGCCCTCCTCAGGCTCTGCCCCAAAAACCTCCCGCCGGTGACAAAGAGGGACCTGGCAACCCTATGCTACATGCAAATCTTTCAATATGCACATTCGCCATTTTGTATGAATAGGGAAATTATTTTCTATCTTTGGTATGCATGACGGGAAGCCCAGATTTTGGAGGGTATGTGTCCATGCATACCAAGCCTGGAAAGAACACATGTAGTCCTAATCACACAAAGTGGCCAACACACATGTTGAGAGGAATATGTAAAGCACTCTTTCCTGGTACATCATAAGGAAATGCCAAACTTATAATGACTGAAAAGACCCTGGCCCTTGAGAACTTAGTTTCCTTCCCCTTTTGGCCAATCAGGTGGAGGCTTTTGGCAACCAAATAAGAGCTGCTTCGCCTATTTATTTATCTATTAAATTTCTACCCTGCCCTCCCAGCCAAGGCCGGACTCGGCTTTTGCTCTGAGTTACCCTTAAGGTTGCCAACTCTGGGTTAGGAAATTCCTGGAGATTTTGGGGTGGAGCTGGGGGAGGGTGGGGTTTGGGGAGTGGAGGGACCTCAGCAAGGTATAATGCCATGGAGTCCACCCTCCAAAGCAGCCATTTTGTCCAAGGGAGTGGCTCACTATAGTCTGGAGATGAGTTGTAAGTCTCCAGGCCCCACCTGGAGGTTGGAAACTCTACATATAAAAGCAGCACCTCCTCCACAGGAAGATTTTAGATGGAGAAGCCAGGACTATGCCCACTGAAAATAATGGCCTTTAAAAGGTAGATGGGCTGCCAACCCGCTGGGAGCCAGGAATCCTTCCTTCACTGCCTCCCCACCCCCACAAACACACACTTTAATTCCACATGGGAAAATCAAGAAAGGAATAATTATAGTTTTAATTAAATACTGAGAGTATTGTTCTGATATTTCTGGAATGACATTCCGGAGCAAAAATAATAGTCCCGACACTTAATGATAATATTAAGCATGCCCTTTCCAACTTCCTGTTACATAATTAAAATTACCGTTTTGCTACTGCATGCCCCTACATATATCCCATTTGCAGAGAAGGAGTTGGTTGCTGGCAGAGCACGCTAAATTACATGTCACTCATACATATTTTCCCCTCAGAAAACGTACATAGTTATAGCAAGGGTCTGACTTTCCCATCCATGAGAACAAAACCAGTCTGTCCAGTCTTATACGCAGCCCTCACTCCAAAATGTAGACCTCCCCACAAGCTCCTTTCTGGGGAGGGGGGAAAAATCACTTGTGTAGATCCAGAAGAAAGGAAGATACCTGGGAAGAGTCCATCTGCAATTAAAGAATCTCACTAGTGATGCTACTCTAGGGTTGTCAACCTCCAGGTACTACTTGGAGACCTCCTGCTATTACAACTGATCTCCAGCCAATAGAGATCAGTTCGCCTGGATAAAATGGCCACTTTGTCAATTGGACTCTATGGCATTCAAGTCCTTCCCCTCCCAAACCCTGCCCTCCTCAGGCTCCGGCCCAAAAACCTCTCACCGGTGGCGAAAAGGGACCTGGCAACCCTATGCTACTCCTTCCTGAGACCCCAGAGAGCTACTGTCCATTGGTGAACTCAATGATATTTATTTATTTATTCAAATATGTATATCCCACCTTTCCTTGTGGTTCAAGGTGGCAAATAATGATAGTTAAGAACATTTTCCGTTAAAACCAAATATAAAAAGCAAACCTCAGATCTCTCCTCCCTCCCCCACTTTAAAAGATGCCTGGCATTCAACCCTCCTCGAAAGCCCTGGCAAAAAGGCAGGCCTTGAAGCACCTCCTGAAGATCTCCAAGGAGGGCCCCCACCCACCCACCTCTACAGGAAGGCCATTCAACAGCACCGGAGCCATGACAGAGAAAGCCTGGGCTCTGGTCAATGCCAGATGGGCCACCCTAAGTGGGAGGATAGGCAGCAGATGGCTGCCTGATTACCATAGTTGGCACACAGGGACATCTGGAAGGAGACGGTCCTACAAACTTGGGCAAGAGATAGTCAGCTTTCTTCTCTGTTCCTTATCATTATGTCGGAGTGAAACCCTTGGGACCAGTGTGATAACCTGTAATTTGCTTTTTGGTACAGTAACACAGTGATTGATGTTGAGAGCTCTTTTGTTGAGAGACTGTGTGGTGTAGTCGTTAGAGTGTCAGACTAGGATCTGGGAGACCCAGGTTTGAATCCTCACTCTGCCATAGAAGCTTCCATCCCCTACCTCACCTACTTCACAGGGTTATTGTGAAGATAAACTAGAAGAGAATGATAGTTTCAGAGGGTAGCCATGTTGGTCTGCAATAGAACAGCTAGATTCGAGTCCAGTAGCTCCTTAGAGAAGAATCAAACCAGCTTACATTCACCTTCCCTTCCCCACAACAGACACCCTGTGAGGTAGGTGGGGCTGAGAGAGCTGTGACTAGCCCAAGGGCACCCAGCTGGCTTCATGTGGAGGAGTGGGGAAACCAACCCACTTCACCAGATTAGTGTCCACTGCTCATGTGGAGGAGTCGGGAATCAAACCCCATTCTCCAGATCAGAGTCCACCGCTCCAAACCACCACTCTTAACCACTACACCACACTGGTTCTGTATAAGCCACATCGGGTCCCCATTCGGAAGAAAGGCAGGGTATAAATGAAGTAAGTGCAGTTGTCAGTGTTTTAACTAATTCCGGGTTAGAAAAGGGAATAGGGTTGCCAGCTCTGTGTTGGGAAACACCACTGCTACAGATTTTAGGGGTGAAGCTTGAAGAAGGTGGGGCTTGGAGAAGGGAGGGACCTCAGTGGGGTATAATGCCATATAGTCTCCCTCCAAAACATCCATTTTCTCTAGGGGAACTGGTCTCTGTGACCTGGAGATCAGTTGTAATTCCAGGAGATCTCTGGGCTCCCACCTGGAGGTTGGCAACCCTAGAACTGCACCATGAGCAGGTGTCCTTTTTGATGCCTTTGGGATTTGACCATGAGCACTTACTCATCTCCGCATGAGGCAGTCCAGGCAGCATGAGCCGAGAAGAGTCTGCTTTGGCAGAGAAATCAATGGCTTCGCAAGTGGTTTGTTTCCCCGTGTGGAAATTGCTTTGATTTGCACATTTCCAGCCAAGAAGAAAAAGCTGTGACTAGAGGCAAGGAAAGGATGACAGATGCTTCGGGCAGGCTTCACTTCCTGGTACGTTGAGTCAGTAGCTGCTGGAGATCGTTTGGATTTCCCATCACTGTTATTTTAATCCCACCATCCCTGCTTTGATTTGGCACCTCCCTTGTGCTAACAGAATGTCTTTATTTTGTATTTTGGGGCCATTTTCTGTTCCACATGGTGAACATTCCCCTGAAAAGTATGCAGTTTTCCATGTTTTTATGTCAACAAATCAGCATTACACATACATTATATCCATAAATGATGTACACGGCATATATAAATATAATAGAAACTGAACATAAAAGCCATACAACATCTGTGCATAATGCAATTGAATCTATAAAAGAAACTATGAAAGAGGAGAGCTGAGACCACTGATAAAAATAGATGCAAGTATGAAAAGAACAAAAATAGGGAACATATACTGATTCTTAGCGGCTACACACCCTTCTATTCATGCCTTTCTAAATTCAAACTATCTAATATAGTTTAATCCTGCTGTTCTTCCAAGGAGGAAGAACATGTCCATGCCCCATTTTACCCTCACAGCAACCCTGTGATGTCCACTAGCTTGAGAGTTTGTAACTAGCCTAAGGTCATCCAGTGAGCTTTATAGAATTGTGGATTTGAACCTGTGTGTGTGTGTATGTGTGTGCCCGGCCGTGGAGTCACAGCTGTTTTATGGCGACCCCGTAGTGCAGGGGTGTCAAACTCAATTGTTACGAGGGCCGGATATGACATGAATGTCATTGGGTAGGGCCGGGCCATGCTTCGCCAGCCCAGATCGGGACTGAAGGGGTGGATGCCTCAGCTGGCTCACGGGCCAGATGAGATGACAGCTCTCATCTTGAGACTAACATATACCATCCTACCTCTTACATTTGCTGGTCAAATGACTGAAAATAAACTGAACTAAAGAACCCTACCTCTTAGGCCTGTTGTAATGATTGTGAAGAGAATTATGCAAAATGCTTTTAACTCTTTAAAAATGTGATACAAATGGGGGGAGGGGAAACATCCTTTGGATTTTACAGAACCATCTGCTGGCAGAGATGCTACCCAAACAACCAGTGCAATCCTATACAGAGTTATATCCTTCTAAGCCCCTTGACTTCAGTTATACATAGGGTTGCCAGGTCCCTCTTCGCCACTGGTGGGAGGTTTTGGGAATGGGAGGGACTTCAATGCCACAGAGTCCAATTGCCAAAGCGGCCATTTTCTCTAGGGGAACTGACCTCTATTGGATGGAGATCAGTTGTAATAGCAGGAGATCTCCAGCTACTACCTGTAGGTTGGCAACCCTAGTTATACCATTTGCATCAGGCTAGATCCATGTGGATATAAATTACACATGTCTGCTTAGGTCTTGCTGTGATGACCGGCCAGTGTCCACGAACAAAAGATTTGGCAATTGGTAAACTTTTGCATGCTTGGCTACCACTGTAACCAACATCGTACTAATTTCTCCAAGAAGAACATGCTGCAAGAGATGCCTCCTAAAACTGAATCCCATGTAGTTGAATTCTACATTTATTTGGCAATTAACAAAGTCTTAATTCAAATTCACATAATGCTAAACTTTACATAGTTGCCCTTCGGCTATTTTTTCTTAGATTCCTCATGGGAAAAGTTATTGCTGACACAGTTTTTTTCCCTTTGCAGAGTTACTGTTAATGCTAATGAATTGTGCTCTGTGTTTATCCTATTTTCCCTTGTTTCAATCTGAGTGTAACTCTCAAGTGTAATTAGAAATTGCTATTGTAAATTCCCAGTTTCCCCTTCCAATGAATCTAATGAAGTGGTGATTAATATTCCATGGGGCTAGAAGGAAAGGCACCTCCGTGTAATTTAAAATAGTTGTAAGGGAAGAGTGTGGTGTCATTCAGTTACGGATGGGGATGCAATCAGCATCAACTAGACATTGCAGAATCATGAAATAAGCAACTCATTTGAGGTTTGCTCCATTCCTAAATCCCTTTGGCCATTGCATCTTTTTAACACAAATACCTTAGCTAAGTAAAATAGTTGGAGCTGCGATCTGGTGAGGCTATTTAAATCACACAGAGGTTTGCCTAGCTGAATGAGGAAATGGGTGCTGGACACCCGATAAACTTTCCTGGGCCAGCTGTCTTCACATCTCTTTGAAATGCAGTCATTCGTTAGGCCAGGGGTGAAGAACCTTTTCTCCACCAAGGGCCATTTGGATATTTAGAACATCATTTGCGTTTCTCCACAGCCCGGGTGGGAAAGGGTTAACACAATTTCTTGGGAGGTCCTAGCAGCTCCATAGCTAATGATTCTTCTGCAAGGGGGGGAAAAGGTTCCTTTTCTCGGCAAAACTAAGTCACATCCACCTTGAATAGAGGCTATTCCTGTCCGCGGGAGGGGGCGGATCACCAGTTTTAGATACTTCTGAGCTAGAGATCTTCCAGGACCCACAAAGGGCCAGACCAAATGATTTTGCGGGCCATAATTGGCCCCCGAGCCTGACGTTCCCCACCCCTGAGTTAGACCAATCAACTGTTCAACCAGAAATAGAGGGCTGGATTTGATCCCCTTCCCTGTCAAATACTCTGTCAGTAAAATTACCTTAGCTAGCATTGTTAAGAGAAATTTTCTTGATTCCTCATTACCTAGTTGCTCCCTGAAATCCAACAGTCCATTTCCTTCACTCTTTTTAGGCACTTGGAGTCAGCTTTGAATCAGTTCCATTTTGATCAAGGAGAAATTTGAAGACCAAGAGGGGGTAGGAATGGAAGTTCTACAAAATTTCAGAATTTTACTCTGCAGATGCTCATATGCAGGAAATGTCTTCCCAAACCTTCCTTTCCTCTTGCTAGAACCCCACCCTTTTACAAAGAGAAATGAAAGAGAAATCACTTCTTTAAAAAGAAAAAAGAAATAGGAGGAATCTCTGGCTACATCTGAAAAAGTGAATTTTGGAATAAGAGAGTTCCCTCCCCATAACCACACTAATAGCTTCAGAGGTCCTCTCTCTTTTCACCTTACGTAATGTGTATATTTTTTCACTGATTAATCACCTGCCTTTAACAGATTAATCTATTAATTAATAAGTAAAATTAAACTTGCATTCTGCTAAAACCTCATATATGAGCAATTGTCCAATATTGAAGGGAATGTAAAACACAATTGAGTAAGAAGACACAGATAAGAGACTTTCATTGTCAAAAAGAAAAGCCATTGAAGATCTGATTGTCTATGCAGATTTAAAAAAATGTTTGGGCAGCAGCTGTCACCACAACACAAGGATCTTCGCTAGGGCTGTCAAAAAAAAAATTCGGTACAGTTCGGATTCGGCCGAATTTGACCCTTGTGGGTTCGGTACGTGCCGAAGTCCAAACTCCCCCGCTTCGGATCCCCGGTAATTCGGGGGGATCCGGAGTTCGGGGGAAAATTCGGCCCCAGCGCGCCTTCAGAGGGATTCCCTGAAGGCGCGCGGGGGCCCTTTAAACTGATCTGAGCCTCCCAGCTGGGAGGCGCAGGTCAGTTTAAAGGGCAGCCCGCCCCCCTTCAGCGGGCTCCGCTGGAGAGGCTCGGGCTGCCCTTTAAACTGATCTGAGCCTCCCAGCTGGGAGGCGCAGGTCAGTTTAAATGACAGCCCGCGCCTCTCCAGCGGAGCCCGCTGAAGGGGGGCGGGCTGCCCTTTAAACTCATATGTGCCTCCCGGCCGGGAGGCCCAGATCAGTTTAAATGACAGCCCGCGCCTCTCCAGCGGAGCCCGCTGAAGGGGGGCGGGCTGCCCTTTAAACTGACCTGCGCCTCCCAGCTGGGAGGCTCAGATCAGTTTAAAGGGCAGCCCGCGCCTTTCAGCGGGCTCCCCTGAAGGGGGGCCGAATTTGCCGAATTTATTCGCGAACTCCCGAACTCGCTGAATTCGGCCCCCCGGTTGCCCGCCAGTTTTGAGTTCGGATCCGTCCGAACAGAAAATCACCGAATCAGGGGAAATTCGGTTGATTTTCAGTTCGGACCGAACCGAATTGACAGCCCTAATCTTCGCTGTGTGACATTAGATCGGGGATACCCATCCCTGTGGCAGCAATTTTGTGGTTGTGCCTACCACCCTGTGTCAGAGTTCCAAAGGTGTCCTCAGTCTCAAAAAGTTTTGGTATCCCTGATCTAATGTGATATGTTGGGAAGACGGTGAGATGATTGATCGATTCATATTGACCACATTGCTATAGCTTTTCTCTAAAAAGTAAACTAAACAATATCGCTTGAAAAACACCACTTTTTAGAGAGAGAGATTTAATCCTGAGTATATCCACACACAAGTCTTTAAACCTTGTTGGACATCTTGTCTCCTATTGAATTATCTCCCACCTCATAAAATCCAAAGCGCTGCTTCTTCCAGGGGGCTTTCATACATCTCTGTTTGAAAGATATGGCTGTGGCTATTGGCTATGTTTTGCCTTTGGGGCTTCATACAGGATATTCCAGATGAGTGAAGTCACTTGCTAGAGTACATTTTTTAAAAAGCTGTTGCTTCTATTAATTTGTGTGCCTGAGGGCCCCTTTCCCATTCCTTCACGCTGTCATTTGTGTAATTTGACAGGAATCAGAAGAAGAGGTCCTGGTGCAGGACCGATGTGAACTGCGCAGTGGCAAAATCAGCCCTTTGATGTCTGCTTCACTACATTTCTGTCTCACTTGAACTCCCATGAGCAGATTCACCACAAGTAACAGAATCGGGGAAACACAGAGAAGCTTGTTCTTTTTACACAACATTAGCTTTACAGCTGTAGGCAGAACTTTTATAGGACTACACCAAAAGCTCGCCTTTTTGAGATATAGAACTTAGAGGATGGGACAGATATCACTCCATTTCCCCCTCTTTGCTCCCCATTTGTAAGAATGTCTTCCTTTTCTGGATTCTGCCTCTAGTCTTTGCTGCTGCCAAACCAGTCTCAGCATCTTTTTTTGATTTGATCATATGAGCAAGCCCAACTAACTGGGGATTCCACAATGCAGAAGAAGAGCTGGTTTTTTATACTCGTGTTTCTCTATCTTTAAGGAGTCTCAAAGTGGCTTACAATCACCTTCCCTTCCCCTCCCCACAATAGACCCCTTGCGGGGTAGGTGGGGCTGAGAGAGTTCAGAGAGAAGCCGAAGGTCACCCAGCAGGCTTCATGTGGAGGAGTGGGGGAAACCAACCCAGTTCACCAGATTAGAGTCCCTTCCAACTCTAAGATTCTGTGAGTCTTCTGCTCTTAATATAGTGGTGCTCCATAGCTAGTAACTGTGAGCTCCAGACTGAGAGCGCAGCTGGAGTCAAGGTCAAGTAGCTCAGAGGTTTGTTATGACGGCCTGTGCCCCGGCGCGATAACTGTAATCTATCATTGGGAACCAGGCTCAGCCTGGTATCCAACGGTGCCTTTATGATGTATAGGTTTCAACCTGCCTGCTTCCCCCCACTTGAGTCCTCGTACCTTTTCCTGTAAGTTGCTGCTATACACCTTATGCTTCCCAAATAAACTGCTTCTTAGACGACTCTGTCTGGACGTCTGTTGATTGGGATTTGACAGGTGAACTCAGACCTTACAATAACATTTCAAGGTTAAAGAAGTCAGCTGGGAGTGCAAGCAATGCTCAGTCCAGTAAGTTATCCCAACAAATCAGGGATCCCATAGTGGCTGAGTAGGATGATGTCAGGACACTAAGCACCCAGTCCGAACCAGCTAGGCAGTAGCATTGTAGAGTGAAGCGTTATTTCTCACTCTGCATTGTCAAATACTTTTGATGCCTTTCATAGCCCTTTCCCCCAAAATCATGAAAAGGGGGGGTACAAAAGGAGATAAGGGAAAGGCTGGAATCCATCTGGGTAAAGTGCCCTCCTCCCCAGGGTAAAGGATTCCTTTAGCTATATGTGGGGTCCAGTTACATTTCTTAACTATTCCATAACCTTATTCTGCACTTATTTTATTCTGCCAGATAATGAACATTTCTTTACCATTTTGCTGTCATTTTTTATGCTACTGAATTGTTTATAAAACATCTCCCCTTTCCAGATCAACCCTAAATTTTTATATTCAGTGCAAAGAGAGAGTCACATATTTAAGTGTTGGCTATTCCACCCATGAAATTAAAACGTACACCCCAGCCAAATATCAAGCCCCATTTGCTGCTTGGGGTGTGTGTCTTGGTGTCTGGGGGTGCTTGCCAGACCAGATCTCTGAGCTTAAGAGAGAACAGAGGGACAGAGGAATTGCCTGATTGCCCCCCCCCTCCCAGGAATACTGCTATGGCACCAGTAGAACTGGTAATGAGAGTGTGGGATGTGGCACTGCGTGAGAACAATGACTGAACCAAAGTATTGCTGAGTTGATTCTGGGAATGAAAATGGAGAACAATGTGGCTAAACGTGCCTTTGCTGTTTCTGTGGTCATTTGCATGCTTGGTGGCCTCAGAAGAGGCAAGGGTGCAGTGGCATACAGCAGAACTCATGGGATGACAGGGGTTGTGACCAGATGATTTGAGGATGCTCCCCATCTTCTGGCACTGTGCTGCAACTCACTAGACAGTGGAATGTGTCTGGCTCCACACTGGAGGGTTACCAAGGGGCTGATCTCCCACTATTACAACTGACCTCCAGGCAATGGAAATCAGTTCACCTGGAGAAAATGGCAGATTTGGAAGGTGGACTCTATGGCATTATACTCCATTGAAGGCCCTCCCTTCCTCAAACCCCTCCCTCCTCAGACTCCACCCCCAAAATCTCCAGGTCTTTCTCAGCCTAGAGCTGGCAACCCTACTCCACAGATAAGATTAATGGACTGTGAGGATTGACTTGAATCAGCTTTAATAAGAAGAGCAACTAAAATATCTTGTGTGTCCAGACGTGGCTTTGGACTGGGGGCTGCTTCCCTCACTTGTGTTGCCGAAGCCTAACCTGGGTGGGTCCTTCTCTGTGCCGCCAGTGTGGCAGAGGCCAAAGCAGATGAGAACAGAGTGTACTGGCCGGGCAGGCTGGCTGGGCTACTACTACAGCACGGTACAGAAGGAGCTGAGAGTGGCCATGGCAGGAAGTGGTGGAGGGTTCAGAAGCTGAGGCTTCCGCAACCTGGGTGGCTGCACAAGAACAGTGGGGTCAGCAGTGGTAAAGCAAAGTCTGGGAAGCAGTCCAAGAAGTCAGGCCTGGGTCTTTTATATATCACAGGCTAGGCAGCAAGTGTCATTGTCAAGCAGTCCAAGGTTGTTCTCAGGCAAGACAGCAAATGGGGTGTGGTGTAAATGGAATGGAGCTCAGCTGAAACCGGGAATTCAGTACATTGCTTCCACGCCTGGGCTGGCTTTAGCCATGCCTTAAATCCGGCCAGCTATCAGAGTGAGGTTGGTCCTGTCATCACTCAGTGTCATTCTCTACAGCTGGAATGCCTCTCCGGTTTTGCAGATGAGCCAATCGTCTTCTTTCATGTAGCAGGGCCTGGAGTTTCTGCTGCTGGTGAGCCATGGGGGAGGACTCTTCTGAGTCTCTGGCTGGCTCTGGCAGTCAGGCCTCCAAGGGGGACAGGAATTCCTCAGCCTGGCTAGAGGTAGAAGCGTCTGGTGGCCCCTTTAATTCAGTGTTTGGCTCAGAAGGCTCATTAGCTGCATTCCCTGGAGGGTCAGCTGCCGATGGGACGGCCAACTGCTCCAGTTCTGCATCCAAGGCCTCGGACTCGGCCACAGGAGGGGCCATGACACAGAGTCACACAACCAAGCCAGCGGTGAGGCCCGGACCCATGGGACAGCCCCTGGTTTGGCAGAAGCGGGGATGATGCCCAAGGGACAGACTCCAGTGGGGGAAGGTCCAGCCAGGAGTCACAGCCTCCGGAGGCAATGGGAGGGCAGGCTCGCTGCAATGTAGGAAGTGCCCAGAGATTAGGATTGCCAGCTCCGGGTTGGGAAATACCTGGAGATTTTTTGGGCGGAGCCTGAGGAGGGTGGGTTTGGAGAGGGGAGGGACTTCAATGCCATAGAGTCCAATTGCAAAAGCTGCCATTTTCTCCAGGTGAACTGATCTCTGATGTCTGGAGATCAGTTATAATACCAGGAGTTCACCAGGCTTCACCTGGAGATTGACAACCCTAGGGGGTAGGAGGCTGGCATTCCTATCAGCGGGGTATCCACCCTGCCATAGAATCCACCTTCAAAAGCAGCCATTTTTTTCTAGGGGAAGTGATCTCTGTCATCTGGAGATGAGGTGTAATTCTGGAAGATCTTCAGGCCCCACTTGGAGGCTAGCAACCATAGGTATAAATGTTTTACTAAAATAAACAAATGAAGTATGCCCATGGCTCACACTAGCCTTCTCACTCTCTTCGCCAATGCTGGATTTTCTTTGTTAGAAGTGGAGCCATAGCCAAAGGTTTTACCGTGACATTACTGCCGCAATATTACACTACAGCTGGCCCAACATACTGGAATCAAACATCGGAACGCTGTGTTATTATTGGGCCATTAGCAGAGAAAGCTGTGCTTTCTTGGCGAAATTGTACAAGAGGTGAAAATGGGTGACTGCTTCCCTTAAATGATGTGGCACTGCGAAGTTGTTTTATTATAGGGAGAAGTGTCTCTAATATTTTCCCTGCGGCGGGTGTCTAGGGTGATTTAGGAAGCTGTTAGACCACAAGAGGTGTTGCCAGGTTTAATTTTTAGAATGCTGTGCTTGTTAACCAAGTAAAAAGTGTACCACTGTGGCAGTGTTGGGGGGAGGAGAGAAAAGCTTACCTGGGAACTTAAAAATGTACAGTGATGCAGTGGAGAAAAGAAAACCAGGGGCAAGAAGGCTGTTAATGATACCATAGAATGAATAGGTTAGACTCAACTGTGAAAATGGAAGGGACAAGCTTATGAAAAAATCATGGGACGGTTACCATGGGATTCATGAGTTATTTATGATGAAAAACGGTGGAGCTGGGGGTTTTGTTTCTTTTCTTTCTATTATTTTAACATGAATTGTAGGTTATTAGCTTTGCAAAAAAGCAACTAATGTCTATGTGCTCATAATATTGGAGGAGGGTGTTTGCAGGCAGAACGTTTTATTCAGTGTACACTGGAGGGGGGAGGGAGACCTGGAAGAAAGCATGTTTTAGAAGAAGAAGAAGAAAAAGAGGAAGAGGAGAAGGAGGAGGAATTTGTTTTTACACTCTGATTTTCTCTACCTTTAAGGAGTCTCAAACTGGCTTACAATCGCCTACCCTTCTTCTCCCCACCTTGTGAGGTAGGTGGGGCTGAGAGGAATGCCTGCACCGGAACGCCCCAGGAGCGTCTCCCGGGATCCCAGAGGAAGGCCCCGTTGGCATCCTGGGGCGGCAACCAGCATCTGGGTCTTCCCACCAGTGTTCAGGCAACTAACGCTGGCGTAAGCTGCTTGGACGCCGGTGTGGGGAGCCCGAATGCTGATGCAGCACCTTCCTGGCCTTCTAAGGGCTTTTGCCCTTCAGGCTCAGGAATGCGTTGAAAGAGAAGTGGTTTGCCATTGCTAGCCTGCTAGTAGCAGTCCTTGACTTCCATGGTGGTTTCCCATCTAACCAATCCTGATTAGCCAATCCTGATTAGCTTCCAAGATTGGGCTAGCCTGGACCAGCTAGGTCAGGGCTAACGTTGTAATAGCTAAGGTTTATAAAGTCTCCTGTTGGTGTTATAGTTGTACAAAATCTACGGGATAAGTTTGCAAAAAGGCAATGCTATTGTTTTCATTTCACTTATGTCCATTTTCAACACTCTTGTATATTGTTAGAAAAGTGGATTCAAAATGGAATAAATTAATGAGAAACTTACAGGTTTTTTTGTGTGAAGAAAATACTAGACATGAAACACAGAAATATTGAATCCAAGTGAATGATTTGTACAATGGAAGAATATTTTAAAAGAGTACTCAAGATGACACTTTGAAATTACTCTAACAAGAGTATCCTTCCTACTCCAATTGATCTTTCTATCAATTGCTGTTCATTTGCTATGGATGAATTCACCAAGGCAGACAAGAGAAGCTGAGAAAAGGCACCTGGTATAGATTCCTGCAAGGCTGCTAAAGCACTTCTTGGCAGAAGATGCTAAACAAATTGGCAAACGTGATTTTGTAAAGGTGGTTTCTTCTTAGACAGATATAAAGGATAGAAACAGAAGGAAATGTATTGCAAATTAGATCCCTGGAACACTCTTGGATAAGGTAGACCCACTTTGCTCTCTGTAGTTATGAAGATCTTTTAAGTAGTAGAAGATGGATGGTTATTCAGACAAAAGTAACGCAGCAATATTTAAAGCCCTCTAGAAAATATTATTGAATGCGCAATGAACTTTATAACCCAATGTTAGCAAGAGGCAGGTCCCGACCATTCAGGTGGGTAGGTGAGTTGCAACAATGGAAGGAGAGGCAAGTGTAGCAAGAGATAGATGCCCAGACATGGATTTACACAGTTCCAAAATGCAATTCTATGCACGCTGTCTGAACAGTAAGCCCCACTGTACACCATGGGAGTTACTTGTATGTAGGGTGGCCAGCTTAGGTAATTCCTGGAAATTTGGGGCCCTGTGTGGGGATGGTGGAGTTTGAGGAGGGAGCTCAGCAGGGTATAATGCCTTAGAGGCCATCCTCCAAAGCAGCCATCTCCTCCAATAGAACTGATCTCTGAAGTTCAACTATAATTCTGGGAGAACTCCAGGTTCTACCTGGAGGTTGGTGACCCTACTACAAAGGAATCTATATGGAAGATCATTGCAAGGTTTTTATTCAATTAAGAATTAGACCTAAGGCTGTGATCCCCAATGGAGGGTCCATGGGTGCCATGGGTGGTGCACATCAATGGGTTTTTTGGTGTCCATTTTTGTCCTCAACAAACATTCTCTTCTAGGATTGCCAGGCAATCACTGGCACTTGGCAGAAGATTTTGGGGGGCAGGTACCTACCTGATTGGCATCACACCACTGCAGCAACATCACTTCTGGCAAGTACCAGAAGTGACATCCTCACATTGGAGTGATGCTCTAGGATTTAGCAAAAACTCTATGATTTAACCATAGAGCTTTGGGTGAATCCTAGAGCATTGTGCTGAAACAATGATATCACTTCTGGTTTGCACTAGAAGTGATATTGTAGCATCAGTATGATGCCAAATCGCTCCCCCATTTTCCCCCTGCTGTTGAGAAGTGGTGGTGAACTAGGGATCCAGGGCTGGAAGTCTCCCTAGTCTCTTCTGTAAAGCAAAATGCCAGTCCTGTCTTTATTCCCCCTAATTGGATTAGGATATGCTTCAGAAGAACACAGGAATCTGCAGGGAGCACAGATTCAGAAACAATTGCCTTCAACACATGTAACCTCACAACATTTTTTGTTTGTTTGACCATAGCACCGCATGGAAGCCATTTTATGGGGCGGGGGGCTCACTTTTCTCAAAAGTCCAAAAGTGCCCACAGGCTTAACAAAATTGGGGATCCTATGCCCAATGTGAAATGTTTAGGACATCACAGCAATTATGGTTTTCAGGAGGAATGAGACATATAGAGGGATCACCATATAGATATGCTGGGAGGGAGTTTCGGGGACAGCAAAGAAGAGCCAGCCAAGTCATTTAACTATCCACACAACCGTCATCCACTGAAGGTAAGAGACCTGTGAGGGGCAAAGGTCTAGAGAAAGGATATGTATCAGCTTATGAGGACAGAGAAAATGTGGTATTTATTTAAATATTCATTTGCTGAATATCCATTTCTGGCAGAGCAATTCAACCGTTGGTCCCAAAGTATGATTATTTTACAATAAAGGAGCGTTGTTCTTGATTAACACCCTGGTTTTGCATACTTTGGCACAGGCAGATTGTCAGTCAAAATTAATTACATTCTTCTACGAACAGCCCATGTGTACTTGCATTGTAGTGTGAACAAGTGGCACAGACAGATCATCGGTGTCACCGCTAAAAGCATGGTGGAACTTGGTTAAAAGAAAATGATGTAGTGTCTGATGAACGATGCAACTAGTTTTTCGTTTTTCAGAGCGCTACAGCTGGGTACATCTGCCAAGGCAAATTGGTGGGAGGGAGGGACAAATAACAGCTTCTGCTTAATAACATGAAAATATTCTTGATGATCTAGCCTAAAATATGGATTCCTCGTTGCAATACTTCCCACAAGATCCCATTCATTCATGGATGCTCTTCATCCTTGGATTGTAACATCAAGAGATGACTTGCACATCTGGAACAGCCCTCAAAGAGTAATGGCTTCAGAAAGTGCAATCATATCACCCAATATGAATGTGGACATTACTTTGCGAAGGAGTTATCTCACCTAAATGGGTACCCTTACCTCTCAAACACATTGATTACCCATGTCAGTTAAAAACGGCCGTTAATCTACTCAAGGTTAAGTTGATTAATCCACTGATTCAAGCCAGCAGTTCTACTGAGTAGTGCGGTATGGGCTTCTCAGCAGCAGGTGCTGGATTGTATGTAAGAGGTCATTTAAATTCTGAGCAGGAAAAACTGGCTGGAATACGCCTGCAGCTTGCAGAGATCTCTAGGTGACATTGTTTGCCTGCATCTGATTAATACAGTCATGAATGAAAGTTTTCTATCACAAAAATAGTATAGTAATCATTGGATAGTTCCTTAAGAAAAGTGGAGTTCAGTAGAAGCAATAGGAGTTACTGATCTCCCTCCTAATCCCAGTCCCAGTTCTGCACACCAAAATATCTCCTTGCCTTTTGAACCCCTGCAGAAGTTCTCATTGCTGCTGTTAGTAGACCCTGATTAATGATGGGTTCTATATCAATATTTGACAACTTTTCACCTGACTGTACTATTAGACCGGTCACAATATTGGACCGGTTGCTCCTAGTTAGCCTGTGTATTCTTGATTCTGTTTTATTCTCACAAACATAGTTCGTAAAGCACAATGACTTGTTGGAGTTGTGTATGTGTGTGCGTGTGTGTGTGTGTGTTAAAGTACCATCAAGATGAAGCCATATTATGGTGACCACTTATGGGTTTTTCAAGGCCAGAGACTAACAGAGGTTGTTTGCCATTGCCTTCCTCTGGAGAAAATGGCCATTTTGGAAGATGGACTCTGTAATGTTCCCTTACTGATTAATAACCACTAAGACTCTGTAGCTTATCACAACTTGAGGGCTTGCAAAATTAACCATCTCGGTGATTAAGATCCTATTGACCTCAATGGGACTTCTAATAGGGTTGCCAACCTCCAGGTACTAGCTAGAGATCTCCTGCTGTTACAACTGATCTCCAGCTGACAGAGATCAGTTCACCTGGAGAAAATGGCTGCTTTGGCAATTAGACTTTATGGCATTGAAGTCCCTCCCCTCCCCAAACCCCGCCCTCCTCAGGCTCCGCCCCAAAAAACTAACGCCTGTGGCAAAGAGGGACCTGGCAACCCTAACTTCTAAATATGCACACTATGATTGCACGGTCAATCTGCAATCCTAAAAATACTTTCCTGGGAGTAAATTCTATTGACTAAAATGATTTTACTTCTGAGTAGATCTGCTTAGGAGAATAGCTTTTGAGGCATTTCTACCTTTCAGCCACCTGGGCCCTGCTCAGGTATCATAACTCTGTGATCAGGTATTGGCATCCTACGGGACTGCTGGAAACCTTCTCCCTGACATCTATTTTTCTATGTAGGGGTTGTTGTTTTTAATTGTGGAGGATCATTTATCATGTCATACCCCAGTATACATATCTACAGCCCAAATACAAGTTTACCACTAAATATCAAAATCTAGATCTCTGGTCTCTCCTTTGCCTGGAGCACACAGAACTTCAACACCAGAGAGTTTTCAAACGTTGTTTGTTACATTTTATTTTTAATATCTTGCTTCCTCTGTTTAAGCTTCCAGATGCTGTAAATTGTCACTGAATCTTGTATAACGGAAAAGACTTCCCAGTGGAGTTGATAATTTCTCTCAGACTCAGTGACTCCTCTCAGTATTTTGCTCAGGAGAGGAGGATGGATGAATTCCCATCCACTCCTCTGTTATATGAATTACCCTTTAATGACCCTATAGAGAATTGCATTATGCTTGCAAATCAAACAAAAGAAATGAGTTAGGTGAAAGTAGAGCACAAACAATTATTTTGCATTGAAGTTCACTTTGCCTTTGGAATTGTACCAATTATACTAACATTTTCACTATCTCCCATATACAGAGATTTGCAAATCATTACATTAGGTAGGAAAAGGACTCCCCTACTTTTATAGTCTTGTATTCCAATTGTATAAACTGTTTGTTGTCTAGTTTCTCAGTCTAGATTTTTTTTTAAATCTCCTATATACATAATTTGTTAATGTAATTGCTAAAAATACATTCCTTTTATATTTCTTTCTACTCATTGTTTCTCATTATCATATGGCCAAACCCATTTTTACACTAAATGCATGTTTGCCATCTAGAAGAGCAATTGTATGGCCATTTATGCATGCTTATTTCCTTGCGGTCACCCTGCCAACTACTTCAGGTCCCTCCCTCCTTTAGAACTAGTTCAGGGACTTCAGAGCTCTGTCTTCCAGAACCTTGGAACTATTCCTAATAGGGTTGCCAGGTCCCTTTTTGCCACCGGCGGGAGGTTTTTGGGGCGGAGCAGAGGAGGGGGGGGTTTGGGGAGAGGAGGGACTTCAATGCCATAGAGCCCAATTGCCAAAGCGGCCATTTTCTCCAGGGGAACTGATCTCCAGCCAATGGAGATCAGTTGTAATAGCAGGAGATCTCCAGCTAGTACCTGGAGGTTGGCAACCCCCTTAGGCATACACCTTAAGGCTAAGATATCTCAATCTTCACCAACACACATGCACACACATACACACATATCCCTCAGAAGGTTAATTTTTCATTTTGGCTGCCTGTTTGGTTTGAGACAAAAGCTCAACAACTTTCAATGCAAAACCGAAACACTTGGCTTAGGCCCTAGATGAATGTAACGTTTCTGAACACCCCCTCTACACACACACTCAAGTCAATCAGTTATTGTAATCATTTACATATATGAAGGCAACATCCTTCTCCCTTTCTCTCTTGTGCTTATGAATATGTTATAAGTTAGGGCTAAATGTAATTATGTAAATGGTAGTAATTTGTTTGCTATACAGATTAATGTTCTGCTTCATTGGGATCCCAACAGGAAGAGACAGAAGTTGGAGCTCTGCAGCTGTGCCTCTGTATGGTGCTGCCTTTCAGCTAAAATCTAAAAAGAATTAAAGAAATTAGTCTTCTGTTTATTGTGATGGATTTCCACCCCACAGGTACTATATAACAGGTACTATATAACAGGTATCTACGAATCATACAAGTAGGGTCTGGACTTTTCTTCAAATGTTTACGCTTTCTGGATGATGCTCCCAAGCTATGAAGCTTAAACTAAACAAAATAAATATTTTATTTCCTTTTTAGCATTGCAGGGACACCATCATGAAATAAGACTGGGGCTGTGGAATAGTATCTTGTCAGATCTCAGAAGCTAAGCTGGGTCGGTGCTTGGATGGGAGACCATGAAAGAAAACTTTGAAGAGGTAGGCAATGACAAACCACGTCTGCTTCTCGCTTGCCTTGAAAACCTTATGGGGTTGTCAGCTGCGATATGATGGCATTTTACACACACACACATGCAAGTACACACACAGTAATAAGACTTAACATTGACACACTCATCTTTTAGATTAGTAGGGCAACCCTGCTATAAGATGATAGTTAAATATGTGCCAAAAGCAATGGTCAGCTGGCTATTAAAATTTGATCTCAGCCTGAGTTGTCCAGCAGAATATCATGTTTTAAGCAGAGTTACATACTTCCATGGGAGAATAGTGGTTACTGTAATCTAGAGAGCCGGGTTCGATTCCCCATGCCTCCACATGAAGCCTGCTGGGTGACCTTGGGCCAATCACAGTTCTCTCAACTCTCTCAACCTTTGCAAAGGCAGGCAATGTCAAACCACCTCCCAACGTCTCTTGACTTGAAAACCCTACAGGGTTGCCATAAGGCAGCTGTGACTTGATGGCACTTCACACACACACACACACAAACACACACTCCTACATCCATTGGAGTTGGTGGGGTGGATCCTACCTCAATCCTTCCAATCCACTGAGCAAGGTTCACAGCTTTCCTCCAAGCCTTATGTGTCTTTCACCAGCTTAAGTGGCTCTTCCATTGAGGAATGTAATAAATCAGTGTCAAGTCATGATTTCAGATCCTGCTTAGTGGAACCAACTAACCACGATCAAGAGATAACTTCAGAGGGGAAGCCATACTAGTTTGTTGAGGGGAAAATAAACAGGATCTTAAAGGCTAATAAATGTTTGTTCCAGAAGACAGTGGAGCGACCTACATCCAGATAATCACACCAGCCCCAGTGAGTTTAATTAAATGGTGGTTTTATGGTAGGTTTGAACTAGGCCAATGCATTGGGTTGCCAACCTCCAGATACTAGCTGGAGATCTCCTGCTATTACAACTGATTTCCAGCCGATAGAGATCAGTTCCCCTGGAGAAAATGGCTGCTTTGGCAATTGGACTCTATGGCATTGAAGTCCTTCCCCTCCCCAAACCCCCCCTCCTCAGGCTGCACCCCAAAAACCTACTGCCAGTGGTGAAAAGGCCGTACCAACACACTGCTGCATTTGGGCTGGTGATTCACAAGTTGTTCAGGTCTTCTTGAGTTTCTTATAGTTGGTATTAGTTCATAGATCTTGAACATGGATTAATTTGTCACATAGAGATAGTGGGGCAAGAAGTTCAAAATTGTATAAATAAACAAAACCTCCAGAAAAGTTCATTTAAAAAAAAAGAAAGAAATGTGAGCAGTGGAGGAAACAAGGGCTCTCACTCTCTCTCTCTTTTTTTCCTTTTAGGCTTTAAACAAAGTAACAAGACTAATACATTTATTATAAGCGATTTGGGCACGTCATTGATTAATAGCAAAAAAAATAAACATGACACTTAACAAATGCCTCATAAAGAACCTCACTTAGTAAATACTTTTAATGAATGTAATTAATTTCGCAAAAGTGAAATTTGTTTAAAAAATTTACAAGTCATTTTTAATACCATCTCATTACAGAGTAAGAAAATCTACAGTAACTCATCACTCATTTACTGAGTAATTAATTGCGTATGTGGGAGAGACAAGCATTTTGCTTGTAACAGGTACTGAAAATTATTGCCATTTTCTTTAAAAATTCCCCACTCTAAAATAGCATTTCATAGGAATGATGATCTGCATTGCAGGAATGGCTTTCGCTTTAGGAAATATATGCCTCTATTTATACCTCCATACAAATCTATACACACATTCCTTCCAAGAGGATGCTTGCCTAAGAAACCTGGATGGAATACTTTAGTAACTCAATGAATATTTGAGATGGCTGCACACATACAGCATCCTACTGGGTCAATTCAGCTGTCAGTATCCCATAGGCTAAAAAATGATGCTGTCGTATGAGACAGGAGTAGTGATGAGAAATGGATCTGGGTCTGGTACTTGAAGCATTGCTCTTCAGTAGAACATTGCACTGAGACAGGTCAAGAAAGACGGATAGGAAAAAAAGGGCCAGATCCACCAATTGCACTATTTGCCAGTAGCTGTCTGGGAGTTAATTTTAGAGATGGGTACCAATTGACTGGTTAACCAGCAAAATTTCTGGTAGCACAGGCATGCTCAAACACCTGTTGCTTCAGTTCATGGCCAGTTGAGGGAGTCCGTTTTTTGATGAACCGTTCAATGTTGTCAACATGCTATTCAGTAGGCTACTTTGATGTATAAAAAGTTGTGCAGTCACAAAATTGGTCCACATAAAATTGGTCCACACAAAATACAGAAACAACAATGAAATCCATGTAATACTTTTTTATTTATTTTTTGGCTGTCAAGTCACATTTTTTGGTGGTCAAGTCACATTTAGGGCGACCCCTGGTGTGGTTTTCTAGTCAAGAGATGTTCAGAGGTGGTTTGCCATTGTCTGCCTCTGCGTCATGACCCTGGTATTCTTTGGAGGTCGACCGTGCAAATACTTTCCAGGGTCGACCCTGCTTAGCTTCTGGGATCTGACCTTGTATTAGAATCAACCAAATAAGTTATTACACAGATATTGTTCTTGCTTCAATGTATTCCTTTCTAACTGTACAATACAGGGCAATTGGCATTGTGTACATGTGTGTTCTCAGACAGCTTGATGGGCCTTCTAGTTCTCCCTGCCCTTGATGTACTGCTGCTCCTGGAGACAGGCAATTGTTTTAAAGGACAGTTACATCCATCACAAATAATCTAAATCAGTCAAAATAAATGCTGTGTTATTAAACAAAAAGAATGCTACTCTTTGGTGTTAGACTAAGTAGTCTTTAGTGATGTTAATGATTGCTGATCTGTTCGGGTCAGAAGTGTTTCATGTTTCAGTTTTGCGAACACTTGATGCAAACAGGTTTGGCAGGTGTACAAGTCATTCGGTGCCAAACTCAGAGATTGGCTCACATCTGATCACCAGAGTAGATCAGGTTATGATGGACTGTTGAACAAATTCACTGTGAATAAAATTCACAGCATTCTTATATATGGTACAGGTGATGACATCACTTCCTTGCACTGGGTTCTAGTATTCACTCAGTAGCTGCACTCCTGCATGGTGCTACAGCCACAGCATCTACCCCAAAGCCCTCCAATAAAGGCATCACAACCCTTTGCCCTTCAGCAGAAGTCAGGCAACTTTGCAGAGGCCAGGTGCTGGCAACCTCACTCAGATCCCCCTGAGTCTGGTCTCTGTGAAGTCCACAGACTTCACAGAGGTCCACAGACTTCACAGAGCCCCTGGGGATTCAGATTTGCACTGCCTGCTGGCTCCCACCTCCTCGAGGAGGTGGGTGCTGGCAAGTAGTGCCAATCTGAATCCCAGGGGAACCAGATTTGTGCTGCCTGCCAGCTCCCACCTCCTCCAGGAGTGGGGAGTCAGCAAGCAGCAGGGATCTGAACTCCCCAGCAGCACAGACCTGAACACTGGGCTTCGTGGAGCCCAGCGCTCAGCTTTTAGCCACATTTGGTGTGTGTGTGTGTTGAGTTTAACAAACCTGAATTTTTTTTTAAGTATTCGAAAAGCCAAATCTATTATATACAGCTTTTTGGATTTTTCAAAAATTGCATGGTTTATTAAACCCAATCCTGAAAAATACCGGGGGGGGGGGGGGAAGCTGAACAGCCCTAATTATACAGGCCTTTGCAACCAAGCAGGTGGGACTCCATGACCCATGTGAGGGCCCAGACCCATAAATTGAAGACCGCCACTCTGCATGATGGTGCTCCTGGACACACCTTGGAAGTTTTAGGTAAAGGTAAAGGTCCCCTGTGCAAGCACCGGGTCATTCCTGACCCATGGGGAGACGTCACATCTCGACGTTTTCTAGGCAGACTTTGTTTTGCGGGGTGGTTTTCCAGTGCCTTCCCCAGTCATCTTCCCTTTACCCCAGCAAGCTGGGTACTCATTTGACCGACCTCGGAAGGATGGAAGGCTGAGTCAACCTTGAGCCGGCTACCTGAAACTGACTTCTGTCAGGATCGAACTCAGGTTGTGAGCAGAGCTTTTGACTGCAGTACTGCAGCTTAACACTCTGCGCCACGGGAAGTTTTAGCTGGTGTGAAATGCTGCTTGAGCATGTGGGGCAGCAAGAGTGTTTACTTTAAGCACCACCTATCCATTAGCTTCTCATCCCAGTTCAAAGTGTGGCTTTTGAACTTGAAAATCCTTCTTGGCTTGTGACCTACATACTTGCTTTTCTCCCCATGTATACCCATCACTAGTTAAGACCTCCATCAGATGCCCTGCATGGTGTGACATTACTGTGTAAGGTAAAGATGACCTCAGTCCACACCTCGGTGGTCTTCCACCCAGTACCAACCCTGCTAGCTTCTGAGCTCTGATGAGATCAGGCTCGTCTGGGCTATCAGGGCTGATACAAAATGTCTCTACACTCTGTGAATATGCAGAATTGTTATTGCATTCTGTGTCTGCCAAACTTTTTTTTCTCTTATTTGATCAGTTTAGCAGGATTGTGAAATGGGTTAAATGCATATCCTGGAATGGGGGTTGGTTGTACCTTGAAGATGTCCATAATTCATTGTGTGTGATGGGGATAAATTTGAGTTCCTTTTCTTTCTTGCTATTAAAATACCAGTCATAAGAAAAGAGACTGTTAATGTCCCAGTGACCCTGTTTTTTTCATATCCTATGTAGCTTTGACAACTTTGTAATGAATCATTACCAGTCTTATAGATTCACTTAACTACTTTGTTTTCATGCTAGTTGCAGTCTAAACCAGTAAAAGTACAATAATTATTGTATCCAAGACTACAGCTGTGCCAAATATCCCATGGTTTTCATTTCTGGGTGAAAACTAGAATGTGGGTAGACTGGATTGCGTGATTTATTGAATTAATGTGATATTTTAATTCTGCTCTCTCTTCTGTTATTTTCTAAAATAACAGCCAGATCATACAAATATTCTCTGTTGTGACTGTGTTTCTCCTAGTGGGGCTTCAGTACCATTCCCCTCCCCCAACTGCTTTTTCTGCCTTTTCTAACCTTTCCTAGCTTCATCTTCTTTCTCAGTCAACAATCATGCAGTAAATGAGATGACATCCCAAAGTTCATACTCAATAGGGTTGCCAGGTCCTTCTTCACCACCGGTGGGAGGTTTTTGGGGTGGAGCCTGAGGAGGGCAGGGTTTGGGGAGGGGAGGGACTTCAATGCCATATAGTCCAATTGCCAAAGTGGCCATTTTCTCCAGGGGAACTGATCTCTGTCGCCTGGAGATCAGTTGTAATAGCAGATCTCCAGCTAGTACCTGGACGTTGGCAACCCTAATACTCAATCAGATTTGGCTGCACAATGACCCCGAGGAGGAGAAGTGAAAGTGAAGGTTCAAGGTTCATGAGGATGATAAAAACAAGTGACCGTTTTCATGAGCAGTGCTAAAAGCTTTTGGGTTGAGTTATCTATACACTTTTGGGTTGAGTTATCTTTAAGAGATTTTTGCTGAAGAGTACTGTATAAATTAGCATCACCTGTAGCCTTAGTATCCGACTTTGAACGGAGCAGCTCTGTGAGCGCTGTGGAATTGTTCTACTCCCTGTAAAGTTTTGATACACTTTTTATATTAAGGTATGTCGGGCAGACCTTGTTGTATTCTATTTATTGTATTCTGTATTAATTTTAAATATTTTAAATATTTATAGTATTTATTGTATTAGATAGGAGTCTTATTTAGGAGCTTTGTCTCCTGGTACCGAACAGAGTTGCTGATGAAGCCGCCGTTGCGGTGGTGAAAACGTCAAGTTAATCCGGACTGCGTTTCGACCACGACCTGACCTGTTCTGCTTTTTGCTTCTTATATTGTATGAAGTCCTTGGGACCTTTGCAAAGAGACCTAGACGTTCTCATTGAAGACTCCGTTGGGAGCAATGTATTCTAGAATTATATTGTGATGTTTGTCATTGTTTCACTTTCTGCACTGATTTTTCACTTGCACTAAATTTGAGTTTGCATTCTAGTTGTTGTTTGGTACTTAATTTTGTTCTCAGTACCTGGACGTTGGCAACCCTAATACTCAATCAGATTTGGCTGCACAATGACCCCGAGGAGGGTAAGTGAAAGTGAAGGTTCAATTTTCATGAGGATGATAAAAACAAGTGACCGTTTTCATGAGCAGTGCTAAAAGCAAAGGTATTTTTTCCCAGCCCTTCCAGAAATCTTTGAGAAAAAGCACTCTGTGAGGGACGTGGGTAGTAAAATACTTTGGTGGCTTTAATCTGATGTAATAGTATTCTCATCACACACACACACACAAGCTAGCTTCTGCTGGTAAAATCCTCAGGCAATGCAGATGATAGAAAATGAAGCCAGATTTTGACACACGACACACAAAGCTCTCCTGGAAGATGGGCCAACGTTCTTCACAATGTGCTGCCAGCCCAACATACTGCAGCTCCGTTTTGGGCAGCTGCATTACCTCTTTCTCCTCTTTTGTCCTTGGCTGTTCCACTGAGAGCCCCAATTTGTTTCAATCAGGAGCTCATTTGGACCCAGCAAAATCTATATCCTATTGTCTCCAAAGTTCGGATTTAGCAATTGGTACCTGGCAGAGCAGCCAATTGCATAAAAGAACAGCGAAATGGCTGCTGGCTCCGAGATCACATCTGGTGTCCAAGGAATCAGGATTAGAAGACAAATGGCTAAACAAGGGAGCTGAAGCGGAGGGGGAGAGTTAATCTGACACAGAAACAGTCAGGCCTAGGCCTAAAGGGAATGCATGGCTGACACAATTCAAGGAAAGAAAGATGTATTTATGAGTTCAGCACTTCCAGAGCAAACCTGGAGATTCCATTCTCCTAAATTTATAAGTCCACCAATTAAGATCAAAGCAACAAGCTCTGCTTACTGTGCCATCATTGTAGCCAGGGATGATGATGTCTGCTGACTGTCTCCATTTACCCGGAACAGTGCCTCTTTCCTGGTACCTGCCCCTGGTAAATCATTGCACCATCTTTACTTTTGGGGAGTGCACTTGTTTGAGTTTTGATCACGTGACTTGTTATAGTTGCTCTCTCTCTTCAGCTCCCTCCCAGAAGCTAAATCTCTGAGCAGGGACTGGTTACAACTTGTCCTTAGTGCACATACATGCAAATACATGCCCAATGAACACAAAGGCGCCACGCAGTGCACGGCTGACCATTTCAGACACTACAGATTCCGAAAGTATTTTGAACAGCTGATAACATATCATAGAATCATAGCGTTGGAAGGGACCACCAGGGCCATCTAGTCCAACCCCCTGCACAATGCAGGGAATTCATAACTACCTCCCCCTCACCCCCCCAGTGACCCCTACTCCAGAAGATGGCCAAGATGCCCTCCCTCTCATGAACTGCCTAAGGTCATAGAATCAGCATTGCTGACAGATGGCCATCTAGCCTCTGTGTGAGGGTCTCTGTGCCTCTGCTTTCCATCACCTGCTTTGTTATCTGTGAACTCATAAAAGCAGTTCACACTTTCTGGTCTCAGGCGCCTGGCCTGATTGCCCCAAGTATCTCCCCCCGCTGTTCTTCCTGTCAGTACTCCCTCGGGCCAGTGCGGCCTTGGAAGTGTGATAGCTCCAGCAGACTTCCTGGGACTCGTTTGATGTTTTGTATTATGCCAAGCTTGTAACTTCCCATAACAATAAGTGTGAACCCCAGTGCCCCAGTGCCCTGGAGTCAATATATTCTGTAACCCCGATAAGCGCCTCACTTGCAATTAATGTGAGAGATCCCCTCTCTCTGAGTTTACTTCTCCAAATCAAATGTTCAGACGTTGATACAGAAACAAAGGATTTATTGAAGACATCAGGAGATGAGACAGGCACAGGTAGAAAGTTGCAAGTGAGGCGCTTATCGGGGTTACAGAATATATTGACTCCAGGGCACTGGGGCACTGGGGTTCACACTTATTGTTATGGGAAGTTACAAGCTTGGCATAATACAAAACATCAAACGAGTCCCAGGAAGTCTGCTGGAGCTATCACACTTCCAAGGCCACACTGGCCCGAGGGAGTACTGACAGGAAGAACAGCGGGGGGAGATACTTGGGGCAATCAGGCCAGGCGCCTGAGACCAGAAAGTGTGAACTGCTTTTATGAGTTCACAGATAACAAAGCAGGTGATGGAAAGCAGAGGCACAGAGACCCTCACATTCTGCCCCCCTTAAGGCCCCCCTCCCGCATTCTCGAGAGGACGAGGCTTATTGGGATAAGCGAGGTGGAACTCTCGAACCAAGCGAGGGGCCGCCATGTGGGGCGCGGCCACCCACTCGTCGTGTGCGGATCCAAGGTTTTTTCAACGAACAAAGTAATACAGTTTCCCTTTCTTCCATTTGGAATCTAAAACCTTGGATACTTCCAAATGGGTATCCCCTCCCACCACGGTAGGAATCTCTGGTTCGGGAGGGGGGTGGAACTGGGGAGCTGCCACATAGGGTTTGAGGAGGCTTATATGAAAGACCGGATGGACTCCCTTGAGGGTCTTTGGGAGTTCTAGTTCCACGGTAACCTCGTTGATCACCCTGGTAATGGAGAAAGGTCCCACATAACGGTCACTAAGTTTTTTGCAGGGACGAAGAGAGCGGAGGTTTTTGGTGGACAGATAAACTTGCTCCCCCACCTTAAGCTCCCAACCCGGAGACCGGTGTTTGTCTGCCTGTTCCTTGTACTTGCGTTTAGCCCTCTCAAGGTTTTTGAGTAGCCACGGCCAGGTAGACTGAACCACCTGTATCCACTCCTGAAGTTCGGGAGTGGACTGGAGATCTGGCGTGACGGGGGCGGAACCGAAAGGACCAAATTCCGTCCCGTATACCACTTGGAAGGGACTAAAGCCGGTAGAGGAATGGGGCGCATTGTTGTACGCATATTCGGCAAATGGCAGCAGGTCGACCCAGTCGTCTTGGTGAAAATTCACGTAGCAACGCAAATAACATTCTACCACCGCGTTTACACGTTCAGTTTGACCATCAGTTTGGGGGTGATAGGCGGAAGAAAGGCCCTGTTCCTCCACCCCCATCAATTTTAGGAAAGCTCGCCAGAATTTGGCTACAAACTGGACCCCCCGGTCGGAGAGGACCTTCCTCGGGATCGAATGTAGCCTGAGGACGTGTGTAACAAACAATTTGGCCAAGCCCTGAGCCGAAGGAAGACCTGCACATGGAACGAAATGAACCTGTTTGGAAAAAAGGTCCGTGATAACCCAGAGAACCGTCTTTCCCCGACTAGGAGGTAGGTCGGTGATAAAATCCATGGCTATGACTTCCCAGGGACGGGAGGGGTTCTCTAGTGGTTTGAGAAGCCCGGGGGGTTTTCCCATCCGTTTCTTGGCTGTGGCACAGGTGGGGCAGCTGCGCACATACAGCTCCACATCGGACCTCATACCGGGCCACCAGAATTGCCTCCTTACCAGGTGAAGAGTCTTTACGAAGCCAAAATGACCCGCCAACCTGGCACCATGTACAAGACCCAAAACCTCCTTGCGAAGGGAAGATGGGACATATAGTTTCCCCCCTTGTACCCACCAGGTGTTAGTTCGTTCCATGCCAGCGGGGAGGAGATGGTGCTCCTCCTCCTGCAAGGAGGCGTCTCGGAGCCGCTTTGGAAGGCTTCCGGAATGCCCTTGAGCGTAGGGGGGGTCCCTGGTTGCTGGGCCTGGGATCGGGTTGTGACGGCCAAGCCCGGGACCTCCCCTCGCTGCTCGGGAGTGAAGAGGGAGTCGACCGGACGGTCGAAATCGTTGCGATACTGGGGAAGTCGTGACAGAGCATCGGCTAGGGCATTTTCTTTGCCAGGAACATGTTTGAGAGTGAACCGGAATTTGGCGAAAAATTGGGCCCACCGAATTTGTTTGGCATTGAGCTTTCTAGCTCCCTTGAGAGCCTCAAGATTTTTGTGATCGGTACACACCTCAAATGGCAGTTCAGCCCCTTCTAAGAAGTGTCTCCAAATGGTGAGTGCGTGTTTGACTGCTGCCGCCTCCTTCTCCCAGATGGCCCAGTTGATTTCGGACTGGGAAAACTTTTTGGAGAAGTAGGCGCATGGCCGCAACCGCCCCCCTTCATCCCTCTGCAATAGAGCCCCCCCCATTGCCACATCGGAGGCATCCACTTGCACCACAAAAGGCTTAGTGCAATCCGGGTGAGCTAAAACTGGTTCGGATGAAAAAAGTAGCTTTAAACGTTCAAAAGCCTGTTGGCAGTGGGGGGACCATTGCAAGCGGGCCGAGGGAAGAGCGGCGCTAGCCCCCTTGTCCTTGGTACGTAACAGGGTAGTGAGGGGGAGAGCTACCTGGGCAAAGTTAGGAATGAAGTTGCGGTAAAAGTTGGCAAACCCTAAAAACTGCTGAAGTTGGCGGCGGGTAGTGGGGGTTTCCCAATCTCGCACCGCCTGGACCTTATCGGGGTCCATTTCCAAACCCTGGTGGGAGATCACGTATCCCAGGAACGTAATGGAAGGTTTGTGGAATTCACACTTAGATACTTTAGCATATAATTTGTGCTCCCGCAGCCGCTGGAGCACGTCTCGAACCAAACGCACATGTTCTTCCATAGTTTCCGAGTAAATAAGGATGTCATCGAGAAATACCACCACACCCCGGAACAGCAAATCATGCAAAACCTCATTAATTAATTGCATAAAAACACTCGGAGCCCCCGAAAGTCCGAACGGCATGACAAGATATTCAAACATTCCAAAACAGCTGGAAAAGGCCGTTTTGGGTTCGTCTCCATCTTTAATGCGAATGCGGTGGTAGGCTTCTACCAAGTCCAGTTTGGTGAAGATTCGGCCCTCCTTTAATTGTGCTAGAAGGTCGGGAATAAGAGGGAGGGGGTAAGCATTAGACTGGGTGACCGCGTTCAGCCTGCGAAAGTCAATACACAGTCTTAGATCTCCCGTCTTTTTCTTCACAAAAAAGGCTGGGGCCGAATAAGGGGCCTTGGAGGGGCGGATGAAGCCCCTAGCCAAGTTGACATCCAGATAGTCCCGTAATACCGCCTTTTCACTGGGGCTCATGGGATAGACCTTCCCTTTAGATAATTTGCCTTCCCCCACAATTTCGATAGCACAGTCCGTCTCTCTGTGGGGGGGCAGTTCGTCACATTCCCTAACATCAAACACATCCGCAAACTGCGAGTACTCGGTAGGTAATTGGGGAGACGTTGAGACTGGGGCGGGGGACCCTACCAGTGCGGCAGCCGGGGCACTGAGCACCCGTTCCTCATCATGTAACCTACAGGGGGTTTCGGGAAACGTGAGCAGCCGCTTAACCCAGTCGATGGAGGGGTTGTGCCCCCGTAGCCAGTTCATCCCTAACACCACCGGGGTTACAATAGGGGCAATGGTAAAGTACAGGCGTTCCCAATGCTCCCCCACAGACATAATCACAGCCGCAGTTCTGTGGGTCACCGGACCCCGTTTAAAATCACTGCCGTCCATTTGGGAAAAGCGGAGGGGACCTGGAAGCTGCTTGCGCCGGACGCCCAGCTTTTTGGCTGCCTCTTCATTAATCATGGTGCGGGCACATCCCGAGTCAACTAAAGCGGGGAATTCTAAACGGGGACCCCCGTTGGGTAGGGATAGGTGAACCCTTACATACACATTGTCCTCTTGGTCGCTTACCATCGGTGGAGCTCCTTGCACAACGACAGGGACGGTCTGCTGCGGAGCCCCCTTTACAGCAGACCGACGGCATTTTTTGCCGGTTGTTCCCACTCCTCCTCCTCGCTGGAAGAGGGGGACGGGGTGGTGGCGATTGGAGACTCATCAGAATCAAAAGTGGTGCCTATAATCCGGGACCCCGTTGGGCCCATGGAGGTGGAAGCTCCATCCTGGGGGCGCGCCTGGAGAGCGGAGGGTGCGCCGGAGCGTCGGCCCGGTGGTCCGCTCCTGCGGCGGGACTGGTCTTCGGCGGAAGCCTTCTCCGGTTCGGCCTGAACCTGGCGAGGAGGGGTTGGACGGCCCGAGCGAGAGGGGCATTGCGACGCAAAGTGTCCTTTTCCCCCGCAGGTCAGGCAGACACCGGTCTCGAAGCGTTTGCGGCGTTCAGCGGCCGAGGGGCCTCCGCTCCCTCCCGGTCGGAAGTCCCGGCCACGGTCACTCCGGGGTCTCGGGTCCCGTCCGATACGCTGCTTGGACAATGTAAGGAGCTGCTTACGGTTCTCAATGTCCGCAGCGTGGCGGACCCAGCCTTCCACGTCTGGGGGGTTCCCTTGCATGAAGGCCCAATGTTGGAGGTCCGGGTTGAGACCCTCCCTGAAGCACTGTACCAGAGTGGCCTCACTCCAGTCCAGGATTCGGCTGGCCAGGGACTGGAACTCGCTTGCATATTGCACCACCGACTTGGTCCCTTGGCGCAGTTGCATCAGGGAGGCCTTAGCCCGCTCACCCAGAGTCGGGTCCTCGAAACGGTTTCGGAGCGCAACCATAAACTCGTCTAGAGTCCGCAGCACAGGCGAGCGGAGTTCGTACTGCAACACCATCCAAGCGGCCGCCTCCCCTTGCAGTAAAGAAGCCACGTACTGCACCCGTGACTCCTCGGAGGTAAAGGTCCGGCCTTGTTCCCGCATAAAAATGTCCACTTGGACCAAGAAAAAGGTTAATTGGTCTCCTGAACCGTCATACGTGACTTTCAGGTCCCGACGGGCCGGAAGGCTAGGGGGTGCGGGAGGAGTTGCCGGTACCCCTTCCGGGGGATTACCGGTGGGTGGTTGCACTTTAAGCGCATCTAGGGCCGCGGCCATCTCACCCATCACGCGTTGCATGGTCTCAATCTGATCCTGCATAGCTTGGCGGTCCTCCTGCCACTGCCTCCGTTCTTCGTCCATCACGACTTCCCTGCGTGCAGGGTCCCCCTCGAGTCCTGTACTGGGGAAGGCCAACCGGCGTCCCTTTGCCGCAGTCCGGGAGAGAGACCAACCCTTGGGAGAGTCCAGCCAATTGTTGAGGAAGTCCCGGGGACGTCCGTCCCGGCCTTGGTCGGGGACAGGAGCCCTAGGTGCCTTCGGCTTGGCGCCCTCCTCCTTGGGGTCCGGTTTCTCCGGCACCACAGGTTTCTCAGGTACATCGGGGTTAGGGGTGGTGTCCTCGTCGGCTGACATTCTGTCCCGAAAGGTACAGCTGCAGTCCGAGAGGCAAGGACTTGCAACTTAATGTGAGAGATCCCCTCTCTCTGAGTTTACTTCTCCAAATCAAATGTTCAGACGTTGATACAGAAACAAAGGATTTATTGAAGACATCAGGAGATGAGACAGGCACAGGTAGAAAGTTGCAAGTGAGGCGCTTATCGGGGTTACAGAATATATTGACTCCAGGGCACTGGGGCACTGGGGTTCACACTTATTGTTATGGGAAGTTACAAGCTTGGCATAATACAAAACATCAAACGAGTCCCAGGAAGTCTGCTGGAGCTATCACACTTCCAAGGCCGCACTGGCCCGAGGGAGTACTGACAGGAAGAACAGCGGGGGGAGATACTTGGGGCAATCAGGCCAGGCGCCTGAGACCAGAAAGTGTGAACTGCTTTTATGAGTTCACAGATAACAAAGCAGGTGATGGAAAGCAGAGGCACAGAGACCCTCACACTCTGCTTAAAAACCTCCAGGGAAGGAGTTCCTACCACCTCCCAAGGAAGTCTGTTCCACTGAGGAACTGCTCTAATGGTTAGAAAATTCTTCCTAATGTCTAGACAGAAACTCTTTTGGTTTAATTTCTACCCGTTGGTTCTGGTCTGACCGACAGTTACCTCAGCTCTGCCCGAAAAACGTCCCTCCGGAGGAGAGGGGGGACCTGGCAACCCTACTATCTGACCTAGGGTTGCCAGGTCCCCCTGGCCACCAGCGGGGGATGGGGGTAAGGTTGTCAGATCCAGGATGGGAAACTGGAGATTTGGGCATGGAACCTGGAGAGGACAGGGGCTTCAGTGGGGTACAATGCCATAGAACCACCCTCCAAAGTATCCATTTTCACCAGGGGAACTAATCTCTGTAGTCTGGAGATGAACTGTAATTCTGGGGATCCCCAGGTCCCACCTGGAGGCTGGCATCCCTAGTCTGACTTCTCACCTTTGACCTTCCAGACATTGACTTACAGCATCATAAAAGAAGCCTACTGGCCTATCTAGTAAATTACCATCATGTTTACTAATGAACTTTTCATCATAATATTCCATCATAAATTTATTACATAGATTTACTTAAATATATTTACTTAAATTTACTTAAATATGATATACTATCTGCTCACAGCATTGGGCGGGGTGGTGCAGGAAGAGAGCTCCAAGAGTAATTTTTGCCCTGAGTTACCTCTTTAAATGCCTGGTGATACCCATATACACCCCTGGAACCCCCCCTCCCCCCAGGAATGTTTGCAGATCCAGAACTCCTTTAAGGTTCAGGAAAGCATGCGAAACGTTTCATTTTCCAACTGGCATCGGGTTGGTTTTAAGGTTGTTTTGTAATTTGGTTAGACTTTTTAGATTGATTGAATTTTTATGCTTATCTTTTATCGATTGTTTACTTACTTGGAGCAGCCAGAAAAGAAGCCTATGAATGTTTTCAAATAAAGAAAGAGCTCTAGTCTCCTGCTGTTGGTCAAATTGTGAATAACCCTGGAAGAAAAACCTAATAAACAGAAGTCTGGATGCAAGAAGACTCCTGTTGTTTTCTCTTAAAACACGGCTTCTTCCACTAGCTTCTTTAACTGTTAAACAGATTAGGCTTGAAGGGCCTTCTGTATTAATTTAGCAGGCTTCAGAACCATCGATAAATAGAAGCCCAAGGGACAGCGGAAGACGGGGTCTTGCTAATGACATTTGTCCATGGTGAAGCAACAAAATTTTTCATTTTATCTATATGGCTATCAATAAATATTCATAGGTCTATTAACTCGAGCCTAGAGAGTTTGGGGATATTTGACTTCACATAATTCAAGGTTCTTATCCACTCTTCACCCCCTACATCGTGAATCTATCCCTAATCAAAGTACCTGCTTTCCCAAATACCACTTTTTATAGAATATCATTACAGCCCAAATAAAATCAGACAGGCACTGATGCACGCTTACAGCTGTGAATGGATTTTTTTTCTTCCTGTAGACAACTGCTTTGGTCATGCTGTATTGCCAGGATTATGAGGGTAATCTTCACAAATGCCACATGTCTCAACTGGAGACTGCTTCTTGTTTCTTATAATCTCCTGTAGTTAGATTTCATTTTATACAAGATGAAGTGACAGCAGACATGTAAATATCTGCATGCTGAAGGGGCAATGGTTCTTTTCTTAGGCACAGACTGCTCTGGAGAGCAGTACTTTTCTTAGGCACAGACTGCACACACTGGAGAGCCAGTGTGGTGTAATGGTTAAGAGCGGTGGTTTGGAACGGTGGAGTCTGATCTGGAGAACCGGGTTTGATTCCCCACTCCTCCACATGAGTGGTGGAGGCTAATCTGGTGAACTAGATTTGTTTCCCCACTCCTACACATGAAGCCAGCTGGGTGACCTTGGGCAAGTCATTCTCTCTGAGCCTCACCCACCTCACAGGGTGTCTGTTGTGGGGAGGGGAAGGTGATTGTAAGCCAGTTTGATTCTGCCTTAAGTGGTAGAGAAAGTCTGCATATAAAAACCAACTCTTCTTCTTCTTTGAAATGCAATGGCCGACATTTTACTAGGATAGCTGAAGGAAGAAAAGGGAGTCCTTGGACCTCTCTCTAGGAACATGAGGAGAGGGCCAGTCCTTTAAAAAAATGTATCACAAGGTATTTTAATATTTGAAAATGCAGGTCAATGCTTTGGATTTCCTGTGTTTCACTATAATTTTCCAAGACTCTTTTTGCAATCACAGTGGTATAAATTCACTCAAGTATGAAAGTTCAGGGCCATTTCGAAAGGTGAGACTGCTCTAGTACTGTTTTAAAGAAGGGGAACATAACGGCTGGGCTAACAACTTCCCACTATGGTGCTAATTTACTTGGGTGGCCAGAAAACCCTGGCAAGCTAAGTGATCCCACTGGCAATCCTGCCCACGTGGTTGGCTTCTTTCAAGTGTTACTGGAGCAGCCACACAACAACATATACCACTGCTGTTGCTGGCATTGTGTGACACAAGGCTCTTTATTATACCACAGTTTTAATTGAGACTGTTGATGTTATTACTGGCTGTCTTGCAAGTTAAGATCTGCCTCACAAGCCCTGGTCTCTATGCCCACACTTTCAGAGGTAGGGTTCAAGACCCCTGCTGGGGTGGAGGATCCCCCACTTTGGGGGCCCTCCCCCCCAGAGCTGTTCAGCTGGCTGGCGGAGGGACTTACCAGCAGCAAACTGAGGCCTAGGTCTCTGTTGCAGGTGATGTGTCAACGGCACTTCTGGCATGCACCTAAGGTGGCCAGGTCTCTCTTCGTCACCAGCAGGAGGTTTTTGGGGAGGAGCCTGAAGACAGTGGGATTTGGGAAGGGGAGGGACTTCAATGCCATAGAGTCCAATTGCTAAAGTGGCCATTTTCTCCAGGTGAACTGATCTCTATCGACTGGAGATCAGTTGTAATAGCAGGAGATCTCCAGCTAGTTGCTTAGTACCTGGAGGTTGGCAACCCTACGTGCACCAGACGTGATGTCATCATGTTACCAGTGATGTGGGGATGCTATGGTATTTGGGGAAAAACTCTGGGGGTAAAGGGAAGATGACTGGGGAAGGCACTGGCAAACCACCCCATAAAACAAAAATCTGCCTAGTAAACGTCGGGATGTGACGTCACCCCATGGGTCAGGAATAACCCGGTGCTTGCACAGGGGACCTTTACCTTTTTAAAAACAGAGCATCCCCATGTCGCTGGTGATGTGATGACATCACTTCTAGTGAGAGCTGGAAATGACTTTAATGCATCACCGGCGACAGTGGCCTAGGTCTCAGTTTGCTGCTGGTAAATTTCCCCCACCCCCCATCCACCGCAGGTTGCCAAGGGGTACCTGACAACCCTATTGAAGTGGGTGGCTACCAAAGACAGCTTTTTCAGGAGAGGCACCTTTCCTATGGAATACTCTTCCCCTTGAATCTCGCCTGCTGCCTACATCTCTTTCTCTTAGGCCAAAATGTTTCTGTTTACCCAGACTTTTAATTAAGATGTTGATCTTTTAACAGTATTTTAACCTGGCAATTGTTTTTATCCTGGACTGGGGTTTATTTAATGCTGGATTTTAATTATAACCTTGGGTAGGTTCCTGAAGAGGCACCATAAAAATATTCTAAATAATAAATAAATAAATTTTAACAGGAGGAAAGTGAAACATAAACCACCTTCTTATTTGTCTTCTTCATCATTTTTCCCAGTGGTGTTTGGTGGATAACAGGGATGCCCAGTCATCCACTGGTCTGCCTTGCTGCCTCTACTCAGATGGCAATCATAGGAGCCAGATGTTCAACACATTGCTCAGCATCATTCAAACAGTTCAACTGCAGCATGAGCCCACACTGTGCAGTCACACAGTTGTTCAACGCAGTGTTGAAGTTGGACACTGAACAAGATCGAGGCAATCTGGTGAAGGGGTTCAACTCACCTGTAAACAAGAAGTCTGATTGCGGTGAGTTTGATTTACTATCATATTTGCATCAAAGTTCTCAGCATCTCTGGTGGCCACAACTATGGCCAGGAGGCAAGAGTGCCTACATACATCCCTCAGGCTGAAGCAGCCCATGCTTGCCTCAAATGATGGTTGTGCGTTTTGCATTTGAAAGATATCGGTTGCTTTCCTGAAGCAATGTGAGGGGAAATATGGCTAGAAAGGGTCATATTGTAGTCCTTTTTTGCAGAAGCAGAATGATATATGCTGCTGGTGTCCCTGAACAAATGCATATTTGAGGAACATTCTGTTTATCTAAGATCTCTCAGA
Organism: Euleptes europaea; assembly: GCF_029931775.1. Taxonomy (NCBI): domain Eukaryota; kingdom Metazoa; phylum Chordata; class Lepidosauria; order Squamata; family Sphaerodactylidae; genus Euleptes; species Euleptes europaea. The sequence continues at coordinate 99,949,380 of NC_079316.1, read as the reverse complement.
GTTCAAAGACAGTTATTCCAGCAACATCACACTCCAGATGCAACTGTGGTATGTGAGATGTTTCAGTACACTTCAAAGACCTGCAACTTCCTGCTAGTGGTTAAGGGGCTGGTGGAAATCATTTAGCTTTCATAAAACATTGTCACAGATCTGATCAAATAGAAATGTGTTTTTTGGTTAAAAGAAAGTTTTTTAAGTTTTCTGAAATTTTATTTAGAAAACGTTCTCTCCCCTTTAGCATCAGTTTTTATGGAGGCTGGAATATTATTAGATGATAGCACATGGTAAAGGAAAGTCCTTTTGCCATAACAGTGGAGGGAAAGTTCTTCTTAAAGTATACCTTTGGCACCTGCTCTGGGGCAAGGAAAGTTCAGGCACACCGGCAGGACATCCTAGAACTAATGAGGTGGGCAGGTGAGCAGGGGTTGCCAACCAACTTAGAAAATACTGTAGACTTCTTTTTAACCTCTGGCCACCTGTCAGTATTCTTGTGCACAGGCCAACCATTCTAGACTGTTTGCCAGAATGTGTTGACTAAAACAGGATTTTCTTTTAATAAATGGCAGCTGCATTGTTTTCACTTTGAGTATGTCCACCTCTGAACGTCTCTTGCCTTGAAAACCCTACAGCAGGAGTGTCAAACATAAGGTCCGTGGGTGGGAATTGTAGGGAGTGGGGAAAGTATACCTTCTAAAAGGTTGGCAGTTTAGAAGAATAGTTGCAAACAGATCTCTAGGTCTGGGTATTCTAGGCCCATCATGCCATAGGATTTTGTGATGTGGCAAATAGGAGTTGCATTTTGGAGTTGGACCAAGGTCAAAGCCTTCGTCAACCAGAATGCTCAATGGATGGCCTTAGGCATATCACATTTAGTTGAAGCTAAAATGGGATGATCCAGTGCAGGTGACATCAAGAGCCTTGAAGGAAAGGTGAGAGATGCAAATGAAATTAATGCTATCATCTTATCTTATAAAAGTATTATTTTAAAGCTTACTTTAATGTAATTTGGTTAATCGAGTTACTTAATTTTATTGCAAGCCTTCATGAGTTCCTACAAAATAGTTAGAAAAGAATAAAAGAATGGATAAAATAAACAAATTTGAGAACAATGAGAGTGTCTCTTGAGTAAGCCCTCGTAATACAAATTGATTATTGTCTGATCTTCCTCATATATTAATGATCCCCTAATTATGTTAATAGGGAATCTTTGGGGTTCAATTAATGTGCTTTCCTAGTTGTGTTTATTGTGGAAATTAGGCTGACTAAGGCTTAAAGGAAATAACTTCTAAAAGTTCAGAAGGAAGGGGAAAAATAGACTTTCTTGTGTTAAAGCCCTAGGATATTTTGAAGGAGAACAATTCATGGTGGGAAGCTTTGTCTGTATGTTCTCCAAAGTTTTGTGCAGTTCAGTAGAATTCCAGCTGCTGTCTGCCAACTGGCATCAGGGAGTCTTCTAAAGGATTCTTCTTCTGTGTAATTTCTCACATTCTGTGTGAGTTTCTTAAATAAAAGTTATTATTATGAGGAACTAAAGCACTTCACATAGCAGTAATCACATGGGGCGGCAGGCAGCAGAAAGAGAAGACGCTCTTTGGCTGAATTCACCTGACTTGGAAGCAGCAGAAAGAGAAGGTGTCTCTAAGGAACAATTCACCTTGAGCAGGCTCAGTGACCTGATGTCCTGCATCTAGCTCACCAGGACCCAAATGTTCAGAGCTATTTGGGGAGCTTCTGCCTAGAATGTGGGGCTTCTTACATAATGAAGCTACACGTGAAGCAATTCTAGATGGTTATAAAAATATTGGGAGTTTTCTCTGAGACAGGGCAAGCTGAACAGCTGTGGTTTGGAAGGAAATAGGAAAGGCCTAGTAGATGCTAGACTTGCCCCTTTTTTGCTGTCAAGTCACAGCTGACTTATGGCAACCCCATGGGGTTTTCAAGGCAAGAGACCTCTGGAGGTGGTTTGCTATGGCAGTCTGCATGCAAAGCATATGGTCTACCCCTTAGTTATGGCCTCTCCCCTCATATTGCCTGCTTATAGAAGATAATGGTGGTGTGGAATTCCACCAGACAATATAAACATTGGCAGAATGGCTTTCTTATTTTGCATCATTGACAATGCAGTACTTTAGAGCCAGGGTAGGGTAATGGTTATGGACTATGATATGGGAGACCCAGATGCCCACTCTGCCAGGAAAGCTTGCTGGGTGACCTTGCAGCACTCATACCCTCTAAGCCTATCCTGCCTCACAGAGTCAAAGAAAGGAACAATGTTGTAACCCACTTTGGGTCCCCATTGGGGAGAAAAGTGGGGTATAAATGAAGTAAATAAGTAAATCAAGTTTTGCCTGCTGGGCTTCAGACTCTAGCATCACCATCTTCAGATCTGGATCCAACCCTCTTGTTCCAGTTCCAACATCTGACCTCAGACCCTGATGTGGAGAATACTTCCACAATGAGGTTACCTGCCCTCCAAATGTATGTGTGTTGAGTAGGGCTGTTGAATTTAAAAAAATTCGGTATAGTTCGGATTCGGCCGAATTTGGCCCGTTTAGATTCGGGATATGCCAAAGTCCGAACTCCCCCACTTCGGGTCCGTTCAATTCGGCGGGAATTCAAAGTTCGGGGAAAAAAATTGGCCGAATAAAGCCATTAAAAACACAATAGCGCCTTTCCACGGCTCTGGGGGGGCATTTTTGGGGTTAGAGGTCCCAAACTTTCAGCAGAGCTTCAAAGGACGTTTATTGAAAGACTCCCCAAGTTTTGTAAAGATTGGGTCAGGGGGGGCTGAGATATGGGCCCTGAAAGGGGTCCCCCCCACCCTTAATGTGCATCTCTCAGCAGAGCTTGCCGCCCACGCGCAAAGCTCCCAGCCCCGACAACAGCTGAAAAGTTTGCAAAGCAATTGCAAAGTAAAACAACACCTTTGCAACAGGGAAAACCAGAAGACACACAACTGAAACCTCCCCCCTCAAACCAGGGAGCGAGAGACTTGAGGGGGAACACACACCCCAGGCAGAACCGACGAAAGCCCCCTTTGGCTTCCCCCCCACACAGAAACTGCTCCCTCCCCACACACACACAGACTCTGCTTCCCCCCCACACACACACACATACACAGGAGAAAAATTATAGATTAAAGCTCCCAAAGGGGTCTTACTGTGGCTGTCTTCTGTTCCATCAGGAGGGGCTGGGGAGGACTTGTAATCCAAGATGATTCCAATTAGGCACGGGACATTTTGCTCTGGAGATGCACAGGATCGGCTGATCCATTCATCCCAATAGGGGAAAGGGGAAAGGGGAAAAGGGAAAGCCCATATCTCGGGACCCCCCGACCCAATGTTCACAAAACTTGGGTGGTCTCTTAAGAACACTTGTCTGAAACTCCGCTCAAAGTTTGGGATCTGCACCCCCAAAAATGCGCCCCCTGCAGCCACGGAAAGAGAAAAGGGGGGGAGGCAATATTTCTGCCCCCACTGAACCCATCTTTACAAAACTTGGGTGATATCTTAAGAATAATTGACTGAAGCTATGCTGAAAGTTTGGGGGCTATATCCCCCAAAAAGCGCCCCCTGTAGCCACATAAATGGAAAAGGGGGGGAGGGAAAAGGGGGAGAGCCCATATCTCGAGACCCCCTAACCCAATGTTTACAAAGCTTGGGGGGTATCTTAAGAAGCTTCATCTGAAGCTCCACTGAAAGCTTGGGGTCTGTACCCCCAAAAATGCACCCCCTGCAGCCATGGAAAGAAAAAAGGGGGGGAGCCCATATCTCGGGACCCCCTGACCCAATGTTTACAAAACTTGGGGGGTATCTTAAGAAGCTTCATCTGAAGCTCCACTGAAAGTTTTGTGTCTGTACCCCAAAAAATACACCCCCTGCAGCCACAGAAAGGAGTGAATGTGCACAAGCACCCCCCCACACACACACACATGAGGATTTCGCTCTCTCTCTCTCTCTCTCCCTGGCCGGGCCGCACATCAGCTGATTCCTCCAGTACTCAATCCTGACTGATTGGCCAGAAGAAGACCCAGCTTGGCCACCGATTGGCCGGGGGAGGAGAATGCTGCTTACTGACGGTTATGCTGCTTACTGACGGCCCCGAATTTGCCGGATTTATTCGCGAACTCCTGAACTCGCTGAATTCGGCTCCCCGGTTGCCCGCCAGTTTTGAGTTCGGTTCCTCCCAAACTAAAAACCACCGAATCAGGGGAAATTCGGCTGTTTTTCAGTTCAGGCCGAACCGAATCAACAGCCCTAGTGTTGAGTGCAGTTACATTGCTTCTGACTCATGGCAACCCTACAAATTAATTACCTCCAAAACCCCTACAGTTAGCAGCCTTGCTAAGGTCTTACAAACTGAGGGTCATGGCTTCCTCTATAGAATCAATCCATCTAAGGTTGGGTCTTCCTCTTTTCTGGCTGCCTTCAACATTTCCTAGCATTACTGCCTTGTCCAGTGACTCTAGTCTTCTAATAATGTGACCGAATTACGATAGCCTTAGTTTAGTCATTTTAGCTTCTAGGGACAGTTCAGGGTTGATTTGATCTAGAACCCACTGATTTATTTTTGGTAGTCCCTGGTATCCATAAAACTCTCCTCCAACACCACATTTCAAAGGAATCTATTTTGTTCCTGTCAGCTGTCTTCATTGTCCAACTTTCATACCCATACAGAGTAATAGACAATACCATGGCAATAAAGATTGATTGACAATACTATGGCAGTAATAAACTTCATCTTGGTCATCAGTGACACATCCTTACATGTAAGAATATTTTCTAGCCCTCCAAGTATGAAAAAGCCACAAGGTTATGCAAAAACAATAAAAAAACAAGGTAAATCTTGGGTTCAGGTTTATTGGGCTCACACAAAGCTATGGGTAGCAATAGCTTTGCACAGGCCAGTTGTAAGCATTCATAGGAAACTGAGTTTTCCCATGACTCTTGGGTATGGGTGCAGCAATCACAGACTACGAAAAGTAAGTACCTTTAAAATTCTCCAGGGGGGCATTTTTTGAGGTAGTTTGACCAAATGCGCAGCATTGCTGCAAGGGACTCTCCTTGCACAAGCTTCAAAGTTTGGTAACGTTTGGGACAGGGGGTCCAATTTTAAGACATCCTGAAGGGGTCTTATATATACACACACACACACACACCCTTGGTTTGCAGTGAACTGCAGCTGCCTGTCTTCCTGTGATGCCTCACTGCCATTCAGCTCCTTGGACAGGCTCTCTTGTCGTCTACAGGTGGCCTTTCAATATTGTCTGCCCCTTCCTCACCTCTCTGCTGCACCAGGTATTTCTGTCTTGCTATCATGGTAAAACTTCAGAGTAAGAGCACTTCCCAAGACAGCCTAGAATAGCAGTCAATAGCCCCAGTGCTTGTCAGTTCCCAAAGTTTGTGTGGGATATTTGAACGGAAGGGATTCTTGCAGGCAAATTTCCAACATATGTACACACACAAGGAGGTGAGCTTGATCTGGATGGCCCAGGCTAGCCCAATCTCGTCAGACCTCAGAAGCTAAACATGATCGGCTCTGGTTAATATTTGGATCGGAGACCACTGAGGAAGTCCAGAGTTGCTATACAGAGACAGGCAATGACAAACCACCTCTGTTTGCCTTAAAAATCCCATGAGGGGTCACTGTAAGTTGGCTGAGACTTGATAGCACTTTTTACCACCACCATAAGATAGTGTCGTAAAAGATTCTGAATGTAATGTCTGAAGCTGAACATGTGGTCTTAGTTAATCTCTCTCAGCCTAACCTATCTCAATAGTTTTTTTGTAAAGAAAAAGTAAAAAAAAATGTATATCAAGGTGTCAGCAGGTGAAAAGGTGTCTATGTTTGAAAACAAAGAACAGGAATTGTAAGTGACACAGGGCAGAGAAGATGGAGGGAAGTAACACAAGAATATAATATGTGATGTCACTTCACGTTTGCTGGACATGCCTCCTTCTGAGTCTTGTCTTCCCATAATGTGACCAAAGTACGATAGCCTCAGTTTAGTTGTTTTAGCTTCTAGGGAGAGTTCAGGCTTGATTTGATCTAGAACCCACTTATTTGTCTTTTTGGCAGTCCACGGTATCCATAAAACTCTCCTCCAACACCACATTTCAAAGGAATCCACTTTCTTAAATAGATCTGTGTTAAAAATGCACCATGTTGCACAAAACACAAGCTGCATTTTAGAGGAAAGAAAATGCGGATCTGTAAGAGTTAAAAATGCACCATGTTGCACAAAACACAAACTCTACCTGTCACAGCAAAAGGGTAGAATGGCAATAAAGAAATAATTATGACATGTAAAGAATTGTTAAAGAAAAAGAACATTATGTAATGAACTAAGATGAAACAAAATTATATTTGAGAGAGAGAGAGAGAGAAGAAAAGAATTTAGTTCAATATTAAATTTTGCAAAAAAAAAAGAAAACAAAAAAGAGCCTAAACCCTGCAGAGACTATTTGACTATGCCCCAGTCTCACTTGCTTTCATTGGCATTGTTTACTGCAGGTGATCTTTAGCACAAGCAGGGGGGAAATACAAATTAAAAACATGTATTTTATAGGCACAAAGGATATGTGGGTTTGAAGGTCTGTTGGGTCTTATGAATTGAAAAGATCAAGGAATAATTATTCTGCAAGAAAAACTGGAGCTCTACCTTTGATTTGAATAGCTTGGCAGCAGATGTATAGCCCTGGTCAACAACTAATGTTTAACAGGGCATATTTTGAAATGAGCAATTACTGAAGGGTAATTCACAGCACTGGCTCTGCCCAAACAAATGATGAAACAGCCAAGGATCCATCCCCTTGGCCACCAGTTGCCTATGCCCTGATCATAGTGTCAGAAAATCAGTTTCCAGCGTGCATGAGTTCATTGTATTGATAAGATGCATCCTGACCTATCTGAAGGGTCCACTGCGTGTAGTGGTCCTTTCCCCCATGCTTTCTGCGCCCTGCTCCATTTATAAGACTGTGAGGTTCTCCAGCCAACCTCGGCAATCCCAAAAAGTCACTCGCTCAGACAGGCAGGTCTAAAGCAGGTAAATGTTTATTCAGGAGCTGCAGGTACAGCATAAGCAATCCACAGGTTGAAAGCTGCTAATGACCATCCATTCTACAAAGCATAACTTTAAGCACAAAGCAACCCCAGGTGCAAGATCAAGCAGGCCTGGGAATTAGGAGATAACCGTGCCTGGTGGGAAGCAGGGAATGAGCAAGCCATAATACTGAAGTTGCCGATTGCGACTCAAGGTCAGAGCAGGGGGTGGGGAGGCAGGGAGCGGGGATAGTTTGAACAGCTCAGGGAAATAAAACCGGAAGATGCTCTTGAACAGAAATGGCCCAACTCATGTCAAGAGCCTGCCTGAACCTCCTGACTCCTGACAAAGACCTTGGGAAGGGGATGCTGGTATGGAGATGTTAATAGCTGCTCCTGTTCCATCACTGGCTTGAATCTTGGGAACATCATGGCGTTCATTGTACTGATGGTGGTCCCCACCAAATTTTACAAGTGCCCCGTCCCCATTTTATAACTGCAGAATAGGACTGGTCTCTTTTGTGACCAGTGAACAAGAGTGAGACAAAAGCAAAGGAATTTTCAAATGGTATAGCGGGCTTTCTAAGTGGGCCCTGTCATTAACCCTGGGGTGATAGTGGTCAGTGGGAAGTGCTTGTAACTGCCAGAATATTCAGTACCCACAGCCATAATTCTAAGGTAACACAAAAATCCCCAGGCAGCCATCTTGTATTTCCTTTTCCTGCTCACTATAGATGTTTTTAGATGTTGCAGTGCAGTCACACATACCAGGCGCCAATCAATGGGAGCTTGCTACCCATGATTTTCCTGATAGGCATGGTCTCTGTTTCCTGCGAATAGGGCAACACACTGATTTGCTCTTCACATACAGCTTTGGTCTGTGTGGCGTGTACCATAGATTTACGTGCATAAGAAACCTGTACATTGCCTTATCCACACAAAATTGTGACCATGCGTATCAGGAGAATCATGGGTAGTGTGTGCTCCTATTGGTCCCAATACACATTTCTGTAACAGCTGGAAAGTCCTGATGTTTTAGCTCCATGTTTGTTTGTTTGTTTGTTTGCTTGTTTGCAAGATCTGCTTTTAACTGAACCACCTGAAAGTTCCCTTGGAAGCAAAAGCTGGATTTGGATGACTGGAAGCATTGGTAGTATCATTAGTATTTGAGTGCTTAAAACACTGATCTGGAAGGTCATGGGAAAGGCTTGGCAGAATCTGCCTTTTTTAGATCTCTGCTGAGCATAGGACACAGCACAATTATATTGATTGGACGGTTCAAAATACTGACTGGCTGGCAAACAGATTGATTGGTACTGAACAGGAGAAATCTGATAGCAAATGTTAGAGAATGCACCCTGGAGGCCAGGGCAACTTATTGTGAAATCATGTCCTGTAACCTCCTTGTAGAGCATCAACAACCACCTGATATACCAACTGCCTGATGAATCTGGAGTCAGCACTAGTCACAAATCAGAGGGCTTAGACTAGACTACATTAACTCTGCATAGGAGTGCACCATTATATAATTCAGCAGCAGCAACTTTATGGTGAAATACAGCTCTCTTGGGGTTCAATCAGGATCCAATAGAGCCAGATCCAGGTGGGGAAACTTCTGGAGATTTGGGGGTGGAGCCTGGGGAGGACAGGGATCGCATTGGGGTACAACGCCATAGAGTCCAACCTCCACAGCATCCATTTTTCCAGGGGAACTAATCTCTGTAGTCTGGAGATGAACAGTAATTCTGGGGGATCCCCAGGTCCTACCTGGAGGTTGGCATCTCTAGGGCCCAAACATAATTTTAGGACCCATACAAGTTTATAGCATGGGTCCCTGCGAAAACACAAGCCGCAATTCCATCCTGCGCATACAATTATACAAGTCTCAAAAGAAACATTTCCTTTTTGGATCTTATTTTATATTTCCTCTGTTTCTGAAATTACAACCACACTGGGGCTTTTCTAGCATGTCCCCAAATGCCCCTCCATGTTTTGGTTTTAGCATCCATTGTGATGAAGAGACCTACAAAATATTCTGACTTTATTAGGATGTTTTAGTTGGTCCTAAAGTATTATCTCAGTTTCATTTGGTTTTAATCCATGGGACAAAGGCTATGGGAAACATTTTATGTCCAGATGAACTAACTTTAAAGGTTGTATTTCTCTGGCCCTTTTCATTGCAATGTCATAAATAAGCAGTTCCTCAGTGGAACAGACTTCCTCAGGAGGTGGTAAGCTCTCCTTCCCTGGAGATTTTTAAACAAAGGCTAGATGGCCATCTGTCAGCAATGCTGATTCTATGACCTTAGGCAGTTCATGAGAGGGAGGGCATCTTGGCCATCTTCTGGGCATGCAGTAAGGGTCACTGGGTGTGTGGGGGGAGGTAGCTGTGAATTTCCTGCATTGTGCAGGGGGTTGGACTAGATGACCCTGGCGGTCCCTTCCAACTCCTATGATTCTATCTCTAAAAGTGAATTTCTCTTGCAAATTCATACTCAATAGATAAACTGCTAGGTGACTGAACTGTTGTCACTGCATTCATTTTTTTTTCTATACTAATTAGACAAGGTATTCAACAATCAGTATAGGTAAACAACAGAGTATAAATTCTAATAAACAATTGTTGAAAATACATACATATATAGATAAAAAATAAAATATAAAGACTTCCCCTACACCTCCCTCAATCTTGTCATTTATTTGTAATCTCCTTCGTTTAAGATTCTAATCCTAATATTGTTACAAATGTTTATAAGATATATATTTTTCTTTAACATTACTCATAATCTAAGTATTTGTTATTTCATTTATTTATATTCAAATAAAGAAAAATAAAATAAAAATAAAAAGAAAGAATAGAAATAAAAAGCACTATTTTTATAATAAAAATGGATTAGATAATAAGTATCATTTTTAACTTCCTTTGAGAATGAATATCATTATGATTCCTCCATTTCTCCCACATATCTAATACGTATCAGTTATGTTAATGCCATTAATTATTCTGTTTTTTTCAGAGCCAAGCCATTTAATCAGTCCTTTTTAATTAAATCCCGAGAAAAACTAAACCCTTTGATCCAGTCTCTTTATCTTAAATTTCCAGCATCTTCCTCTTTTTCCCAGTAGCTTTAAACGTTGAAGGGCATCCATGGAAGTTGTTAGTGCAATTCCCTCAGTAAAAATTGATGGGGGATAGTAAATCTGCAGCATATTTTCTTCCATCCCTAAGGCGATAAGAAAAATCCCGGTATTTCCACCTTTTTGCCCTTTTAAATTCTCCCAGTTAACTTTGAAAAGTTCATCAGGTAAATCATACAAACAAAAGTCAAAGTCTCTTACGTTCATATCCATAGTTGTCAATTGGGTTGGTTCAATTTCTTCTTCCAGATGTATATCCTTTGGTAGTCCTTCATAGCTCTCCATCTCCTTTACAGAATTTAATTCTTCTTTTAATGGTTTGTCATTTGGGGAGCTTCCTTCTCTCATCTCTGATCTCTTTGTCATAATTTGGTCTTTTATATCCTTGCAATCTCCCAAAATTACATCCAGTTTCCGATTGACAAGTTCGTAGATATTGTTTGTCAGAGAGACTAGTCGATCCATGAATTTAGTCTCATTTTCCATGGTTGCTACTTCTGGTAGTTTGTTGAGGTTTAATTTGTAAAATCCAGACAGGTATATGTTGTGAGTTGTAAAGTGATGTTACGGGGGAAAGGATATAAGGTTGCACGCCTGCCGTTCCTTTCTTTTGCCTAGGAACTTGGGAAGTATTTGCCAGTTACACTGTGGTGCTACACATCCGGTCTCAAATCCTGTAGTATTCTCGCAATGGCAGACGATAGCTGATGCTTCCAGATAAGACTTGGCTTAAAAAATTGTTTACTTAGAAAAGCCTCCTCCCCGAAGTGGGGGGAATCTGCTCGTCCCTCCCCTTTACACTTCTGAGTTTTTGATTGGTGGCTATAACGTCATTCAAAAGGTCCCAGTTGTTATGTCTATCCACCGATCAATTTGATTAAGATCCTGCCAGCTTATCCAATGTTTTTAATTGTCAAAGAGTCATCCAAACCTCAGATGGGAAGATACGGCTTCTATAGATATTTTTTCCACTCCTTCGGGACGTCCAATTCCAGGTAAAACAAAAGAGTTCTTGTTACTTACTCAGATTTTAGAAGAGTAGGTATTCTTCTTATGTATCGTTGCTTAGATGGTAATAGGTAGGGGAGAGCTGAGCCTAATTCCAGAGAGACATTAGCGGCAATGGTTTCCCCTCAGGCCAGGTGGGACCTCATCCAGGATTCCGAGAGTCGTCCGATGGCTCTCTCAGCAAAACTGGGGGTCAAACCGCACTTCATGGGCAGCAGGGGAAATCCTGTTTCCCAATCCACTATTTAGGATCGGGTAGGGGTGCAGAATTACACCCCAGATTCGAACTAATCTTGGTTCCCTTGGGAGCCCCCAAGAGACGGGGTTATCAGCTCAGCGTCCCTAGCAGAAGTCCACTGCATTCAGTTTTTGATGAGGGCTAGCCCGCTGGAATTTTTTTTTTCAGTTTCTGCTGCCTTCACCAGCATCACACAAGGCTATGTGCACTTCACTGATGAGCTACAATTACGGGGGGGATTCCCATTTAATTAGATAAGTGATGGCAGCTTCCCAAAAGTCCTTGTTTACATGCATAAGTATGTTATCTGTGTTCTAGAGAAGGGGACAGACTGAGGCAGCAACACGATCACAATGTCGCTTGTTCTCCTCCAGTGTTGCTTCTCACAGGCTCAAGTGGATCTGGACACCTAATACAGAAACATGCCAAAGATACAGGGACTAAGTTTCCATAGATATCCTTAAGCATGATCTACAATTACTTTTTAAACCTCATGGTAATGGGCTTTCATGTGGGCCCATTCTTGAGCCCTGGCCCTAACTAGGGTTGTGAGGGAACAGGCTAGAGGGTTGTGGGTGTGACCATGGGGACACAGTGTTGTGTGCAGTGCTGTGTCACTTCCAGGATTTTTACCATAGAGTTTCCAGCGATTCATAGAGCTACCCTTTCTCACTTCCAGTAAAATCTTCTGGTAAGAACAAATTCCTGCACGTTTACAAATAATAATAATAATAATAAAAACTTCTCCCACCACTTGGAGCAGTGGCAGGCAATGGAACCTGGGAATGAGGGATTTCTTCCCCCACCGGTGTCTTGCATCCCTAAGCATGATTTCTGTTGAGGTGCTCTACTAGGGTTGCCAACCTCCAGGTAATAGCTGGAGATCTCCTGCTATTACAACTGATAGAGCCGATAGAGATCAGCTCACCTGGAGAAAATGGCCGCTTTGGCAATTGGACTCTCTGGCATTGAAGCCCCTCCCCTCCCCAAACCCCGCCCTCCTCAGGCTCCACCACAAACATCTCCTGCCAGTGGTGAAGAGGGACCTGGAAACCCTATGCTCTACTCAGTGTCAATCTGAGAATAACTCCTAATCCTGCAACTGCCACCAACATCTAGAGAGGAGGCAGTGCATTTTAATACCCCAGGAACTATTTGCTCTCTCTGACTGGAGCATGCTATTTCTTCCATTTGTGCACAAGTAAACTCAGCTGGAGAAACTGCGTGAAATAATAATTTGACACTCTTTCAGATAATAACCAGATGTTGCTTCTGATGAACTTCGGCTCTCTATGAGTAAATAAATTAATATCTGTGCTGCCTAATAAAATATGGGTGAGAAGAAATGAAAATTGAGTGTGTTGATGGCAATGTGCTAAAAAATTAATTAGGACTGTGCAGGTTGTAAATTACGGATCTTTCTGAAGTGCTTTGCATAATAAGGCAGCCATGCTTACAAAGATATGTAATTTGAAGGGGAAAATATTACTATTCATGGAGTATAAAAATATGGCCTCTATGACAGAATCTTTGTAGCTGTGGTAGTATCACAAGGACATGATTTTATCTTTTTATTGGGAGGCTTCTGGATCTTAAATGTATTGAGGAAAAGTGGAAAATGAGCAAGGTTGCAGTCCTAAGAACTTTCCTGGGGTTAAGACCCATTGAATATAATGGGCTGGAGTTGCCTAGCTGAGTCTGGCAACTAATGGGAACGTTGGGGGGGGCAGGGACATTGGGGGGGGGGGAAGCATCACCGGTATGACAACATCATTTCTGACAATCCTTAGAGATACCTGCTATCATTTCTGGGTTTTTCCCAGGAGTGACACCATCATGCTGGTGTCAGTTTTTAAAGATTTGTCTCCTGCTATCACTTGGAGAGGTGACCAGGAAGCTCAGGGCAGGGGACACTCTGCCCTAACTAGAGGTTCAAAATCGTAATATCAACTGTACAGTATAGTTGTACTCAAAAACACAGTTGTAGGCTATAGACATATAAGTAAATAATTAGGGGCTTGGCAACTCAAGATGTGATGTACTTCAGAGTGATCTACGCAGGATTGCTCCTTAAGGATACTGAAAGAGAACTGAAACCAAATCAGAAAATTGTCAGAATATTTATTTAGAAGAGTTGGTTTTTATATCCTGCTTTTCTCTACCTTGAAGGATAGGATTGCCAGGTCCCTCTTTGCCACTGGAGGGAGGTTTTTGGGGAAGAGCCTGAAGAAGGTGGGGTTTGGGGAGGGGAGGGACTTCAATGCCATAGAGTCCAGTTGCCAAAGCGGCCATTTTCTCCAGGTGAACAGATCTCTATCGGCTAGAGATCAGTTGTAATAGCAGGAGATCTCCAGCTGGAACCTGGAGGTTGGCAACCCTATTGAAGAAGTCTCAAAGCAGCTTACAGTTGCCTTCCTTTCCTCTCCTCACATCAGACAACTTGTGAGGTAGGTGGGGTTGAGAGTGGAGAGAACTGTGCCTAGCCCAAGGTCACCCAGCAGGCTTCATGTAGAGGAGTGGGGAAACCAACCTACCTGGTTCTCCAGATTAGAGTCCACTGCTCATAACCACTACACCACGCTGGCCTCTATTTATGTAGAACATTTATATGCTGCCTCTCCAGACCTGCTCAAGGCAGTTATCAGAATTCCAGTTTGTCTTCTGCATGTTGAACATTAAAAAACAAACAAACATATCTTTATCGTTGAGAAAGACTGGGGGGTGGGAACTCATGAATAATTTGAAGGCAGAATATAATTTTAAGTAAAACCTCATTAAAGGAAGTATTTTACACCATTCCAAAATTCTAAACCCAATATATTGTCGAAGGCTTTCACGGTCAAAGTTCATTCGTTCTTGTAGGTTATCCGGGCTGTGTGACCGTGGTCTTGGTATTTTCTTTCCTGACGTTTCGCCAGCAGCGGTGGCCGGCATCTTCAGAGGAGTAACACTGAAGGACAGTGTCTCTCAGTGTCAAGTGTGTAGGAAGAGTAATATATAGTCAGAAAGGGGTTGGGTTTGAGCTGAATCATTGTCCTGCAAAAAGTATCAAAGGTAAGGTGCTAACCATTGTCCTGTAAGTATCAAGATAATGTGCTAATGAGGGTGTGGTATGTTAATATGGAACCATTGTATCCTGAAGTGATCTGTTAACGTGAAATCCAAAGCTAATCCGCAGTCCACAAAGCTAATCCGCAGTCCACAATAGCCATGCGGATTAGCTTTGGAGATCTTCAGGTCTCACCGGGAGGTTGCAACCCTATCAATACATAAAATCAGAATTTTTTAGTATACAGGTTTTGGGGGGTATTAATTAATTAATTTGGCCATTGATGTACTATAAAATGCTACTTAGACAGCACTCTTAAAATTATGTAGCAACTATTAAGGTAATTTCCAGGCCTGCTCCACTCTGTGTATAATCTACATAAGAGGACTAGGGCTTCAAGAGAATAATGAGCAAATCTGAGGCAGCTGAGGAGGAGGAACTGCAGAACACTCAATTGGCATCTTAACGTGGTGGGTGAAAGAGGGAGAAAAAATGAGCCTGTAATAATAAAAAAAAAAGTACGGTGCTTGGATTTCGCATTGTTGACCTTGTCAAAAACAACGACCTTGAGAAGTCATATTTGTATAGCAAGTCACTCTTTGTTTCTCTTCGAGATGAGACACCCATCTGTCAAGTTTAGTACAACAGTTGGAAAGGAAAATGCTTGCCAAAGCTTATTATTTGACATTCTGTTGACACAAAGCCATTCTTGACTGGAGGGATTTCCATTGTTGTGGAGAAACAGAAGCACCAACTAGTTAACTGAGGCTTCAGCTACAAGCCTCACACCCAGATGTGGAAGAGAGTCAAGAAATTCAATTCCCTGCCTTCATGTAGGCAGTGTTTATTGTGGTGTATGGGAGAATTTCCCAGTAATTTCAAGAAGCCAATTGAAACTTGGTGAGTTTCTTTTGGTTTCCCTTGAAATTCCTCAGATACTGTGGCCAAGAGGGAACTTCCAAATGAGCCTCACCTTAGCACTGCTAAATGAGCACTGCTTTAGGTAAATCTGGTGATAACCTAAGGATTTGTGGAAACTTTGCCACATTCTTATCAGAATACTTTTGGTTAACTTTAAAATTTCTCAGATATCTTATCCATGCAGAATCTTACAGATACACCTTGATTTTGGACTTTCAGCAAGATTTGGCCCAAAATGTCCGCACTGAAATTTCCTAACTCATGTTATAATATGTCAAATAGGTAAAATTAGCTTTCCCAGTGCTGAACAGCTGACCAAAGCAATAGCTCCGTTTCACTGCAGATTAATTCACAAAACATATACAAAATGACCTTTCCAATATACAACTATTTACAAATAAGCTTAGGATGAATTATTTACTTCTAACAGTGCAATCCTGTGCAGGATAGCTAGATTCAAGGCCACGAGTACCTTAGGGATCAACAAGATTTTCAGAGTATAAGCGTTCCAGAGTCAGTGCTCCTTTTGTCTGAAATCAGAGTAACTCCAGTCGAAGGCCATCAAAATTAATGTTTTAGATTAGAGTAACTCTGCATAGAATGGCACTGTTAGTTTCTCTACATTTTCCCCCCTATCCCTGGTCTTCTGCCTTTAACAACAGTCTTGCATGCAGAAATTAAGGAGGGCCAGTGGGGGAAATCATAAGAACATAAGAAAGGCCCTGCTGGATCAGACCAAGGCCCATCAAGTCCAGCAGTCTGTTCACACAGTGGCCAACCAGGTGCCTCTAGGAAGCCACTAGCAAGACGAGTGCAGCAGCACCATCCTGCCCGTGTTCCACCACACCCAAAATAATAGGCATGCTCCTCTGATACTAGAGAGAATAGGTATGCAGCATGACTAGTATCCATTCTAACTAACAGCCATGAACACCCCTCTCCTCCATGAATATGTCCACTCCCCTCTTAAAGCCCTCCAAGCTGGCCGCCATCACCACATCCTGGGGCAGGGAGTTCCACAATTTAACTATGTGTTGTGTGAAAAAATACTTCCTTTTATCTGTTTTGAATCTCTCACCCTCCAACTTTAGCAGATGACCCCGTGTTCTAGTACTATGGGAGAGGCAGAAAAACTTCTTCCTGTCCACTCTCTCCAAACCATGCATAATTTTATAGACCTCTATCATGTCTCCCCTCATCTGCCTTCTTTCCAAGCTAAACAGCCCTAAGCGTCTTAAATCTGACAGGTAGTCAAGATTTCAACTATACACCATTTTCCTAAATTTCACATTGCTTCATCCAAATGTATCTTTCCTTGTCTTCTTCCCAATCTAACTATTTTCTGTACAAATTCTTAGGTTTTATTGATATTTGGTCAGCATCATGAGAAGACTCACCAGGGAAAACAATAAGGCTAGGAAAAGTTGAAGGCAGTAGGAAAAGAGGAAGACCTAACATGAGATAGATTGATTCAATAAAGGGAACCATAGCCTTCAAGTTTGTGAAACCTGAGCAAGGCTGTTGATGATAAGATGATGTGGAGGTCATTAATTCATAGGGTAGCTGAAAGGATGTTCAGTTGTTGATGTGAGTGGATGCAAAAGGAAATTCCAAAGCTGTTTGATTCCTTGGCTCAGTCATCAACCAAAAGGGAGACTGCAACCAAGAAATCAGAAGGAGATTGAGACTGTGAAGGGCAGCCATGAAGGAGCTAGAAAAGATTCTTAAGTGTAAGGACGTGTCACTGGCAACCAAGATCAAGTTAATTCATGCCATTGCATTCCCTATTTCTATGTATGGATGTAAAAGTTGGACAATGAAGAAAGCTGACAGGAAGAAAATAGATTCGTTTGAAATGTGGTGCTGGAGGAGAGTTTTACATATACCGTGGACTGACAAAAAGACAAATCAGTGGGTTCCAGATCAAGTCAAGCCTGAACTGTTCCTAGAAGCTAAAATGACCCAAATGAGGCCCTCATACTTTGGTCACATTATGAGAAGTCAAGAGTCACTGGAAAAGACAATAAGGAAAGCAAAAGTTGAAGGCAGCAGGAAAAGAGGAAGACCCAACATGAGATGGATTAAAGGAAGCCAGGGCCTTCAGTTTGCAAGACCTGAGCAAGGCTGTTAACGACAGGACATTGATTTATAGGGTCACCATGAGTCAGAAGTGACTTGGCGGCACTTAACACACACACAATTCATAAGTCAGCAGTGACCTGATGTCACGTAACACACACATGTATACCTTATCCCATCCAAACTGCTGCACACTGCTCTGCTAAACAATCCTTCATCTTCCATTCATTAGTGTGAGTTGATGTGGAGTGGGTATCTGTTCATGATTAAATGTAGTCACATTTGTACCCCGCCCTTCTGCCAAGTCACTCAGAAGAACATTAGCTTCACAACAGCCATGGCCAATTTGGAAGGTGGACTCTATGTCATTATACCCTATAAATGGCTGTCAATCACCAAACCTCACTATGATCAGTCTCCACCCCCCAAATCTCCAGGTATTTCCCCACCCAGAGCTGGCAACCCTAACTACAACACTAACTACAACACCAGGTACTAGCCTGAGATCTCCTGCTATTACAACTGATCTCCAGCTGATAAAGATCAATTCACCTGGAGAAAATAACCGCTTTGGCAATTGGACTCTATGGCATTGAAGTCCCTCCCCTCCCCAAACCCCACCCTCCTCAGGCTCCACCCCAAAAACCTCCTGCCGGTGGTGAAGAGGGACCTGGCAACCATAGCACAACTACCTGGGAATTGGACTTGGCAGGCCACAACCTGTCCCAGAGTGAAAGGTGGTAAATAAAGGCCAAACATGACATTGGTGAAGATTCTCTATTGCCTTCTTACCATACACTCGTCATCCATGTGTATGTCCATGTCCTCAAGGCAGAACACTGTGCACTAGCCGTCTACTTTGATCTGCCAGACCAGATCCCAGTTTTTGCAGTCTCCGTAAGGCCTTTCATAATTGGCTCCATTCAGCTCGGAGGGTCACAAATTGTGCCAGCAATGTGTAAGTTATAGCCCTTGCCGCCAAGTTAGACCTCTGAGAAGAAAGATAAATTCCTATTTAGGGCCCTGAGCACTGAGGCATCTTTATGTCTTCATGCGAGATACCTGTGAGGGATCTTACAATAGGCAAAACCTTTTTGTTTTCTGATGATGTAGTGCCTCTTGACTCCGCTTTTATAAAAAGCAGCACATAAATCTATTCTGCAGTCTGTTTGTCATCTGAAATGGAGTTTGTAAAAAGAACCTAAAATTGCTGCACTTGTGTGGTTATCAAGCTACTGTTGCTGGATCGGTGCTAGTGTGAGAATAGCGATAAGGAGGGGAAGTCATTCTTGGCTCTAAACAGTGGCTTTCAAACTGTGTTCCCAAGAACCACAAGTAGCTTGTTGGGAATTCATCAGACAAGTTTGCCTGAAAGAGAACTCCCCTTCCCAAAGACGCATACTGCCAATCTTCTCCTGTGAGGTACAGATGCAGAGGAATTGTGGATATTTTATGGAGGACAGACTTAATGTTTCTGGGCACTACACATTTTTTAAGGACCTTTTGGAGCATCCAAATGTTGGCTCAGTGTGTGGAGCCAGACACAAAATGGTGGTTCAGTGTTGGAGGCAATCACAAAATGATGGCTCACTGTGTGGAATCAGTCCCAAAATGGTGGCTCAGTGTATGGAGCCCATCACAAAATAGTTGTCTTAATTCATGGAGCCAGTCATAAAATAGTGGCTCAGTGTGTGGAGCCAGTCACAAAATGGTGGCTTTTACAAACACTACAGTGTTTCAGATCAGGTCTACAGTGTTTGAGTGGGGACACCAGTGGAATCACTGGGATATTCCCGAAGCACCACACCATTACCACCACCCCAACTGTAACTTGCCCTGCAGTGGCAAAATATAGTAGTTACCTATATATATTTTTTCCTGGAAGAGGCAAATAACAACTTTGATGCAGGGCAAACAAATCAACAGCACACTCCTTTCCTGACCAGAGCAAGGGTAGTGGTGCTGAACAAAGCGGAGGGGAGGCAGATCATAGAATCAGAGTTGGAAGGGACCACCAGGCTCATCTAGACCAACCCCCTGCACAATGAAGGAAATTCCAAAGTACCTCCCACCCCACACCCCCAGTGACCTTACTCCATGCCCAGAAGATGGCCAAGAGGCCCTCCCCTCTCATCATCTGCCTAAGGTCACAATCAGAATTGCTGACAGATGGTCATCAAGCCTTACCACCTCCGGAGGAAGCCTGTTCTACTGAGGAACTGCTCTAACTGTTAGAAAATTCTTCCTAATGTCCTAACACTCTCCCTATAAGCACCAGTTATTTGTTTATATTCCTCTTTAGTTATAAGGCCCTCCTTCCACTTCCTAAATGAGTCCTTTTTCTCAAATTTTTAAAAAGCTGTTTATGGAGCCACCCTGGTCTCTTTAGGCTCCTCCCATTTTTCCTTCTCATAGGGATGGTTTGTGATTGCGCCTTCAGTATTTCATTTTTAAGAAACTCCCACCCTTCTTGAACTTCTTTCTCTGTAAGTATTTCTGACCATGGGATTCTACCCAGCATAAGTTTAAGTTTGTTAAAAAGGCATCAGGACTATCGTTTCCCATCCAGAGCAAAGGTATGTGCATGTGTGTGTCCCCTTCTTCTTTGCACAAAAGAAAAGATGGAATGAATCTGCTGCAGTAGCTTTAAGGGGAAGGATAAGGAAGTGACTAGAGCATCACTGAAGGGGTGGAGAGCATCACTGAATTGCTTGGAGAGTGACTGGTCGCTCCTAAGTGACTTTCTGCTCTCTCTTGTTCTAGAGCACACACTTTGCTTATGCAGGGTGACAGCAAAGCTAAACAGGTCCATGTGACCTGGTTCATTCAAAGATAAAGCTTTCCATGGACTTTACCATTTCAAGTTATAAGGCGTATTTGTGTGTGTGGGATATATATGCTCTTTCGTGACAATAACTTACATTACATACAGAAAGCAAGTAGGTCAGGGAGAAAGGTTCATCCTGGTTTCTAGAAAGTTTGTGGGGAAACATTTGAAACCACAACCATCACTTGGAACCCAAATGAGTAAAAGTCCAGTAGATTCTGCTGATGGTAGGAGGCACTTGGAATTGTTTGCATGATGTGTACAGAACATGGATCCCTCTCCCCCCCTCCTTTGCACTATGCCACGTGAATGAGTCACAGTCTCTTGAAGTTCAAGGAATCCCAAGAGGCAGCCTGCTCGGTTTATTTTCAGCTCTGATGGCCCAGGTCGAAAATATACATTTATGCAATTTCAACACTATGGAAATGGGTTTATATTTTTATGATCTGTAGACAATTCCCCTGACAAGAGAGGGAAAAAGTTCATATCAAAGGAAGATGATTCCTAAAATATCAACTCTTTCCTGTAGGGGATAATAGCATCATTGGCTTCCTCCACTGTACAAACAAGTTATTGCCAGGTTTCTCAGGGAAATAGCATTTTAGCTGCTTCTACTTGACAGTAAATGTCAGTAGAGTTCATCTTGTGCATCAAGACAAAATGTTGACAATAGATGAGATTGAAGCGCTACTACCCCAAGCAGAGTGGTTGGAGACCCCGCATTTCACCATGAATTCAGGTAATTAGATCAAGGTCATAGAATCATAGAGTTGGAAGTAGGGTTGCCAGGTCCCTCCGTGCAACCGGCAGGAGATTTAAGGAGGCGGGGTTGGACATCATCAACGTCATGATGTCACTCACCGTTTAACCAGAAGTGCCCGGGTGAAGCTTTTTCTGCCCTCAGTCTCTAGGCAGCTGGTTTCCAGCCCCCCCGCCCCGCAGCTCAGCTGTCTGGCGGAGTGGGGGCTTTCTCTTTCCTTCTGCCGCATCTTTGTGGCTTCCCTGGGCGCCCCAGCAGTGCTAGCCTTCTCTGCCTTTCCTCCAGGGGAAAGCTTCTTGGAAAGCAGGGACGTTGGGCCGAGAAGGCTTGTACTGCTGGGGAGGGCAGGGAAGTCCCAGAGATGCTGTAGAGTTAAAGAGAAAGCCCCCGCCCCTGCCAAACAGGTGAGCGGCGGGGGGGGGGAGAGTCTCTGCCGCTCTCTGCAGAGCTATACCAAACGATTCAGCAGGTAGGCTCACAAAAATACCCTACAATGTCAATGAATAAATACAATAACTTCCAACACGCAGCAAGAATAATATAAACAAGTGTAATACTCTTCACAAGTACAAGGCACCAAAAAAACATCACTCTTCACAAATATAAGGCACCAAAAAACATCACAACACGCAGTATCCAAAGAAAAGAAAGAAGCCCCAAAACCAAAAGAAAAGACTTCCAAGCAGCATATTTGCTACACTTCCCAAATTTAGTATCATCTGCAAATTTAATAAGCATCCCCTCTATTCCTTCATCCAAATCATTTATAAAGATGTTGAACAACACAAGGCCCAGGATAGATCCCTGAAGTACTCCACTAGTCACTTCTCTCCAAGTGGATGAGGAACCATTAACAAGCACTCTTTGGGTGCTATCTGTCAACTAGTTACAGATCTACCTAACAATAACAGGATCTAAATCACATTTTCCCAATTTGTCAACAAGAATACTATGTGGAGCCTTATCAAAAGCCTTACTGAAATCAAGATAAACTATGTCTATAGCATTCCCCTGATCCAGAAAGGTAGTAACTTTCTCAAAAAAGGAGATAAGATTAGTCTGACATGACTTGTTCTTGAGAAACCCGTGCTGGCTCTTAGTGATCAGATCCACCCTTTCTAAATGCTCAAGGACTGACTGTTTGATGATTTGTTTGAAAACTTTTCCTGGTATAGAAGTCAAGCTGATGGGTTGGTAGTTACCCGGATCCTCCTTTTTCCCCTTCTTGAAGATGGGGACAACATTTGCCCGCCTCCAGTTTTCTGGCACCTCACCTGTTCTCCAAGACTTCTCAAAAATAATGGACTGAGGCTCAGAAATTACAGCTGCAAGTTCTTTGAGTACCCTTGGATGCAGTTCATCTGGCCCTGAGGACTTTGCTTCATTGAAAGAAACTAGGTATTTGTGCATTGCCCCAATGCCAATCCTAGGCTGCAAGTCCCTTCCCTCATCATGTGTTCTGTTTATGCCATGTTGAGCACTGCTGCCCTCACAAGAAAAGACTGAGGAAAAGTAGGAATTGAGGAGTTCTGCCCTCTCTTCATCTCCTGTTATAATTTCACTTTCTGTTCCCCGCAATGAGCTTATCTTGTCCTTGTTCTTATTCTTACTCTGTACATAGGAAAAGAACCCTTTTTTGTTGTGTTCAGCATCTCTCACTAGCCTAAGCTCATACTGAGCTTTAGCTTTCCTAACACTCTCCCTACAAGCACTAGTTATTTGTTTATATTCAGTTATAAGGCCCTCCTTCCATTTCCTAAATGAGTCCTTTTTCTCAATTTTTTAAAAAGCTGTTTATGGAGCCACCCTGGTCTCTTTAGGCTCCTCCCATTTTCCCTTCTCATTGGAATGGTTTGCGATTGCGTCTTCAGTATTTCATTTTTAAGAAAGTCCCACCCTTCTTGAACTCCTTTCTCCATAAGTATTTCTGACCATGGGATTCTACCCAGCATAAGTTTAAGTTTGTTAAAATTAGCTCTCCTAAAGTCCAACCTATATGTCTGAGTACGTACAGTTTTTTCTTTCCCAACATTGCAAATTGCAAGATTACATGGTCACTGCTACCCAGAGTGCCTACTACTTTAACCTCATCATCCAGTTCTTCCCTGTTGGTGAGAATCAAATCTTGTGGCTCCAAAATTCTGGCTTCCAGCTCTGACCAAGAAGTACAAAACAACTTCCCATGCAGGAAGAAGGACTACTCCACAAATGAATATCTTAGAGGAGCCACTGGCTTTCATGAGCCACGGAACAAGTATCTTCAGCTTTGTTCTGTACAAATTCCCTAATAAATCAAATATAATGAGAACCAAAGATGTTTGCTTAGTGGCTTTTAAACACTGTTAACATGGAAGATACATAAAATTCTTTCAAGCAGGTAACCTTCTTTACAATGTGTGACAGAAATAGTACATCCCATTACATCCTTACATATGACATGTTCAAAAATATATTCAGGGAAGCAGAAGGAGGAGGAAGAGGAAGACGACAACATGGTTTTTAAATGCCAACTTTCTCTACCACTTAAGGGAGAATCAAACCAGCTTACAATCACCTTCCCCTCTCCACAGCAGACACCCTGTGAGGTAGGTGGGGCCGAGAGAGCTCTAAGAGAGCTGTGACTAGCCCAAGGTCACCCAGCTGGCTTCAGGTAGAGGAGTGGGGAAACCAACCCAGCTCACCAGATGTGTGACAGAATGGGGGGGATGTGAAAAGGAGACAGGAGAGGAGGTGTAAGTTATAACTCAGTCCAGCAACTCCAGATTTCTTTTTGTTTGGTGTTCTGTCTTATCTGCAGCATTTATGCTGGAACAAAACTGAGTTTATAGAGAATTTACTGCTCTGCTTAGAAAACAATCACCGGTGTCACAGGAAATGCTGTTGAATTATTATGGTGGGTCATCCACACAGCAAGGGAGTGTTTAGTGTGCAGCTGTGGACTCTGCCTGAATTCAATGAACATTTATCTCCAAACCGTGTTCCTCTACTCCCCGTTGCCTTTGGGGGTGCAGATGGTGAAGGATCAACCCACAAATAATTTTAGTTAATACTTTAGAGCCAGATAGCCCATCAAAGTCAATAATCACCATCTTCTTCCTTGGCTTGTGAAGATTTTTCAGTCCAGATCTGGCATTTCTCTTCTCCTACCATCTGCTGTGACTTTTGAAATGGAAGATACTCCATTTCCAGCACTACTGTCCCAAGGTTGTTATTAGTGATTCATGTGCCGAGTACAACCATGAATTTTCAGGGCAAAACAGCTGACAGTAACTTGGTCTCAAAGTTGGTCATAATGGAATACCAAACCCGATGTTTCTGTCAGAATATTTCTCTCTTGAGGTACCGAGTTCAGGGTAAGGGATCACAGGGTATGATGCCAATTAAGTATTTGACATCTGTAAGATAATTCATTGTTGAGATTTTAATGGGCTTTTTTATGATTAGCTAAATCTATATCCTTTCCCATTCAATCTTTTTTTTTTGCATCCACAAAGACTTTGTCTTAGCTGTTTGCGAAGGGAATCAGCCAACCCTTTTCAATTCTTTTGTGCAAAAATAAAATAAAAATCCTTATTAAGTTTCATGCTAGTTCCTTGGTATTCGAACTCTCTCCCAAGGCTCCAGTACAAAAAAAGTAAAGTCCCTCAGCAGAGTATATTGAAAAGGTAGATGCCGAACAACTTTTGAAGCATCGGGAAGTTTGGGACCTGCAGATGTGTTTGAACATCTGCCTGCTTGAAACTATAGCAGCCAAAGTTGCAAAAGCTTTTGAAATCAGCTCCTTTTTGGCTTTGATGGATTTCAGTTAAGAGCAAGATTCTTAAGGTGTACATATCTCCTCCAGAATATATTCAAGATTAAATTGCAAAAAATAAAAAAGTTTCTTAAGGGCCAACTATTTACCAACCCTGCACTTGTGGCTTGAGATGCAAATGTGAGCCAGTGAAAATGCAGTAAAATGCACTGAAGAAACTATTAAAGAAGCAGATTAGGACATACAGTATTTTCCCTCCTAAGTTTTGCTCTTTGTTGTGGTTATTTTTTTAATACTGCCTAATAACTACAAGAGTCCTGTGGCATAGAGTGGTAAACTGCAGTCCAAGCTCTGCTCACGACCTGAGTTCAATCCCAACAGAAGTTGGTTTCAGGTAGCCGGCTCAAGGTTGACTCAACCTTTCATCCTTCCAAGGTTGGTAAAATGAGTATCCAGCTTGCTGGGGGTAAAGGGAAGATGACTGGAGAAAGCACTGGCAAACCACCCCATAAACAAAGTCTGCCTAGTAAACATTGTGATATGACATCACCCCATGGGTCAGGAATGACCCGGTGCTTGCACAGGGGACCTTTACCTTTTAATAACTACAACTCTGACCTGGATGGCCCAGGCTAGCCCAATCTTGTTAGAACTTGGGAGCTAAGCAGGGTCAGCTCTGATTAGTACTTGGATGGGAGACCACCAAGGAAGTCCTGGTTCACTATATAGAAGCAGGTGATGGCAAACCACCTCTGTTCTTCTCTTGCCTTGAAAACCCTACCAGGTCTCCATAAGTCAACTGCAACTTGACAGCAAAACAAACAAACAAAAACAAATAAACCCCCCCAAACCCTACAGCAATGTTATCATAGGTCATATGTTCACTTAATTGTCTTCAGCTTCAGAAGCAATATTGAATTTAATATACAGAGCCATAGGGAAGGAGAACTGAATGGCACGGAGGGAGACAAGCCTTTCCTCATACTGTTTCTTGGTGAAAATTGACATCTTCTTTAACTGTTTCTGCCTCTGCTAGAAATACTGATGAGGACTAGAAAAATGCTAGGGCCTGAAAAAGGGCTTTGGTGGTCTGCAGAAGTTCAGTAGGGAAAGCTGCTTATGGCATAGCGTTGCCAACTTCCAGGTGGGACCTGGCAATCACCCAGAATTACAGCTGATCTTCAGGTGACAGAGATTAGTTTTCCAGGAGAAAACAGCCGCATCGGAGAGTGGACTCTATGGCACCACACTCTGCTGAGGCCCCTCCCTTCTCCCAAACCCCACAATCCCAGAGCCCCACTCCAACAGCTCCAGGAATTTCCCAACCTGGAGCTGGCAACCTTATTATGACATGGAATTTTTTTTAAAAGTGTGCAGTTAAAGGAACAGCTACACAAAACTGGACAGAAACTGAGAATCCAAACCTGGGGTCCTGTACGCAGCAAAAAATGTGATTCCAGTGTTCTGTTGTACCCCTGCGGGGCCATAATGAAGGGTCATTGAGCACTTAAGTTGTTTCTCAGATGTATGGCAGATACAGGCTTCTTGCACACAGAGTCCACTTTTGTTCTGGATCATTTTGATTTTGCCAGAATATTTAATAAAGGAATATACTAAATCAGATGAAACATTCTGACACAAGACTGAGGCATCCCCCACATCATAAATGGTTGTTTCTGCAAATCAATTCACATTCAGATCAGTCTGTTTATTCAGCTCTAAGAGGGAAATTAACAAGGTCATCCACATCCAGAATCCCAGGTGCCAAACATGCTGAATAAATTGCTCCTAATAGCCAAACTTCTCTTGCCATGAAAACCCCAAAAAGGGGTAGCCATAAGTCGGCTGCGACTTGAAGGCGCTTTACACACACACAATAGCCAAACTTACATAGAAGAATCAGTACTGCAGTTTCACCACATCCAACTTATTTATGGATCTGAGATGCTACGTACTTCTAAACCAAGATATGGACCAAGATTCACAGGTTTGCCTTGCCCCAAGTAACCCCCAGGTCATCAAATTGGCTTGTTAGGAACCACACTGAAGCAGCTGGGATGAAGCGAGAGATAAAACACAAACCCAGACAAACACAAGCTCAGGTGAAGTAAGTCTGGAGGCTTAGATATGTTATGCAAAATGCAAATCAAATTGGAAAAGGACAATACAAAATCGTTTGGGAGAGCTAGTTCCAGAACAGCCAAGAGCCATGTGTGTTTAAAATGTCATCAAGTCACTTTCGACTCATGGCTACCTCAGCAGGGGGCGCTTTCAAGGCAAGTGGGAAGCAAAGGTAGACTGCCACTCCCTTCCTCTGCAGAGTCTTCCTTGGAGGTCTCTCTTCCCTGCTTAGCTTCTGAGCTCTCACAAGTACGGCTGTTGATTCGGTTCGGCCCGAACTGAAAATCAGCCGAATTTCTCTTGATTCGGCGGTTTTTAGTTCAGGACGAACTGAACTCAAAACTGGCGGGAAACCGGGGAGCCGAATTCAGCGAGTTCGGGAGTTCACGAATAAATCCGGCCAATTCGGGGCCGTCAGTAAGCAGCATAACCTTCAGTAAGCAGCATTCTCCTCCCCCGGCCAATTGGTGGCCAAGCTGGGTCTTCTTCTGGCCAATCAGTCAGGATTGAGTACTGGAGGAATCAGCTGATGTGCGGCCCGGCCGGGGAAAGAGAGAGAGAGAGGGAAATCCTCGTGTGTGTGTGAGGGGGTGCTTGTGCACATTCGCTCTTTTCCGTGGCTGCAGGGGGCACATTTTTTGGGGTACAGACCCCAAACTTTCAGGGGATATTCAGACAAGTTTTCTTAAGAGACCACCCAAGTTTTGTAAACATTGGGTCAGGGGGTCTTGAGATATGGGCTCCCCCCTTTTTCTTTCCATGGCTGCAGGGGGCACATTTTTGGGTGTGCCGACCCCAAACTTTCAGCGGAGCATCAGACAAGGCTTCTTAAGAGACCCCCCAAGTTTTGTAAACATTGGGTCAGGGGGTCCCGAGATATGGGCTCCACCCCTTTTTCCTCTCCCCCCTTTTCCATTTCCGTGGCTGCAGGGGGCGCTTTTTTGGGGGTGCAGCCCCCAAACTTTTATCATAGCTTCAGACAATCCTTCTTAAGAGACCACCCAAGTTTTGTAAAGATGGGTTCAGTGGGGGCAGAAATATCGGCTCCCCCCTTTTCTCTTTCCGTGGCTACAGGGGGCGCATTTTTGGGTGTGCCAACCCCAAACTTTCAGCGGAGCTTTAGACAAGGCTTCTTAAGAGACCACCCAAGTTTTGTAAACATTGGGTCAGGGCCCCCCGAGATATGGGCTTTCCCCTTTTCCCTATTGGGATGAATGGATCACCCTCGAGGGATGCATACATATGGATCTCATATTGGATACAAATGGAATCATATTGGATTACCCAGCCTCCCAGCCCCTCCTGATGGAACAGAAGACAGCCACAGTAAGACCCCTTTGGGGGCTTTAATCTATAATTTTTCTTTTCTGTGTGTGTGTGTGGGCGGGAAAGCAGAGTCTGTGTGTGTGTGGGGAGGGAGCAGTTTCTGTGGTTGGGGGGGGAAGCCAAAGGGGGCTTTTGCCGGTTCTGCCTGGGGTGTGTGTTCCCCCTCCAGTCTCTCTCTCCCTGGTTTGAAGGGGGGCTTCAGTTTTGTGTCTTCAGGTTTTCCCTCATTCATAAGATCAGTTAGGTTATTTTCATGCTTGCTCAAAACTGGTTTTCAAATGGTGACTTAAAGAATGCATCTGCCTGGTCCCAAGTCCAATGCAAAAGGAGAAATTCCACCCCCTCCTGCTCATTATGCATAGCTAGCTGCCTCTGTCCCTTTCCGTGGTTTGCAAACTCCCAGGTGTCAGGTGTTGCTTTGCACTGTTGCAAAGGTGTTGCATTGGGTGTTTGTGTTGCTTTGCAGTTGTATTGTTTTGCAAAATTCTTCACACCTGCCCCGCCCATTGCATGTTTGCAAAGGTGTTGCTTTGCAGTTGTGTTGCTTTGCAAAGTTCTTAGCACCTGCCCCACACTTGCTCTCATCAGCTGTTTGTCGGGGCTGGGAGCTTTGTGCATGGGCGGCAAGCTCTGCTCAGAGATACACATTAAGGGTGGGGGGACCCCTCAGCCCCCCTGACCCAATCTTTACAAAACTTGGGGGGTCTGGCAAGAAGGGTCCTTTGAAGCTCCTCTGAAAGTTTGGGACCTCTACCCTCAAAAATGCCCCCTCAGAGCCGCGGAAAGGCGCGGTTGTGTTTTTAATGGCTTTATTCGGCCGAATTTTTTTCCCGAACTTTGAATTCCTGCCGAATTACACAGACCCGAAGTGGGGGAGTTCAGACTTCGGCATATCCCGAATCTAAACGGGCCGAATTCAGCCGAATCCGAACTATACCGAATTTTTTTAAATTCAACAGCCCTACTCACAAGATTGGGTGATACCATGCCGCCTCCCACCCTAAAAGCCAGTATGGGCTAGCTGTGGGCTAGTCATAGCTCTGTTAGAGCTCTCTCAGCCCCACCTACCTCACAGGGTGTTGTGGGGAAAGGAAGGGAAGGTGATTGTAAGCCGGTTTGATTCTCCCTTAAGCGGTAGAGAAAGTTGGCCTATAAAAATCACTTCTTCTTCTTGACATTTTTCTCCAGGTTGTTGGCACCCTAAGGCTGAGAGGAGGGTTGCCAGCTGACCAGGAAAAACGATCTTGCCTGCTCCTGTGTCTTTAATTGTGGCTGACTGGCAGAAATCAGCAGGTGAAACTTTTTGTGGCAAGATAAATAATACTTACAGGTCCAACAGCTGATAGGCAGAGCGGTATGGGCTGATTCAAACCCAGTTAAACCTGGCTGTGAGAAGCAGAGATACTGTGGGCACAGTTCAATGTAATTGGAGCTTACTTCCCAGAAAGTGTTCTTAGGACTGTAGCCTATATCTCTGGATTGGCTCTTTTTATACACTGAGTGGTTTTTTTTTTTTTTAACAAACCATTAACTTGGTGTATGTAGAAGCTGAGGGTACTGACACAAAAAAGCCTGTTGTTTAAAACAAAAAAATGCCTTCTCTGACCTGTATTGATATTGCTAAACCTAAAGGTAAAGGTAATCCCCTGTGCAACCACCGGGTCATCACCGACCCCATGGAGTGACTGGGTTGAAGTATATAAACATTACAAAATGCATTTAAAAGTTATAATTCTCACTATACACTAGAGCAGGCCTTTGAACTTTGCCTCCCCCCAAGGTGAATTATACCTTGGTGAGAGAGAAGGAAGATCTTTAGGGTTGCCAGCCTCCAGATGGGGCCTGAAGATCTCCCAGAATTATAACTCATCTCCAGACTTCAGGGATCAGTTCCTCTGGAGAAAATGGCTGCTTTGAAAAGTGGACTCTATGGCATTATACCCTTCTGAGGTCTCTCCCCTCCCCAACCCCTGCCCTCCCTAGGGACCATCTTGAAAATCTTCAAGAATTTCCTACCCCAGAGCAGGCAACTTGTGCTAAGTTTAACTCTCAGTCTATGAGTTTAGAAGGTCTGTTTAGGATTGCACCAATGGTTAGCAAGCAATCCTTGGCCATTAACGTGCGGCTGCTTTCTCCCTCTTTTCTCCCGGGAATGCAGCGAATTGGTGAGGTCCCCATGCACGTGCCTCACCCACATGCGCGTTGAACCCTCTCCCTTTCGCTATGGGCGAAAATGCACGGTCGCTTTATCCGCCTTTAATCCCTGTTTCAGCCAGGATTCAGCCTGGATCGAACGCATGCGTTTCGCCTAATGTGCGTTCGATCCTGGCTAAAACAGGGATTAAAGGAGGATAAAGTGACCATGCATGCTGTATCAGAATTCCAGATGTGCTCGCAGGCTCAGAAAGGTTGGGGACACTTACACTAAAGGTTTTAGAGGAGAGCATAAACTCTTCTCTCCACCCCCTCTTTGTTTCCCAGAACCTGTAATGCTAGCAAAGGTAATCCTGGGAGCAATGATATCGCTTAGATGTGCTGCAAGCAAGTGCTCAGTGGGGAACTCGTTCCTGCTTTGCAGGTAAATTATGTCCCTGAAATGTAAATGATCATTGACTTGGCTAAATAATAAATAAAGGCGCATTACAGCCTAAGCCCCTCATTATATGTTAACTGCTGAAAAGTAAACATCTTACTGATCTCGCTCATCCATCATTCAGTCTCAGTCAAGAATTGAACTGCCAAAAGTGGATGGTTCTAGCTCTTGTAATTGTCCCCTTTATCTTCTTAATGTTTCTATATTAAAATGTTTTTTGGAGGGATGGGGAGCAAAGACATTGGAGTGGGACTGCCAACTCTGGGCTGGGAAATTCCTGGTGATTTGGGTCTGTCCAGGGAGAAAAGCAGCATACAAATACAGTCAGCCAATAAATAAATATCCTTAGTGACCACCAATCATTATCTACTGAGAAATGTATACACACATGTATGGTGTCATCACTTTTTGTTTCAGCAGAACTAAACACCCTCTTTTAGTTGCAATTCCAGCAGCACACATCTTTAAGCCCAGGCACAGCCCTGGAATCCCTTTTCCTGCTAATAATGTCTGTTCCTTTTTAAAGATATGCTCCCTTTTGCTCTAAACACATTGTACATTTTTGCCTTTGGAGTTCACAGCATCTCCTTCGCTCTTCCAATTTCAGCAACACCATGAAGCCTTCAGACAAATGTCTCTCTTTAGTAAATCATTAAGTTGATCCTTAAAGGCACAACATTCCTATAATCTCTTTAATTCAGTGGCAAAGGAGGGAAAGATTAACCTTTATGCTAATTCCATTTGTGAGAACCTGAACCTTTCTTCTATAAGCAGGGATGAAGAGGGATTGGAAGGTGGCTAGTACGATAGGCCCTTTGTATGATTATGTGGGATCAGGTTTGTTTTGCCCGGTAAACCTTCCCATCAGTTACAAGAATGTTCTTAGGGAAGCAAGCGAAAAGACTTTGGGTTCACTGCCATGATATAAGTTTTGCGGTGAACATGAACACTGAGGCGACATTCATATGCAAATAATAAAGATTTATTTGTTTGCAGGTAGGTTTTAAAGAACAGATCAGCAGCACAAGTCTCCAGACAGTCACAAAAGAAACCTGGCAGAGGCACATAAATCTGAGCTAGTGATGGCTTCAGAGTGTGGTTTGAATCCTCTTTAATGCTTGCAGGTACAAAAGGCTTTCACTGACTAGCCTCTATGATGTACCCTTTCACACAGGCAGGATTCCACCTTCACCGGCCTGCCCTTCTGCAAGAGTCAGACTAAACTGTATGAGGTCTGCTCATCACCAGATGAAGGCCTCATGACTGGATATGCTGTCCTCTCCTACAGGTAGAGCCAAACCACTCTGCCACGCTACCAGGCAGAAGTACCCTTCAAACTGTTTGTCCTTTTCCTGAGGCAAACCCAAAACTATGACTGCCCTCTCCCTAGGGTTGCCAACCTCCAGGTACCAGCTGGAGGTCTCCTGCTATTACAACTGATCTCCAGCTGATCGAGATCAGTTCACCTGGAGAGAATGGCTGCTTTGGCAATTGGACTCTATGGCATTGAAGTCCTTCCCCTCCCTAAACCTCACGCTCCTCAGGCTCCACCCCAAAAACCTCCCACCGGTGGCAAAGAGGGACCTGCCAACCCTACCTCTCCCTGACTCAACTAAGACCATTTCTGTGCTTCCTTCCAACGTTCCATTCCCCTCTGAAAGGTGACTGGATGCTGGAGCAGCACTCCCATCAGCTCAGGGATGAAACAGCTGCTGAGTGGCTGTTTTTTTTTCCTTTTAGGGGCAGGACAGCCTCCTGTCTGTCACAGCTGGTGACAACACAAAAATGTTTGGGAGCATCTCTCTTTTTAAGAGGCTGGCTGGTTTCTCCGTAGAAACCTGAGCGATCCCACTCGACTGTGTTTGTATTTTCTTCCTTAAGCCAAGCAGGGCTTCTAAATGGTTTCTCAGGGAGAATCTCAATTACTTCAAAATACTGCTCTAGCATATGTGCAAATCAGTCTTCCACAGCCCTGTGAAAGGCCCTCGTGTTCCCAGGGTGCTTCCTTCATGCTCATCTTCAAGAGTTCTACAGTTCTCTGTTATTAAGTACTTGAATCCCTCACCAGTCAAAGGGTGTATCTGTATCAACACATGTTTGGAGGAATCCTTCTCAACAGAGTGAGGAGCAGGTGTAGTCGCTACTTCAACCCATTTCCTGTCCCTGATTGGCACTTGCCTTTCTTGTTGTCTCGGTGTGAGAGTTATTAGTAGTTTATTTGAAAGTTTACTGACTTTCCTGAGACAACTTGCTGTTTCCCCCCAGAAGCAAGAAAGGGATGTGGTTCAGTGGCAGAGCATCCAGTTAGCAGTTAGCAGAGCATCCAGAGGTGCAGTTAGCAAGAACTGCACCTCCCAACGAGAGGTAACAGAGAGTAGGGATCTCTGGCCCAATCTCAGATGACACCTGGGTTATGCCAGGAGTAAGCAGTGTGGAATACAGCCACAAGGAAGGAGCAAACCTATTGCCAAGGTGGCAAGAATATGTCCGATGTTGGCTCAGCTGTATTAATTCCAGGGGTGAAAGTAAGCCAGTATGGACTGGGACAGAGTTCCAGTAATAAAGTGACAGAAGCAGAACCTTTTATCTTTCTTTCAGACCCATAGTATAAACAGTGCTGGAGGAAAATAACTTTCACCCATGATTAATACATATTTGGATCCCTATAAAAGAAAACACACAATGCAGAGAACTAGAACTGGAAATATACTCAAGCACAGTGAACAGGTTCATATGGATTTCAGCCGGTACACACACAGCATACCAACTTCAAACTCCATAGCAGCATGTCTATTGCTTTACCATTTCCCCATCTGTCCTCTTCATCCTCATCTCTCAGAGGTTTGTCAGCCACTATTGTGGACTCAGGCTACTCTATGGGATTACTGTCTATCACTTAGGGTTGCCAAGCCCTTGGTGGGGATGAGGGATCCCTTGATTCCTCATCCATTCCCTGCTACTGCTTGGAGTGGCAGCAGGAGAATTTATTTTTTAAATGCAGTCTCGTTTACTTAACAGACGTTCTTGCCGTAAGTGACAAAGGATAGCTCTAGGAATTGCTGGGAACTCTAGAAAAATGAGAAGTGGGAAAGGGTAGCTCAAGGAACTGTCAGAATGTCTAAGGTAAAACCATAGAGTTTCCAGTGATTACTAGAGCTGCCCTTTGTCACTTCTAGTAAGAACTTCTGGTAAGTGCATGAGGTTGTGTTTTTTTATTAAAAAAGGTATCCCATGACACTGTGTCACCCCAACCCTCCTGCTGGTTGCCATGTTGGGTCAAGAGCCACATGTGGCTCCCAAGACACTGAGTATCACTGGAATAACACATTATGCACCTGTTTCTTTAGTGGTTAGCTCATTCTTATCATAGAATCATAGAGTTGGAAGGGACCACCAGGCTCATTTAGTCCAACCCCCAGCACAATGCAGGAAATTCACAACTACCTCCCCCACACCGCCAGTGACCCCTACTCTACATGCCCAGAAGATGGCCAAAATGCCCTTCCTCTCATGATCTGCCTAAGTTCACAGAATCAGCATTGGTGACAGATGGCCATCTAACTTCTTCTTAAAAACCTTTAAGAGAGCTTACCACCTCCCGAGGAAGCCTGTTCCATTGAGGAACTGCTCTAACTGTTAGGAAATTCTTCCTAATGTCTAGATGGAAACTCTTTTGATTTAATTTCAACCCGTTGGTTCTGGTCTGCCCTTCTGGGGCAACAGAAAACCACTCGGCACCATCCTCTATATGACAGCCCTTCAAGTACTTGAAGATGGTTATCATATATCCCCGCTCAGGCTTCTCCTTCTTGACGTATTTGTACCTCACAAGCTTTAAATTCACCAAGTGGCAGTGTGGGCAGTTCTGCTACACCTTTTGAAATTGATTTCCCTCCCTGGGAACATCCACATTCATAGCAATGCAATGTACCATCACTTCTGTTTTTAATTCCCAAAGTAAAAATCATGCATGTGCATGTTTCCCAAGTAAAGCAGCAAACTTCTAAACAGTTGTCATGGAGATGCAGGAGAGAAAGTGGGTGGGGGGGATATAATAAAAAACAGCAGTGATTTAAAGGATTTCACAATCATGACAATCAGGGGGAAATTGGGACAGCTGTGAAATGGTTAGATCTTTAGGCAAAAGCCCAGGATCAGCAAGCTGGTTAGCACTTTCCATGGAAAACAGAAATAATAGCTCAGCAGGGGAAACCCAACAGTGGGAGCAAATGATAGAAGTTGTCATGATTGTCATCATGGATACACCAGAGGACAGGAGGCTAATGCCCCTGTCTGAGGAATAGACCCCCTAGCCTGGTGCAAGTGCCAGTGGGATAAAGCAGGCCAGTGCCCTATTGACTGGACAGAGGCTGGTTGATGTTCACAGACCCAGTCTTGAAGGGGCAGGCTAGGATTGCCAGGTCCCTCTTCACCACCGGTGGGAGGTTTGGGGGGCAGAGCCTGAGGATAGTGGGGTTTGGGAGGGACTTCAATGCCATAGAGTCCAATTGCCAAAGCGGTCATTTTATCCTGGTGAACTGATCTCTATTGGCTGGAGGTCAATTGTAATAGCACGAGATCTCCAGCTAATACCTGGAGGTTGGCAATCTTGGGCAGGCCCATATATTTTAGTGGGCCTTATCTGTCAGGCTCAGGTGTCTATCTCTAGCATCTCATAAGCACACTCAGGCAGGAGATCCTAAGCTATGTTACTTTATTAAGAGCAATAAAGACAGATGAAAGAAGCTGACTGCCTTACACGCAGGTAAGGCTGTGAATGAGTTCAGGTGTCCAGGTTACAGAATAAAAGCATTCTAGAGAGAGAAAGTTAATCAAAACAAAGTCATTCCAAGATGGTTCCCAGGCTGGGAAGACATAACACATTCCATAGCATTGGCATATCTGTGGTAAACAGGACGAGTGAAGACTGTACACAGTGATTGAAGGCATGAGAACTCCAAACCCTGTCATGTTGCCAGGACCTGGGCCTACCCACGTCAGGTAGCAAAGCCCTGACATTATCCAGATCTCCTGGTGATATGGTAGAGGTCCTAAAGAACTGCCTGGTTGCTGTGGCAAATTGGCTAAGAGTGAACAAATTGAATCTAAAAGGACAGAGGTAATGTTGGTTGGGAAGGTGGAGATCTTGAAGGGCACTGTGATCTCCGTTTTTGATGGAGTTCAGCTGACCCTTGCTGACCCAGTTGAGAGCCTTGAGGTTTACTAGACCCAATGTTATTGCTAGGGAAGCAAGTTAATAAAAGGCTTTCTTCCAGCTCAGCCTAGCCCATAAGATGGTTCTTTACCTTGATACAGCTGATCTGACCACCTGGATCCATACCACAGTAACACTGAGTCTAAATTACTGTCAGGCACTGTACATTGGTCTCCCCACAAAATCAATTTGGAAACTCCAGTTGGTGCAGAATGTCATGGCTCAGCTATTATTGGGAGCTAGGTGGAGCATGCATATTAACCCATTCTGCAGTCCCTCCATTGGCTGCTCAAAGTAGGGTATTGGCTATCACAATCAAAGCCCTTCATGGCCTTGACCATTATATCTGGGCCTGCCTTTCCACCATGCTCCACCGTGACAGCTTCTCTTATCTGAGCAGGGCCTTCTGCAGGTTCTAACCTGCAAATGGGCAAAATCAACAACTGCCTGTACATGTGCTTTCTCCGTTGTGACCCCCAACTGATGGAATGGCCTGCTTGAGGAGGTCAGGAAGGCTCCCACTCTCCTTGCTTTCTGCCAACTATGTGAAACTCAATTTTTCAAGAGGACTTTTGTACACAGGTAATAAGGTTGTATAGTGCAAAATGATTCACTATGTTACTTGGATAAATGATTAGGGACTGTGGTCTATACTAATGTATATAGCTTGCTGTAAGTAGGATCCTACTATGTAATTTTGCATCATTTAAAGTCTCACGTTAATACTTAGGCTTTGCTTCAATTCTGTTTCTAGATTTCTAGTCTGTTGTTCAGCCGTAATTCTGTTGCATTGTTAAATGAATGTCCCATCCTGTTAATTATATTCACTCACTCTGTGTAATCCACCTTGAGTCCCACGGAGAAAGGTGGACTATAAATAATGTGAACAAACTACCAAATGCACAGTTGTCATCTATATGCCATATGTTCAAATATTGACAAAGCTATAAGGTCCTCAATCCATTGGAATACTAAAGATGGACATTTATCTTTCCAATTTTGTAATATAAGCCTTTTAGCAACATTAAGGGCACAGAAGGTACATTTTTGTTGACCATCAGTCTCCAGGAGACAGGCTAGTAGTTTAAAACTATATAAGCATCCTCAAAGATCAATGAATATTGTAATATAATATTGATATTCAGTTTTTTGGGGAGGAAGTAGTTACTCATAACTGGACAAGTCCAGAGCTAGGGTTGCCAAGTGCCAGGTGGTGGTGGGCAAACCCCTGCCAATCCACCTGACTGCCCGCCAACCAGCTGAGGGTCAGCAGGCAATGTGTGCACACGCGCTTGCCCGCGGTGACATGTCACTTCCGGTTTACATCTGGAAGCACCAAATCGTAAGGGGCCTTGTACCACTCAAACTCCCAGTTTTACAATATTACAATATTCCCAGTTTGAGTGGTAAAAGGCCCTTTGCAATGCAGCACTTCTGGGTGTAAATGCATCGCAAGGGGCCTTGTACCACTCGAACTGGGAGTTTGAGTGGTACAAGGCCCCTTGTAATGTGTCCTGGAAGGGCCCCTTGTGATGCGTTTTACACCCGGAGTTTACCAGTTTAAGTGGTAAACTCCCAGTTTGAGTGATAAAGGCCCGTTATGATGCAGCACTTCCGGGCACGGGCGACCGCCCACGTCCACTCCAAAAACCTCCTGCCGAAGGAGAAGGGGGACATGATAAGCCAGAGCATGTGTTTAAGAGATGCATCTTGTAAAGTAGAGCACCAGAAATTAGATAGTTTACTTAGTTCTTTACTTTAAAGGTGCTGTGGTGTCCAGTATATCTTAAACATAACTTTTTCCTGAATAAGTCTCATATTATGGACCATAGAAACAATAGGTATAAGATTTAGGGCCATATCCCCTTG
Source organism: Euleptes europaea (assembly GCF_029931775.1). Lineage (NCBI taxonomy): Eukaryota > Metazoa > Chordata > Lepidosauria > Squamata > Sphaerodactylidae > Euleptes > Euleptes europaea. The sequence goes on along the minus strand of NC_079316.1, from coordinate 99,911,441 downwards.
CTTTGGCAAAATAGGGTGATCTAGCTCCTTATCCCATTCACAAGTGACGGAATGTAAACTGCGGCAGCTGTTTTGTGGCTGTGCTCCCCACACTGTCAGAATGTCAAAGGCTTAAAAAAGTGGGGGACCCCAGAACTCGACAGTCCTGCCATTAGAGCTTGTTAAGTAAAGGAAACTGCTCGTGTAAATGCTCTTTAAGATAGTCCTTTGAGGCAAGCACACACAAAAAAGAAAAGAAAAAAAATCCGTGCAAACACCTGAAACAAAGCCTAAAAATATCCCTTTAAATTTTGCTTGTAAATTATTCTCTCTACAAAACATGACTGGGGACTGCTGAATAATAGATCAGGGGCAGCAATAGTTTAAAGTGAATGCTGTGTTTGTTCCATTATTAAGTCCTGCTTTGTGGTACTACAGTGTAACCTGACATGACACCACTAAGTGAATGCAATGAACGTTTAAAGCAAAATATACACAGGCAGAAGCATGCACAAATGAAGCAAGCATTAGGTCCAAAAGCATTTTGCAACTGAAAGAGGAAAATCCCCACTAACTGAGCCCCTGTTGTAACTGAGGGTCTTCTCCCAGCCTTGGGTATTCTCCTCACACCCTAATTCTCTGTTCACTTTCTTTGTGTCTGAACCATGCCATGTTCAGAAGGAATGAATTGGGAGGACTATGACAGAATTATGCTGTGACTGTTCATGTGGTTGCTTATAGTCATAGACTACAAAATGTTCTCCTGCCATTGCATGTCAGCATGGAAGGACATAACCATAAAATGCTTTGAAACTGGCTGATATTAAGATAACTTGCCTATGCTCTCTACATGCACCTATAGTAAGGTAGCTGCAGTCCAAAAATCAGCCAGATCAGGAATTACTGCGAGATGTTTAGAAGGACAGCAGGTGACCATTACCATGTTCCTATTAGTACATAAGCACAGGGGTGGCTCGCGTGTGTCCTCCCTGTATTTTGAAGAAGAAGAGTTGGTTTTTATATGCCAACTTTCTCTACCTTTTAAGGTGAGAAACAAAGGATTTTCTAATTTGATTGCCAAGCAACCATGTTTTCCACCAGGATGTTTGTGGATACAACCTCCGACAAGCAGCAACTGTCCTCGGGGCTGCAGAATCCCACTGAGCGGAGTGTGCTTCTGACCAGACTTTGCAAAGCCTTCTAGGACCTGCTGATTTGGCTCCTTGGCTGAATTACGTGTAAAGAGAAGCAGCTGATATACTTTGCTGAGCTCTTGCAACATGACCCAGATTTACATGGATCCGACAGCTGTATCTTTTATATATGGGGCCATTGTTAAAATAGACTTTGCTTTGCTTCGTTCTTCTCTGTGAGCCCCTGCAACTGTCTAGACTTTCTTATCTGCAGCAATTTTTGAGGGAGATAAGTTGTTTTCTTCTCTTCAGTTAACTCGTTCTTGAGAGGTGACAAGACCTCTTGATTTTCCCCAATTGAAGATCACTGGTTTTGTTATTTGTTGGAGAAAACAAAATTTCACAACACCGATTCCCAGGTGTGCTGGGAGATGGCCTCTATTTAAAGCAACATTACATCACATTTCCTGTTTCCAAAAAAAGACGAAAAGAATTACCCTTTCGCCCACATAAAGAATACCATCTTCACAATATACAGAATCCTTCACAAACCAAAATGGCTTTGCTGCCGGAGGGACATCTCTCAAAATCTGAGGCCAACCTTGCCTTATAAGGGCTAGAACTACATGAAGTTGACAATCTTGACTTGTGGCTTCCTGTATAGTAGCTACTCCTGGATGCATAGCTATTGTACTCACTTCATGTACCACTCTCTCACCTTCTACCGATTGTTCGTCACTTACAGGAGGATCTACAGTAGCTCATGATATTGTGTCAGCAAGGTACATATACTTCCCTGGAGAATATACATTATGTTGATATCACTGAAGCTGCACCAGCATACGCTGCCTGCAAATGAGCAGGAGCACCACCAATTAGCTTTTTAAAAATTATCCCTAATGGCTTATGATCAGTCTGAATTAAAATAACCTTACCAAACACATACTGATAGAATTTTCTCATCCACACACAGCAAGCAGTTCCTTCTCTATTTGGGCATAATTCTGTTCTGATGTGCTAAATAGAGGATGGTACTGAGTTGTTTTCTGTTGCCCCAGAAGGTCGGACCAGAACCAACGAGTTAAAATTAAATCAAAAGAGTTTCCATCTAGACATTAGGAAGAATTTTCTAACAGGGCGGTTCCTCAGTGGAACAGGCTTCCTTGGGAGATGGTAAGTGTTCCTTCCCTGGAGGTTTTCAAGCTGAGGCTAGATGGCCATCTGTCAGCAATGCTGATTCTATGACCTTAGGCAGTTCATGAGAGGGAGGGCATCTTGGCCATCTTCTGGGCATGGATTAGGGATCGCTGGGTGTGTGTGGGGGAGGTAGTTGTGAAATTCCTGCATTGTGCCGGGGGTTGGACTAGATGACCCTGGTGGTATCTTCCAAATCTATCATTCTATGATTTTAAGTGACATTGAAGCATAGGACACTGGTCTGTGCTCCTGAAGTAAACATGCTCCAGGGCCATCTTTTAATGCATCTCCCAACACCACTACTGGTTTCATCATATCAAAGTATTGAAGTACAAGTGCTTGACACAACTGCTGTTTAACCATTCCAAAAGCCTTCTGATGTTCTGGCATCCACTGAAATAATACATTCTTTTCCAACAAATTTCTTAAAGGTACAGTAAGCTCTGCCTCCCGTGGAATATGCTTTGACAAATATTGAACAAATCCCAAGAATCTGGGAACACCTTGTCTATCCTGTGGAGGTGGCATTTCTCGAATGGCCTTCACTTTATCATCATCACCATGACCCATATACTTTACAGAATCAACCTTAAACTGAATCTTCTCCTTTTAAAACTTAATGTTCTTAGCCCTGGCTGTTTCCATATCTTGATATAAAATCTGATCATGCTCCTCAGAGGTTTTTGCTGCCATGATCATGTCATCAGCTATCATATACACTCTTTTTATATGCCCAAGAGCTTCCACTTTTCAGCCAAATTGCCTTGCAACACAAGTGGAAGTGGCGGTAGAAAAAAAAAATCCATATCTGTAACATTTCACACCACGTAATGTCCTGACCTCGAATAAAGGACTCAAAAGTATTCACAAAATAATCAAGCGTCACATAAAGAAAACAACTTACTTTATTGGCATCTCTGAAAACCTCGACACAGAAGGCTACCAAACGGAGTCAGCTAGCAAACAACGATAATGACTGAGTGCCCGGAAATCATTAAGATAATAAATAATCTACAGGTGTACTGGGAGACGGCCTCTACTTAAAGAGACATTACATCACAGTAGTGTAGTGGTTAGAGTGTTGGACTAGGATCAAATTTCCTCTCTGCTATGGAAGCTTGCCAGTTCTCCCAGTATAGCAGGAGACCTTTCACTGGCAGCCCTTGACCCCTGCTGCCACTCAATAGAGCAGTAGGAGGGAAATGCAGAGGCAATGGCCATTGCTCAAATGATGTGATGTCACTACTGTTGCAAACCCAGAAGTGATGTGATCATTCTAGGATTCCAGTTTCAGTGGAATCCTAGAGTACTGCCACAAAACAATGATATCATGTCTGGGTTCATGACGGAAGTGATGTCACACCATTGGAGCAAGGGTGATTTAAATTTCCCCACCCCTTGAGCCTCTCACTGGATGCCAGTACTCAGGTGGCAATCCTATTGCTAAGTCATATTGGGCCAGTCATTCTCTCTCAGCCTCATGTACCTCACAATTGCTGTGAGGAAGAGAGATAGATGTTGTAACCTTCTTTGGATCCCTGCTGGGGGCAAATGAGGTATAAACATCTAAATAAACAATAAGAATTCTAGATAAATTCATCTGGAATAAAACTGTGTAAATATCCCATTCTTTTTTCTTTTTTTTAAACAAATTCATCTGGATATCTCCTACTGAACATTCTCTGTACAGGTACCAGGGTATCCAATGAACACATTGCCTCTGGTATGAATGATGCATGCATGCTTTCAAACAATATTTTCCCACTGATAATAGTCCTTCACTTTTCCTGCCCTGATCATCATGTGTATTTCAGGGGAAAAGCTGTGCTTTGCAAAATGCATGAGGCCTTCCTATCTGGTGCAACACACCTGTATTTTGCACTTGGGCACTGGACATTAAGGCTTTGAACAGCCAAACCAGAACATCTCAAATGAATGAAAATCCTTGCAACCAGAAGTAACTTTAGAGAAGCTCAACGTACTTGATTAATGCCAGAGTCAATGTTTCCTTGGATTCTTGTCCTGCTTTTGTAGATTATTGAGGCATAGCAGTCACACTGAATCAAAGTGGCTTCCTTTTAAAATCCAGCATGCCTGGCTGGATTCTGCTGAAAACAGCATCAAAAGTAATCAATCACTTCAGCGTTTGATTGGAATCCCCTAAGAATCACCTACACATGTATTTCTAGTGGTTTCCCCCCCATTTATTTCCTGATCTGAGCAGTGAAACTTCCTTTTCTTAACAAACTTAAACTTATGCTGGGTAGAATCCCATGGTCCCAAATACTTAAAGAGAAGGGAGTTCAAGAAGGGTGGGAGTTTCTTAAAAATGAAATACTGAAGGTGCAATCACAAACCATTCCTTTGAGAAGGAAAAATGGAAGAAGCCTAAGGAGGCCAGGGTAGCTCCATAAACAGCTTTTTAAAGATTTGAGAAATAAAAAGACTCATTTAGGAAGTGGAAGGAGGGCCTTATAACGAAAGATGACAAATAACTAGTGCTTGTAGGGAGAGTATTAGGAAAGCTAAAGCTCAGAATGAGCTTAGGCTAGCGAGAGTGTTCTTTTCCTATGTACAGAGTAAGAATAAGGACAAGATAAGCCAATTGCGGGGACCAGAAAGTGAAATTGTAACAGGAGATGAAGAGAGGGCAGAACTCCTCAATTCTTACTTTTCCTCAGTCTTTTCTTGCAAGGGAAGTGGTGCTCAACATGGCATAAACAGAACACATGATGAGGGGAGGGATGTGCAGCCTAGGATTGGCATTGGGGTAGTGCACAAATACCTAGTTTCTTTAAATGAAGCAAAGTCCTAAGAACCAGATGAATTGCATCCAAGGGTACTCAAAGAACTTGCAGCTGTAATTTCTGAGCCTCAGTCCAATATTTTTGAGAAGTCTTGGAGAACAGGTGAGGTGCCAGAAGACTGGAGGCGGGCAAATGTTGTCCCCATCTTCAAGAAGGGGAAAAAGGAGGATCCAGGTAACTACCGACCCATCAGCTCGACTTCTATACTGGGAAAATTTTTCACGCAAATCATCAAACGGTCAGTCCTTGAGCATTTAGAAAGGATGGATCTGCTCACTAAGAGCCAGCACGGGTTTCTCAAGAACAAGTCATGTCAGACTAATCTTATCTCCTTTTTTGAGAAAGTTACTACCTTTCTGGATCAGGGGATGCTGTAGACATAGTTTATCTAGATTTCAGTAAGGCTTTTGATAAGGTTCCACATCGTATTCTTGTTGACAAATTGGGAAAATATGGTTAGGATCCTATTTCTGTTAGGTGGATCTGTAACTCGTTGACAGATCGCACCCAAAGAGTGCTTGTTAATGGTTCCTCATCCACCTGGAGAGGAGTGACTAGTGGAGTGCCTCAGATATTGTGTTCAACATCTTTATAAATGATTTGGATGAAGGAATCAAGAGGATGCTTATTAAATTTGCAAAAGATACTAAATTAGGAGGGGTAGCAAATACGGTAGAAGACTGAGCCAGGGTACAGGAGGATCTTGACAGGCTGGAGGATTGGGCTAAAACTAATAAAATGCACTTCAACAAAGATAAATGTAAAGTTCTGCATTTAGGTAGGAAAAATCAAATGCATAATTATAGGATGGGGGAGACTTGTCTCAGCAGTAGTGAATGTGAAAAGGATCTTGGGGTCTTAGAAGACCAAACACTGAACATGAGTCAGCAGTGTGATGCGGTAGCTAAAAGGGCAAATGCGGTCTTGGGCTGCATCAACAGAAGTATAGCGTCCAGATCACGCGAAGTGATGATGGTATTGCTTTACTCTGCTCTGGTTAGACCTCACCTAGAGTATTGTGTTCAGTTTGGGGCACCACAATTTAAGACAGATGTAGACAAGCTGGAACGTGTCCAGAGGAGGGCAACAAAGATGGTGAGGAGTCTGGAGACCAAGTCCTATGAGGAAAGGTTGAAGGAGCTGGGTATGTTTAGCCTGAAGAGGAGAAGACTGAGAGGGGATATGATAATTGTTAGATATTAATCCATGGATCGTGTGGTTATGGTCAGGTAAGAGTCAGGTACACACAAATAAACAGACGGAGTCTTTCCTTGTTTTAAGAATCAAAAATCTTTATCTAAAGGAAAGGTAACTGGGATGAAAACAATAAATCCTTTCTACACATCTAGTTTCCTATAAACTTGCTAGATATCCTAGCAGGCATCTAAGGCTTCATTCTTTTGTCCCATCTCTGCCCCTGAGAGCAGAGATGTTCCATCTTGCTAGTGTAAAATCCAAATGGCTGTCGACCGTTCAGCCTCATGGTGAGTGGGGAAGGGAGTTCGAGTGCTTTGGGGGGAGTGGGGAAGCCTGAGGCGACCTGCATGGGGTCGGGGTTGGGACAATCCCTTCCAACTCTATGATTCTATGATTCCCATAAGGCCCAGTCTATACAAAGTCTATATGGGCTCTTTCAGCTTCCTCCTCCTCTCTCTCAAGTGAATTCCACCCACCCTGCCCAACACCAAAAAGTGAAGCACCACCACTGTTGTCACTTTTGTTGAGTGTCCTCCATTTCCACCACCATGCTTTGAGATCAATTTAAGGGGCAAGCAAGCAGTCAACATGCTGTCCATCCTTGTCTCTTCCTTCCCTCCTCATTAAGGTTGCTCGGCTGCCAGGAACTGTTGGAGGGGGAGCCTAGCAGGGGGTAGAGTCTGGTGCTGCGGTGTCATTTCACGTAGAAGTGATGTCACTGCCTCATTTTGACACTCTAGGAAGAAGAAGAAGAGTTGATTTTTATATGCTGACTTTCTCGACCACTTAAGGGAGACTCAAACCAGCTTTTCAATCACCTTCCCTCCCTACCCACAACAGACACCCTGTGAGATAGGTGGGGCTGAGATAGCTCTTAATAGAACTGTAACTTGCCCAAGGTCACCCAGCTGGCTTCGTGTGTAGGAGTGGGGAAACAAATCCAGTTCACCAGATTAGCCTGCACCACTCATGTGGAGGAGTGGGGAATCAAACCTGGTTCTCCAGATCTGAGTCCACCGCTCCAAACCACTGCTCTTAACCACTACACCACGCTGGCTGAATTCCCCCAATCTCTATGGTAAATACGATAAAGATTCGGTCAATTCCTAGAGAATCACTGATAGGGCTTACATCACTTTGTAAGCAGTTGGACCCCTTCTCCCATTAAGGGGTGAGATGGAGGAAAGGGGACCAAAGTCTGGCATAAGAGCAAGGATCTGCTCTCCACAAAATGGATGCCCCTCAGAAAGTTTTGGGTGAAGCTTGGGCAGGAAGGAGGTTGGCAGCTGAACCTTTCCCCTGGCCCTAAGGTGTGCCTGGCTGGACAATGGGGCTAGCTAATCCCCACTGTGTCACCCTGAGGTGATTCAATCAGCTCTCCGAGCCAACCATTACTTACCCTATCTGTACCCATCCCAGCAATCAATCAGTATTCAGGAGAATAGCCCAGGCATTCTCTTGGGTCTTGATGACTCATCAAGCCTAAGTCCTATTTTCCAGGGTCGGACCCTGGAAAAACAATCAATTCTTTGTCTCTGGCTTTCCTTCCAGCTTACCTCATACCACCTCTGGACCCATTTTGGGGTATAAATATTGGTCCTTTGGCCATTCGTAGAATGTGTGTGTGTTCTGGATTCCTGAGTGCACCCCTACTTGCGTGGGGGCTCTTTCCTATGCTCCTGGAAATGCTGGTCATTTCCCTCTTCCGCGTTGCTTTCCCTGGACGTCCCTTCAAGACTAATAACTCTATCACCCATCCCTAAAACCCTAGCCAACTTCCTCCCTTTTTCTTTTAGTTAGCTCTTGTATGCCTTGTGTGTGTGTGTGTGTGTGTTGATTGCTTAAAATATATTCCTTGTTTTTGTTATTTTATTATTAATAACTCAGTTGTTAATTGTACAACTGCCTGCTTATTTAAGAGTTCTCACCCAGACAATCCTGGTATACATAGGTTATCGATCCCAGTTACCCTCTCTCACTCTCTGTCTCCAGCTGATTCCCCCAACTTAGGGTAACAATTTTCCTTCTCTCCCAGGTCAATGAAGCAGCAGGGTCCAGGATGCTCACTGAAGGGTGGGAAAAGGAAGCCAGCAAGGGGAACACATAGCACAAGGGCAGCACTTTGCCCCTGTAACGGATAAGGGGCTAATCTGCAGCAAGAGCTGACAGATCAAGAGTGGGCGGAGCCAGAGAGCTGACACTCTGAGCTCAGAGAGACAGAAAGCCTTCAGAGCTGGGTGAAGAGACGAAGGCCTAAAACACACGGCCACTTACCACAGTTTCTGCCCAGGCTCCTCCCCGTTCCAGCCAGGATTAAATGAACCCAGGCCGGGGGAGTATCTGTACGCATGACCCATGGCGAAACTGTGTGCTGCTCCGTCCGTGCAAACAGAAAACACGGGAGCAATGAACTTTCTGGTAGTCCAGCAACGCCCCCTCCCCCTGGTGATTGGTCGATTCACTCTCACTGACCAACCACAGCCTCTGCTGTCCACGCGCCACTTGCTGGTAAGTTGAACGAGCCACGGATAACATTTTGGCTCCTCGAGAGCAAATCCAGGTTCTTTTTGGGTCGACACATCGCTCGGCCAGCAGCAAATCAAGTGCCGTTCGTTTGCGAGGATTTGATCCTGGGTGAAATTGGGAATCAACAGGGAGGAGCCTGGGCAGAAACCACGGTAAGTGGCCTTGCGTTTTAGGCCGAAGAAGAAGCGAGATTGTACTCTGTGAACCTGAGGGGTTCTGTTAAAGCCAAAGCTATTGAAACACACAGCCTGTGGTAGTGACAGGAGTGAGAATTGGGTTAGAGAACTGGCCCATTCTCAAGTCACAAAGGGGAATTAGTCTCTGAGGTAGAGCTGTTCCGGTAGCAGGGAGGTGTGGAGGGTTACGGCCATTGAGGTGGGGTAGTCAGAGAGAGCAAGGCTGGGGACAGAGATGAGAGTCTGAAAGTCTGAATAATAGTTCTGAGGGATAGAACTAAGCTCGAAACGGAATCTGAGTAAGCTTGAAACTGAGAACTGAACGAACTTGAGTGAAGAAAACATCTAAGCTATTTCTCTGAAGTAATCTCGTATATATAAATCTGACTTGAGTTTTCCCTCCAATTTCGGCCTTTTCTTGAAAACCAATCTCTGTTTAATAGTTCTGTTTAATAAACTTCCCTGTTTAAGTTGAAAAGCCTCTTGTCTCCTATTTCTCACTGAGGTAAATACTGGCGTGGGACTGGAGGAGAAGCAAAATATTCTCCTCACAAATATACAGGCCAACGCTTTCCCCCTCAGCATATACGGCCGGGCTGAGTGAGTGGGAGATTGAAGTGGTTGAAAAGGGGGTGCGTCATATCCCCACAACCGCTTAATGGTTCAGTATCTGTAACAAGGGGAGCAGCAGGACACACCCCTGAGGGTGGAGCCTTAGCAAAGGGTGGAGCCAGAGGTGGCACTAATAAGAAGTATAAGTTCTTTTCACCCCTACATATTATCATTAGCAGTGAAGTGCCTGTACCACACAGGCAGCGTAACGGGATAAATTTGGCCCAGTTTCTTACCTTAGAATTTCAGCCCATGTGATTCTGAATTTCTCATTCCTACTATTTTGACCCAACAAGGCTTATTTCTCTTTTGCTTCTCTATTGTGCAGATTGAACCAGGTATTGTTTTCACACCAATTTTTGTTCCCTTGGATCACATCTTTCTATAATATGTACACACTTTTAATGTTATTTGTACATCCGTAAATAAGCATTATATGACAGACTACATGTGTACTATGCTAAAAAAATCCATATACACTGTTTATAAAAATGTGGATGCAAACCAATCTAGAAAACCAACCGCTGAGAACCCAGACCTCTGATAACCATGCAAATATAGAAAGAACTGAAAGTTGATCATCCTTGATTTCCTCCTGAGATGTGAATACCACTTGTGATGTAGGTCTAGCCTAGGCCTCCTCATGAGTTTCTGTTTACTGCATTATGAAGGGATCACCCACAGGTTATATGGTTGTGGTAGATGCCCACACACAAATCCCCTGACACAAATCTCCCAAGACTTCATTGACTGTTCAATCCTAGCACTTACCATTGTGGGCACACATACAGCACCTAGGGATTGGTTCTCTCTTGCTAGTGCCTCTGCAGCATGTAGTCCCAAACTACCACTACTGTCTGAAGAAGTGAGCTGTGACTCACGAAAGCTCATACCCTGCCAGAAATTTTGTTAGTCTTTAAGGTGCTACTAGACTCTTTCTCTTTTTTACGGCTACAGACAGACTGCCCATTGTGATCTACTGCTACTATTATTATTTACTTCATTTCTACTTTCCCTTTCTCCCCAGTGGGGACCCAAAGCAGTTTACATTGTTATTTTCTCCTCCATTTTATCCTTACAACAACCATGGGAAGTAGGTTAGGCTGAAAGTATGTGACTGGCCCAAGATGACTTCCATGGGAGAGTGGGGATTCGAACCTGGGTCTCCCAGATCCTATTCTGACACTATAACCACTACACCACACTAGCTAATAAGTTGATTACACTCCTAATTGCTTTTCATAGGTTTCCCTTGCTGACCTTATGCACTGTACCTACCTTACTATCTGTACCCTTTTGAAGAGCTGAGTAGGTGTTCCAGAACGTTTGTAGGCAAGCACAGTCCCACCCCCACTGCCCGGCATTCAATTCCCCTGTTCTAAGTGTCGGTCTCCTGTGCACTTGGGAATCAATATTTTGTTTCATTTCAAGGAAGTCGTGCTGTACCCATATGACAGAAAGTTTCCTTGTACTCCCAAAGAAGCAGGCCTCAATCATTCCATTTATTTCCACATGGGAAAAAAAAACCCTATGTCTACCCACGTATGGCAGGAAAGAGCTACATCATGTATATTTATTATTTAAGGAACACAACGGTAAAGAGGTAACTGTGTCCTACAAAAGACATCTCGGAGAAAAGTTTTATGGTTCTCAGTTTCTGAGTATTTTCTTTATCTCAGCAAATAAGCTATTTTGTCTCTCCAAAATGAACACAAATGTCTGGAAAGAGCCCTGTCAGGGGAACATTCCACTGAAATAACTCATGTCTTCTCTGTTTTCCCATCTTTGTTAAATATTTTATGTTGGCCTCAAATTAAAGTGTAGGTAATGAGGAAAGTGATGGCATCATGATGGCAATCTTCTCATCAAAATTGTCACTCAGGATGGAAGTAATCTTGACAAAGAAAGTGGGGCTACTATGTACAATAACAGTTCTGAGTCAAATTCTTGTATTAATGAAGCTGTAACCAGCAATGCTCAATTACTCACTGGTTTGGCTCACCTCCTGCTTGCCAATCATGATCAGGGAGCCAATCATTCACAAAGCGATTTAGATTCACCCAAACCAATCTGTCTATTTGCAGCTACTATCATCACTTCCAATTATTAATACACATAGTCAAGTTAGATTTTTGAGTTGCTGCTTACTACTTAGATGTTTCTCTGTGCATTCAGTGTCCGCCTAGCTAACCTTGCAATCAGTTCAGTTCAGCGTGGTATAGTGGTTAAAGGCAGCGGACTCTAATCTGGAGAACCAGATTAGATTTCCCCACTCCTCTACATGCCGCTTGCTGGGTGACCTTGGACTAATAACAGTTCTCCCAGAACTCTCTCAGCCTCACCTACCTCACAAGGTGCCTGTTGTGTGTGGGGGACTCTTTTCGGTAGAGAAAAGTGGGGTATAAAAACAAACTCTTCTTCACTACATGATTAGATTTCTGCTATCTGTACAGCCCCAAACAGTAGGCAAAGGATGCACTGACTGTGCAGCTGCAGAGAGTGGACAATGTGCAAGTGATTCCTTGCTTGACAAGTAGAGCAAGCTATAGCACAATCCTAAGAGGGGACACAGGGACTCAGGAAGCAGATTGACCCTTACGCCAGCACATCTCTGAGTTACGCCGGCGTAAGGGCCAGTTACACTAGTGCAGGCCCCCAGCCCTGCAGCGGATGACCATCAGTGCAAGAGAGGCTCAGGCACCTGCGCCAGTGTGATTGTGGGTGTTCGTGGGGTGTGGCTACAGTTAGTCAACTCCCTAATCCCTTTCAGCCTGGGAACACCCTCTGATAGAGGCGGGAAGTTGTGCCTTCAAAAATCATGGCGTAGCCCATAGGCAACAATTGTATGCAAAAATCAAGTGTCGCCCCATTGCAGTGGCCATGCCCATGAGGCCCGAACCAGCTCAGGATTCTGAATCTGTCCCAAAGTGACTGCTTTCAGGTATGCATCAATGTCTATTAAATGATCCTCTGTTAATGGAAAGTAACACCTTTAAGAAATGGCAAAAGCTTACATGTGAATTGATAACAGAGAATGATTGGCAGGTACTTTTAACTTCTTCAGCAGCATCTGCTGCAAATGTGAGGATGAAAGAAAACTTTTATAAAATTCTGTACCGATGACACTTAACTCCTCTGAAGCTTAATTGGATGTTTCATACAAACCAGTTTGTGTGCTGAAAATGTGGCTATGAGGATGCAGAATTTGGTTACCTACAAAATGATTATTTGATACATACTTGGTTATATATTTGACACTCTCAACGTGATGCCAGAATGCACAGAAGCCCATAGGTTGCGCAGCTTGTGGAACCCCAAGCCAGTGTTTTGTGCCCCACCCCCACATATCCCTGCAAGGCTCATTCAGCCAAATATATATCAAATGACATATTGAAAAGTAAAGTAAAGCAAAATACATATTCAAACACTCATTTGGAAGGGAAACACCCACAAGGTTCTGGAGAGAGAAGCTGAAGGCCAGAGGACTGTTACACCTACATGTAGATGATCTGAGAAAAGATGATGGATTGGAGCGGGGGGAGTTCGCTCTTCCTTTGCATGGTTGCAGGAGCATGCCTAGAACAGTGACTCACACAGAAGCACCAGGAGTGGGCTCTTCTTGTAGGCAGGTAGTTCTGACTCTTCCATATTTTAAAAATAAACTTCTGGAGGTGGACGAGAAAACTTTGCCTGAAGTTTTAATTGAGAAGGCAGTTTGCCTCAGTTATCAGAAGTCTAGGAAATGCTGTATCACTCTGTGACCCTTGGAGAAGGGGAAGTCCCAGGCAGCCCTAAGTCTCCATGCCACTACAGAAGAAGAAGAGTTGGTTTTTATATCCCAATTTTCTCTACATTTAAGGAGTCTCAAATCAGCTTACAATTACCTTCCCTTCCTCTCCGCACAACAGACACCTTGTAAGGTAGGTGGGGCTGTGAGAGGGCGGAGAGAGAACTGTGACTGGCCCAAGGTCACCCAGCAGGCTTCGTGTGGAGGAGTGGGGGATCAAACCCAGTTCTATAGATTAGAGTCCACCACTCTTAACCACTACATCATAATGGGTCTATAGGGGCACAGGGGCAGCCTTAGTGATTTTGGTAGCAGGGGCCCCTCTCAGCATGGGGCCCAGGGCAGCTGCCGTTGTTGCCCACTGGCCAAGACTGTCCCTATATGGGCAATAACATCACCTTAAGGATACAATTATGGAAGGACCCACCAGGTTTCTCTGATGAATGGCACACTAGAGCAACCTTGAAACACCACCATTGTTCAGAAAGCATGGTCCCATTCCCAGTCCCTAAGAGGCTAGGCAAAGAGGAGAAGGAGAAGGCAGCAGGCCATATTATCTTGGCTGTTTTCTACTGCAAATAGGCTGCCTGTCTATTCTTTCAGAAGCTGCTTGAGAAAAAGCATATATATATATAACTTTCTGAGTGTAAAGTGAAAAAGTAGGCCCAATTTTAAATTAGGTGTCGAAAGTTCATAAAACACTGGGATAGACAGACAGGCTGACAAGCAGAGATGCCTAGAGATTATGCCTGGAGACCAACGAGGTTTTTAAATAGTACTCTAAAAAAAAAAAAAAAGACAAATACATTTCAGAATTGATGGCTCTTTTCGTGAAGGGGGGGGGGACAACCCTTCAAATGAACCCCAAACCACAAGAGCAGTTTCAGCTTTGTTCCGGCGAGGTCCACTTGACTTAATCTGCCTCGTTGGGTGGAAACCCACTAGGCATGCTGTTTCTCCTCCCCCAGCTGCATAGGAGTGGTACTTCTTGTGCAGCTTTAAGCCAGACATTCTCTGCTTCCATAAATACCCCCTGATGGTTGATTCACAGAGCAGCAGTGACACCTGCCTCAGAAGTCATTGTGCTCCTCCAGGCTTGAGGAATAATGTGACAACCATGGATGTCATAGAAGAAAGGGAGAAAAAGAGCAAATATGTTCCAGTATAAAAGGGACGGGGCTACAAATAGAACTGTCAGAGGAGGAAGAAAGGGAATGTGTTACGATGCTGCGGGAATGAAATGATGGCAACAGTAAAAGCACAGAAGACGCTCGAGAAAAATCTCAGCTGAGATGGCTTCTGTCGACCTCTGAATGGGCAGAAGAATGGTTTTCGGCTGCGAACGGCTAAGAGGAACTATTCATTAGAAGTAAACAGTTTGGGGACCATGGCAACGCTACATGGGTGTGTATCAGCACAAATCTATTCCCGAGCGGTACAAAAGGTGAAGTCGGGCAGTCTGTTTTTGTGCTGTGCGGCAGAACTGAGTGCTGCCAGTTGCCCCCTTCTTCCTGCATCTGATGAAGTTGGCCTTGGCTCACAGGAGCTCCTGCCACAATAAATCTGATAGCCTTTGACCTGCTGTAAGTCTCTTTGTTAAAGAGGCACATCTTTTCGCTTCAGAGGGCCTTTCAGTCAACAGGATTTAGTTAAGTGGTCCAAGTACTAGCTGGAGAGCTCCTGCTATTACAACTGATCTCCAGCCAATAGAGATCACCTGGAGAAAATGGCTACTTTGGCAATTGCACTCAATGGCATTGAAGTCCCTCCCATCCCCAAACCCCACCCTCCTCAGGCTCCACTCCAAAAACCTCCTGCTGGTGGCGAACAGGGACCTGGCAACCCTATGTAACTACTTAGAGCCCTGGCCTGGCCCGTGAACGCACCAGCAACTCACCTCGCTATTTAGACGTGCCCAGTACACAAGCATCCAACACGACTTTAAATTTCTGTTCCCACCACGCTGCCTTTCTCCGCTGCATTTGATAAGCCAGGATCAAATGAAGACCGGTGCGCTCCCACACATGCCCAGGCAGCGCTTGAAGCAAGGACGGCGATTGGTCCAGCGTCAGTTAGGGAGGCGGGGGAAGTGGTGGGGTGGGCTGGCAGCAGGAGGTGGATTGAACACAGATTGCATGTTCGCACTTTAAGGCTCCGGGTGAGGAAGACGTTTCATTTTATTAATTCGCCGTATAAGCGGATGCCCTTAATGCGGAGAAATTGTGCTCTGGGGACGTCTCTGGAATCCTTCGGTTGAGATGAAGTGCGAATATGGAAGGAAAGCCCGCAGAAATCGGAGCTGCCACCGCACAGTGCGGACTGGATGGGCCAGGTTAGCATGACCTTGTCAGATCTCAGAAGCTCAACAGAGTTGGTTAGTATTTGGATGGGAGACCACCAAGGAAGTCCAGTGTCGCAATGCAGAGGCAGGCAATGACAAGCCACCTCTGAACGTCTCTTGCCTTGTAAACTTTACAAGGTTGCCGTACGTTGGCTGCTACTTGATGGTACTTTCCACCAGCACCACCTACTTAGGAGGGCATTGTTTAGTATGGGATTTTAACTCTTGAGTTGATGGTGCTTTACTGAATATGTTGTAAATTGCCTTGAGAAGCATTTTGTTGTAGGGCTGTCAACCTCCAGGTAGGACCTGGAGTCCCCTGGAATTACAACTAATCTTCAGACTATTGATATTAGTTCCCCTGTGGGAAATGGCAGCACTGGAGGGTGGACTGTATGGCATCGCATGCCTGCTGGGTCCCATCACCTTCCCAGCTTTTGCCCTTCCCAGGCACCACTTCCAAATATCCAAGACTTTTCCAAGCTGAAGCCCGCACCCCAGATTGATTGGAAGGGGTCTGTAAGTAAGAGCAATGAATAAATATTTTGTTATTTTGGCTGCAGCAGACTAACATAGCTGTGTGTGTTAAGTGCCGTCAAGTCGCTTCCGACTCATGGCGGAATGAAAGTCCTCCAAAATGTCCTGTCTTTGACAGCCTTGCTCAGATCTTGCAAATTGAAGGCTGTGGCTTCCTTTATTGAGTCAATCCATCTCTTGTTGGGTCTTCTTCTTTTCCTGCTGCCCTCAACTTTTCCTAGCATGACTGTCTTTTCCAGTGACTCTTGTCGTCTAGTGACGTGACCAAAATATGATAGCCTCAGTTTAGTCATTTTAGCTTCTAGGGTCATTTCAAGCTTGATTTGATCTATAACACACTGATTTGTTTATTTGGCAATCCACGGAATCCATAACACTCTCCTCCAACACCACATTTCAAAGGAATTTATTTTCTTCCTATCAGCTTTCTTCACTGTCCAGCTTTCACACACATACATAGTAATAGGGAATACTATGGCATGAATTAATCTAGTCTTGGTGGCCAGTGACACATCCTTACACTTCAAAATCTTTTCTAGCTCCTTCATGGCTGCCCTTCCCAGTCTCAATCTCCTTCTGATTTCTTCGCTGCAGTCTCCCTTTTGGTTGATGGTGGAGCCAAGGAATAGAAAGTCTTGAACAATTTTAATTTCCTCATTGTCAACCTTAAAGTTGTGTAATTCTCCTGTAGTCATTACTTTTGTTTTCTTGATGTTCAGCTGTAGTCCTGCTTTGGCACTTTCTCTTTTACCTTTCAGCAGTAGTCTTTTCAAATCTTCACTATTTTTTGCCAATAATGTAGTGTCATTGGCATATCTCACATTATTAATGTTCCTCCCTCCAATTTTCACTCCACATTCATCTAAATCTAATCCAGATTTATATGTTCTGCATATAGATTGAAGAGATAGGGAGATAAAATACATCCTTGTCTGACATCTTTACCAATGGAAACCATTCCGTTTCTCCATATTCTGTTCTAACTGTGGCCTCTTGTCCAGAGTACAGGTTGCGCATCAAAACAATCAGATGTAGTGGCACACCCATTTCCTTTAAAACCAGCCATAGCTTTTCGTGATCCACACAGTCAAAAGCTTTGCTGTAATCTATGAAACACAAGCTGATTTTCTTCTGAAATTCTCTCGTATGCTCCAGTAACCAGCGTATATTTGCAATATGATCTCTAGTGCCTTTTCCTTTTCTGAAACCAGCTTGAACATCAGGCATTTCTCGTTTCATATATGGTAACAGCCTTTGCTGTAAGATTTTGAGCATCACTTTACTTGCGTGAGAAATTAATGCAATGATCTGATAATTGCTGCGATCTTTGATGTCTCCTTTCTTGGGAACTGGAATGTAAATGGTCTTTTCCAGTCTGTGGGCCATTGTTTTGTTTTCCATATCTGTTGGCATATTCTTGTCAAGATATTGATGGACTCCGTTTCTGTGGCTTGGAATAGCTCTATTGATATCCCATCTACTCCTGGTGATTTGTTTCTTCCGATTCCTCTCAATGCAGCTTTCACTTCACTTTCTAAAACTGTAGGTTCTTCTTCAAAAGATTCTTCTTGGAAAGAATCTTTTATCCTTTCATCTCTTCTGTATAGTTCTTCATTGTATTGTTCCCACCTTTTCTTTATTTTGTCCTGTTCAGTTAATGTATTTCCATGCTGATCTTTCAGCATGCCTAACCGTGCTTTAAATTTCCCTTTGATTTCTTGGATCTTGTGGAACAGATCTCTTGTTCTTCCTTTTTTGTTGTTCTCTTCTATTTCTTTGCACTGGTTATTATAATAGGTCTCTGTGTCTCTACGTGCGAGTCGCTGGAACGTTGCACTTAGACTTTTGATTCTATTTCTGTCACCTTCTACTTTTGCTTCTCGTCTATCTCTGGCAATTTTAAGAGTTTTCTCAGACATCCATCGAGGTTTTTCTTTTCTTTTGGCTACAGGAATAGTCTTTGCACATTCTTCCTTGATAATATCTCTAGTTTCCACCCATAGTTCTTCAGGTTTACATTCACTTGAACTCAGTAATGCAAATCTGTTCCTTACATGGTCTTTAAACTCTTCCGGAATATTGCTTAGATTGTATTTTGGTGCTATGAATGTTTTGGTGTTATTTCTTAAGCTATGTTAGCTAAGCTCTGAAATTAGCCTCATAGTGAGAGCTGGGATGATAGCAGCCAATAGAGGTGGCAGTATAGGGTTTTTGTTTCGTTTGTTCATTTCATTGTTTATTGTGTTTCATTGACTATTCCATGTATTCATTTTCATTTGTATTCATTTCCAGTATTAATGACACCTTCTTTTCCTCCTTTGCCCTCCCAACCCGCACTTACTGTGCCACAGGCTGGAGTGGTCTCTGATTTTTGCACTGTGGCTCTCCAAGTAGGCTGGGGCTGGCTTTCTGGCCATCCATCCAACCAAAAGGGGATGGAATAGATGAAGATGCCTTATCCTGCATCCAGTCATTGGTCATTGGGAACTGTATACCCAGACTGTCAATGGTGCTCCTGCGTCTTAGGCAGAGGTCCTCATATCAACTATTACCAGACCCTTGTAACTGGAGATGCTCGGGATTGAACCTGGGACCTTCTGTATGAATAGCAGATGTTCTACCACTGAGCCACAGCCCTTCCACAATGACCTTCTCCCTCCACCCCAACAGAAAGATCAGTCTTGGAGCATCGGATGCTATTTTTGGTGTGTCTGAGGTATGGCAATGGCAACTCAGCGCACTCTCATTTAGGCAGGCACCTTCAGGGGTACATTCTGTATGGCAAACTCAAAGAAAAAAGTATCTGAAGCACTTGGGGAAGGCAGGAGGGAGATAGTCTCCATCATCTTCAATAGCAGCTCAAGCGTGCAGTGCAGTAAATGAAGTTGAGGGGAGAGGAGGAGGAGGAGGAGGAGGAGAGAACATAGAAGCAGGGAGTGAGGGAAGGATATTCATAAAGATTGGTTATGCACTGGTGTGGACTGCAGTATGTTTGCCAGTTGTGATCAGCACAATTGAAGATTTGGGAAACTGTTCGCATGTGGGTTCAAACAGTTTGCATATGTTAATTCATGCAAAAAAATACCACAGTTGCAAATTCACTATCACATGTAGCTTTCCCTTTTCTTCCCCTCCCTATTCTTAAAGTGAACAAGACATTAACACGTTACTTATTTACAGTTGTAGGTTTCCCCTTGTGTCCTTTTCTCTGCCTGACTCAGTGCTTGTTAATGACAAAGGCAGGCAGTGTGGATCAATTAGCATATGTATGTTCTTGCACTGCTTGATAGGAATTGTAGTTTTTTCCTGACCGGCTCAGCTGCCAAGCCGTTTTTTGTTAAAACTTGATGGAGTAACAAAAGAGATATCTTGGGACCTTTTCCTTAGCGTTTCACACACACATTATTCAGTCTTTATTAAAAGGAAAGGCAGTTGAATTTTTCCAACTATGAAATTTTATTAATTGGAAAAAAAGAAACTATTGAGTCTATGACTCGCTCATTTTGAAGCTATATTCTGAATCTGTCCAAAACTGACTGCTTTCAGGTATGTATCAGTGTCTATTAGATGATCCTCTGTTAATGAAAAGTAACACCTTTAAGAAATGGCAAACACTTACATGTGAATTGATAACAGACAATGATTGGCAGGTACTTTTAACTTCTTCAGCAGCATCTGCTGTAAATATGAGGATGAAAGAAAACTTTTATAAAATTCTGTACCGATGACACTTAACTCCTCTGAAGCTTAATTGGATGTTTCATACAAACCAGTTTGTGTGCTGAAAATGTGGCTATGAAGATGCAGAATTTGGACACAGGTTTTGGTCATGACCTGTATTAAAGAAGTTCTGGAATGTTATTCTTAGAGCAACAAAATGTATAATGGGGTACACATTAACAAATGATGCAAAATTACTATTGGGGCTTTCGTAAAAGATGTACAGAAAGTGCACAAACGAATGGTTCTTGATTTTATGACTGCAGCCAAAATATTATTAGTCCAAAATTGGAAAAGGTGGAGACTTTAAATATTAAATCTTGGATAAATAAAGTTATGCAGCCTAACTGAACTGGTTAAGAGATTGAAGGGCTAAGCAGGCCTGTTTTTCAGAGAGCTGGAAGCCTTCTTTGTTTTGGGGAGAAGCAACTACATTTAAATTTTAATATATTTAAATGTGCAAGTTTCTTCCATAACATAAAGTGTCATAAGGAATGGAGCCTGAAAGATGTTTTAGAGCTGTTTAGGTGAGCAGGGAGTAGTGATTCTGGTATTTTTAGTTCAGGTTATATCAATTAAGTTGGTTTCAAGAATTAATGATTCAGCAATAAAGTTAATTGTCTAGTAATTATGACGATTATGCATTTTATAGTTTGCTTATTTAATTAGGGTTGCCAGGTCCCTCTTGGCCACTGGCAGGAAGTTTTTGGGGTGGAGCCTGAGGAGGGCGGGGTTTGGGTTGGGAGGGACTTAAATGCCATAGAGTCCAATCGCCAAAGCAACCATTTTCTCCAGGGGTAGTTATCCAGGCTAGCCTGATCTCGTCAGATCTCAGAAACTAAGCAGGGTCAGCCCTGGTTAGTATTTGGATGGGAGACCACCAAGGAATACCAGGCTTGCTCTGCAGAGGAAGGCACTGGCAAACCACCGCTGTTAGTCTCTTGCCATGAAAACCCCAAAAGGGGTTGCCATAAGTCGGCTGCGACTTGACGGCACTTTATACACACACACAGTTATCTCTATCACCTGGAGATCAGTTGTAATAGCAGGAGATCTCCAACTAGTACCTGGATGATGGCAACCCTATATTTCATTGATTTTTGATAATATGTTTGTTTACTTATAGTCTATTAATCTTGCTGAATATATTATAGAATATGTAATCTTGTACAACTTGTCATGACTTGTAAATCACATGAAACAACAATTATATCTCCTTTACTGGTCTGGGTATTGGCTTATTCTGGGTTTACCAAAAAAAATCAAGCCCAATAAACCTGAACCCAAAATTTACTGATTTTTTTTTTTTTTTGCACGACCCTACTTGGAAGCTAAGCAGGGTCGGTACTTGGAAGGGAGACCTCCAAGGAAAACTCTGCAGAGGAAGGCAATGGCAAATGACCTCTGCTTATCACCTGCCTTGAAAACCCCTTGCTGGGGTTGCTATAAGTCAGCTGCAACTTGACTGCAGTTTACACATATGGTATATCGGTGTCCTGATAGGGGCTTTAAAATTCTCATAGGGGACATAGGGAGGGGTAGCAGATCCTCAAGTGATGCACGTCTCCTAATTCTGATTGGAATGGCTCTCTTCCCCTTGCATTCCAATACTACTTTGTCTTGTTAAATTGCTGTACTCAAGCAGGTAGAATTAAAAAAATCAAATGAGAAAGGGACTTAAAAAATGAGACTTAAAAATCAAGTGATTCCTGATCCTTCAGCCTGGGTTTAGGAATATGCAAAATTTCCTCCGAGAAATTTCTCTAGTTTTACTGAAAACATTGTAGCTTCCTTCAAAGGCTGCAGATCTGAGAAGGGGCTTGTCAAATTTTGCTTTACATGAAACTGGGTAGTGTAAATGTCAAGGTTCTCTTTAACCTCTTGTGGTCTCTTAAAAATGTGTCAGATATTTCCTCTTGAACCTTCAAATTCACTTTGAGCTTTGCTTTACACAAAATTTGGTGCAGGGATGTGATGAACCTCCCT
This sequence comes from Euleptes europaea, assembly GCF_029931775.1. NCBI lineage: Eukaryota > Metazoa > Chordata > Lepidosauria > Squamata > Sphaerodactylidae > Euleptes > Euleptes europaea. Next base: position 99,889,443 of record NC_079316.1, on the reverse strand, counting down.
AAGATCCTTCTGGTTTTGACTCCCCATGAAATTTCTCAAATGTTTTACTTGAGGAAGATCTATCAAAGTGACTTTAAATCATTCCTTAGGTAGCAGCTCTTAACTGGAACAAAACACTGCTTTCGTTCATGTAGCAACAGAACAGAAACATTTCCAGTTTAGTTCAGAAGCTGTGAACCCTGTTCCTTCTCTCCTCTTGATGCTTGTTACCATTCAAATGAGCCATACCCCAACCAATAAATCCCAGTGCTAGGAAGGGCCATTGGTCCTTCAGCTTTGATCAAGGAATGTAACAGTAAGGTGCTCTTTTCCTGCAGTGGAATAATAACTTATGTGATGCTGTTTCATGTGATTCTTGAGAGACTGTCATTTCAGATATAGTAGAATCTCATAAACAAGAGAAGGGGCTGGGGAGGTGAGGTACAAAAAGGAATAAAAGGAATTTCACCAAATGCCCACAAGAGTCAGGTTGTTTCCCCCTCGCCCAGATAGCCCAGGCTAGCCTGATCTTATCAGATCTCAGAAGCTAAGCAGGAGGATCAGCCTTGGTTAGTACTTGGATGGGAGACAACCAAGGAAGTCCAGAGTTGTTTCACAGACAATGGCAAACAACCTCTGCTTGTCTCTTGCCTTGAAAACCCTACAAGGTTGCCATAAGTTGTCTGTGAGCAGCCTGATGGCCAAAAATGTGTTATTTTCCAGGGATGGCAAGTCTTCAGTAACATGTCAGAAATATCATTGACCTTTCAATGTGCACATCTTTAGCACACTTTGCAGCAATTTGGATGATGGGTCTTGTAAAGGGTTGCCATCCTCTAGGTAGTAGCTGGAGATTTCCTGATATTACTGCTATTACTAGCTGGAGATCTCCTGCTATTACAACTTATCTCCAGCCGATAGAGATCACATGAACACGTGAAGCTGCCTTATACTGAATCAGACCCTTGGTCCATCAGAGTCAGTATTGTCTACTCAGACCGGCAGCGGCTCAGACCAGCAGCGGCTCTCTCAGTTCACCTGGAGAAAATGGCAGCTTTGGCAATTGGACTCTATGACATTGAAGTCCCTCCCCTTCCCAAACCCTGCTCTCCTTAGGCTCTGCCTGAAAAACCTCCCACTGGTGGTGAAGAGGGACCTGGCAACCCTAGTCTTGTATGTGCTTCTCTTCATTGTTTGTGTTTTCGTACCCAAAATGTGGCAGCTGAATATGTGAGTTGACTAGAGCTACCTGGACACCTGCCAGTTCGGCTCACATCCTGCTTGCCTGTTATGAGCAGGGAGCCAATAGTTTGGCGAGCAGTTCAGATTCCATGCAAGCGGCTTGAGCCTATTTGCCAAATTATTCTCTGCCTAGGCTCTGCTAGCAGTTGCCTACATGAGAGCTGGTGTGGTGTAGTAGCTACAGTGTCAGACTAGAATCTGTGAGTCCAGATTTGAAACCCAACTCTGCCGCGGAAGCTTGCTTGGTGACCGTGGGCCTGTTGCTTTCTCTCTTGCAGCCTAACTTACATCACAGGGTCGTTTTCTGTGGATAAGATAAAGGAGGGGAAATGCTATTGTAAGCCACTTTGGGCCCCATTATTGATAGGGTTGCCAACCTCCAGGTGGTGGCTGGAGATCTCCCACTATTATGACTGATCTCCAGGTGACAAAGATCAGTTCCCCTGGAGAAAATGGCTGCTTTGGCAATTGGGCTCTATGGCATTGAAGTCCCTCCTCTCCCAAAACCCTGCCCTTCTCAGGCTCCACCCAAAAAAAAACTCCGGCTGGTGGCAAAGAGGGACCTGGAAACCCTAATTATTGATGAGGGTTCAATGTGGGAACTTCCATTACTCACAAACCTTAGGATCTGAACCATCTATTTTCTTTATTTGTCTTAAACAAAGTGTTGCTTCATGGGTCTGCTGATTTGACTTTCCAGTCCTAGTTGCTTAGGAAGAATACCACACAAACCATTCTGTCTGTGTGGGTATTTTGGTTTGGTTTGGTTGGCAGTATCTTCTGAGAGGCTAAAAGGGTATTCCTTGACATTCTGTTTACTTACTTCGCATGTGAGAGCTTGGAAACACTGATGCTGTATTAAGGGAAGGCAACATCTATCTCTTTGAGAGGCAGGTTAGTTTCACTTGGTATTGGTACCTCCATAGGCAGACTTCTCACTGAGATAGTAAATCTGTATCTTGTAAAGTTCATATAGAGCCACAATCATCGATGGATACCGCCGTTTCAGATCCACAGCAGTGGAAATCTTTCTTCAGTCCTTAATACAAAAGTGCTGTTACATATTCATCATTCCTTCCCACACAGGGTAAGTATAAGCAATTACAATCAGACGTCAGTAAAGTACATCACATAGTGCAACGGCCGTATCCATCGATGATTGTGGCTCTATATGAACTTTACACAAGGATTACAATATTAGCATTCATTTGGTACTCAGTTGAGACCTTTGGAACTTCCTCTATATATTTTTGGTACTCAGTTGAGACCTTTGGAAATTTCTCTACATTTTTTGTGTGAACTGTACATACTGTATATAATTGTGTTGTGTATATGTCACGTATATGGTCTATGTTTCACCTCAGTAGCTTATAAATATTTGCACTTTGTGTATATACAGTTTCCTGTACTGATTAGACTTTGGCTGATCACTATTGCCCACTGTCTGCTGCCAGCTTTGGCTCTGAACCTGGTATCTCGTCTTTTGTTTAGGGGTGTGCTGAAATCACTGCTTTTATCATGACCCCTTCAGTTTTGGCAATTTTTGACTGAGTGGGGCTGTAGACATGCCTCCCAAAAAGGTCATGCCTCAAAAGCATGGCCTATGCTATGCATTATCTAGATGATTTTTTGTTTGTTGGCCTAGCAGCAGATGACACTTGTGAACAACTTTTAGCCTCTTTTCAATCCTTGGCTAAGGACTTGGGTGTCCCTCTTGCCCGCGAGAAAACCAAGGGTTTTCAAAAACCAAGGGTTTTCAAAAACCCAAGGGTTTTCAAAAACCATCTAGGCTGGTTTTTCTTGGAATCGAAATAGATTCAGTTGCCAGCACCTCGCGCCTGCCTGAGGATAAACCTTTGGCCTTGTAGGCACTGCTTACACTCCTTCTGAACAAGGAAAAATGCATTAAGGGAGATGCAATCAGTAGTCGGCCACTTAAAGTTTGCACGTTGGGTGGTGGCCCCGAGGCAGGCCTCCTGCACTCGTTTGGCCAGAGCTACCTCAGGGGTCAGGGCTCCTCACCATCAAATCTGCCTCACCAAGGGACTGAAGCAAGACCTAGTTACCTGGCTGATCTTCTTGAGAGAGTTCAATGGGATTACTTTTTGGCAGGAGCCCCTGGAGTTAAGCCACAATCTACAGGTTCAGTCTGATGCCTCAGGGAGTGTTGGTTTTGGCCTGTTTTTAAGGGCTGGTGGTGCACACAGAGGTGGTCTAGTCAGTGGTCAGGAACCGGAATTGTTAGAGATCTAACTTTCCTTAAGCTCTTCCTGTTGGTTGTGGCCGTCACCATCTGGCAGGCCCATTTCAGGAATAAGCTGTTCGCTTTTGGTGCGACAATCAAGCATTGTTTGGGGTCATCAACAAGCAGACGTCAACAAGCAGATGTAAAAAAAAAAAAAAACATTATACCCTTAAACAGTTCCTGAGGCAATGAGGTGTTATGCTAGAGATGCCAGAGATAAAAAATGGGTGATTGAAATAAGTGATTGAAAGAGCGGATTGCTTTTCCAGGGTTTGGGACCAAAAGGGTAGGATAGTTTTGATGGTTCGTAAATGTAAATGCCTGGACTATTTGGATGCAGATTTGGTGGGAAATGGTCTGCTCGGAGAGGTAATACAATGGGCTCTAACTAGTTCCTTCTTTGTGAAGCTGGGCACACCTTTTGGCCCGGGGGGGGGGAGTCAATTGTCAACCCCTTCCTTCCCAGGCTTGAAAACAACAAGACAGATCCCAAAACTCTGAGAGGTATCCATTTTGGGGGAGCAGTTCCCTGCTCTGAGGCCAACCTTAGAGAACCCCCCCACACACACACACCTTAGCTCCATGAAATCCTTTAAGGGGAGGAATGGTCCAATTGCTACTACAACCTTCAACATTCAGAACTGTCCTGTCAGCAAGTCCCACCACTTTAAACGATGACACATTCTCCACATCTTTGATTTCTAGGGTGACAATGAAAAGGGGAAGGATGCCTTGTATCACCCCTCAAGGGTAATTCCATCTGAGTCCCATGGTTGCTGAAATCCTCAGGGTAGCTTTTGGAATGATTGCCCACACAGAGAGACATGTTGCTTGTCTGTGAAGACATTTCATAAGAATGTATCATGCATACAATTTACCCAAAGCCAATCGTGGCAAGTGTGCATGGTTTCCTTCATAGGTCATCATATTGGTTTTGAACAGGCTGTGTGATGAACACATTGTTCCCATATTACCAAAAATGTGGCAAACCATTTCAGAGTAATAAATCTATTTTGGCTTTTCACATGCAACGTTTCACAGCTTTAGGTCCCTGCTTAGTTAGCAGCGGAGGTCAATGTTCTAAATGATATCTGCCTAAATTACCACCCACCAAGCCAAAGTAACCACTAGGGGCTCAATTAAATTTGGGTTTCTTTTTTTGCTGACTAACTGGGATTGCACCTTGCAGGCCACAATACAACATCTGCAGACACTGTCAGGGACCCCTTGCTAGGGCTGAGCCTGGCAACTGATAGAAGCTTTGGGGCAGGAAAATTGGGGGGGGGGCATGACTTCACCTGAATCGCTATGTCACCGCTATGTCACTTCTGGGGGAAACTTGCAAGTGATGTAGTGTATCTCTAGGAATCACTTTTCCGGTGATTCCTAGAGCTACACTACATCACTTCTGGCTTTTCCCTGAAAGTGACATAGCAATACAGCCAAAGACACTGTTCTTTTTCCCCATGATTTTTTTTCTCCCATTACTACTTGGCAGCGGACAAGACAGGCTGCCTTGCAGCACTAACCCTTGCATTACCAAGTGTGCAGTGTGTACTACCAATCATAGCTGAACCCGCCCACGATATCATGACAACATTTTATTTAATTGTGTTGACTGCTGCAGGGAACAGGGTCAGCCCCTGCCCGACAGGCAGATCAGCAGAGATGGATGGATTTCTCATTCAAACTGGAAATCCAAAGGCACGTGCAACTCTAACATTTCTGTCTCTACATTCATTCGCGCACTCGGCATTCAAAATGCACCCCAAACCACAAAGATCTCTTTCATTGGAGCTAGCCAAGTCAGTATGAATGGATACTGACACCTTTTCCCAAGGAGCTACATGCCCCATTTTTTTAATCCCAATTAAACAAAGTTTATCGTGCACCCACCAGCTTAAGCAGTAGGGTTGCCAACCTCCAGGTAGTTATCAAACAACAATTGAGTGCCTAAAGTGTAGTTATACAATCACAAAAGCACTACTGGCAATAAGATACTACACAAGCATAAGAATGCCAAGTGAGTATATTTCCAAGGAACAACAAAGCATTCCAAAGTTACAAAGTGCAATATTCCAATAATTTCCTATGTTCAATAAATAGCAAAAAGTGCAAAGTTCATAGTTGCCAATATAATGGGCCTCCGGTAAGTTCTCCCATTTCGCAGCAGCTTCTTCAATACGGCAATTCTATGGTATTAATTCTTGGAACATATGTTCTGAAATACACATATGTATGCCATTACAATAAATAACTATTGTAAATATTGCACAAAACCATACACTTATATCATAACGCTGAAGCAGAATCATACAAAATCATACAAATATTAATTAAGTCCAACCATAAATATATATTAGAATTAACAAGCAACATACCCTTTCAACAGTGTATAACCTCTTATATCAATGGATGGCTTGCTGAGTCACCTAACCTAATGCGACTCCTCCTCTCATTTAAACTGTATTGCCTAACTCACACTACCTCTTCATTTAAAGCTATAGTGTTCAATTTATAAAAAACTGGAAAAGTCTAAGTTAGTATTTAAGCCATTTGGCGAAATCGTCCGGAGAAGAAAGATAAATCTGGATTCTTGTTGACTTAAAATACGGTCAATGTTATGAATTTGATGAGATTTACCTGCAAATTTCCACACTACAAAGAACTGCATTTCGTGGTCCTGGTGCTTCATAGACTTGTAATGCGCGGTGAGCGGTGCCTCCATGTTGCTATTGTGTATTCCCGACCTATGTTGCCAATTTTTAATTTGATAGGTCTTTTCGTTTTCCCCACATAAAGTAAACAGCAAGGACAGCGAATTAAATAAATAACAAACTTGCTGTTACAATTGCTGAAATGATTTATTTTAAATGTGAATCCTGTGCGTGGGTCTTTGAATTCTTTCACCAGCAATGCACACGCTATGCAACTGCTACAGCCGAAATGTCCTAGTGCTAGTTCTGTTGTCTGTGTTCTGCCTACGTCTGAGTGCACTAGTTGATCTTTGAGCGACCAAGTCCTACTTAATCCAAATCTCAGAGGTGCTGAGCAACCTGGAATCTCACTGACTAATTTCCAATGTTTTTTTTATGATGTTTTGAATCTTAGTTGATAACGGAGAGAATTGCAGGGCTGTTGATATGCTAGGAAATGATTGCTGTCTGTGCTGCTCTTTAAATAAATCCGCTGTATTTCTGTTATCCGCCCGTGATTTAGAGCTTTCAATAATATTTCTTGGAAAAGCTCTTCTCATTAAAGTTTGACTTAAACTCCGTGCCTCCTGCTGATAATCTCTATCTTTTGTTGAGTTGCATTTCAAGTGCAAAAACTGCCCATATGGCAAATTTCTTTTAAGGTGGTCCGGATGGTATGAGTCAAAGTGCAACAAAGCTCCTATGTCTGTTGGTTTTTTATAAGGTCTTATATCTAATGTCTGGTTGGTATCTGCTGTCGACAGAAGCAATCAATCCATCAGATTCCGCACTAGCCACCATGACCAAGACCAAAGAGCTGTCCAAGGATGTCAGGGACAAGATTGTAGACCTGCACAAGGCTGGACTGGACTACAAGACTATTTCCAAGCAGCTTGGTGAGAAGGTGACAACCCTAACCCTAACCCTAACTGTCAACCTCCCTTGGTCTGGGGCTCCATGCAAGATCTCATCTCGTGGAGTTGCAATGATCATGAGAACGGTGATGAAGCAGCCCAGAACTACACGGGGGGAACTTGTCAATGATCTCAGGGCAGCTGGGACCATAGTCACCATGAAAACAGTTGGTAACACACTACGCCGTGAAGGACTGAGATCTTGCAGAGCCCGCAAGGTCCCCTTGCTCAAGACAGCACATGTACAGGCCCGTCTGCAGTTTGCCAATGCACATCTGAATGACCCAGAGGAGAACTGGGTGAAAGTGTTGTGGTCAGATGAGATCAAAATCAAGCCCTTTGGCATCAACTCAACTCGCCGCATTTGGAGGAGGAGGAATGCTGCCTACGACCCCAAAAACACCATCCCCACCATCAAACATGGAGGGGGACATATTATGCTTTGGCGGTGTTTTTCTGCTAAGGGGACAGGACACCTTCACCGCATCGAAGGGACGATGGACGAGACCATGTATCGTCAAACCTTGGGTGAGCACCTCCTTCCCTCAGCCAGGGCATTGAAAATGGGTCGAGGAGGGGTATTCCAGCATGACAATGACCCAAAACACACGGCCAAGGCAACAAAGGAGTGGCTCAAGAAGAAGCACATTAAGGTCCTGGAGTGGCCTAGCCAGTCTCCAGACCTTAATCCCATCGAAAATCTGTGGAGGGAGCTGAAGGTTCGAGTAGCTACACATCAGCCTCGAAATCTTACTGACTTGGAGAGGATCTGCAAAGAGGAGTGGGACAAAATACCTTCTGAGATGTGTGCAAACCTGGTGGCCACCTACAAGAAACGTCTGACCTCTGTAATTGCCAACAAGAGTTTTGCCACCAAGTACTAAGTCATCTTATTTCACTCATTATAATGCACATCAATCTCTGACTTTTGTCTTCTAGATTTCTGGGGTTTTTCCTGTTGTTCTGACTCTCACAGCTACAATAAACCTACCATTAAAATTATGGACTGGTTGTTTCTTCGTCAGAGGGCAAACGGGCAAATTCAGCAGGGGATCAAATACTTTTCCCCCTCACTGTATATATTTATGGTTGGACTTAATTAATATTTGTATGATTTTGTATGATTCTGCTTCAGCATTATGATATAAGTGTATGGTTTTGTGCAATATTTACAATGGTTATTTATTGTAATGGCATACATATGTGTATTTCAGAACATATGTTCCAAGAATTAATATCATAGAATTGCCGTATTGAAGAAGCTGCTGCGAAATGGGAGAACTTACCGGAGGCCCATTATATTGGCAACTATGAACTTTGCACTTTTTGCTATTTATTGAACATAGGAAATTATTGGAATATTGCACTTTGTAACTTTGGAATGCTTTGTTGTTCCTTGGGAATATATTCACTTGGCATTCTTATGCTTGTGTAGTATCTTATTGCCAGTAGTGCTTTTGTGATTGTATAACTACACTTGGAGCACTCAATTGTTGTTTGATTGCTAAACCTCCAGGTAGTAACTGGAGATCTCCTGCTATTACAACTGATCTCCAGCTGATAGAGATCAGTTCACCTGGAGAAAATGGCGGCTTTGGCAATTGCACTCTATGGCATTGAAGTCCCTCCCCTCCCCAAACCTCACCTTTCTCAGGCTCCGCCCCTCAAAACTCCAGGTATTTCCCAGCCCAGAGCTGGCAACCCTATTAAGCAGTCACCCTACACCCATTCGGCCCTGTGGGTAGTTCAAGTTGTAAAGATCTCTTTGGAAACAAATGCAATCACCCAACTGTGTAGAAAGCAAAGGAACATTGGTCCTTGTTAGAAGAGATGTACTGAAACAGTTTTGAATACTTTGGGCCTGGTGTAATCTCTTCCAGGCTAAAATAGACCTGGGAAGGATTATTATGTACTGATGGTGGCATTATGCTCCATTTCCCTGCTTCTTGTCTCATGCATAATGGGGGGCCTGAATGCACATCTTTCTCCATGAAATACTCCCAAAGAAGAAGGCTCCTTCTCAGTTTTTCACAATGATCGTATCCTCAGCCGCAGGGGCTGAGGTGGTAAGTGGCTCCTAGTTATAGTGTCATTAGAAAGCTATAAGGCTCTTAATTTATACTCCTAATCAGTGAGCAAACTGACAAACCAAGGACTATCCTCAAGGTTTTATCCTGCCTGTTCTCACACTCCTGAGACCTTTGCTACCACATGCACAAAGTATTTGTTTCCTTGGAAACAAAGACATACACATTAGGCTCAAATCATGTTTGTAGAGCAGAGGGGCTCTTAAGTGCCTGATGAGAGAGAAATGTCTTTCAGCTCATTGGGAAGGGAGTGCAACTGACAGCTAATTCATGGGATCACTGCCTGCATGAAGGATTAGCAGCTGTTGGCCCTGGAGCCAAATGTGAACAATACTAGCTCTACCTCCAATTACCATTTCAGTGGAGAGCGCGGTGGCTGTGAAATTGGGCTTGCTGACAGTTATGGTTGCCAGCTGAGTGCTAACAACCAGTGGGAGTATTTAGGGGGAAGCAGCGTCGCACCACGTCACTTCTGGTTGATTATCCAGAAGTGACATCACAAAGCTAAAGGGATTCCTCAAATGCCCCTCGATGTGTTGCTGGCGTTACTCTTCGTTCCGAGTTTGGCCAAATGTCACTTGAAGCTAGGGTGTGGTTGGCCGCCTTTAAACTACACCTTAAACTGTGCTTTAGGACTGAGGGGTTCCTAGCTTCTCTGAAGCATGACCCTTTTAAATCCTCATGGCAAAAAATCTTAGATGAGAAACTGTCGTTGTTGGCCTTCTCGCAGGATATGTTATTAGAACTTGGGAAAACTGAAGCTTTTACCAAAATTAAAAAGCGCATTAAAGAGCTCGATTATAACAGCACTACTTTTCGTGCTCGTCGCGTCTGTTCATCCCAGTTCTTCGGAATACCCCCTCCACATGGTCTGCCTGCCTGTACATATTATCTGACAACTCTTCGTCTCTGTAGAGCTTTTTGCTTGGCTAGATTGAATGCTAACCCTTCTATGGTAATGCAGGGCAGAATTCTGAATATACCATACTCAGACATGATCTGACCTTGCTCTTCTGGCTCTATTGACTCATTAGCCCATGCCCTTTTGGAATGCCGCTTTTATGAGGAACTTCAATCGCACTATATTTCCCCCCTTTTAATATACAAATCCAATGCCTCTGTGACTGACATAATGCCTTTTTTACTAAGCGATAGGGACCCCAAGGCTACATTGTCAGTGGTAAGATTTGTTTCAGTCCTTATATCCCTCCAACACTAGATATATGCTGCTCAAGATCAATTGATCAAGGAGCTTCTAAGGGATGAAAGGAAAGGAAAGGAAAGGAAGGAATTCCTCAATCTGTATGGTAAAACATAAAGATTTGGGAAATTCCTAGAGTGCTGTGATATCACTTGTGGGTAAAACTGGAAGTGACATCATGACAGTGCATGATGTTGCATAATGCCCATTTTTGCTGGAGTGAAGATTGAAATGGGGCTTGGAGAGCAGGGCAGGAGACTATCCCCCCTCCAAGCAAATGGCATTGCTACTGACAGTCCACTTGGAGGGGGAAGGCCCAGCATATCTAGGGTTGCCAGGTCCTCCCTCGCTACTGGCAGGAGCTTTGTTGTGGTGGATCTGGGGGGGTGGTCCATGCATAACGTCACTTCTGGGTTTATCCTGGAAGTGACGGGAACATTCTAGCACATTCCTCCAAAAACTCTATGGTTTCCATCATCTTAGCACATTCCTCCAAAATCTCTATGGTTTCCATCACCGTAATTTCCAGGGTAAACCCAGAAGTGATGTTAAAGACCCCTCCCTTCAGTTGGCCTGCTTCCGCCCACTGGCCAGCTAAGAGGCAGTGGGCAGACCCCTTAGTTGGTGGGCAAGTGCCCACCTTTACCAGGCATCTGGCAACCCTAAGCATGTCCCTTCTGCCACTAAAGCTAGTTGCTGTTCATATCTTTTTATGGCTTGCTCTCTCTTTTTTCCCCACCAGGTAAACAGCTAACAAGAAAGGGTTGGTGGTGGAAAGTGCTATCAAATTGCTGCCAACTTATGCTGACCCCAAAGGTGTTTTCAAGGCAAGAGACCAAACAGAAATGGTTTGCAACTGCCTGCCTCTGTGTTGTGTCCCTGGTATTTCTTGGTGGTCTCCCATTCAAGTTCTAATCAGGGCCAACCCTGCTTAGCTTCCGAAATCTGATAAGATCAGGCTAGCCCACTGGCTAATCATCCTGGTCAGGGACAAGATAGGGTTGTCAAACTTTTATTGGCTCTTGCTCTTGTGCCTCTAATCATAGTTTAATTTATTGTCCTTAGTAGATGACAATATTTCTATGCCAGTTTTATTTTTGGTGGGGATAGCGACAGTTAACAACTGTACATTGTTAAGGAATTGGTAATTTGTGGGGTTGCCCTAAGAACACATGACCTTAATGAGTTCTACAGCAAAGCTTGGAAAGCACTGTACAAGATGTTTGTGTTGCTGTTCATAGTACAGTTGAGACCCCATACCCGAAATGGTCATCCAGAATAATAAACTATATACGGTCGGGTTAGACCAGAACATCTTTGGGAGATGGGACTGAGGAAAGCAAAATCACTGGTCCAACAGCAGCTCTTGGACATTGAAAGTCAAATCGAGCTGCCCTTACTGCCAAAGCTTTATAGTGCACTAAAACCATGGTCAAGAAATGCGGCAGCCCCTTATTTATCTAATATTACTCACACCAAATATAGATGGGCTTTTTCTAGAGCCCGCTTTGACGTCCTGTCTTCCTCTGTTTTAGATGGAAGGTTTCAACATCTGCCTATGGAGCTATGGAGCAAATACTATTTCCCCTCTGCTATCTCGTTTTAAGCATCTGAACATTTTTTTTTTGGGGGGGGTGTGCTTACAGAGTTAGCCTTGGTTAAACTATTGGTTGAGGATAACGAGGCTGCCGTATCCCATGCAATGGCAAAATTCTGCTTTCTAGCTACTAAGAAGGGAAACACACTCACAAGGAAGGAGGTGGATTAGTGGCCTTATATACACAGTACTAACTTATATTGCAGCTGAGGTACATACAATTTATATAGCTATACAGCTATCATTAGCTTATACATCCAATCAGGGTTTTTCGTTTCTGACTTTATACAATTTCATTTTTCTTGTTTCTCTTTTTATAACTACTGATTGCAATTTGTATATATGCTGGTCTTGGACTGTAACAATAGAGATTGGAGATTGTACAGTTGTTTTAAGCCATCCCTCATTCTCATTGTCTTTATCTGCAGTCCTAGAAATATTACACACAAGAGTTCCCTGGGTGAGGGTATGACCGTTCAACTGGTTTAAGCATGTGGTGGAGGTACGCTCTGAAGACCATGATGAAGTTTGTCAGAATAATGGTATTTGGTTCATCAAGTGACCATCATTTCATTTCCTAAGACTGGTCGGTATTGCACCGCCTGGAGGATTTATTTGCAGTTTTTATGTCAGTGGCTCTGGCCCCCACTGCATTTTTTTAAGTGGGGGGAGTTTCTTCTTCAGAAGGACACCAATGTAAAACTGCTGTGGGAAAAAGGACCTGGATGTAAGATTGCTTGTGTGTATGGCATTCACTTTTGTTGATCGCAGCCTACATGTATATTGGGGGGAAATGTCTTTTTCATTGCTTGCTTTGTTGAAAAAGTCACCACACTTCACTGCTTTCAATTACTTAAATTTGACCTTGCTTTGGAACAAAGGTTAGAGAGGTAACGTGCAGTAATATACGGGAATCGTCCCACCTTGGAGCACTAGAGGTTCTACGGTGATGTATTTAAATAGCACTCAGATTTAAGCATCTAGTAAAAGATTTCCTGTGGCAGTTGTCTCCTTATGATTAAGGCAAAACGAATGGCTTTGAAAGACGGTAGGCAGACAGGCTTAGAAAATGGTTCTCCATCTTGACACATGAAAAGAATTGCAAGGGGAATGATGCTTTATGCCGGCTTAGATCTTCTTCTGCTATTGTACATCAGCCTCGACTCTGAGGAAGCTCTCCTGGATACAGTGATTAGTTCTATCACCAGACCCATTAGAATCAATGACACCATACAGGGGGTTACAAATGTATTTAAATGCTCCAGTGGAGGAGACTGATATGTTCAGTAAGAACAGGATGAGTCCTTTGTTTCTAAGCAATAAGGACTTTTGGTGATAAGGTAAAATCCACCACCAATCAATGCAAGTAACCAATCTTTAGAAAAGAAAGGATGGGTGGCAATGATATTAAGGTTCCATCCACACGTCATTAGAAACCGAACAACATTTGTTCACAGCAGGCAATCCTAAGGACACTTTCCTGAGAGTAAGCCTCCTTGAATAGACCTGAGTAGGATTTTGAATAGACCACCTTAAGATGGCACTCGTAGTCTTGTGTCAAACTGGTACCTTCGTACCCTAAAAACTTTGTTCCCTGTAACAACAATTCACCATGCATCCACTTTGAATTGTACAAGAATTAATACAAGAGCTGATTTTTTGATGTTCATTCATCACTGAAAGATGCTACAAGCTGCCCTAATGTTTAGTTTCCAAAATAAAAACTACATGTTTGCCACTGGGGACATTTGGATGGGAGGCCACTGCTTTCCTGCCACTGTGGAGGGAAAAAAAGTTAAAAAAAATTAAAAAGGAAAAATGGGTGGGGGGAAGGGCCCCACTGAAAGCAGCAAAGCTGCACCACCAAAAAAAGGTAGCTCAGCCCCGCCCCAGCTCAAGGGGGCATTCCTGGAGTGAAAGGGGTTAGGAAGCTGCCCAAAAGCACTCCACCCCATGCCGGCGCAGCTGTTCTCTTCTAGAATTTAGTTCCCAGAGTGGCTGCACTGGCAGCAGGGACTGGCAGAGCTCTGGGGCTCCCGGAGTGGTTCCTCAGTGGAACAGGCTTCCTCAGGAGGTGGTAAGCTCTCCTTCCCTGGAGGTTTTTAAGCAGAGGCTCGATGGCCATCTGTGAGCAATGCTGATTCTATGACCTTAGGCAGATCATGAGGGAGGGCACCTTGGCCATCTTCTGGGCATGGAGTAGGGGGTCACTGTAGGTGTGTGGGGGGGTAGTTTTGAATTTCCTGCATTGTGCAGGAGGTTGGGCTAGATGACCCTGGTGGTCCCTTCTAACTCTCTGATTCTATGATCACTCAGGGCCATAGACTGCAAGGCTTGGGCTAAGATCCAATGGCCATGAGCTGTTTGGCTCTTGCCCTTCAGCTCATTCCAAAGGCTTGTGCCTCTGGCCATGCCAAGGCTAAATAGAGGACAACAGAAACTCAGCATAGCTCTCACGCAGCTGGCAAAAAGATGTTCCCAGCCCCCTTCCTCTGTTAAGATTCGAAGAATTTGTTCTCAAAGTGAGGCAGGTTATGTGATGACTGTACTAAAAAGTATAAATTCAAGTCCGCAGAAGTGCCAAGCTATGAAAACAGCAACCATATCTATATTGTTTACATTTCTCTTTGTATTAAGGTTCCAAGTCGACTTTCTGGAATTACTGTGGCAAACTGGGAATAATGATGTGTGAAAGAAGAAGCTCACGCCCAGAGTACTGAGCAAGGCAGAAGAAAGGCAAGGTTCCCTGTGTGATTTGGGCCTCCCTAGCCTACTTGCTCTGCATGACATCTGCAGAGGCACACTTGACTCTGGCCAGAAAAAAATGATGCCAATCAAACCCTGTGGATTTCCAGCTGAGGCAGAGACAGCGAGATCATGGAGGCATAGTGGTGAGGATGATCTTATCAGGCTTACTGACATTTGATGGAGAAGCAGATATAACACCAGATATTTATGCAGGCAATTTTGGCTTGAAAATTCAGAGTGAAGAGATTCATTTTAAGGCTCAGGAGGATACAGCAGAGTACCTGCCATTGAGCACTGGAGTCACAAAACTATAACGGAAGGAATTGCATCAGCGTCTCTATTTGGCCCCACACTGGTTTCTTGAGTATCTTTGGGCATGGGCACTAGCAATTGCCCTTTGCCTTTGGGAAACATTGCACAGTTCTAGAGAGGGTGAAGAGAGAAAGGACAAAGTAGGGTCATCAGTTGCCTTTAGAACACAGTGGAGGCATAGGATGCCACATGTGACCTCCATCTGCGGATACTGAAATCCATGGATTGGGACCACATGGATGCTATGCAGTTTAAAAAATATATTTCCTCCATGGGAACTAGGGTTACCAGCCTCCAGGTTAGGTATGGTTATCACCCTGAATTACAACTGATCTCCAGATGATAGAAAACCATCCCCCTAGAGAAAATGGCTGCTTTGGAGGGTGGACCGTATGGCATTATACCCTGCTGAGGTCACTTCCCTCCCCAGACCTCATCCTCCCAAGGCTGCACTCCCAGATCCCCAGGAATTTCCCAACCTGGAGCTGGTAACCCTAAGGAGGAAATGCTCTCTGTAGTTGGGAGATTGGTTGTGATTCCAAGAGATCTCCAGGCCCCACCTGGAGGTTGGCAACCCTAAAAGGAGAGAATGGCGCAGGAAAAGGGGAGAGGCTATGGGGGCTTTCAGGAAAGGGAAAGAGATGCACAGAAAGCATTTGGTCATTTGGAATGGGGTTTTATTTTTGGACTCCTGAGATAAATAAATATTGGGCAGTACTTTATGAATGCAATTCAGTCAGTCAATCAAAAATCAAAAGCTAAAGTGTGAGCAAATGGATTTGATTCTGGAAGTTCCTCCAGGGTAGAGGAACCAAGCAGGGATGTCCTTTATCACCCCTGCTCTTTGTCCTCTCATTAGAACTTTTGGCAATTGCCATAAAGACTAACAACAATATTAGAGGTCTAGAAACAGATGGTTAAATACACTAGATCAATATGTTTGCGAATGATGTGGTAATATTAACCATAAATCCTTCAGAAGCTTTACCAGCATTAATGAGAGAGATCCATGAGTATTGAGCAGTAGCAGGATTACATATTGATTATAAAAAATCTAGAGTGTTATATATATAAACATTAAACCCAAACTACAACATGAAATCCAAAATGACATAGGTATCCCAATATTTCATAAATCATTTAAATACTTGGGAGTAGCTATTCCAAAGAATTTGAATAAATGTCAGCAGTTACATTTCGTCCAGTGATACAACAAATAAGAAAAGATGTTAACAGGTGGTCCCAGGTATATTTGACAATCATGGGCAGAACCAGTGCTATAAAAAGGGTAGTGTTGCCAAAATTAAACTATTTATTTCAAACGCTCCCCCTAGTAATTGAATCAAAAGACTTGGCAAAGTGGCAAAAATACTAGTTTTATTTAATTAAGCAAAAGACCACAACTTACGAAGACTTTCAGCTCATTCCTGAGTGTGGTGGCTGAGTGGGCTTAGGAGGCGAACAGCCCTTCTACACCAGTGTTCATGCCACTTGCACCATGTAAACTGGCATGGATGCCAATGTAGTGCCACTTGTGGCGGCCCCCCAGAACTACCGCAGCAGCACAGCCCTTGAACACCGGCTCGGCCTCTCTTCGACATCCTGTCAACACAAGTGCTCATGCACTTATTCAACATCTTTATAAATGATTGGGATGAAGGAATAGAGGGGATGCAGATGATACTAAATTAGGAGGGGTAGCAAATATGGTAGAAGACAGAGCCAGGATACAGGATGATCTTGACAGGCTGGAGAATTGGGCTAAAACTAATAAAATGCTCTTCAACAAAGATAAATGTAAAAGTTCTGCATTTAGGTAGGAAAAATCAAATGCATAATTATAGGATGGGGGAGACTTGTCTCAGCAGTAGTGTGTGTGAAAAGGATCTTGGGGTCTTAATAGACCAAATACTGAACATGAGTCAGCAGCGTGATGCAGTAGCTAAAAAGGCGAATGCGATCTTGGGCTGTATCAACAGAAGTATAGTGTCCAGATCACACGAAGTGATGGTATCACTTTACTCTGCTCTGGTTAGACCTCACCAAGAGTACTGTGTTCAGTTTTGGGCACTGCAATTTTAGAAAGCTGTAGACAAGCTGGAATGTGTCCAGAGGAGGGCAACAAAGATGGTGAGGGGTCTGGAGACCAAGTCCTATAAGGAAAGATTGAAGGAGCTGGGTATATTTAGCCTGAAGAGGAGAAGACTGAGAGGTGATATGATAACCATCTTCAAGTACTTGAAGGGCTGTCATATAGAGTATGGTGCCGAGTTGTTTTCTGTTGCCCCAGATGGTCGGACCAGGATGATTAGCCCAAGGTCATCCAGCTGGCTTCATGTGTAGGATTGGGGAGAGAAATCTAGTTCACCAGATTAGAGTCTGCCGCTCATGTGGTAGAGTGGGGAATGAAACCCTGTTCTCCAGATCAGAGTCCACCACTCCAAACCACCACTCTTAACCATTGCACGATGCTGGCTCCACACATATTACACAACACATCATCCATGCTTCACCAGCATTGGCTCTGTTAACGATCTGGGGGGAACAACATGGAAAAGCAGCATCCAAGGGATTAATAGTGTTTATGTTGATGGCAGCCCATAGGGTAATAGCAAGATGTTGGAAAACATCAGAACTTTTAACATTACATTCTTGGTATTCCGAACCGTGGCAAATAGCTATGGCGGAAAAATTGACACCTGAACTTGGAGTAGTCAAAGGTGAAGCTAAAATATCAGATTTCTACTAAACATAGCATGCTTTTATTTTATACATGAATTAGAAAGGTCTTCAGCATCTAAGCTCTTCCTCAGACTATGGAAAAGGAATTAAGTACAAAATATATAAAGCATTTTTTTTAATCCCCAGTGCCATCAAATGAGTTCTTCTGTTACTTGTAATTGTAAGATCAATTGAAAAATGTGTTAAATACTAAGCCTTCTGTAAAGAATTTGATTTAATTTTGATTTTTGGGGGGGGGTTGTTGATGTATTGTTTCTATATTTGTATTTTTAAACATAATTTTTGGTTATTGTTTGGGTGGTAGTTTCCTGTTAGAAAAATGTAATTAAAAATAAAATTAAAAAAAGGAAAGGGAAAGAGGAAACAATGGGGGAGGGGGGATGAGATACCTCCCACAAGTCCATGCCAGTTACCACTTTTCTCTGGTTCTGAAAAAAGATACCCCAACAGAACCTTTCCTACCTGAAATGGCTTTCTGTTCACATGAATGAATAAGGACCTTTGCATAAGCCCAGTGCTTGGTGTATATCAGAAGGAAGAGGGCCTGTAGAAATGGAATAACCTTTCTGGCCAAGACCTCTGAATGAGTCCATGCCGAGCAAGGATTTGAAGTTGGATTTCCCAAATCCATGTCCGTCAATCACTGTCACCCTTATTGGCATAAATCCAAGTCCATGTCCAGCATCACTACACAGGTTCAATACGTAAAGGTAATGCTTGAAACTTAGAAAGGGAAAATTGGGGAAAGGGGGGGCATTCTAAGACGTTCCTCCAAAAAAGCTGTAGGAGCACGCAAGGGCAGAGGTGAGCAGTGAAAGAAGGTAGTGTCTGTCCTTTCATGGTATTGTACTTTTTACAGGTAGCCATTTGCTTTCAGCCTCTAGTGTTAAAGTTCGCTGAGAAAGTTCTGTAGGCGTATCAGTCCCTTTCTCAGAAAGGATTTCTCGGGGCTTGGGCTTTATGTCCTGCCACTCTTGTTCAATTTGGCCTCCCTTTCTTTCATAAGACATCACACCCCTCTCCTTAGTTCATGGCATCTTTTCCTAAAAAAGAATCCATGTTTTATTCTCTTTTAAAGGATCTTTTTCATGTATCTCAGAGGGCATTATTAAGAAATGCCATGGAGCTGCCTTGGAAAATATATTCTCTAATATAAATAGGTATGTCTTAAGGTTATCAATGAGTTGAAGATCTTAAGTTGATGAATTAACCAGTTTACTGTTTATATTTAAATATATTTGTGTTTTATCAACATGTTATATGTGTTTACATTTTTTCAGTATTTTTTAAAGTACGATAAAATTTCAGTGATAATTCTAATAATAAATTATATAAAGCAAAACACAAAATTATTTTGGTTATTCTCCCCTCCCCCCTCCCAAGGATGTAACTTTTGAGGAATTTCAAGAAAGGCCAAAAGAGTTATAATGATATTTCTGAGGCTGTTTCCACACCTTGCCCCAGTTTATTACAGAATGTTTCCCAAAGTGAAATTCAAAAGGAAGTTGCAAGTTGCTGATGTGGTGAAACATCTGAATAAATTTCACAGGAAGAAACCAAAAGAAGCTCAACAGTGAACTTCCTGAAGGGATTTATGTATATCCCTGCTTAAATTTTATGTACAGACCCTATCATCACTGTTAGAAGGACAGGAGGTCAACCATTTTCTTTTTCCATCAATTTGGGATTTGCTATTACAGAGACATAACTGAACCAAACAGGTATTGATAAATTTAAAAGTTACTATCCTATCAGATTGCAGAAGAATCAAGTTTAAAAGTTACATCAAAGACCACTGATTTCAAATGAGCACTGTCATCATCAATTATTTGTGGTTCTTACTGCTAAAAGGAAGACATGTGCCCTAAATAAGTGAGAATACTTCTGCATGAACACCCCCTGTTAGAATGGGAACCACAGGCATTAAGAGGTATTGCATGGACTGCTGTATTTTAGCCTGATGAACACTATAAACTTAAACTGGCTTTCCTCAAAAAAAAAAAATCTGAGAGGTGTAGTTTGGTGAGGGTGTTGGAAATTCTGCTAGAAATCTGTTCCATTCCTCATGCAACTTCTGTTCCCAAGGTTCCATAGGAAAATTAACCGACTGTTAAATTCTTTTAAGTATATAGTATAGATATAACCTAAGAATCTAGCACACAGAATTGCCAGAAATGGATCAGTAAGTGTGCACACTAAAGCAATGATGGGTCAGGGTTGAACAGGTTGATCACCTACTTAGAAAGTGCAGGACTTAATTGGTTCTTCTATCTACCTTATGCTGTTATGTATGGAAGGGGGTGGTTAGACTGGGCCCTTCTGAGTGTCTAATATTATCCTTTTTCAGGTATTACGTTTTACCACACATAGGGGGAGAATGTGCAACAAATTATTCTCTTGATACACATGATCACCATTTTGCCTGAAAGGGGTAATGCACATATGTTCAGCCTCAGCACACATGTACTGGAATACAGATTTTTCAAGGCTGAGAAGAAACCAGACAGGAGCTTTCCCCTGACACAATGTGATATGGAGACACTAGAGGGCATTCTCCATCTTCACACACAGTAATCATATAGTGATTGTATGGTCTCTAGAGTAGTGTTGGTAGGAGACAGGTGATTTCCCTTCTCACTGCAAAGGACAGTCTAGTGACATCTGCTTACATCCTCCAATGAGCAGACAACAAGAGGAATCTACAATTCTAACATTGAGAGAAGGGTTCTTCATTACTCATAATTCTTAAAGCCCTATTTCTAATATTACATGAAAGGAAATAACATGGAAATAAAATTGTCAATGCACTTGAAATGCCATCTGGCTAAATGTGGGAGGTGTAGGGTTGCCAACCTAGAGTTCTCCCAGAATAACTACTGATTTCCACACCACGTAGATTGATTCTCCTGGAGAAAATGGCAGCTTTGGAGGGTGGATAGGGTTGCCAGCTCTGGGTTGGGAAATTCCTGGAGATTTAGGGGGTGGAGCCCTGGGAATGTGGGGTTTGGGGAGGGGAAGGATCTCAGTAAGGTAAAATGCCATAGAGTCCACCCTCCAAAGCAGCCATTTTCTCCAGGAAAGGATCTCGGTCATCTGGAGATCAGTGGGAAATCAGGAGATCTCCAGACCACCCCTGGAGTTTGGCAGCCCATAGGGTGGCAATATGACATCACATCCCTGCTGAGCTTCCTACTGTCTCCAAACATTGCCCTCCCCAGGTTCTGCCTCCAAGTCTCCAAGAATTTCTCTACCAGGAATTGGCAAGCCAAGTTTTCAAACAGGTTCCCAGAAACAGGGATTGGCCTGTGGGTTTCCCCAAAATGCAGGGTTGTATGCATACTGCTGTTCTGTAGGAACACAAGAAAAAAGGTAGGATGTGATGGAGACAGAGGGCCCCTCACTTCATTTACACCCTACCTTTCTCCCCAGTAGGGACCCAAAGCAGATTACATTGTTCTCTTCACCTCCATTTAAACCTCGCAACAACCCTGTGAAGGAGCTTAGGCTACGAGTGTGTCACTGGCCCAATGTCACTCAGCAAGCTTCCATGGTAGACTGGTAGAGTTTATGTAAACTCAATCCATGGCAGAGTTCTGTAATATAGTTCATATTATTTACCTCCTAGTGTTCAAGTTACAGATCCTTTTTGTTTAGGAGGCAGATTAGATATGTCCAAGGGAAGGTGGGGCTTGTTAGAGTGATTTCAAAAGATGGATTCCTATCTGAGGCCTTGTGTACTGAGACAGTGTACTGGGCTCTATTACCATTATCTGATGACTAAATCTATAGGATGTATACCTGATTGACAAGTATGGTTCCTTGGTAGAAATAGTCACTAAGGTAAAGAGGCAACTATTTGAATCTTAGAAATTCTTTTTATTGCTTATTCCAAGATATTAAAGGCAGGTTCAATGCATAAGACAGAAAAATAACATATAATTTTAGGCAGAGTCACACAACAGACTATTTCAGAAATTTTCTCAAATAATAAAGATCATAACTCATATCAAATACATTTTCATACGTTACCACCACCTTCGGGAAGTCTCGACAAGACCTCCAAATTTTTAACAATTCCAGGCTCCTTTTATACATTTTGACATGAGAAAGTTAGTCCTGTGGTTATACTTATGACACCTTTCCCAAGGACTTTTCGTTTGTTCTCAAAACACATCTTAATCCCTTCCACCTGTTTTCACACCTCCGAACGTCTATGACACCTCTGTAGGTTCTATGACCCAGGGTGAGTAAGGTGTGCCAAGTAAGGTGTGAAAAAGGGCTTAGAAAGGCCATTTAAACCATCCTTGAAAAGGATCCAATGTAGTTAAATTACCCCCTTTCAAGCAGCATTCCAAGATTCAAAGCAGCAAAAAGTTTTACATTCTTATCCGTTTGTTTAGGTTTTAACCAAGGTTGTTGGCTTTCTTCCAGGTCTTTCGCTGCCAGTTGGCGGTGACGTTATTGCATACAGGTTCTTTTCTACTTTCCAACTAGCTGATGTGGAAATACTTCCGGTGCACACCAGAAGTGACGTCACCGTGTGGCGGCAATGTCGCTGCAACACTGGACTATGGCTCTGCAATATGGGAAAAGCCTGATATATGGGGAAAGCCTGCAATATGGGGAAAGTCTACATATAGCTCTCTAGTCATTGTATCAATGTCTTGGTTGATTAAATTTTAATTAGACCTAGTACCAAAAAGAAAAGAAAAGAAAAGAAAAGAAAAGAAAAGAAAAGAAAAGAAAAGAAAAGAAAAGAAAAGAAAAGAGAGCCTGAATAGTAAAGCAAAAGTCTGAGAGCCGTTTTTCTTTTTCCTCTATATGACAGAAGCTGTCAGACTGAGAGAATCTTCACTATGGCAAGGACATAGCAGCTTTCCCTAAAGATGTAACAGAAAACTTTACATGATATTTCCCCCCCTAAGGCAGATAGGAAATACAAAGCTCAAAAATAAATTTGAGGTCTGTCTGCGTAGCAATTTTCTGCCATCGTGATTTCATGTCAGAGAACTCAACCAGGAATCTAGCAAGTGAAGCTGGACAAGGGAGAATTTGGAGGTACCTCTGAGCTCAAAATATGGAGCCAGTATTATGTGGTACAGATGTTTGAGAAAATATAAAGCATAATGAATCCCTTGCAGATATATACAATCATAACATTGCTTACATAAATGACACATAAAAATAATGATTTTTAAAAATGTTTATCAAGGCACAGACAAGGCTATTTCACTACTTCATTTCTTCAAAGAGGTAAAAGAAGATCCACATATAAAAGAGACATGCTGGAACAGTAGGATTCTGTAGTGAACTGTCAGTATGATACGATTCTACAACTGCATAGAGTAACTGGAGCTATTGTGCGCAGGAATTGGTAATGAGAATTGGAGCTTCCATTTATAGGAAGCTGTGTAGATATGCTTCAATATATGCAGTTAGTGCCTTATATAATCGCAGAAGGGAGGGGATTTCTGATGGGTGGAGCTTCAACATATACTGTGTGTGTGTTAAGTACAATCAAGTCACTACTGACTCATGGCGACCCTATGAATTAATAACGTCCAAAACTCATGGCGATCCTATGAATTAATAACCTCCAAATTGCAAAGTTAGGACTGTGGCTTCCTTTACAGAGTCCATCTCATGTTGGGTCTTCCTCTTTTCCTGCTGTCTTCAACTTTTCCTAGCATTATTGTCTTTTCCAGTGACTCTTGAGAAGATAAGAGAAGACAACATGCCTGGGAAAGAGAAGACAGCATATACTACATCACTGACTTCCCAAAATTAAACTGACTACAAAAAATAAATAATATTTTCATTGCTGGTATTACTAATTAATTAATTTATTTTCTGCCCTTTTAATACAATCTACATACCACACATGCCATTAAACTTCAGAAATGCAATGGAAAAGAAAAATCAATGTGAGGAAATAGAAAATTGGGCATAAAGGTTCATAGATTTGATTTGCACACAAAAAATCAAAATGAGGATTTTGTATGAAATTCATGAACAACCTTGGTTTTCTTGGAACAAATTTTTTTGTGGGGGGTTGCCTATTTTGCAAAGAAGTTTCAGAGGGTTACCCATTTATAAATATTAAGGATATATCAGTAACTGACTCTGTGATTTCTGAAATAATTGTTGTGGGGCCAACAGTCCATACTTCCAAGGCTACCGCCATGCCCCCCTTGGCTAAAAAAAATATTGTTTCTAGGCTCCCCTTACACCACCCAGACCCAACCCAAAACTCATATGGAATCAAATAACATGGCTTGGTCAGCTCCATGAGACCCTGAGTGGACCAAGAGCTTTGGAATTTTGTCCCCCTAAATCCTTCCCTCTTGGCTTTGAGCTATTGATGTACCCCCAAGTTCTTATGTGATGGATCTTGCCAGTTTCTAAAGACAGAATAAGCTTTACATGGAAGGAGCAGCCTAGAAGAAGATGAGTTGGTTTTTATATGCAAATTTTCGCTACCTTTTTAAGGAGAATCAAACTGACTTACAATCTCCTTCCCTTCCTCTCCCCACAAATGTCACCTTGTGAGGTGGGTGAGGCTGAGAGAGCTCTAAGAGAACTGTGACTAGCCCAAAGTCACCCAGATGGCTTCATATGGAGGAGTGGAGAATCAAACCTGGTTCTCCAGATTAGAGTCCACCGCTCTTAACCACTACACCACACCAGACCAAATGAAATTTCAGGATCTCTTCAGATGCACAATTCTGTTTGCAACTGCCCCAACTCTCACCTCTTTCATGGCCTCCACAGAAATCCCACGTCCACCGGCTGACTGTCATCCTCCCCATCTGCCAATTTATTTGATCATGTAAACAAACAGAGGCATGAGGCCAATGGATCAGATGGTTGATCTCATTGGAGTTAGTTTATTTCCTTCATTGGTGGGGTCAAGGTATCATCACTCTGGGCCCGGTACAACCTCATCCCATTTTCCTCATACCACCCAACACCCATATGCCATCTCATGAAACAAAATTTCTATTCCCCCCTGATATAAATAAACCAAAGCAAGAAACCAAGTAAGAGGTCTCTGCCCTTATAACTGTTGTGGTTTGGCCTTGTACTCTGATGTACCATGGCATTTCTGTGCAAAATCCTACACATCTAAACATTGCACAATATATATAGGGGCTGGGTGGATTATGGGAAAGAGAAATTGTTAGGTCCTTAGCACCTCCCATGCGCTCTGGAGTATGAGATTTTATTTCCCTTATTATTTGGCTTCCTAGACATGAATATGCTATTATACTTATAACATTATTCAGGGCTTTTTCAGAATGTTTATTTCTATGGCCTCTTCAGATAGTGAATTAACAGCTGGGCTCCACAATGCGTAATGAAACTTGATTTTCCCAGCTGATTTCATTATAGTGCTTTCTTTTTGGTCAGCCCTGACCTCCTTGTTTTTTGGTTATTCTTTTGGATGGAAAGCTTTGTACCAACAAGATAAGATAAATGTTTTTGTTGGTGGCTTTTAATTGGAGTTATC
This sequence comes from Euleptes europaea, assembly GCF_029931775.1. Taxonomy (NCBI): domain Eukaryota; kingdom Metazoa; phylum Chordata; class Lepidosauria; order Squamata; family Sphaerodactylidae; genus Euleptes; species Euleptes europaea. The sequence continues at coordinate 99,864,170 of NC_079316.1, read as the reverse complement.
ATTTTTGTTCTACTATTAATACAACAAACCCAAGCCATTATTTTAAGCATGTTTTTATTGATAACCATTTACTATCCACTAATTACAAAACAATTTACTGCCATAACGAGCAGCAATAAAGCAAAAATTAAAGTAAGCCATTACAACATCTTACATTAATTGGAACTGTGCTTAAACTTAAATCTTCCAGCACCAAATCTTTATTTAATATTGCTTGGATCCATGCTGATGGGATAAGCATATTTAATTTAGGTTTAAAATGAAGGGTTTCATGACTAATGACTAAGTACAAAGGTAAGCAATTGCCTTATTAGATTCTGAGTAAGATAGAAATGCCATCTATGCTAAAATAAAGTTTTTAAAGAGGAAATTGACCAAATGGATCATCACTGGCTTTGAAGAACATGAAGCAATTCAAAGTCAGTCAGAAAACTGAGGTAAGTCAATGTAGGGTGATCATGAATATATTAGCGCTTCAAGCCACTGCATTTGTGTGGCCGGGAGCAATCTAATGAGGCAATAGGCACAAATGTAGCAGGATTGAGAGCTCATTCCTGAAGGGGGGAGAAGCTGGTTTGTTGGATTACTTTTCTTGTATTTATAGTCTGGTACAATACAATCGACAATGTTTCACACATGCATGTTCTTACACAGTCCAATGAGAGTACCAGATTCCCCCCTCCTCTCCAGACCAGTAATTGCTGCTTGCCACTCCACAACCAACAGTATAGAATTAATCAATCGGATTATAAATAATGTTTTTTTAAAAAATCTTGCTGATTGGTATTAAGTCAAGTCAGTGTTTTCAAGGTAATTTCATGCATGCAGATTTTCACAATGTCTTGTGGGCCTGCCTTATTTTAGCAGGGGTAGTCTCCCCCACACATCATTTAATGATGTGACCTGACCTGACCACCCAGGACCACCAAGAATAATTTCCTCCTACTAGTGGTGGAGAAGACAATCAGGAGAAAGAAAGGAACATTAAACTGACATGAAAGCTTTCCGATCACCAAAGTAGAACACATCTTGCAACACAGGATGACTGTGCTAATAATTCTTTCTTATGGTGGAAACAGCAGTGTTTCCATTCATCATTGCTGGCTCAATGAGGGGTGCTTTGTTCATTCTGTATAAGCAATAGTGGATCCCCTTAAGTTCACTCATTGCCTAAGCAGGTTCGGATCTCTTGGAGGCTTAGCATTTTCAGTTTGTCCCTGGTGCTTTGCTGCTGAGCCAGTGTGCAAGTTTTCCTTCCATTCCCTTAATGATTAGTTAGTTTAGGTCTGTTGGTGTCAGGGATCGTGCAGCACACAAATAGCACATGCACATACATTCATAGGGAGTTTGTCCTAACAAGGATAAACCAGAATGGATTAAATGAACCCTATCTGACACCTATAAAAACTTTGCAGGTAAGGCATGTTCATTGGAGAATCTTTTCTTTTTTAACATTAATTTATTTCTTAAAAAAACAAAACAAAAAAAGAACAAGGAAAAAACATAAAATCCAGCAACTAAATAAGATTTTGAAATATATATATATATATATATATATATATATAATATAAAGTAAAGGGGAAAAGTAACAACAGTGGTAGAGGATTTACACATTAGTTTCTATAAATTTCAAATTATCTAAAAAATAAGCCCCTGTGCAATTGTCGTCTATATGCCGTGTGTTCAGATATTGATATTCTAAGGCCCTCAATCCATTGATTTACCAGAGGTGGGCTTTTATCTTTCCAGCATTGTATTATAAGTCTTTTAGCTGAAGTAAGGGCATGGAGGGTCCATTTTCATTGACCGCTGGTTAGCCTCCAAGATATAGGCAGATAGTTTAAAAGTACATAGACATCCTCAAAAATCAATGAACATTTTAATACAGAATTGATAGGCCGACGATATTCATTCTTGTATTTTTATAATGCTGGTCAAATGACCGTAATAAAAAGTTGTTGTTGAATTGATATTAGTAATAACATCTTCCCAGAAAAATTGAATGATTGGACATGCCATATTATAATTAATTAGCTTGCCAATGAAAATCTGATTATCTGTCTATGTACGGTATATCTGTATCAGTCAACCTTGCTAAAGAACCTTGCAGATAGGTTTGAAGGATAAATTTGGTTTTGAGATAATTTTAAATCCTTGGAGAAATATAATGTAAAAATTATAATAGATAATCACAGATTGGGTTTCGATGGAGAAAAGGTATATAAGGGGCTGGAAATTGTAAGATGTTGGAGGTCTTTATCAGACTTCCTGGACAGTATGTTGGTATGTATAGAAACTCTGTTCTGTCAATGTTTTATGATCTGTGAACTCTGAAAATTTTGTAAACTAGCCTGTTGGGGCTTTGCCTATATTCTGTTATTCTCTTCTTATACTTTGATACTTGATGCTAATATTTCTGAAGATAGCAATATAAAGAATCTCTAAGATTCAATAAGATTGCCTCATTACTTTGGGTAACTATTTCTAACAAGGAAACATACCTTCTAGTAAGATATAAATCCTATCGATTTAGTCACAGATAACAGTTAACTGCCCTCTGAGCACCCTGCTCCTCCAGGGTGGTCTTTTACTCATCCTAGTCATTCTTGGATGAGGATTCCACTTAGGTTCCCCCTGGCCAGCAGGGGGTGGTGAGTAGGGTTGCCAGATCCAGGTTGGAAAACTTTTGGAGATTTGAGGGTGGAGCCTGGAGAGGACAGGGACCTCAGCGGGACCTAGTGCCATAGACTCCATCCTCCAAAGCAGCCATTTTCTCCAGGGGAACTGATCTCTGTAGTCTGCAGATGAGCTCTAATTCCAGATCCAAGATCCCACCTGGAGGTAGGTTTGCCAGACACCAGATAATGGTGGGCAATTGCCTGCCAATTAAGGGGACTGCCCACTGCCTCTCAGCTGGCCGACAGGCAGAAGCCAGCCAGCTGAAGGGGCCAATTAACATCCTCCAAGAATGTGCTAGAGCATCCCCGTCACTTCTGGTGACAAGTGACGTTATTGCGCCAATCACCCCCCCAAGCCCACCACAACGAAGCTTTTGCTGGTGGTGAGGGGGGACCTGGCCACCTTACCTGGAGGCTGGCATCCCTAAGTCCATTCCTGGGTCCAACAGACTGCTGGTTGAATTCAGTTGCTTGACTGCTTGATATAGCAGAAGGGACAGAGAGTCTGTCTGTGTCAGATTACACAATGCTGTGTGATCATCTTTTTCACTCTCCTCATGTTCTCAAAAGGTTATGTTTCATCCCTCACAGCCACACCTGATGCTGAGCTCACCCGGAAAGCTTGTACAACTCTCTGTGTGACCTCCTATCAAAATCTGGTGCTAGGAAACCAGTCATGTAAAAACTTTACAAATGTCTTCTTCTCTCCTCCTGCCCCCCTTCTCTTCCCTTCAAAGGGCTCCTCAATGTTGAGTGAAATATCGAAAGGCCTGAGGGAAATTTAGCTGACAAGCATGATCAAGGGATGTAGCAGGGAAGCCGTTCTTGTAGAACAGATTTCTTCCTGGGCTTGCAGATTGAAGGCTTTGCCCACCCCAGCCTCCTCCCGTGCTCCTTCTAATACCTGTTGTATCAAGTAGGGCTCCAGTCAGAACAGCAATGAAAACAATTAACAAATTGAATTTAATTCCAGTTCCACTATTGGTTTTTTAAAAATTGTCAGGCTGCAGAAAAACAGAGGTTTCCAGTAATCACAGTTTTATCCATCCTTTGTTCAGGGTGATCAGGGCAATGTATGAAATTTTTCTCTCCTCTGTTTTGTCCTCACAACAACCCTGTGAGATAGGTTGGGTTGAGAGAGATTGGCTGGTTTAGCAAGTTTAATGATTCAGTGAGAATTTGAACGTGGGTTTCCCCAGTCCTAGTTGGACGCTCTAACTACTACATTACACTGGCTCTCTCACAGATCAGACCTATGTCCATTATGTCTGGTCTCATGTTTCCACCAGCAACAAGCCAGATTTCTCTGGTAAGACCTCAACAAGGGCATGAAGGTGATAGCCATTTCCTACTGTTTGTCCCCAGCATTTGTAACCGAGGTACACTGCCTATCATGGCTTATGGCAATTGATTGACCTATCCTCCATGAATTCATGTAATCCCCTTTAAAAGGCATCTATGCCAATATACTACCAATTGAAACTGGTTAAATAGGGATGGCTTCAAGAATGAATTTTTGGAATGGTTGGGCAGGGTTGAAGGGCTGTGTGTATATGTGTGCATAGGGTTGCCATGGTAGGGTTCAGAAATACCTGGAGATTTAAGGGTGGAGCCTGGGAGGGTAGGGATTAGGGAGGGGAGAGACCTTGGCATTCCACCCTCCAAAGCAGCCATTTTCTCCAGAAGAAGTGGAATAAATGTTCTAAATAAATAAGTAATAAATACTTAAGTGGTTTATGTCATTGGGAGATCAGTTGTAATTCCAGGAGGTCTCCAGCCCTCACCTGGCGGCTGGCAACCCTATGTGTGTACCTTGAGGCAGCCATGCTTTTGAGGGTACAAGCAGGCCTCATGTCTTAAGAAATCTGTGCCTTCTGACACCCTTATTCAGCTTGCCTGTGAATCAAGAAGCCCGTGAACTTGGAAGCTGGCTATCTGTGCCTACTTGGAGGTTGGGAGGATCACACTTGCAGTGCCAAGGATTGCTGACTTCCCTCAAGGGGAAATAGTTTACCTAAATATGGAGGGTTATTTGTGAACACTGAGATCAATTGATTACAAAAAGGAATGAACTGGTCTATGCCAGCAGAGTAGGGTTGTGCACATCGATAAACCCGAACTGAAAATAAACCCGAAATTAGCCCTTTTGGTAAATTTCGGGATTTGGGTTTACCAAATGCAAAAACCTGGGGATAAAGCCAAATAGGCGATTCCCGAAAAAGCTGAATAGATATTCAGCTTTTTGGGTTCGCTATTTGCTTTTGCTCAAAGACACGACTCTGTGTGATTTCTTTCTTTCTTTCTTTCTTTCTTTCTTTCTTTCTTTCTTTCTTTCTTTCTTTCTTTCTTTCTTTCTTTCTTTCTTTCTTTCTTTCTTTCTTTCTTTCTTTCTCTGGTTTTGTTAGGGCCCCATAGTTGGAACCCCTTTGAGGTAGGGGTCATGTAATCGGAGCCAACTTGGTCTGACCAACTGACAACTAGCTGATTTGCACTTTAAAATACAGAGCTCACCCAGTCCTGAGAACGTTTGTTTCCAGCAGCTACTCATGGTCCTTCTGAAGAAGACTCCCTCACCCGCGTGGATGAGTAATCTCCTTAACATGAGCTGCCTTGGTCATGACTTCGGCTGGCTCCGATATCATTTCCCCACACCATAACCATCTCTTGGAATAAGATTTTTCATGACCACAATATAGGACTGCTCACAGGATGTCATTTGCCACCAAAATAAATGGTTTCTGTGCCTTATTTCTCTTGCATTTAAGCCCCTTTCCTCCATTTGGATGCTCATTTGCATGACATCATGCAAAGTGACCCAGAAACAAAGGCAGACCCCAGACTCTGAGGCGCCAGCCTGGAATCGCCTCTTTCCACCAGTCCTCAACAATGCTGAACTTTTGAATCTGATGGACAGCTCAGCTCACAAATGCCTGAGGGGTGGGAGTGACCTTTTTGCAGGCATATGAAATTGGACACCCTGCCTAAAGTGCACCAAACTTTGGTGACAGTCAAAGGAGAGTCCCTTGCAGCAATGCTGCAAATTTGGAGACTCTACTTCCCAAAATGCCCCCCAGGAGCTTCAGGAAAAAAAATCTCCTTTGACTATAGTGGGCTCAAATTTTTCTGGAAACCTGAAAATAAGCTGAATACCCATATTTACTGGTATGGGTATTTGGCTTATTTTGGGTTTTATGAAAAAAATCAGGCCAAAAAAACCTGAACCCAAAAGGTACCGAATTCCCCCCCCCAAGTCTAAAACAGAGAAGCCCACCGTCATGCCTTGAAAGAGCCTGTTTTTTATGGTCCCCCAGAACTGACTCATTTTTTCTGCAGCCACACAACATGTGCAACTTTAAAATGGGGGGTGACAATTACCCCCAGGCAATTTTGCATTGGGAAAACAGTGTGGGGACAAGCAGGAGACCCTCCATTCCTCATGCTGCAGTTTTGAGCTGAATCAGGGTCCCACTAATTTTTTTAATTATATTCCCAGCAGCTGCTGTGAGGCTGAGTGGAAAGAAAGTCAGGTCCAGGTCCCTAACTTGCCCAAAAAGTATTGTGTTGTTTGACCCTAACAGACAGTGGAAGTGTAACGTGAGTTCAATACTGTTTCATCCAGCCTCTAAATCCATGCGTCAGATAGCTCGTTATTACAAGGAGGATTGTTGCCAAGTCAAGATTTGATTTTTTAAAATCCTCCTTCCACTCCCACTTGCCAGACTGCAGAGGTCACATAGCCCAGGGGTATCAGAGAATACACCTGTCATGGTGTCCTACAAAGGCTAAGACAGGCTAAAACTGATCTTCTCTGTCTTGATTGAAACGGCAGACCCATATGTTCACACTTGTTTGAATAATATTGCTCATGCCCACAAATGAGATATGGCTGAGGTTGCCCTTATGAAATATGGTTTTTTAGACAAAAGGCAAAAAGGAATCAGATAATCAAAGGTGCCTTTCTGGAGATGTCACGAAGGAGCCAGTTCAAAACAAGACAGCTGACATATCAGACAGCTACTGTTGCCTGTCTGAAGAAGTTTCCCTTTGCGCTCCTGAAACATTAGGCTGATCTGAAATGCAATGTAAATTCATCATGAGAGACTCATGTAACAGGAGAGGAACTGTTAGAGTAAAAATACTTTAGCACAGACTAAGGTTGCCAACCTCCAGGTAGTAACTGGAGATCTCCTGCTAATACAACTGATCTCCAGCCAATAGTGATCAGGTCACCCGGAGAAAATAGACACTTTGTCAATTGGATCTATGGCATTGAAGTCCCTCCCCTCCCCAAACCCTGCCCTCCTCAGGCTCTGCCCAAAAAATTCCTGCCGGTGGCGAAGAGGGACCTGGCAACCCTAGCACAGACACATTTGGTGTTTGCAAGGAAGCTTGGGGCAGGAGGAACTAATTTGTCAGGAATGCCGGGGGTATGAAGGGTGGTATCTAGGGAAAGGCCCCTTTTTCGTGACAAGCATGTCAACTTGGGCTCAGTTCTTCTATTTCTGCAGTGTTGTTAGAGTTGCCAGTCTTCAGGTGGGGCCTGGATATCTCACAGAATTACAACTGAACTCCAGATGACAGAGATCAATTACCCTGGAGAAAATGTCTGTTTTGAAGGGTGGACTCTGTGGCATTATACTCCACTGAGGAATCTCTCTTCCCTAAATCACACCCTCCAAATCTCCAGCAATTTCACATCCCTAAGTGCTGTTCAGGCCCTCTCACTGTGTGTACTTCCGGTGTGTGCATCCTGTGCATGTCCTCGTTAGGGTTACCAACCTTCAGATGTTGGCTGGAGATCTCCCGCTATGACAACTGATCGCCAGATGATGAAGATCAGTTCCCCTGAAAAAAATGGCTGCTTTGGAGGGTGGACTCTATGGCATTATATGCTAAAGCCCGCTCTCCTCAGGCTCCATCCCAAAAATCTCCAGGTATTTCCCAACCCAGAGCTGACAACCCTATTCCTCCTTGGCCTGAGGCCAAGAGAGTTTAAATAGGCCATTACAGCCTTTGCATGCTCCATCACCTATTGCTTGGGCCACCACTTCCCTCCCCTTATTCCCTCCTGGCCAATAAACTCCTAGGCTGGGTCTCCGCCCCTTGGCTGGGTTGGGCCCTCATAGTACCCTGCTGGTTCATTCCTGCTAGTCAGCTGGGCTGCAGAGGAGTGATTGACACAGGACTGCCTTCCAGCCAAACCCCCACTGGCCAGCTGAGCTGTGGGAAAGGTGCTGGCTTCCAGTTGTCATCAAGTTGTGTCCTGAGCCCCTGGGGTGGTCCACCATTGGGGGGCATCACCATGGTAAGCAGAGGCATCAGCTGGGATGGCGCAGGACACCTGTAAGCCCTTGGTCCAAATGAACCAGAAACCACATCAGAGAATCAGGTCCAAAGAAGCTGGTCTTTACTGGTCAAATAGATTTACAGAGCATAATAGAGCATAATAGCAAAGGGTGACAGCTATGAGGCTGGCTGGCTTGAACCTGGTAATATAAAAGCACTGAAAAGGCGAGAGATTACATATCAAAAACAAAGCTGTGTTCCCAGAGCTTCAAACAGTGTTCAGTAGGCATAACAGTCCTTGAGTCTGGTCGGCGGGAAAGCGAAAGTAAACATCAACTGAGATACAGGCCTGACATCCTGCCCCCCTTAAGGCCCCCTCCCACCTTGCAAGGGGGAAGGCCTATCTGGGTAGGCGGTGTGGAAGGCAGTCACTAAGTGCGGGGCGGAGACATCCTGTGCACACACCCATTCATCGTAGGCAGGGGGGAAGTGTTTCCAGCGAATTAAGTACTGCAGGGATCCATGCCGTATACGTGAATCTAGGATCTTTGATACTTCAAAATGCTCCTCCCCCCCCCCACCATCACGGGCTGCTCGGGAGGCGGTTCTGGGTGCCATTCCGAGGAGGCGACATGAGGTTTAAGGAGGCTGACATGGAAGACAGGGTGGATACGTCTCAGGGTTTTGGGGAGAGTCAGTTCCACAGTGACAGGGTTGATGATCCGGGCAATAGGATATGGTCCAATGTACTTGGCACTAAGTTTGTGGCACGGTCGAGTGGATCGCAGTTTTTTTGTGGAAAGATACACTAATTCACCAACCCGGAACTCCTTGCTGGGGGATCGATGCTTATCTGCCTGCACCTTATATTTGCGTTTGGCTCTATCTAGGTTGCTCACTAGCCAGGGCCATGTGGTGCGGAGGGCATGTGCCCAAGAGGCTACATCGGGATCCCCCTCCCCCTCTGGAACCTCCGTAGGGGTAATAGGACTGAAGTCCTGACCGTACACAGCATAGAAAGGGCTGAACCCTGTAGATTGATGGACATCATTATTATACGCATATTCTGCAAAAGGCAATAGTTCTACCCAGTCATCCTGGTGGTAATTGACATAACAACGTAAATAACATTCTAATACAGCATTGACACGTTCGGTTTGCCCATCCGTCTGGAGATGGGAATGGGGATGACAACCCTTGCTCCACCCCCACCAATTTGAGGAACGCCTTCCAGAATTTAGCCACGAAACTACTTCCGCGGTCGCAGATTATCTTGCGCGGGAACGAATGCAAACGGAAAACATGTGACACGAAGAGGCAGGCCAACTTGGGGGCGGAGGGGATACCCGCACATGGAACCAAATGTACCTGTTTGGAAAATAAGTCAGTAACAACCCATAGTACAGTTTTGCCCCCGCTAAGGGGGAGATCCGTCATGAAATCCATGGCAATCACTTCCCAGGGCTTGCTGGGAATTTCCAGCGGTTGCAGTAGTCCTGGGGGTTTGCCTTGAGATCGTTTGACTGTGGCACAGATAGGGCAGCTGCGAATGAAGGAGTCCACATCAGAACGCATTCCCCCCCACCAAAACTGTCTGCGCAACAAGTGAAGGGTTTTCAGGAACCCAAAGTGTCCCGCAGTTTTAGCTCCTTGGGCCAACTGCAGAACTTCTCTTCGAAGTATCCTAGGCACGTATAGTTTTGAGTCTTTGTACCAACAACCACCTTGCTCAAGTACACCTTGGGGCAGGGTTTGGGCAGTGCGTTCGGCTAAGCACTGAGCCCGAAGGGAGTCCAGGAAGGAATTGGAGATGATCACCCCCTCTCCTTTCACGGGAGAGGGTGAACCAGGAGCTGGTGGTGTTGGAGGGGGGGAGAAACTGGTTGCTGCGGGGCGCCGGATACGGGTGGTGCACGTGGGGCTGGTGAAGGAGCCTGCTGGTTAGGGCTGGACAACTTGTCGGCCACTGCGTGATTCCCCTGCTGGAGTCGGGTTTGGGACTGGGTCTGCATGGCCAGCAGGGGCAGGGCTTCTCTTTGTGCCGGGGTGAACAAAGAGTCTGTTGGCCGATCACATTTTACTGGGAATTGAGGCAACCTCAATAGGGCATCTGCAAGCACGTTCTGTTTCCCGGGCACATGTTTAAGAACAAAACGGAATTGAGCAAAGAAGTCCGCCCAGCGCTGTTGCTTTGCCCAACGCTGCCTGCTCCCAGACGTTGGCCAAGAGCCCTTCTGTTCAGAACTGAAGGTGATCACTTTGCACTTGTTTTGGGTGCATCTGCACAATATGCATTGGGGAGCAGGCTCTTGTCTTTCTAGTCATCTGTCTCCCTTTGCCTCACCTCATCAGAAAAACTGCACAGTTCAAAAGAGGTTGAAATCTGATGCACATTTACCTAGGAGTAAGACACATTCAAAACTGAAGGAGGAGAGGAAAGGAAGAATTTCACTCAGTCCAAGAACTCATGATCAGTTTGACTGATTTCTGATTGGTTAAGAAAAAGTTTGGATTGTACTAACTTTAATCTGAAGCAAACTAGGAGAAGCTCGCCCCTTCTGCATCAGATGTTTTCCATCCATGTGTCCCACTATATTTTTGTACTGCTACTAGAATAAGAGTGCTGTGTATTTTACCAATATGTTGTTCCAAACTCTGCCCTCGTTCTGTGTGACGCACAATCTTCATATGAAGCTTGCTAACAAATGGAGTTGTAATGAAGTGCTGTTATCAAGGAAAGATTAAATTAGGGCCAGAAGCCTACCTCCACTCTACTCCATTATTACTAGTATTACATTTAATCAACAGTCTTTTGGGCCAGTGAAAGAAAAAGCAACAGAGTGCTTTCTAGTGCATGTATAAAAAGAATCTTAAACATTAATACATGTTTACCAGGGTTGTTTTTTTTAACTGCTGGACTTTGCTTTCACATAGGAAAAGATATACACAAAATCATAGGTTTTTCAATGAGGGAAACAATTTTTTTTTCCAGAGGTATATTTAGGGTGGCAAGATGTTCAGCCTGGTCATCTACAGGTTTACCAGGAAGTTCTAATGGGGAAGAACTGTGGCTTGGTACTAGAGGGTCTGCTTTGCATGCAAAAGGTCCCAAGTTCAATTCCTGGCATCTCCAATTTAAAAGAATCAGGTAGTAGATAATGTGAAAGACCTCTGCCTGAGAGTGTGGCTGCCAGTTAGAGTAGACAGCATAGACCTTGATCGGCCCGTGGTCTGACTCAGTATAAGGCAGCCTTGTGTGTTCAGTTAGTTCTTTGTGGCTTTGGAATAACACATATTCACGTACAACTGATCAATTTAATTGGTAGATTAATAAGTCAGAGCTTTAGTTGGTTACCCAGTAGAGACTTATTTCTACTAATGAGGATGAAAATTAAGGGAATAATGTTTTTGAGCCTATTTTAGTTCTATTGCACAACCCTAATAAAACATGAAAGAAAAACACTAAGGATGACCTTTTGTGTATTGATTCTTTCATTGGTGGACAGCCTTGGTTTTCTTGATAAAGGCATCATTTATTGAGGACAAAATTGTTAGATCGTGTCCTGCTGTAAAATTACATTTTTAACCTTACCAATGTCTCATGCTTGGTGAACGTTTTAGCAGATGGCGTTTCTACTTAGGTGACATTTTCCCTGCATTTTGAGTTCAGTGCTGTGTGATCTTTACCTCCATTCCCAGAGCCTTTGGGAAGTGTACATGACCGCCCAGAGTGACAGCCCCAAGTTATGGATGGCATGCTAATATTTTTCTATTCTGTCATAATAAATCTGTGAAGAACTAAACCCATCTTTGTATGCCTGAAGTCACTGGATATTGAGAAAGCAATCCAATAAATGCTAAGCACACTTGCAGAACACTGAAAACAGTAGGATTCAAATGGTAGCCCTTCAATGCATTTTATTCAATGCATTTTAACTTTCTCTGGATTGTGTCTGAAGCAGAACACGTGTGGAAAAGGTAGCTAGTTTTTCCTGCTGCTTTGGTGGAGCATTTGGGATCTGCTAATATTTGCTTGAGAGATAACATGTAGACCCAGCCTACCATTCCTATTCATTGCAAAGAAAGCAGTGAAAGGTACCAAGTTAGAATTCTTTTCCAGAAGGAAAGAAGAAGTGGTATGTATTACAGAAAGGTCAGGAGTAAATTCTCTGTACATTAGTTTTTGCCTGCTATACGTCCAATTGGGGCTCCAGATCTCAGAAGCTAAGCAGAGTTGACCCTCTGTGGCAATAGTACAATAAGACCAAAACTATGCATTCATGACCTTAATGAATGGGTTTGGGATCTGTTCAACATATTTTTTTTAAACAGTTTTTATTATTTTCAACATTATAAACAAACATTTCAACAATGTATACAGTTTATCAGTAAGAAAAAGAAAATAAAATAAATTTGCATTATTGCTGAAAATACCTTTTTGTTATTAAGTAAATATAGAAATATAAAAAACTTATGTTTTTTCTTGATTAATTTTAAAGCCTGAAATCTGCCATATGAATTCAATATTTCCAACAGTTTATTTGCCGATTGATTCGGATCGTCCAGAATTAACAAAAGGTCATCTGCAAATGCTCTTATTTTAAATTCATGTTTATTTATCTTTAGGCCATGAATATCTTCTGTTTCTCGTATCAAATCTGTTCAACACCTTGAGGAGAAATACACTATATTTGAACATGGAGGAGTGGAAGCATCTTTCAACTGCTGCAGAAGAAAACAATAATATGCGCTGACTGCTGTAATGTTTTAGGAGCTACTGGTCTCAGGTATAGGGATGTTGAAAAAAAATCGGTAAAATTCAAATTTGGCAAAATTTGGCCCATTTTGATTTGGGAAATGTTGAAGTCTGAACTCCCCCGATTCGGATCCATGGTATTCGGCGCCAAGTTCCGAGACTGGGAAAAAATTCAGCCGAATAAACCCATTAAAAACACATTTGCGCCTTTCCATGGCTCCGGGGGGGGACATTTTTTGAGGTAGAGGTCCCAAAATTTCAGCATAGCTTGAGGGGACCCTTCTTGCAAGAACCTCCAAGTTTTGTAAAGATTGGATCAGGGGGTCCCGAGATATGGGGCCCGGAAGGGGTCCCCCCTAAAATCGCCCACAGGAATAAAGGCATTAAAAACACATTCGCTCCTTTCTGTGGCTCTGAGGGGGCATGTTTGGAGGTAGAGATCCCAAAATCTCAGCGTACATTGAGGGGACCATTCTTGCAAGAACCCCCAAGTTTTGTGAAGATCATTTTTGTTGCCCTCCTCTGGACACGTTCCAGCTTGTCTACATCTTTCTTAAATCACAGTGCCCAAAATTGAACACAGTACTCTAGGTGAGTATGTGGCCTGGAATTTCATGTTCTGGTTTCCTTGATTTTGTTTATAGCCATGATATGAAGGCTGCCAGAAATAATTCTGAAAGATGCACTCCAAGCAAGTGTACTGAACATGCAGGTCATGGGAACTAGACTTTGTTACTAACATAAGTACTACATTTTTATCCCTCCCTTCTTCCAAGGATGTCAGGTGGTCACATATGGTTCTCCCCTTCCCATTTTGCCCTCTCAACAAGCCCATGAGGTATGTTAAGCTAAGTACATATAACTGGGCCAGTCACCCAATGAGCAACACAATAGAATGTGTGTTTGAACTAGGGTTTCCTTTTGCCTGCTTATGGTGGGAGATCTGCAGCCAGTTGTAGCCCTTGCCCACCGATGTTCAGCCAAAAGGAACACATCCTAGGGAGGATTTTTTAAAAGAAAAATAAGTCCTCAGCCATGTACCAGAAATTCTGAAAGAGTTATTGATGATTCCTAGAGCTTCCTGAAAGTAAAAAGGGTAGCTCTAGCAATCACCCGAAACTCTATGGTAATCTCTCCCCACCACCACCACCCTGCCACCTCACACCACTTCTGCCCTACAACACACTGAACCAAGGTCTCCCCAGTTGTAGACTGACCACTACACCACAGTGGCTCTTACTAAGTTTGTCTGTGGTTCTGCTGCCTTTGTATCCCTGAAAATGCTGACTGTCCTTCCCACTATTATATTCACCATGGTCAATATGAACCACAGTATGTACCATAGCATAACAGCTTATACCACAGTATTACTTTTTAGGTGTAACCCATGGTTGATCTACAAGGAGGACTCCTTTTCAAAAATTGCCCAACACGTTTCAAGCTTTAAGACTCTACCTTTCAGAAAAAAAGTTCCCTTTTCAGTTCTTTTGAATGAGATTAGATTTTGTTTTTACTTATTTTCTATCAGAAGCTGAAAAAAAGTATCTCTGAAACAGTCAAAACTAGAAAGATAAACTTGTGGGGATGAAATCAGGGATGATTATTGCATAAGATCATCTAGCAAGGAGCAACCATAAAATGTATATTCAAATTAGAGATACAGAGTGTGTCTTGGAAATGTGAACAAAAGGGCATCAGTAATCTGACGCATGTGTAAATAGGAACACAGCCTGGGCTCCCAGGGAACCTGTTCCCATATGATAAACAACCGCATTCACCTATCTTTGTAGACCAACTTTGAAATCTTTGTTGGTATAATATGTAATCACAGACAAAAGCGCTTGATTGCAATAAGTTCGATGATATCTAACTAGACAAAAGGGAAAAAACACAGAGAGAGAGAGAGAGAGAGAGCAATGGGTATTTCCAACCTAGTTTCAGAAAAGAAACAAAAGATAGGATATGAATAAAACATACCCTAGCATTGGCATCCAAGGTGTGTGTGTGTGGGGGGGGGGAGTTGGAAACAGAAACTCAAGTATGTATTAATTATATTACAGTTCTTGAAATATAATTAGGAAGAATTTGGATGCTGCTACTCAATTACAAATTCAGCTCCTCTTTCTGACCTTTGAAAAGATTCCGTGGCTGTGTATTTTCTATCCCTTGCAGGCCTGACTCTATTGGGAAACCAGTTGTATGATCTGTAGAGTTTGTTAAAAGACCTGAGACAGAACTTTGACCCCAGTTGATAGAAAGCAAGACTGGAAGCCTCAAGGAAAAGAACTGTGAGGTACACTTGACAAAGGACAGTATGAAAAGGACACCATTTTCCAGGATTAAAGTTATTGATTTTCTGAATTGGATAAAAAGATGACAAAGGAGTGACAATTCTTCCTTATGTGCACAGAATCCGATCCAACGCAAGGACCTTTAATGGGCTGCTAGCAAGCAGAATGCCAGTGTGGAGTAGTGGTTAAGAGCAGCAGACTCTAATCTGGAGAACTGGGTTCGATTCCCCACTCCTCAACAGGAAGCCTGCTGGGTGATCTTGGGCCAGTCATAGTTCTCTCAGAACTCTGTCAACCCACGCAGAGGCAGGTAATGGCAAACCGCCTCTGAGTGTCTCTTGCCTTGAAAACCCCAAGGGGTTGCCATAAGTCAGCTGCGACTTGACGGCACTTTACACATACATAGCAAGCAACCAATAAAAGGGAGGACTAGAAGCAGAGAGAAAGGCACAAAAAGAGAAAAGGAAATAGAGAAATTTTGACAGCATAAGAAACCATGAAAAATGGAGAATGAGGAGGCACTTCTTGCATCACTGATAGAAAAGATGTAGAAGTAGGCTTGCCAGGCCCTGCAACTCCACCGGCGGGAGCTTCGCGGGCCCGTGGTGTTAGCGCGTGATACGCCTATGTCACTTCCGGTTTAACCTGGAAGTGATGGGGACACTCTAACGATCCCGGCCAAAACTCTATGGTTTCCATAGAGCTTTAGCCGAGGGTGCTAGAGCATCCACGTCACATTCGGGTTTACCCAAAGGTTACGTGTGCTCCACATCTGCACACGTGCCCACAGTGCCCACGCACGTGCCCTCAGCTGGCCGGTGGGCAGCCCGGTGGATGGGAAGTAGTTTACCTGCCACCACCGGGCAATTGGCAACCCTATGTAGAAGATCCTTCTTGAGGAATGGAAACTTTTAAGAGCACGCAATGAAGAAGCAGCAGCCTGAATAGCCCTGACTAGCTTGATCTCATTAGAACTTGGAAGCTAAGCAGAGTCTGCCCTCGTTCGTACTTTGAAGGAAGATGTCATGGCCCAAGACTCTGTCACGTGACTGAGGAAGAACCGGAGCAATTAGCAGCCCCTCCAGAGACTGCAGCGGCAGAACCTCCTGAAACATCAGATGACGGCAAAGAGCCGATGGAAACAACAAACCAGGCAGAGGGGTTGCAGGGCCCCTCGGGGGGCCAGCAAACAGAGGAATGCTCTCCCGGAGAACAAAGGCAAAGAAAGATTAGGCAGCTAATGAGTGAAAGATGCAAGTTAGCTCGCTGGCGTGAATTAACAGCTGTGGATGAGGACAGTGATTAACGGCCAGACCAGCCTCCTTCTGGGAACTGGCCTGATTTAAGAAACAGAAGGGAGAATGCTGTTTGTGAAAGCAACTTAATGACCTCTGGTATCAGCTGCTCCACTCTCGGATTGCTTTGCCTGCTTTTGACTTCGGCCTGGATTTGGAACTACGGACTGCCTTGCTAGTGACCTTGACCACGGACTGCCTACTCAGCGATGCTATTGCCTAACTCCTGATAAGTACTCCCCCGGCTTGACTTCTGGACTGGACTTGACTTGACTTGTGCTTTCCCCGCTGTCTCTCTTACCCAGTGCAGCCAGCCGGCTGCAGAAGCAGCAGCAGCAGCTTCAGTCTCCCCCACCCCCCTCAGCGACCTGCCACACCCTTCCTCAGCTCTCTCCGCACCGTGCTGCAACCGCAGTCCCGCCTGCCCACCTGGCTAGTACCGAAGACCTGGGTTACTATGCAGAGGCAGGCAATGGCAAATCACTTCTGCTCGTCTCTTGCCATGCAAACCCCATATGGGGTCGCCATGACCCAGTTTCGACTTAACAGCACACAGTTAATTCCCCCGAATCGGTTAGGGTTCTGTGTGAGCATCCCAAGCCCAAGTGTCCACATGTGTCTAAGGATGCACAAGAAAGGGAGCACATGTGGTACCAACTGTGAGGAGAGATGCAACATGGGGGGTGGGTTCCTGGATAAAAGACTCGCAGGGAATGGGCAAAGGCCCTGCTCTCCTCCCCCACTGATGCTCTGATCAAATATTTGCCACAGCCACATTAATGTTTCAAAAAGTGGTAACATTTTGTGCACCTTCCATAAGGACAAATTAAAGGTAGCAATGTTTGTCTACTGCTGGCAAAACAACAAGAGTCTCATTAGAGGTGCCAAAACTTGATTATGGCATAAGCTGCATTGAAACTATTTACAATTTAGAGACATTTCCTTACATTGTACAGTATTAAGAAACTGATAATTTGTGGATCTAGAAATACCACATAAGCTGTTGTTGTGATACCGTTGTTGGACTTTAAGGTACTTTTCGCATCTGCCCATGTCTGGTTTGGAACGGGATCAGATTTGCTTCATGCAAATGAATGTCTTAAATACTTTTGGAGATTTTTGAGAGCTGAAATTCAGTACTGGCCATGCACCATCTATTTTGGCCCTTACTTTCCTTTTCCAAAGGAAACAGCTTGCACATTAGCAGAAAAGAAAACGGTGTGGGCAAATCGTTGCTTAAATAAAGACCCTGTGTGGAAACAGGTGCTAAATGGGTTAGCAGGCCGCTTTATTCCACAGCTCAGAGTGCTAACAATAAAAAGTCCGTCTAGTACTACTGGTTCTGCTCTACCACCTCAGGCCTGGAGAGTCTCTGTCATATTGGGCCTTAGGAATTGCAAACAATATGGACAAAATATATTAAATTGATTGATAGACTACTAGCAAAGCAGTGGTATGAATGGGCCAACAGAGTAACATGCTCTACAAATATTATCACTTTAAACTGGATTCTGAGGTGCTCTTCAAATGTACACGTAACTGTATTTGCGTCTAAGCTCCTGTAAAAAATGATTACAGAGTAAAAAAAAAAAAAAAAGCCTTGACAATACAGTCAGGACTCATTAATTCTCAATATGATTTTTAAAGTACTCGATGTCTGATAACTGGTGAAAAGTATACTCATTTGCGTCAACATTATGCAGTCATTTGCAAATATCAATTAAGCATCCCAGCATATGTGAAGAAAGTAAGAAAACCATCTTTAATTCCAGAAGGCATACAAGATTACACTGATTGGATTTGCATGCTGAATAATCTAAAATTAATACCCAATGTAATGTTCAAACTAGTTAAGAGCCTGAAGCCTGCTGCTGTTGTGTCTAGGTCAAACATCTGGGGAGGCCACCAGTACCTCCCACCCTCTTTTGTGTTTCAGATCATGTGAGTGGAGTTGCCAGACTCCCAGCCTGATGATGTCATGGAGCAGGACCTGGTGATGTCACAGTGATGGGTTGCCAGGCCCCCACCAGGGGCAGGGAATCCCCCACCCCCAGCTGCCAGTTTTTGCCCAAATCCCAGAGCATCCCATGTCACCGGCAACATAATGAAATAATTCCTGGTGCACACGGCCGTGTGGCACGGCCGTGTTGGTGGCCTAGCCCTCCACCCACTGCCAGTAAACCTACCCCCACCCCCACAGGTTGCCAGATTCTGTGAATAGCAATACTAAGGGATTTCCACATGCTACTAGTTCTATAGAGTCCAATTGCCAAAGTGGCCATTTTCTCCAGGTGAACTGATCTCTATCGACTGGATATCAGTTGTAATAGCAGGAGATCTCTAGCTAGTACCTGGAGGTTGGCAACCCTACCAGACCTCCACTGGGGGCAGGGAAGCCCCTGCTTTAGGGCCCCTCCCCCTAGCACTGTCCAGCTGGCTGGAGGGGGTCTTTCCAGGCATAAAATGAGTCCTAGGCCTTGACTTCACCTGTGTGATCACATAACTTCTGGAAGAGGCACTCTGGTATTTGGGCAAAACTCTACCATAAAGTTTTGCCCAAATACTAAAGTGTCTCCCTCGTTGTCAGCGATGAGATGATGTTACTCCCAGAAGTGACATCACCATCCAGGTGCTGTCAAGGCCTAGGCCTCAATTTAAACCCAGTAAGATCTACCCCCTCCCCCACTGGTGGCCAGGGATGGACCTGACAACCCTATCTTAAACAGAAGCCATCAAGTTTTTGGGCTAGCTAGCTGATGCCCCCAAAATGTCAACTTGCCACTTGAGGAATGAACCCCAAAACTCACCTCAGGGCCAAAGTCAGAGTCCTGGTGGCAACCCTACATGTTATTCACCTGTATTTATGATCCTTATATGGTAGAAATAACAACCACTTCAAATGAAATTGTAAAAATATATATTTAACAACACACTCTAGAACAGGGTTCCCAACATGGCACCCATGTGTGGAATGGTGCCACCAACACCTTTCCTAGCATCCACCCAGTCTTTTTAGAAAGTAGGTGGGGCTAGCCAGCATGGCTTCTGATTGGCCACTGGAGTAGGGTTGCCAAGTTCCAGGTGGTGGCGGGCAAACCCCCGCCAATCCACCTGGCTGCCCGCCAACCACCTGAGGGTTGGCGGGCAACACATGAATGTGCACCTGCTCATTGAGTCACGTCCCTTCTGGTTTACAACCGGAAGTGCTGCATCGCAAAGGGGCCTTTACCACTCAAGCTGGGAGTTTGAGTGGTAAACGGACACTTGCAATGTGTTTACACCCGGAAGTGCCACATTACAATGGGACTTTTACCACTCAAACTCCCAGTTTGAGTGGTAAAAGGCCCCTTTGCGATGCAGCACTTCTGGTTGTGAACTGGAAGTGATGCCATTGCGGCCGCACACACGATCTTTCCCAACCTCTGCCTGAAAACTCCCGCTGGAGGAGAGGGGGGACCTGGCAACCCTACACTGGAGATCTGATTACCTGTGAATATTTTTTAAAAGTTCATTCAGCAGCAGCTGCCACCACAGCACAAGGAGCTTCACTGGATGACTGGCTGTGCGCGGGCAAGAAAATGTTTTTAAACATGTTTTGTGCCTATATTGCTATATGCAGATGATGCAGCGGTGCTTTCTTACACCAGAGTAGGCATGAAGCAGGCATTATCTGCCTTTGCTTCTTACTGTGATAAAAACCTTTTAAGTATTAACTATACCAAAACAAAAATATTAGTTTTCTCCAGATCATGGAGACAGGAGATCTGGAGAATTGGGGACAGGGAAATCGAACAAGTCAAAACATTCCGTTACTTGGGTTTACTGTTTTCCTACAACTTGAACTGGTCTTTACATAGGGAGCGAGCACTTATATCAACTAAGAGTAAACTTTCAGTTATTGCCCAATTTTATTTTAGAAATGGGAACCAATTTGTCCCTGCGGCCATAAGAATTTTCCAGACCACACTAATTCCGCATCCATTGTATGGAGCCCTGGTGTGGATCCAGGCCTTTAACAAGGAGGTGGAAGGGATTAATATGTCGTTTCTTCGGCGTATACTTGGCATACCCAACTCCGTTGGTTATCATACACTTTGTGCGGAGCTAGGCTTCCATTCTATTGAAAGCAGAGCCTGGATCTCAACTATCACGTTCTGGCTGCGCATACACTTCGGTGCCCCCTCAAACAGCCTTATAGCCAGTTTGGTCGCTGACCCGTATATATCTAAATGGTCTGAATTTATTCAAAAGAAAATCAAGACCTTAGGCATTGATATTGAGGGACTGGCTAATTCCGAGGATGCATATATCTTCCGGACGATCTCAGGGCGAATTAGGGATATTGATTCGCAGAATATAATTGCAAGAGCAAACAAGATCTGCTCCCCTACATATTTTGGCCTTACTTTTCAAACAAACTCAGTGGCCGATTATTTTTCCAGCCTAACTCACCCATTCCAGCGCAGGGCCTTCATGCTAGCTAGATTAAATATATTCCCATCTGCTGTAGTTTCTGGCAGATACAGGGGCATACCCTGGAATAAAAGAATTTGTACCTGCCAGATGGCAAAACCAGAATCAGTTGAACATATTCTTCTGCATTGTCCCCGGTACCATAATTATCGTCTAGAATTAATAAATCCCCATATTACACCTTCAGAAAATACAACACATGATATCACTAATTTTTTACTTGAGGACAAGATTCCTGCTGTCACTGAACATGTGGCAGAGTTGCTGATGGCTGTCATCAAAACAAAACAAAAGAATAATGACTAAGTAAATGGTATAAAATTAACCTAGGTTATTTGAAAGCACGGGGCTTCATCATCAGATAGAGCGCCGGGGTCTATTGTAGCTCATAGTCATCTGTTGGATATATGTATTGTTATGTTTCTAGGATGGAGTGTTTATTATATATCTTTGTACCATTGTTATTTTTATATCAGTGTCCTTTCTATGCCAATAAAGGTGTCTGAATCTTAAACATGTTTATGAATTTTGCAACTTTTAGCACAGAAGGCCTCATCAATCCATGAGGAGTATGTTTTATTTGGAAAGAATATTGTTAAGTTGATGGCTGGAAAGCAGCTTTAAAATATGGTGGGGCAGAGAGGGGTAAGGATTTTTTAAAAAGAGAATCCAAAATTATGAATTAAAATGTAAGTATTTGGAAGTGGTATATTTTAAACCAAAATGTATTGAATTCAATCACTATCAGGAGGGCGTTTTGTCTTTGCAGCTTCTGACAAATATTGAAAAGGGGTTTTTTTATTTGATTTTATCTCATTTTCCTCCATGGAGCTCTGGGCAGTGTTAGAGTTGCCAGGTAGCCCCTTGCCACCGGTGGGGGATGGAAGGCAGGGTTGCCAATTCTAGGTTGGAAAACTTGTGGAGATTTGGGGGTGGAGCCTGGAAAGGACAGGGACCTCAGTGGGGTTCAATGTCATAGAATCCACCCCTCAAAGCATCCATCAGGGGAACTGATCTTTGTAGTCTGGAGATGAGTTGTAATTTCAGGAGATCTCCAGGTCCCGCCTGGAGGCTGGCATCCCCAGTGCTGCAGTGTACATAGTCCCCTCCCCCTATGGTATAATAACAGTGCCACGTGAGGTAGGTTAGGCTAAGAGAGGGTGGTCACCCAGCATGCTGCATGAAAAAGTAGGGACTTCTCATTTGGATGCATTCCCAGATCTGTGTCTGGAGATCTGTGAAAATGATATCACAAAATTCTTGCAGATAAGTTAAGTGGGCCCTGGAAGGCTTCTGAGTTCTTTCCTAACTTACTGTTCCTTTCTAAGATGCACGTATTTGAACAGCATGGAGTGCCAGAAATAAGAAGAAAAGAGAAAACGTAACACAGAAATCCCTGCTCAGGGCAAGCCAGTATCTCTGAGCTTTCGGAGAGCAATTATGAGAATGAAATTAAACGGGGATATAGAAGTTAGGGAGAGAAAGAGAAACAACAAAGAATTTTGCTTTTTTTTTGGGTACCAGTCAATTGAAGCTGTCAGCAGCCCCTTATATACTTATAGGAGAATAAACCCAATTGAGCATTGTTGTATTTATTTGTTTGCAAACATGCACAGGACCAGGTTGTTGGTTTTACTAGGGTCAGTACTGCCTCTCTTTGCTGGGAAACGCTAGCTCTGTTAAATTTTGGCCAGTCAGAGTCCACTCAGGAAAAATAAGGGTACAATAAACCCTACTGAGTAAATCTCTGCTATTCATTCTCTTACTCTCTCTTTATCAAGATCTTTCTTTCTTCGAATTAATTGTTTGGGGACAGTTCACGCTAAGGTTGCCAGGCCATACCTGGTAACCAGTGGGAGCTCAGAGGCAAAGATACATTGGGGGGGGGGGGACATCCTGTGTGCTGCAATTTCACTTCTTGGGGAAAAACAGGAAGTTGATTAGGTTAGCTCTAGGAATTGCTAGATACCCCATGGTAGCTACTCTACATCACTTCCATGATTTCCCCAGAAATGATGTGGTGGTGCAGCCAGTACTGGCTTAAAAAAAAAAATCACACTGCCACCTGCAGCACTGGCAAGCAAAGAGGGCTGTCGGAAGTCTCCCACCATAGGAGGAGGCCTGGTTGCCCTAGTTCAGGGGTCGGCAAACTCATTAGTCAAAAGAGCCAAATATCAACAGTACAACGATTGAGATTTCTTTTGAGAGCCAAATTTCTTAAACTTAAACTATATAGGTAGGTACACTGTTTAATAACTTAATTAACATTAATTAAAGTTTTAAGTCTTAATTAAACTATAGGTACACTGAATAAAACTTGATATCATACTTAATAGTGATCTTATTTATTGATAAAAATTAAATTGTAAGTCCCTGCCATTTCCCCCTCCCCATCTGGAGTCCTCGTCTGGAGGCCTGGTCTACCACCATAAAAGCCTGTTGGTAGACCTGGCCTCCGGCTGAGTCCCATTGGGAGGCCAGGTCTACCCATTGGCTTTCTTGGCAGTAGACCTGGCCTCCGGAGGCCCATAGAAGCCAATTGGTAGACCTGGCCTCTGAAGGGGAACTTTTTTCCTTCCTCGGAGTCCAGGTCTACCACCAAGAAAGCCCATGAGTAGACATGGCCTCCCAATGGGACTCAGCCGGAGGCCAGGTCTACCAAAGGAAGCCTGCCCCGCCCAACAGCTGATAGGCGGGGGGGCAGGAACCACAGAGCCGCCCGTCCAGCAATCGCGCGGCTAGAGGGGAGGGGAGGTAGCCTCCCAACCATTGAGGGCAAGGGAAAGGGGGACCTGGCCATTCTCCACGGCGGGGGGGGGGGGAGAGACAGCGCACCCGCTCGCCTGCTATCTTGTGCTCGCTCTCTCTCTCCCTCTCAGGCACGCGGCTCCGCAGCCCGGCTGCCGGCGCGAGCGGGCGCGAGAGCAGGGGCTCTGAACCAAGTTCGGAGAGCCGCACTCAACAGGCTAAAGAGCCGCATGCGGCTCAGGAACCGCAGTTTGCAGACCCCTGCCCTAGTTCATACTGATAGCAACAGTTGGTTCAATGCTAGGTAATTGCTGGACACAGTTTCCTCACTTGAAAAGAGTGATAAGACAAAGGGAACAGACTACATGCCTTGCCTTTTTCAGACTTTATGTTCACACGTACCAGAAGGCTGGCAACCCTGCATATTGGGAATATGCTCCTCCCAATATGGGTAGTTATGATGTGATTTGAGCAAGGGCATTACTTATATCGTATATACCTGTTGATTTTTCAAGCTCCTGATTTGTAAGTATCATAGCTATACCCATATACAAAATACATACACTGCCCCTGTTCAGACAACCTACTGACTGTGCATATTGGAAGGAGTGTACCTCTTGGCACATGTGAACATAATGTCTGAAAAAGGACTTCTAGTTATATTGTAAACATTTACATTATTACACATTATTAGGGTTGCCAGATGCCTGTTAATGTGTAATAATGTAAATGTTTGCAATATAACCTGAAGTCCTTTTTCAGACATTATGTCTGCATGTGCCAAGAAGTACACTCCTCCCTATATGGACAGTTAACAGGTCTGCCTGCCGCACCTCAGTTGGCCAGCAGGGGAAACAGGCCGTCTTAAAGGGGGGGCTATTCATAGGCATGCTCTGCAGCATGCAGCACAATAATGTCCCTTCTGGAGTAAACCCGGAAATGTCAGGGACGCTTTAGCATGTCCCTCAAAAAAACTCTAAGGAAAACAGAGTTTTGGGAGGAATATGCTAGAGTGTCCCCATCACTTCTGGGTTTGATGGGGATGCTCTAGCACATTCCTCCCAAAACTCTATGATTTCCATAAAGGTGTTTTTTTTTTTTTTTTTTGAGGGACATGCTAGAGCATCCTCATCACTTCCGGGTTTACCTTGGAAAAGGCATTACTGCGCCTTGGACTCACAAATCACCCCCCCCCCCAAAAGCTCCCGCCGATGGCAAAGAAGGACCTGACAACCCCACATAACATATAAAATTTTGAAATTAATATTTTTTTTAATGAAAAGAGCTCCTGTGTACAGTGGATTACATGCAGGTTGACATCATACAGTTTTTGCCACATCAGCATGAGCACACATTCCCCACGAACAGGGTACACATACCTTTCGCACAGGCACAATTACTGCCACAGTGCAAACCAGTTAGTATCAGCTGGCAGGCCCTGGATCTAAGACTGTTTACTTCCTGTATCTTCCCAGCCCACCTAGCTCACTATGGAAACTAAATAAATTCCAAATAATAATTTTACATTAAAACTACATATCAGCTTTATTTTTGCTGACAGATCTCATTGGAATTTGCAGTAACAGAAGGAATATTCTTATTTGACCTGCCGGCTGCTAAAAAGGAACTGTTTTCAAACAGAGGCTGAATCCATTTCTCCCTCTTAAAATTATGCACAAATGAATTGTAAAGCAGTCTTTCAGTTCCATTCAGCTACTCAGGAGACAGTGAGAAGTCTTATCACCACATTTGTATCTACCAGGCTAGTAATTCAAGTGCCTTAATTGTATTTCTGATCTAATATGCTGTTCTCAGGGGATAAGAGATCCTAAGATACATTTCTAATCAGAAGTCTTTTTAAAAAAATCATTGTTGCCAGGGAGAGTAACTAGGCATGTGGGCAAGTTTAACATCTTAATGCTTATGTTCTGTTTGATCTTCAACACAGCTACTACGATGACTGGCACAGGCGAGAATTTAGGATCATGGCAAGGGTACCACTATCATGACTTAAAAATGGACAGAGTTGAGAAAAATTGCTAATAGCCACTTTGGTGGAAAAGTAAAATCCAAAAAGCCAGGATCACAATCCATGTAATGCCTTTTATTATGATCAACCCAATGATTAGGGTTGCCAGCTGCCCCCTCGCCACATCAGGATCTTTGTTTTGGTGGGGCTGGGAGCTGATCCGCACTCGCACAGCACACAAGCTGCGATAATGTCACTTCTGGGTTTACCCTGGAAGCGATGGGGACACCCTAGCATGTCTCTTTAAAAATACCTCTATGGAAACCATAGAGTTTTTAAAAAAGAAACGTGTGAGAGCATCCCTGTCGCTTCTGGGGTAACCCCAGAAGTGAGAGTATCATGGTGCGTGCTCTCTTGCGTGCATATCTGCCCCCCTTCAGCTGGCATGCTTCCCCCCACTGGCCAGCTGAGGGGCGGTGGGCAGGCCTGCTAATTGGTGGGCAATTGCTGGGCATCTGGGAACCCTACCAATGATACCTAACAGTGTGAAAGCTTTAGAGTTCACCAGAACTCTCCATCAGACCAGATGTTACAAACCAGAAAGAGGGGAAAATAAGATTTTTTTTCAGGTCTTGATTTTAAGATGTAAGCAAGGCTTAAAAACACCAGTTTTTAAGGCAAGGCTTAAAAACAGCAGCAAGAGGCTTGCTGGGGAAGATGGCAGAATGAGTAGCTAGGGAACCTCTGAGCCATGAGGCAGGAATAGTGCGGTCAACTACTTCTTTGAACTGTGTTCCTGAAGAACTAAATAAATGACTGGCTGAACTGACTGGAGAGTCCTATGTATGGAGGGAATGGGACCAATGGACTCTAGACCCTTATCCAACTGGCTACAGGCCACACTACTACAAGTCACCCAGGAGACGCCCAGTCCTGCCACAGGAACAAAGCTCTTTTCCAGAATATTTAGACAAAAAGATGGGTTGCCCATGACCCTGGCCCCCTTGTGGCCTCCTGACAGGAGAGCAACACAACTCAGCCACTCACTAATGACAATACAATTTGTGTGAGCCTTCCAAGGGTTAGACCTGACCTGGATGGCCTGGGCTAGTCTGATCTTAACAGATCTTGGAAGCTGGGTTTGGTTAGTACTTGGATGAGAAACCACCAAGGAAGTTCAGGGTTGCTGTGCAGAGGCAGGCAATGGCAAACCACCCCTGAATGTCTGTTGTCTTGAAGACCCTATGGGGTCCCAATATGTCAGCTGTGACTTGACGCCACTTTCCACCAAGATAATGTGGCAGTTGTACACACAGAGCCCATGTTGAGACACTCCTGCATAGAAATATAACTTTCATGATGACTTGGCCCAGAGAGAAATTTATACAATTGGCAGAATCAAGCCGGAAAGTATTTTCTGGATTGTGGCTTAGGCTTCTGCAGGTGGACTGTTTCAGTTTTCCTTATCTACATGTTATGGTGAAGGTGTGGGGAGATTGACATAGGGTTGCCATTTTTGACAGTAGCCTTAGGATTATTATTTCTACTTCCAGGGTAACCATACATAGGGGCATTAGGAGAATCAGGAATGTGCCCCTGCTTGTGTCTCTATGTCTCTTCTGTATTGTATCGTTATTTTTGAGAGTATTTCCCAAATAACAATACACATCAGTATTTTATATTGCACTTAATATTGTTCAAAACACATCATATCTATTACCTAAGCAGTTCTTACAAATACCATGTAAGTGAGATCAGCACATGAAGTTCTGCAGGGGAGTTCCACAAGGAAGGTGAGTTCCGCAAAGGAAAGGCAGCTAACAAATGTTTTAAATAGATAAATAAATAAGTTTGTCAGGGGCAATGGTATGTTTAAGATTACCAAATGAATTCATAGCTGAAGTAAAACTCAAACCAGAGACATGGCTCACAGCTCACACTTTGGCTACCACAGCATACTAAATATCCAACAAGGGAATGTCTGCCAAATAAGGATGATACTCAATGTTACAACTGGGGATACAGTAGCCCCCCTCTGAAGTCTGGGGTTAAGAGACAGCACAAAGTTCTTCACTTCCAACAAACTGAAGCACCTCAACACCTCCTGTTTGCTCATCTATGGATGCTACTAGAACACAAGGGAAAGGAGAGAGGGCATGGCACACTGCAAGGGGGTTAGGGACTTTCTGGAAGGGTGAAATACTAATGTGGCTGATAGATTTCTCTCATATCGATACTCTCAATGGTGAAAGGATCCTGGGAATGGGGAATATTAATCTCTGCCCAGTCTCCCCACGGTAGACTTGCCACAGCCCCTCTGCTGCTAGTAAACGCTTCTCAATCTCAGCTGAACCTAGAGATGGCAGCCTCCAGATGGGACCTGGGGATCCTCCAGAATTACAGTTCACCTCCAAACCACAGAGATCAGTTTCCCTGGAGAAAATGGAGGCTTTGGGGGGTGGATTCTATGGCATTGTACAACACTGAGGTCCCTGTCCTCCCCAGGCGCCATCCCCAAATATTCAGGAGTTTCTAAACCTGGATATGGCAACCCTATCCCCTCCCATCCCTTGCCAGTGGCCAGGAGGAACCTGGCAACCCTAGCTCAACCCAAGGGGCAGCGGCAACGACTGAATCCATGGAGACCCACCACAACCTTTCTGGTCAAGACTGGTGCTTTGCAGCTTGAGCAGCCAGCCTGTGTCATGAGAATGGACCCCTGAGCAAATTCCACATACTCAAGCCAGCATGGTGTAGTGGTCAGAGTGTAGGATTAGGATCTGGCTGACCTGGGTTCAAATTCCCACTTCGCCATATGAACCCTGTCAGGTGACCCTGAGCCAGTCACACATTCTCAGCCTAACCTACCTCATGGGTGCTTGTTAGGATTAAATGGGGAAGAGGAGAACCATGTAATCCACTCTGGGTCCCTGTTGGGGAGGGAAGGTGAGGTATAAATGAATTTAATTCATTATTTATGTCTGGAGAGATCTGTCAAAGGCCTTCTCCTCTCTCCAAGTGGGTTGTGGATCAACCAAGCAGGGTTACCAGCTCCAGGTTGGGAAATAGCTGCAGATTTTGGGGGTGGAGCCTGAGGAGGTGGGGTTTGGGAGGGAAGGGACCTCAGTGGGGTATAATGCCATAGAGCCCACCTTCCAAAGCAGCCATTTTTTTCCAGGTGAACTGATCTCAATTGCCTGGAGATCAGTTGTAATAGCTGGAGATCTCCATGTACTACCTGGAAGCCGGCAGCCCTATGCATAGGTAGCTCTCCTAAAAGTTGGATGCAAGGTGAGAATCAAGAATTTGAATTGGAGAATGGTCCTCCGTTTCCCACTGCCTTTCCTCTCCCCCTCTGTGAAAATGTCCTGGGTCCACCCACTTTTTTAATGCAATAAAACTGCTCCAAGAAATGGAGTAGTCTTCCTGTCTGGAGTGAAGGTTAAGCACTCTACCATTGCTGTGCAGCTGAGATAGGTCTTTTGAGTGACAACGACTGATCTTTTCATGATAACTAAAGCCCTGAAGGATGTCCAAATGGAATAACAGATTTTTTTAAAAAAAGTTACCACTTTAGATGTAGCAGAACAGATAAGACGGCAATGAATTCCCAGTTTCCCTGCTTAATTCAAGGGAAAATAGCATGGCTTTGTTTTGTTTGCTGCATCTCACAAAGCAGTCAGTAAAACTAGACTCATGACAAATAAAAAGGGAACAATTCCTGGCATGCACTGGGCTATCTGCTAAGAACGCCTCTGATAAAGCTGGTGCAGACAAAAAAAGATAAAATGAAGATGGTCTCCCCTTCCCTGCCCAGTTTGGTATAAATCACCCAGCAAATGAGAAAACTAGTGGTAAAATTCTTGATAAGTTAGTCCTGGGTGAATGTTAGAACTTAGGAAATACAGCTACTTTATTATTTACTTTTATAAGAATGTCTCTGGAAGTTTTAAATGAGCCTGCTCTGGTCATTGTTTTCTGCTCACAGTTTCTGTTTTTCCAGGAAGTCGGGGAAATTTGGACAACGGGGGGGGGGTGTTAGCTGTGCAAATGAATGCAGGAAGAAAATGTCAAGCTGACTTTCATCAGTTTTCAAAAAGCTGCTTTACAATCAGACAGCATTTAGGGCATAGCAGGACATCCGCTCTCATACTTATCACAGTACAAGTATTATATCCTGGTCACTAATGGTTAGCAGAATGATATTTCTGGAATTTGGGTGTACTGAGCATAAGGCTGCCAATAAGGTTGCCAACCTCCAGGTTCTAATTTATAAAAAATACTCGGATTGCACAAATAGTTAGTCAAAGAGAGCAATCACTATGGCCATAGTGATTGCTCTCTTTGACTAATCTCCAGGTTCTAGCTGGAGATCTCTTGCTATTACAACTGATCTCCAGCCAATAGAGATCAGTTCACCTGGAGAAAATGGCTGCTTTGGCAACTGGACTCTGTGGCATCGAAGTCCCTCCTCTCCCCAAACCCCACCAACCCCAGGCTCTGCCCCAAAAACCTCCCACCAATGGCGAAGAGTGACCTGGAGATCTCCTGGAATTACAAAGGATATCCAGACAACAGAGATCCATTCCCCTGGAGAAAATGGCCATTTTGGAGGGTGAACTCTATGGCCGTATATCCTGCTGAGGTCCCTCCCCTCCCCAAACCCCACTCTTCACAAGCTCCACCCCCCACCCCAATCTCTAGGGATTTCCCAGCCCAGAGTTGCTAGCCCTAGCTGGGCACCTTGACCACTTTCATAGGCTCTAGGGCCTGAAGCTAACACACCAACATGATTTAGCGTGCTATGAGAGCAATCTTAAATAGGTCTACTCAGAATCCTACTAAGGTCTATTTCACGGGAG
The DNA here is from genome assembly GCF_029931775.1 of Euleptes europaea. NCBI lineage: Eukaryota > Metazoa > Chordata > Lepidosauria > Squamata > Sphaerodactylidae > Euleptes > Euleptes europaea. The sequence continues at coordinate 99,833,812 of NC_079316.1, read as the reverse complement.
CTTACTCCTCAAAAATTGTTACTAGGATGGAACTTTCAAAGTTAGGGTTGCCACCAGGTTTTTAATCAAGAAATTGATCTTTTAACACTATTTTAGTGTGGAAACTGCTATTTTAATCTATTTGTGGTCTGTTTTATGATCTATGTTTTTTACCTGGTCTGGAGTTTTTTATGCTGGATTTCAATTAATATCTTTTAATTTTTTTGTGTAAGCTGTCTTGGGCAGGTTTCTGGAGAGGTAGTATAAAAATGTTCTAAATAAATAAATAAAAATGTCTCACTCCATCTGTTTCTGACTGGCCCTGTTTTGGCCCTGTTTGTACACTTGTTTACCCACCAGAATAAGGCGGAAGACCAAGTGCATGACAATCTTCCTGCACATGAAAGCTTAGATGTGCCTCCATGCTTAGGCCTAGATGTATGAAGGCTTAATTTGTATTGTCCTTATTGCTCACAACAAGAAGGGGAGAAACCTCTTGAACTAAAAGTTTAGGTGAAACACATTATTTTATGCTCTTGGATGACTCATCTAAGTCTTCCACTATGCAAAGATGGTCCTCACCTCACCCATTGATGAGCCTGTGGCTGAAGGAACAATTCCTTGTCATCATCAGCCCTGTGAAATCTTTCTGGTTTCTTTCTCACTCTTTAAACTATCCCTAATGGTAAATTTCCAGTGTCCCAGGGGGACCACATGAAGCTGCCTTATACCGAATTAGACCCTTGGTCTAGCAAGGTCAATATTGTATACTCAGCCTGGCAGTGGCTCTCCAGGGTCTCAAGATGAAGTCTTTCACATCATCTACCTTGTGATTATTTGAACTGGAGATACCAGGATTTAACCACTGAGCCATGGCCTCTTCCTTTCACCCCACACAATGGTACTCAACAAAATGTACAGGTGACACCCAGGGGAAAGGCAAGTATGTTTTCCCCTTGGAACCCAACCTTCTCCTGACCATATACACTGCAGTGGTCATACTGTAATGATAGTAATATATTACACCCTTGTGGTACTGTGTCTCCCTGATTCAGCAAAGGTTTAATATTTTATGGATTGTTCTTGTACCCGGGTCCTTCCCTCAAGAGCGCTTTTCATACATTTTTGTAGTGCTTGACACCCCCATCCCCCAATCTGCATAAGAGGATTAACATACGAAGAGCCCTTATGGATCAAACTAGTAGTCCATCTAGTTCAGCATCCAGTTTCACACAGTGGCCAACCAGTTGTCCTGAACAGCCAGCAAACAGTCCGTGGAGGCCAAGGCCTTCCCCTGATGGTTGCCTCCAACTCTGGTGTACAGAGTTTTATTGCCTTTGGCAATGGAGATTCCCTTTAGCCACCTTGGATGGATCTATCCAACATGAACCTGATGGATTGCTTTTTTTAAGGCATCTACAGTCATGACCATTACCACATCTGCTTGCACTGAATTCCACAATGTAACTACACATTGAGTGAAGAAATGCTTCTTTTTCTCTGTCTGGATTTTAAGAATAGACCATAAACATGCACTTTCACATAATTCTTTCACAGCTTCTTTAGTATGTCCGAAAGGATCATTTGACATTTCAAAGGCTTTTGGGTTTTCAAGGCAAGAGACGAACAGAAGTGGTTTGACACTGTGTGCCTCTGTGTAGCAACCCTGGACTTCTTTGGTGGTCTCCCATCCAAGTACTAACCAGGGATGACCCTACTTAGCTTTGGAGATCTGATGGCTAGCTTGGACCATCCAGGTCAGGATGCTGCCTCTATTACCTTAATATTTTTCCAACATGATTGATGTTCTGATATATCCCACCAGCGGAATATAACCATCTTAGATTATCTTGTCCTCATATTAACAGTTCAACTTATTTTTTCTGTGAGAATAAATAACTTCTGCTTATTGTCTGCTAGCCAAAATGAATTATACTGGTTTTTGGGTTAGCATGCTATTTTTCCATATGAGGTGAATGTTCGGAAAATCCTTCCTAAACAGAAATAGGTTCAGTCACATGGTCCAATACTATCAAGAATAGTGTGGAATTCTATATTGTGTGGGAGGAAAAGAAGTAATTAGACTTTTGGTTATATCAGTGGGTTCTGTGAAAGCATTATATCTAACTTGCTAACATCTATTAGGTTTATAGCAAAGATCCTATACTCTCACAGTTTATCTGACCCTCCCTCCAATTCATATACATTACTCCCTGTGTGATATGTTAGGCAGAACCTCACCTATGTTAGCTTCAGTGAACATCATGATGGAGTGCATATTTGATTTGTGCTAGACTGATGCTGTCTACTGTACCATTATACCTCAGTGGTACTCTGATTTTTAAAGTTAGCCAATATTTTTTGGTCGGGGTGGCCAACAAGCAGTCTATAGTCTAAATGTGACCCAAAAAATAATTTTCTTCGGACTGCCAATGACCCTACTACTTTATAATCTCATTTTTTCACAGTTTCATTTATAGGTAAAACAAGCAATGAGTGTACATGCATATTTCATATAATATTTGGTCATGCCAGGTGCCTATCATAGAAGATTTGAGACTGATTTGATATCTTTATATGTATAAAACCTTCCCATATATCAGGGATATTGAGAATTTGTCAGTCATAGCTATAAGTGCCTCGGTTTAAAATGGCATACGTAATGAACATGATTTTGTTTTGTGGGGCAGCCTATACTTCGGTTTTTAAATCAATAGTGTTCTTGTTTACCCTAATAACTAATTATCCTCATTATTTACAGCTCAGTCAGGGTCTTTGGAATGGCCATACAAACACACGCTACTACCTACTCCCATATGAACCTACCTGACCACTACAGTAATCTTCGGAGGCCCTGCTCGTGGTGACCCTGCCACCTGAGCTTGGACAGGCTGCAACCCAAGAATGGGCCCTTTCAGCCATGGCACCAAAATTGGGGAATTCCCTCTCCAAGGAGAACATTTGGGATGTGGAATGGTATAGTATAGCCCAATCTCATCAGATCTCAGAAGTGAAGCAGGGTCAGTACTTGGATGGGAGACCACCAAGGAAGACTTTGCAGAAGAAGGCAATGGCGAACCACCTCTGCTTCTCACTTGCCTTGAAAGCCCCTGCTGGGGTCACCTTAAGTCGGCTGTGACTTGATGGCACTTGACACACACACACACACACACACACACACACACACAAACACACACACATTTTAAAATTTGTTTTAATGTTTTGACCTTTTGCCTCCTTAGGAACCCTGAAACTGGTGGAAAGTTGGCATTAACATATTTTAAATAAATTTAATTTTTTTTTAAAAAAACCCTGCAAAACCTGAATCATTCCGCTGACTTATTCCATCTTCCATCAGACTGCACTGGGCAGCAAGCTCTCCCTATCTTTAGGAGCCTGTTTCCTGAACAATAAACCTACATGGCTGCAAACTTTCCATGACACACACTGTGCTTTAATTTTCTGCTTACCATGCAGGAAATCAGGGAATGACTCGGAGTGTCTTTTCAGCCCGTTGAACTCTCTGCAGCATCCTTATTTTTATTGCCTGCACTAAAACCATTTTCAGATGCAATAAAATCAGTGGCAAGTGACCTGAGAGAAAGGGATGCTGTGTTCTACCTTCTTTTTCGGTGTGCTTTTCTCCAGCAAGGTCTTTAGTAGGAACACAGCCGAGCGTTGCCTGATGCGGCTTCTTTCCTCTGTGCTCACAGTGATAATATGTGATTTCCACATTCCTTAAAGTGCTGTTATTGACACAGGCTGAACTGTTATTTTCCCGCTGACTGATTTATCTGTCGGCGGTGATATGAGACTTATTGCTTCTCTGTTCTTTCTTCCATTTTTGATCCGTGACTCACGAGCAACTTCATTGAGGTGTGGAAGAGCCTCTAGGGAGGAATATTTTGTAGTCAATAATATGGCAGAGGCACATGCATGAATAAACCAACTAACAGATGTGTTTCTGAGGCTTGGGCTTCATTGTCTTGCTTAAAATTTCCATATTTTCTTCATTATATCTGGGATTAATAATAGATTTCAGCCATAACTCTGATTCTCAAAGTGCTTTGCTGGTGAAAGGCTCACATACTTCAATGGAGAGTTTTGAGACTGTATATTTGTAAGTATGGTAAGTATGATAAATAGTCCAATTTTGGATGTACAGGCATATGCTCTTCACATGTTGTTAGCTACATTTATGAAGTGACACCCTAATGTTGTGGTTTTCAGAAAACCCTTTTCACGTTGATCGGGAGTAACCCCTGTGCTTTGCAGAAGGTTCTGAAAAGTCTTCTGAAGGGCCCAGACATTTCAGACACAGCATTAATGAAGCCTCCTATCACTGTGCATAAACTGAGAATGTGCCCTGGAACTTATCCTTTGGCTGCTCATGGCAGAAGGATGTTAGCAGTAGTCAATCCGTCTTCTAAGGAAACTTGTCTGTTTTTACTTGTGTGCTAGAGCTGGTCGTCTAGTTGAGGTCCCTCCCAAGAAGCTTCTAAGAAACCCAGATTTTTTTTAAACAAAATTATTGTTACCCTCAGGTAAGAATACAAACATGCCACAGACCTTGCATGTTACTGCCTCAGCTCCCACACTAGTCACACTACTGTGATCCATTGCTGAAGTTGTTCAGTTTCTTTCCTGCACTACTCTGATAGTTCCCCAGACAAACTGCCTCTCAAGGCTCCCTCTTTAGAAACTCTGGGTCCTGCAGACTCTCATGTTGCCCAACTGCCTCAGCTTCTGCCTCGGCCAGAGGAGCCTTTTTAATGAACAGCACTCAGTCCCACCCATCAACAGCCAACAGCAGAGGGCAGGGCCAGCAATTAACCCCAGTCAAACGAGCCCTCCTCACTCAGGAAACAGCAACTCTTTAGAAACTCTGGGTCCTGCAGACTCTCAGCTCAGCTGCCTCAGCTTCTGCCTCTGGCAAAAGGAGCCTCCTTAATTTCTGGGCCTCTGTGCATTATTTTTGAGAATTCTTGGAGAACAGGTGAGGTGCCAGAAGCCTGGAGGTGGGCAAATGTTGTCCCCATCTTCAAGAAGTGGAAAAAGGAGGATCCGGGTAACTACTGACCCATCAGTTTGATGCCTATACTGGGAAAGGTTTTTGAACAAATCGTCAAACAGTCAGTCCTTGAGCATTTAGAAGGGATGGATCTGATTATTAAGAGCCAGCATGGGTTTCTCAAGAACAAGTCATGTCAAACTAATCTTATCCCTTTTTTTGAGAAAGTTACTACTTTGCTGGATCAGGGGAATGCTGTAGACATAGTTTATCTTGATTTCAGTAGGGCTTTTGATAAGGTTCCACATAATATTCTTGTTGATAAATTGGAAAAAATGGGATTTAGATACTGTTACTGTTAGGCGGATCTGTAATTGGTTGACAGATTGCCCCCAAAGAGTGCTTGTTAATGGTTCCTCATCCACTTGGAGAGGAATGACTAGTGGAGTGCCTCAGGGATTTGCCCTGGGCCCTGTGTTGTTCAATATCTTTATAAATGATTTGGATGAAGGAATAGAGGGGATGCTTATTAAATTTGTGGATGATACTAAATTGGGAGGGGTAGCAAATATGGTGGAAGACTGAGCAAGGGTACAGGATGATCTTGACAGGCTGGAGAATTGGGCTAAAATCAATAAAATGTGTTTCAACAGAGATAAATGTAAAGTTCTGCATTTAGGTAGGAAAAATCAAATGCATAATTATAGGATGGGGGAGACTTGTCTTAGCAGTAGTGTGTGCAAAAAGGATCTTGGGGTCTTAGTAGACCAAACACTGAACATGATGTGATGCGGTAGCTAAAAAGGCCAATGCGATCTTGGGCTGCATCAACAGAAGTATAGTGTCCAGATCATGTGAAGTGCTGGTATCGCTTTACTCTGCTCTGGTTAGACCTCACCTAGAGTATTGTGTTCAGTTTTGGCATCGCAGTTTAAGAAGGATGTAGACAAGCTGGAATGTGTCCAGAGGAGGGCAACAAAGATGGTGAGGGGTCTGGAGACCAAGTCCTATGAGGAAAGGTTGAAGGAGCTGGGTATGTTTAGCCTGAAGAGGAGAAGACTGAGAGGGGATATGGTAACCATCTTCAAGTACTTGAAGGGCTGTCATATAGAGGATGGTGCCGAGAAGGGCAGACCAGAACCAACGTGTAGAAATTAAATCAAAAGAGTTTCTGTCTAGACATTAGGAAGAATTTTCTAACAGTTAGAGCATTTCCTCAGTGGAACAGGCTTCCTCGGGAGGTGGTAAGTGCTCCTTCCCTGGAAGTTTTTAAGCAGAGGCTAGATGGCCATCTGTCAGCAATGCTGATTCTGTGACCTTAGGAAGATCATGAGGGAGGGCACCTTGGCCATCTTCTGGGCATGGAGTAGGGGGTCACTGTAGGTGTGTGGGGGGGTAGTTTTGAATTTCCTGCATTGTGCAGGAGGTTGGGCTAGATGACCCTGGTGGTCCCTTCCAACTCTCTGATTCTATGATCACTCAGGGCCATAGACTGCAAGGCTTGGGCTAAGATCCAATGGCCATGAGCTGTTTGGCTCTTGCCCTTCAGCTCATTCCAAAGGCTTGTGCCTCTGGCCATGCCAAGGCTAAATAGAGGACATCTTCTGGGCATGGAGTAGGGGTCACTGGGGGTGGGGGTAGGAGGTAGTTGTGAATTTCTTGCATTGTGCAGGGGGTTGAACTAGATGACTCTTGTGGTCCCTTCCAACTCTATGATTCTATCCTTAAGTGTTGCTTCCCAGGTTCCGATACTAGTTAACCATTCTTGATTTCCCTATGAATTTTTATGTGGGATCCCTCCATCTTTTCTTTAAAATATAGCTGTGGGTATTGCATAAAATCATATTGGGGTGGAGGAATTTTGGGAAGGTGGCTGTCAGCTGTTTTTAAGAACCAGTCCAAGCATGCCTCTCCCTTCTGTTCCAAGTACCTTAAGCCTGAGCAAGGCCAGAGGCAGCAAGCCCTTGGGTGTGAGCCAAAGGGCAACAACCAAAGGGCTCTGGCATCTTAGCCCTGTGGCTCATAGCCTGTGGCCTTGTTGGACCAACCTAGTGGATATCAGCCAGGATGGGTATACCCTTCCATAAGGTAGAAAGGTGGGTGATAAATGTTTAAAATAAATCAATAAATCAATAAAAGTTTGGTGTTTTTTTTAACTTATTTCTTTACATTGTGTTTTGTTAAAATTCTTTTTTTAGGGTGTCCTTTATCCCACTTTTTCTCTCCAATGAGGCCCCAAAGATGCTTACAAAAATGCAATATAAATAAATCTGAAAACTATTTGTAAGTTAGAGTGAAGCAGTCCTCCAGTAAATATGCAGGTATTGGTTATTACCAATGCATTTTCATTTTAAAAAGTATTATTTTACAGTTTTATGGGAATTATATTTTAAAGACTGTATTATGGTTTTAAAGTGTTCTTGTATACCATTGTTGCTTTTTAAAAATGAAAATGATAAAGTGATAAGAAATAGTGGGTTGGATCCAGCTATCTGCAGATGCAAGGATACTTCCTCTGTGGGATTAACTATCAATAGTAGGGTTGCCAGCCTCCAGGTGCCACCTGGAGATTCCCTGCTATTACAACTGCTCTCCAGGCAACAGAGATCAGTTCCCCTGGCAAAAATGGCCACTTTGGAGGTTGGACTTGATGGCATTATACCCTGTTGAAGACCCTCCCCTCCCCAAACCCCAGGCTTCCCAGGCTCTTCCCCCCAAACCTCCAGGTATTTCCACATCCAGAGCTAGCAACCCTAATCAATAGCCATCAAGCCCAGCAAATACTTGTACACCAAGTTCACATGGAACCACAACCATATGCAAAGCATAAGGTTCCTGATAGTCATTTCCCTGCTGGGCTAAGAAAAGAAACCTCTATTATTGTGGAGATCCCATGGACAAACATCAAAGAATGCCATCAGCATTAAGAGTAGGAAAGCGGCTGAGTCATGATACAAAATGTAAAAAAAATATACAATTAAATTGGTGTGTGACTGGGAATTTGGGGGTAGTCATCTATAGCAACATGAGGAGCTGGATACTTTGTGCCAAGAATGTACATCTATAAATGTTACAGTCATTCATGTTGGTAGTAATTGTGTCTCCTTTCCATAGAATGATTGGGGGGGGGGGGGGTTTCCCTGAAGGGAAAGGGGAAAAATCATTCTTTCAGATTCATTCAGGGAAGGGAACTTAAAATAAACACCTTAAGCACTCTCCTTCCACACACACACACACACACACACACACACACACAAAAATCCAAATATATAATTTTAGGCTAATGCCAGAAAGTGACAAGTGTCTGTTTTCATTAAAATCTTCAAGAACACTCATCTGATCGACAAGCTTTGCAAGGTGCTGTGAAACTTTACACCGTTTTTCATGTTACTATGCCAACCTGCCCCCCAACCCGATTGCTTCAGCAATGATGTGTTCAAATTACTTACGAGGTAACTCAACTTTTGCTGAAGTCGATCTAGTCTTACAGAGGGGGGGGGGATGAAAGCTCTGAGGAGCCGACATGACCCCTGCACTGGCGTTAGTGTCACTTGTGCCAACTCAAGTGGCGCTTACACCAGTGCAGGGCCATTTACGCCGGCGCTGGGGAGCCGCATAGCAGCGCCATGCTTGAGCTCCGGAGCTGAGCCTCACCTCTGCTTGCCCGGCAATGGTCAACCTCATGCAGCTGCCAAGCGAGGGGAGGTTTGGGTCAGGCCTACCAAGCAGTGGCAGCAGGGGAGGCAATCACTGTAGCTTGGGAAGTCAGGCTTCAGGTGGGACCTGGGAAGCCCCCAGAATCACAGCTGATCTCCAGACTACAGAGATCAGTTCACCTAGAGAAAATAGATGCTTTGAAGGATGAACTATGTGGCATTGTATCCCACTGAGGTCCCTCTTGTCCTAGGGTTGCCATCCTCCAGGTACTGGAGGAGAAAATAGACACCACTGTACTAGTATCAAAGGATAAGAAATTCAGTACACGAGCGAAGAATACTTATAAGTGCAAACAAATATTTATATGCTACCGTGTCTAATACAATACGCACTTCATAAATATACAAAAAGAACCATTCATACAGTTGTAACACACATACACAAAATCACCTCTAGGATGGTGGTGAATGGAAAAAGTTCTATTTTATTATAGAACTTATTTTTGTATTGTAATAATATAGTATCATGATCAACTTGAATTTTAAATTATTATAAATTGCACTAGGAAGGACTGATGAAGAATTCAAATTGTCAAGAATTTGAAACGGCCGTATCCTCCATGAAGTTATTCCTCCTGAATTAATATTTATTACCTCTACTTACCTGCATGGGATGAATACTGAAGACTGTTGAGCATATCTTGAGAGAGACTGCACCTTTTTATTGAACTTTTTCCATTCACCACCATCCTAGAAATGATTTTGTGTATGTGTGTTACAACTGTATGAATGGTTCTTTTTGTATATTTACAAAGTGCGTATTGTATTAGACACGGTAGCATATAAATATTTGTTTGCACTTATAAGTATTCTTCGCTCCTGTACTGAATTTCTTATCCTCCAGGTACTAGCTGGAGATCTCCTATTACAACTGATCTCCAGACATCAGAGATCAGTTCACCAGGAGAAAATGGCAGCTTTGGCAATTGGACTCAATGGCACTGAAGTCCCTCCCCTCCCCAAACCCTGTCCTCCTCAGGCTCTGCCCCAAATACCTCCCCCCAGTGGTGAAGAGGGACCTGGCAACCCTATCTCCTCCCCAGGCTCCATCCCCAAATTTCCAGGAATTTCTCAACCTGGATCTGACAACCCATAACCCATCCCCCACCAGTGGCAACCCTAACTCTAGCATACCATTTCTCAAGCAAAGAGTGGCTCAATGCATGGCATCAGGCCAAAGAGCCTATTGAGGAGTCACCTCTATGATCACGACCAGCAGGAAAGAAAGGAGCTAAACCTGTTCGGGTTTTAGCCTCCTTAACTAAGACTGCATCAATATGTAGCTTCAAGCACTTGACAGGCCATAGGACATGGTTGACAGGCTGCATTTGTAGGGTTGCCAGCTCTGGGTTGGTAAATACCTGGAGATTTTGGGGGTGGAGCCTGAGGAGGGTGGGGTTTGGGGAGGGGAGGGACTTCAATTCTATAGAATCCATTTGCCAAAGTGGCCATTTTCTCCAGGTGAACTGATCTCTTTCAGTTGGAGATGAGTTGTAATAGCAGGAGATCTCCAGCCACCACCTGGAGGTTAGCAACCCTATGCATTTGACTCAGTGGGCCGAATGTTTTGCAGGCTTGTTCTGGGCACTGAGAGATCCTGAATGCAACTCTGTCTCTACTTCCCTTCTCCAGCCTTGTACTGTGGATATGTGGCCAGCTTCTGCTCGTGTGCTTCCCAGATGTATGCTCCAGCGCACCTTTTTTGCTAGGGCCTAGAAACAATAGTGCGATCGGGCTGGACTTTAAGATGGAAGTTTGGGGCCGTAGCTTACACAGGCTCAGTGAGGCAGCACACTAGAGTTGCCAACTTCCAGGGGGAACCTGGAAACTCCCTGGAATTACAACTGATCTGGAGACCAGAAAGATCAATTCCCCTGGAGAAATTGGCAGCTTTGAAGGTCAAACTCTATGGTGTTATGCCCCACTGAGGTCTCTCCCTTCCCCAAACCCCACCCAGTCTATTCCCCCAAATCTCCAAGAATTTCCTAACTCAGAAATGGCAATCCTAAGCAGGCTGTACCAAGCACAGCCCATTTTGACTTACTTCTCAGTAAATATGCATTGGATCAGATTACACTGCATGTGTTTATCTGTGGAGATGGTGCAAAGGAATAAGAAAAACAGGATGAATAATGTTAATTCTCTATTTTATGTTTGAATTGTATATAACAATCTAAAGGAAAGGACATAAACTATTAAGACCAAAGGAAGCTAATTACACCACGTCTTAGAAATGGAGATTTCTCTAAACTATTTTAGGATTATGGATTTCCAGGCAACGTAATTGTTCTACCTCCCAACATCCCTTTCATGATTTTTCTCTTCTTTTTTCTCAAATGGGAAAAAAGTAAACAGTGTTTAGAGATGAACTTTATGTTCATAAATGTTCACAAACTTACAAGCCTACCGGATTTCTTCACCTTTCAAAGTTTGAATGTGAAACGGCATGTGTGGATTTAGGGGAAAGAATTCCGAAACTTTATCCAATTCTTAATGATGTCACTGGGATTCTGCTGAAGTTTCTGCAGTTTGTAATTAGGTTTAGGGATGAAAATGAGCTAGTTTTCGAAGCCAGAGCAATTTTACTAAACCCTGGTTACAAAATCTTGACAAGAATATGCCATCAGATATGGAAAACAAAACAATGGCCCACAGACTGGAAACGATCCATTTACATTCCAATTCCCAAGAAAGGAGACATCAAAGATTGCAGCAACTATCGGACCATCGCATTAATTTCTCACGCAAGTAAAGTGATGCTCAAAATCTTACAGCAAAGGCTGTTACCATTTATGGAATGAAAAATGCCTGATGTTCAAGCTGGTTTCAGGAAAGGAAGAGGCACTAGAGATCATATTGCAAATATACACTGGTTACTGGAGCATACGAGATAATTTCAGAAGAAAATCAGCTTGTGTTTCATAGATTACAGCAAAGCTTTTGACTGTGTGGATCACGAAAAGCTGTGGCTGGTTTTAAAGGAAATGGGTGTGCCACTACATCTGATCGTTTTGATGCGCAACATGTACTCTGGACAAGAGGCCACAGTTAGAACAGAATATGGAGAAACGGAATGGTTTCCAATTGGCAAAGGTGTCAGACAAGGATGTATTTTATCTCCCTATCTCTTCAATCTATACGCAGAACATATAATTAGGAAATCTGGATTAGATTTAGATGAAGGTGGAGTGAAAATTGGAGGGGGGGACATTAATAATTTGAGATATGCCAATGACACTACATTATTGGCAGAAAATAGTGAAGATTTGAAACGACTACTGCTGAAAGTTAAAAGAGAAAGTGCCAAAGCAGGACTACAGCTGAACATCAAGAAAACAAAAGTAATGACTACAGGAGAATTACACAACTTTAAGGTTGACAATGAAGAAATTGAAATTATTCAAGACTTTCTATTCCTTGGCTCCACCATCAACCAAAAAGGAGACTGCAGCGAAGAAATCAGAAGGAGATAGAGATTGCGAAGGGCAGCCATGAAGGAGCTAGAAAAGATTTTGAAGTGTAAGGATGTGTCACTGGCCACCAAGACTAGATTAATTCATGCCATCGTATTCCCTATTACTATGTATGGGTGTGAAAGCTGGACAGTGAAGAAAGCTGATAGGAAGAAAATAGATTCCTTTGAAATGTGGTGTTGGAGGAGAGTGTTACGGATTCCGTGGACTGCCAAATAAACAAATGAGTGGATTATAGATCAAATCAAGCCTGAACTGACACTAGAAGCTAAAATGACTAAACTGAGGCTATCGTACTTTGGTCACGTCACGAGATGACAAGAGTCACTGGAAAAGACAGTCATACCAGGAAAAGTTGAGGGCAGCAGGAAAAGAGGAAGACCCAACAAGAGGTGGATTGACTCAATAAAGGAAGCCACAGCCTTCAATTTGCAAGATCTGAGCAAGGCTGTCAAAGTTAGGACATTTTGGAGGACTTTCATTCATAGGGTCGCCATTAGTCGGAAGCGACTTGACGGCACTTAACACACACACACTGGTTACTCCCAAGCACGAGCTTCCAAATTCACCTCAGATTTTCATTTTAAAAGAATTTGGTTTTAACTATGGCTCTTTTGTCCAAAATATGGAGAACACATGGGGGGTGGGGGCGGGAATTTGAACTTTATTATAGAACCGTAGTTGTTGTGAAATTCAGTATCATCGCTACTATCAAGTGGCAGGGCTGTTTGAGACCTGGGTGTTTGAAGCTCTGTTAGGGTCAGTACCTGAATAAACTTTCCGGTGCATTTTAGGCAAGCTCTGCATAACAGCAAGGGGAATTCAGGCTTATATAAATTCCGTTTCTTTCAGGGGCTGAACTGTTATTAAATTGGCTTGGATTGTGTTAATTTTGTTTTTCGACACTGAAAGCAATGCATTCCAAAATCTTTTCATTTTGGGTGAAAAGTGTGATCCAATTAATTGGTGTGATTATATGATTAATTGTTTGATTGCATATTAAGAACTGAACTCTGATTAGCAAGAGCAAGCCATCTGGACTGCCCTTTTTAGAGCCCTTTGTAGAGGATCCATGAATGCTGCAATCAATGCACAATTCCTACGTACATCCTACTTCTATTTACCAAAGACAGCCTAATATTTGGTACTCATCGTCCCTGGTAAATCGCTATCTCCCTTTAAGAGTAAACAAGGGCAGACTAGGCTTTTCTGCATGCTCGACATAGTTCTGATTTTCTTGGGGGTTGATCCATAAGCAGTGGAATCAGTTTGGACATGGTTGTTCACATCTGCCCTCACTGTGCATTTTCACAGTTGCAGAGTCAGTTTATTTTCTTCCACACATGCATTCAATAACAAGGATTTTCAAGGGAGGGTGCTGTTGTCATTGATAGCATCACAGCACACACACACACCCTTTAATAAAGGCACTAAAAGTGAATATATCGCTGGAGTATTGCAACAATAGGCTGAAGAAGTTCTCTGCATTCCCAGCTTTCATTTATAAGAAAAAGTAAGTCTCTAGCTCTTTATCTCATGAAGCTATAAGGAAGAAGGGTGAGGGGGGGGGTTGACCACAACAGTCCAATCATCGAACAGTGGGCTGGAGGAAGGTGAGAGTGGGCGGGACAAAGAAAACTGTCAGAAACATTATGTACCAACTCAAAATTGGCTTTCAGAAAAACATCTTTAAAAAACCAGAAAAAAATGGAGCGGGGGACACAAACAAATAAAAAGAAAGAAGTCAAAACTAAAGGCACAACAATGTGTGCAGAAATCAGGGGTTAGACTGAAGCAGTCAGAACTAGGGTTGTGCAAAAAAAGAAAACCAGCAAATTTTGGGTTTATTGGGCCTGGAATACGCTGAATACCCATACCGGTAAATTTGCATTTCAGCTTTATTTCCAAGTTTACCGAAATTTTCAGACCCATTATAGTCTATGGGGATTTTTTTCAAAACTCCTGTGGGGGCATTTTTGGAGTCCCCAAGGTGGGACTCTGGAAGGATTCTGCCAGAAAGCTAAATAATGTGGAGCATAATTAGTTAGATGAACCTTTAAGGTTCCTTTTGAGAGTGTTTGCTTTTGGTGGGATTTGCCTAATAGTCACCTTGACTCAAAGTCTGATGTCTGCATTCAAAATCCTTATTCCTGCCTCTGCTTTTTAGACCCTAATACAGTTCTTTTAATTTTAACTGAAACTAGTCTGGATGTGTGTGTGTGAAGTGCCTTCAAGTCGCAGCTGACTTATGGCGACCCCTTTTGGGGTTTTCATGGCAAGAGACTAACAGAGGTGGTTTGCCAGTGCCTTCCTCTGCACAGCAACCCTGGTATTCCTGGGTGGTCTCCCATCCAAATACTAACCAGGGCTGACCCTGCTTAGCAGCCAAGATCTGACGAGATCAGGCTAGCCTGGGCCATCCAGGTCAGTGTCTGGATACCAGGGTTTTTTAAAAAATCTCTTTGCACGTGCTCTGTAACTGCTCAGTATGCCACCTTAAAGACCAAGCAAAGGTTTTCCACAAGCGGAGGATCCCTACTGTAAGGGATCCGTCGTTTGCGGATCCGTGCCGGGTGACGGAGGCTCGGCTGGCCGCTCAGCCGTGGGCGTGTGTGGGGGGGAGCAGCGGGCCCTGCGCTCCCTCCTGGCTCCCGGCGGCTGGCTGGAGGGGACGAGCGTCCTCTCCGGGGAGCGGTCTGCGGCCGGACGGACCGGGAGCCGACATGCTTCACCCCGCGGCGGTGGTGGGGGGAACCGGAAAAGGGAGGGCAGGATGTCCCGCCTCCGCGCGCCTTCCTCCCCCCCGCCCCTTGGTTCTCCATGGGAGCCAATTGGGGCCGGGCTCTCCAGCCCTCCACCCCCGGCCGGCGCTCTAGCCAGAGGTCTTCTGCCTGGTCCGCCGGCCGGGTTTAAATAGGAGGGGGCTCCTCATGGCTGGCCCTTCTTCCAGCCTGCTTTGTCTCCTCCAGCCTGCTTGTTTTGCCTCCTGCCTGCGGCTAGCTGCGAGCCTGTCTGCCCGTGGTTCCTTACGGTGGCCATGCCTCCCAAACAATCTGGCAAGGGGGCCCGGCCGGCGGGGCGGCAGGCGCCTCCTTCGAGGAGCTGGCAGCGGGGCTCCAGGGCAGCTCCTGCTGGGGGTGCTCCCGGCTCCACTGGGGAGCGCCGCTCGGCCACCACTGCGAGCGGCTCAAGGGCGAGGCCAGCGGCGGCCACCACATTGGGTGCTTCAAGGAAGAGGCCGTCTGCGGCCTCCACGGTGGCCGGCTCAAGGAAGAGGCAGGCAGAGGGCGGCTCGGTGAGGGGACCGGCAGCAGCACGGATTCGGGCCCCGGCCAAGGATGTCGTCGGGGATTCCTCCCTTAAGGGGCTCTCAACCATCGTGCGGAAGCTGGCTGAGGACGTGGCCAGCCTGAAAGCGGTGGCGGGCACTTCTGGCGCGGCGGAGACTTCTGCTTCCATTTCAGGTTTGCATGCGCCTAGTAGCCGCAGGGCAAGGGTGGCAACTCGGCGAAAGCGGGGCAGCTCGTCACCTCCCAGTTCCAGCAGTTCGGAGTCTGGGGGCTCCCGTTCCAGGGACAGGGGCCGGCGGAGGAGGAAGTCCAGTCACAAGGCCCGGTCTTCCCATAAAAAAGAGAGGTGCAGCAGAGAGGTGTCAGACAGCGGGGGAACCTCAGGTGGGTCCTCCTCTGGGGATGAGTCTGACGGGGCATCCGCCAGGTTTTGGAGGGCGGGCGCTGAGGTGCCTGGGCTCCCTGGGTGGGTCCTACGTAGGCGGGCGGAAGAGGAGAGGCTTGAACAGGAGGAAAGGGTGAATGATGTCTGGGGAAGCGGGAAGACCGCGAGGGGCCCTCCTTATAAGTCCACCTGTGTTTCTGGGGACAACCCGCCTGGGATCCATTTGCCCAGGGATTTGAGGGAACAAATCCTCGATGGCTATTTTGTTGATGTAATATCGCTGATTAAGCCTGAGATGTCTGTAGGTAGGAGCGTTAAGGCAGGGGGTCGGAAGCCGAGGAAGATGCGGGTTGATCCAAAAGATAGGACATTCGACAATTGGCTTGCTGGGTTTGGGGTTTATATGGCAGTAGTCGCGGCCTCCTATCCAAAAAGGGCTTGGCACCTCCTTACCCATCACAACTGCGTCCTTAAGGCACGTGCTTTGGTGGGAGAGGCAGCGGCACTGGATTATGATGAGGAATTCCGTAAGAGGGCCTCTAATAATGATCAGTGGCGCTGGGACCACATGGATAGTTATCTGTGGTCCACATTGGTGAATCCACATGTAAAGGCTAGGTCGGATTCAACAAAAGGGATTAAGTGGGCTCCACGCCGTGAGTCCAGCAGGAAGGTGTGTTGGGAATATGGGCAGGGTCGCTGCAGTCGCACTAAGTGCAGGTTTGAGCACATATGCGAATCCTGCCTTGGCAGTCACCCTAAGTCCAGCTGCCCCAGGGCCCAACAGCCCTTTCTGGGGGGACGGCCCCTCGCCCGGAGGGACGGGGGTGCCGGGGCCTCCACTGGTGGAGGTAAGTAGTATTGATTCACATATGGGACTCGCCAAGACGCCAGTAATCTTGGCGGCTCTGTTGCCATGGCTGGCCAGGTACCCTAACAGGAAGGTGGCAGAGTTTCTGGGGGAGGGTTTCTCTTTTGGTTTTCACATCCCTTTTCAGGGCTCCAGGGTAGCAATGGATGCTCAGAACTTGAAGTCTGCCAGGGAAATGCCTGACGTTGTGGCAGCCAAGATTGAGAGGGAGCGTTTGGCAGGCAGGGTGGCGGGCCCTTTTGGGTCCCCTCCCTTTCATAACCTCAGGGTTTCCCCTTTGGGGGTAGTTCCCAAAAAGGCGCCAGGGGAGTTCCGCTTAATACATCACCTGTCTTATCCGAAGGGGGCATCGGTCAACGAGGCCATCCCTCAGGAGCTCTGTTCTGTCCGTTATGCCTCATTCGATCATGTGGTCTATCTGGCTCGGGAGTGTGGTTCAGGGGCACTGCTCGCTAAATGCGATATTCAGTCGGCCTTCCGGCTACTGCCAGTGCACCCCGATGATTTCTGTCTGTTGGGGTTCCGCTTCCAGGGTGCATGGTATTTTGATAAGTCTATGCCCATGGGGTGCTCTGTAGCCTGCGCTGCATTTGAAACTTTTAGCTCATTTCTTGAATGGGCGGTGACTGTGAGGGCGCAGTCCAGGATGGCAACCCACTACCTGGATGATTTTTTATTCCTGGGGAAGGCCAATACGGATGAATGCCCTCGCTTGCTGCAGGCATTTGAGGGGCTGTCCCAGGAGCTCGGGGTTCCCCTGGCCCAAGAAAAAACCGAGGGCCCTTCCACAAGGCTAGTCTATTTGGGGATAGAGCTAGACACTGTTGCGGGTACATCTCGCCTCCCCGAGGACAAGCTGTTAGCCATGCGGGCTCTTATTTCACTGTTCCTGGCACAGCGGAAGTGTTCACTGCGGCAGCTGCAGTCTTTGGTGGGGCACCTTAATTTTGCCTGTCGGGTGGTCTCTCCGGGACGCGCTTTCGTGGCCAGATTGGCCAGGGCCACAGCGGCAGCTTCCCGCCCTCATCATCATATCAGGATCACCAAGGGTATGAAGGCGGATCTTCGCATCTGGGATGCTTTCTTACAACATTTTAATGGTATTTCGCTGTGGCAGTCGACGCTGACTTTGGGAGGTGGGGCACTGCAAGTTCAATCAGATGCAGCAGGGGGTGTAGGTTTTGGTGTGTACTTCAATGGACACTGGTGCGCGCACCGTTGGCCACAGGATTGGTTTGAAGCAGGGATCACTAGGGATCTTACCTTTTTGGAATTTTTTCCCATTTTTGTGGCAGTTACTATCTGGAGGGAGCAGTTTCAGGACAAGAAGGTGAGGTTTTGGTGTGATAATGAGGCGGTGGTACGGATTATTAACAAGCAGTCGTCAAAATCTGCGAGGGTTATGCGGCTTGTTCGTGTCTTTGTGTTAACATGCCTTTCAGCTAACATTACCTTCACAGCTAAGCATGTGGCGGGGGTGGAAAACAACATTGCCGATGCACTGTCTCACCTCCAGGAGGAGAGGTTTCGCACTCTGGCACCTGGAGCGAACCGGTGGCCGGATCCATTCCCGGAGGAGTTATGGTCTCTGGGCACAGGGACATAATGTTGGGTATTTGCAGCTCAGTGGCCCTGTCCACGTTCAAGTCATATTCTGCATCGGCTTCGGCGTTCCTGGCGTTCTCGAAGGGTAATGGGGGTGTGGGATCCTGGCCTACTACTGAGGATATGGTTTTGTGTTACCTGGCTGACATGAAGCGGCGTGGGCTGGCTCCCAAGACCATGCTAAGCCACATGGCTGCCATTACCTTCTTTAGCAAGGCTCAAAGGTTCACTGATCCGTGCGATTCCTTCCGAGCTCGCAGGGCGGTGGAGGGTTGGAAACGTATGGCACCACGGCCTCCTGATCACAGGAGACCTATCACCCTAGGTATCTTGTCCAAATTACTAGATGTATTGCCTAGGATATGCTTCTCTACCTTTGAAGTTGCTCTCTTCCGGGTGGCCTTCACTTTCGCGTTTTACGGGGCCTTACGCGTGGGGGAACTGGTCGTGAGCGCAGCCTCGGACAAGTCCTGCCGGGCCTTAAGGTTTCAGGATGTAGTTCTGAGTAAGCATGTGCTTCGCATCAACATTGCCCGATCAAAGACGGACCAACAGGGGAAGGGTTCCATTCTTGAATTGCGGGCTGCTCCCCGGCATGACCCTTGCCCGGTCAGAGCGGCCGCCGCCTTTTTTGATGTGCGTCCGGTGGGGGACGGCCCGTTTTTGAGGCACGCTGATGGTTCCCCCTTAACTCGCTATCAGTTTGTAAGCGTGTTGCGCATGGCCCTTGGGGAACTTGGGTTACCTGCGGGCAACTTTGGTTCGCATTCTTTCAGGATTGGGGCGGCCACCACGGCGGCGGCTTGGGGGCTATCTGAGCAGCACGTCAAGGCCATTGGTAGATGGCGGTCAGCGGCTTATAAGACTTATGTCAGGCAGCTTGTTAATGATTGTGTTTGAGTTACAGCTGGACGGCGGCGCCGGATGTGGCTGTGTGGCCACAGCATCGTGCATTGGGCAGGACTCTACGCCATGGGTTCCGGTTGGGGAAGACACCTGGGCTTGGATGATCTGATGGAGGCGTACTGGTTCGGCGTGCGAGGCGTGCGGTGGAATGCTCTCTTGCCCTATCTGCAGCGGAAGTTGCAGCAGCATGGAGTGCCGGATATCCTTGTCGTGCAACTGGGCGGCAATGATATGGTCAAGGGCAATGCCCTGCGGGAGGAAGCGATGAAGGATCTGCAAACCTTGACTACATGGTGGCCTAGTGTACGTGTGTTATGGTCGGACATGCTGGAGAGGAGGTCCTGGAGGGGGGCGGAACGCCCAGAGAAGGTTGACCGGGCTAGGCGTAAGGCGACATTGGCTATCGGTAGGGCTGTGACAGAACTGGGCGGCGATGTGATCCCTCATCCCGAACTCTCATGTCATCTGGAAGCGCTGTATCGCCCTGATGGCGTACATCTGTCGTCGTGGGGAATGGATCTTTGGTTGCAGGACATCCGGCATGCTCTTGGGGTTTGGTTACAGTGTTAGGCATTGGCTGGAGTCGGCCGAGAGGGGGGATCCCCTCTCTGCCTCCTCTTGTGGCGGTTGTGGGCATGGGGCCAGAATCCTGTTGTGGAAAAGCCGGCCTGTGTGCCCCCTTTTCCTGGGCTGGGGACCCCAATAAGGGGTTTTGGGGGGGGAGGCCAGTGGGTTGACTGC
This sequence comes from Euleptes europaea, assembly GCF_029931775.1. Classification (NCBI taxonomy): domain Eukaryota; kingdom Metazoa; phylum Chordata; class Lepidosauria; order Squamata; family Sphaerodactylidae; genus Euleptes; species Euleptes europaea. The sequence continues at coordinate 99,813,835 of NC_079316.1, read as the reverse complement.
CTGGCGGGGCAGTCCGAACGGCCTGCCTCCTCCCAAGTGGCAGGGTACCACACAGTGGCTGCCGTCCATGTGGTACCTGGATCTGCCATCTCAGGCTGTGCCCAGCAGGGGCTGCGCACAGGATACATCAGCGGGCATCGGGTCACCTGATGTCAGGATTCTGCCTCCATGCTAGCCAATGCCTAATGATGTATGTTTGATGTATGTATTAAAGTTGTGGCCTGTTTTATTCCATATTTGTGTCGCATCATATCTTTTATTCAGAAGGGTTTAGAGGTAATGCAGCCCACCTCCCTTTTAGGTTAGGGGGGTGAGTTTTCATGGTTGGTGGGAACAGGCGGGCCCCGGAACCCAGTATTGGCCTGGACCCGCAAACTCCTATTTTGGAGAGCTCACTCGCACATGAATGCATGAAGCTGCCTTATACTGAATCAGACCCTTGGTCAATCAAAATCAATATTGTCTACTCAGACTGGCAGCAGCTCTCCAGGGTCTCAGGCAGAGATCTTTCACATTACCTACTATCTCATGCTTTTCACTGGAAATGCAGCAGATTGAACCAGGGACCTTCTGCATGCTAAGCAGATGCTTTGCCACTGAGCCACAGCCCCTCCCTTAAATGCTACACTGAGAACACTACAGGTTGTTTCCATGTCTCACCTATGCATATAAAAGTCTAACATAGATGGTAGTTTATTGCTGAGGCCCCGCTTTTCCCTTCAGTGGTTCTTCCGGCCTTCCATAAAACTATTCTTCCCACTTGGGAAGGCAGAACCCTTTCCCACTCACCACATCTGCCCATCATGAGTCTTGGATGTGTGAAATATGCCTTGCTCCTAGCGCACATGCTATTTGTTATACATGAACTCTAAGGCATCAGGCATGATCACCAAAACACCATAATTGCCATTGATCTAGTGCAGCTGGGGAAGGTCATTTTGAGCAGTTAAGAGATGTCAGCGTGCTGCTCTCATTCTGTCTCACACTAACCACTTAACAGGATAGTAAAAGTTGTGACTGATCTACAGTAAATATAGCTAGATGCACTGTAATACATATTAAACATTTTTTAGCAAATCGTTCTGGTCAATTTACTAATACATCTTGCTTTCCAAGCCAGTGCCGGGCAGATTATTTCAGGGCAAATGAACAGAAGAGTTCAGAAATTGCTTCAGCATGTACTGCATACATATGTGTGAAAGAGAATGTGTTCAGGTGGTGATGCAAGCATGTTAAGGATATGTTTTCTCCTTGAGGCTACACACTAGATGGTGCTTCTGTTACGGGGACATACTTTCCCCCAGCACTCTAGCAGCAATATTTGCAGCTGGAAAATCATACTTTTTCAGAAAGCACTCTCATCGCCAGCATCGGTACTGTGTATCAAGTTCTTCTACCAACAGGAAGAGAACAAGAATGGACTCACTTAACTAACCCTTTGATGCTTTAGGAGGAGGTAATTCTTAACCCTTTGCTTCCAAGCCTGGCAGAATTTGCCTCTTGCCTTTACATGGGATGTGTTGGTTGCTAGGCATGCAAATTGGTATGGGATGAAGATAGAGATTGGTGTCATGGCTGATGATATCACCAGTTTCTTTATTTAGCATGTTTTTTTTTTTATCTTGCCCTTCCTCCAAGGCATACATGGTTCTTCTTTCCTCCTCTGTTTTGTTTTCACAACAACCCTGTAAGATACGTTAGATTGAAAGAGAATGACTGGCTCAAGGTTGTCCAATGAATAGAGATTTGAAGTTGGGTCTCCCTGGGTCCACTCTTTTACACTTAGAACACTTCGCCACAATTGTTTTTAAGGAACAGGTAGCTCTTTGAAGCAAGAAGACACCCATGTATATGAGGATGGCTCTGTTGAACTCCCTTCCTTGTGCACTACATCTTTTAAGTCATTATTCCAGAACATCTTTTCCCTGAAAAAAAAGGGGGCTCCTTTCTCATTTAAAGCCTTCCCCTCCCTCCTATGGTCTAAGTGGTCACCTTGCTCAGACCAGCATATAAATCAAGGAGGAAAACTTCAAGATGAAAATGACATGGCTATTCCTCCCTGTTTGCCTCTCTTGTTACTTATCCAGAGTTCATTGGTTCTTGTAGGTTATCCGGGCTGTGTGACCGTGGTCTTGGTATTTTCTTTCCTGACATTTCGCCAGCAGCTGTGGCAGGCATCTTCAGAGGAGTAACACTGAAGGACAGTGTCTCAAGTGTCTGAAGGACAGGAGACACTGTCCTTCAGTGTTACTCCTCTGAAGATGCCTGCCACAGCTGCTGGCGAAACGTCAGGAAAGAAAATACCAAGACCACGGTCACACAGCCCGGATAACCTACAAAAACCAATGAACTCTGACCATGAAAGCCTTCAACAATATTATCCAGAGTTGATTGGTTGGCATGGTGGTAATAGATGTTACCATTTAACTGAATCAGTCACTGTCCATTTACCATTGTGTTCTTGATAGAATCAGCAAATACCTCCCGAGATTCCATCTTGTTTTAGAAATTAGATGAAACGCTCCAATGTAATGTTGGCTCCCTGGTGGGCATATTCCACTAGGGGAAGACAATGTTTAGCGCTGATGTGTAGCACTAATCTGTTTGGGGAGTCTGTGATGCTTGGGAGGGCAAGAAGAGATTTACACTTCATAAGCATCTCGAGAGTGATGACTGTCATTTCCTTTCTGCTCTAATAGCACTAAATATTACTGAGTGCAAACCAGAACAGCTTTTGGGTAAAATCCACCCCTCCCCATAGACCAGGTCCAAAATTAAAAAAGATTTTTTTTTCTTGGCACACACCTTTAGTTTGCTCTTGAGCCTGCGTTGATGTTTGCCTATCCATGAGTATAGAGTGACTACATTACATGAAGGGTACATGAGACAGATTTCTGCTGTACAGTGGCTCCAAAACAAAACAGGACATATATTTCATTAGCAGGTGGTGCTGCTGTCCATGCTTTGAGATTTGGTTTGGATGCAAAATGTGGGGATTAGTATTGAGATAGAAATACTAGAATAACACACGTTCCTTGGTTCCAGTTTGAACCCAGAAACCCATTAATCTTGGCCCCATCTCCCAATATTAAAACAGACAAACCAACAAAAAATATGGCACTATGTACTAGGTGGGGCTACTATGATTGGTGGTGCACATTCTGCACTTGGTAGTATGAAGGCACCTCCATGCACTGTTGATGGACTTAAGAGTCCATCACAGCATGCAGTTCTACTGCTGTTCTTGTTTCTGGAGAATCAGCCCCTCCGTTTCAGCAAGAACTTCACATAAGAAGGAGACATGACGTACTTACACTTTACTGCTGCACAGCCCTTCCTTCAAAGCTCCGGCTCGATCTTGTTATTTGTAGCCTTTATGGTTGTTAGGAAACATGGTTTTAAAACAAGAATAGTTGACAGCGCAAGCAGGGCATAGTTTATAACTCCCAGAGCTACAGAAAACAGCTGTATGCGAGCATAAGCGCAGAGAGCTGTCTGTCTGAAGACAGCTCCGGGTTACGATCGGCCCAATTCTCAGTTGTAAATAAAGCCCCCGTCGTTCCAGTCATGTAGAGCCCAGAGGCCATAATGTCAGCTTTAACTAGTTATCTGGGAATTCCTCCAGCACAAGAGCAATCTTTGCATGGTAGAAAGCACACAGAGCCAATCTCTGCAAATTCCTCCGAGGGTGGCAAGGGGAAAACAAAACAAACCAAACCACAGAGAGCAAGACAATGGTCTGTTTCTAGCTCCCTGAGCGACTTTTTAGCTTCCTAGGAAGCCAAGGGCAAGGCAGACCCAGCCTCTTCTTGACATAACTCCCAAATGGCCAGTCAATACCCTATGAAGCAATTTTGCTTGCTGCCCCACAATCTGGCACTTAAAGGTTCTAGGTTTAAGCTGTCATGATATGGTTGTGCTAGGGCAGCGGCTTGGGTGTGCATGCAAGTGTAGGGTTGCCAGGTCCCCCTTCGCCACCTCTGGGAGGTTTTTGGGGTGGATCCTGAGGAGGGTAGGGTTTGGGGAGTGGAGGGACTTCAATACCATAGAGTCCAATTGCCAAAGCAGTCATTTTCTCTAGGTGAACTGATCTCTATCGGCTGGAGATCAGTTGTAACAGCAGGAGATCTCCAGCTGCCTCCTGGAGGTTGGCAACCCTATGCATTTGAGAGGGCACTTTCTCACTTAACCCCCCCCTTCCCAGCCCACACAGTCTTCCTTTTTGCCACCACCAAATTGAACTCAGCCTGTCTCATTTACTCATGGGTGGAGCACCAGCAAAAGGCTCTCTGTTGCCTGTGCAGAGTGCAGAGGCCCTCCGCTCTCACTCCCCTCTCTCTTGTGTGCATGTATGACCGTGCAGCTAGGCATGCAGGGAAGAACTTTGAACACCGTCTGCTTTCTTCAAAAGGACATGGACTTTGTTCATGACAACACAGCTTTACAGTCTTAGAGGCACAATACAAGGGAAAAGAATATTACATCACAAAGGACTGTTGCAGATCTAAAAAATGAAAGTAAAACGCTTTAGCTAGCTGAACTTTAGAGTCACAGGTGTTGCCTCAGCATCCCTCCTTAGGGGGATGGGAATAAGCACTGCTTGAATATTGCAGCTTGAAAGGCATGACTTGAACAAATGCTTGAAGCAATGTTTGAACCTAGTTAACAAGGTTTTCAGGTCCTTTAACCCTTCCTGCCCCAGTTGGCTGCGAGCCCCATGCCCGGTCCTGGGTTTGGGAGCTGATGCCCTCATGGGACCTTTGCACCCCTTCTCCCAATCAGCGTGGAGCACAAGTCTCACAGGTTTCATTGTCCAACTCATGTTTTGCAATAGCTATCCATCTTGACCCTCCCTGGCAGCTTGGCAAATGGTTGTCTCTGGGCAAGAAACTGTGCTGGCAATTGGAGCACTTTATGGCCCTCTTCCCCGGCTTTGTTCCCAGAGCTTTGGGTAGGGTTGCCAGGTCCTTCTTCGCCACTGGAGGGAGGTTTTTGGGGTAGAGCCTGAGGAGGGTGGGGTTTGGGGAAGGGAGGGACTTCAATGCCGTTGAGTCCAATTGCCCAAGCGGCCATGTTCTCCAGGGGAACTGATCTCTATCAGCTAGAGATCAGCTGTAATAGCAGGGGATCTCCAGCTAGTACCTGGAGGTTGGCAACCCTAGCTTTGGGTGAGCTTCATCTCCCAGGCATGACATAAGTAGGGGACAAGCATTTAGGGTTGCCATCTTCCAGGTACTAGCTGGAGATCTCCTACTATTACAACTGATCTCCAGTCGATAGAGATCAGTTCACCAGAAGAAAATGGCCTCTTGGGCAATTGGACTCTATGGCATTGAAGTCTTTCCCCTCCCCAAACCCTACCCTCCTCAGGCTTTGCTCCAAAAACCTCCCGCCGGTGGCAAAGAGGGACCTGGTGACCCTACAAGCATTCCATTTTTTCTGCATATATTATGCCAGCAAGGCAGCTTTGTGTGAGTTGATTTACTGGCTGATCCTAATGGAGTCCTGTGAGACCAGCTCTCTTTGCTGGCTCCCCACAGGGAATGGGCCAGCATTGCAAACAAGAGCTGGGAAGTTGGGGAGACTGAAACTCACCTGCAACAATGAGGGGCCCCGCTCCTGCTTGCTGGCAGCATGCTCAGTGACCATGATAGGTGAGCCTGACAGGTTGTTACATGGTTTGGAATTTAAAAGTCAGGAGAGGGTTGGGCATCATACCAAAAAATATTCCAAAAAATTTGGAAGAACTATTTGGATACATGATAACAGCAATGAAATGGAAAGCAGAAGAAAGTCCTACCAAAGCAGAATGGGAGAGTCAAGTGACTGAATGTGCACCTGTGGCGAAACTTTACAAATTATGTTAACAGAAACCCATCTAAAGAATTTCAAGAAAAATGGAAATTAAATTATTGGTATTATTCTTAGGAAGGAGCCCCGGGGCGCAGAGGGCTAAGCTGCAGTACTTCAGTCAAAAGCTCTGCTCACGACCTGAGTTCGATCCCAACGGGAGTCAGTTTCAGGTAGCCGGCTCAAGGTTGACTCAGCCTTCCATCCTTCCGAGGTCGGTAAAATGAGTACCCAGCTTGCTGGGGGTAAAGGGAAGATGACTGGGGAAGGCACTGGCAAACCACCCCGTGAACAAAGTCTGCCTAGAAAACATCAGGATGTGACGTCACCCCATGGGTCAGGAATGACCCGGTGCTTGCACAGGGGACCCTTACCTTTTATTATTCTTAGGAGGGAAGGCAGCATGGTACAGCCCAATCTCATCAGATTTCGGAAGCTAAGCAGGGTCAGCCCTGGTTAGTATTTGGATGGGAGACCACCAAGGAATACCAGGGCTGATATGCTGTTAATCTCTTGCCATGAAAACCCCATAAGGGGTCACCATAAGTCAGCTGCGCCTTGACGGCACTTTACACACACATTATTCTTAGGATAAAATAAACAAATAAGTATGTTATTATTATGATTAAATATAGGGGAAAAGAGAGAATTAAAATTTTAAAATGGGAGGAGGGAATTTTTGTAACTGATATTTTATTTTGTATGTCATATCTGACCCAATAATTACATTTAATAATAATTTGGCTGTATAACAATGTTCAATTCAAAAATGATGTTTTATAAGTACAATATAGAAAACTTTTGATTTATTATAAGATGGGTATTAGAACTATTGAGAACTACTGTGATTTCACTAATATATGATGTTGTGTTACTATTTATTGAAGATAATTGTTTGCTAGCTCTTCTTTATTGTTAGATGATTCAATGAATGGTATGACCTCAAGATTTTAAGATTGGACTTTACTAATCTATGTTTCTTTTCTGTGTTCTTTTTTTTTACTTTTTGTAAAAGGCAAAGTCTCTTGTCTTGAAAACCCTACAGTGTTGCCATAAGTCGGCTACGACTTGATGGCACTTTATAGACATGCAACACTCTGTCCCATCAGTCCTCATTAGGCCTGCTTTGGAGAGTTTGTTTTCCTTTTGATTAACTGGCACAATCATATTTTACTTCTATATTTGGGGAAACCTTCAAGTAGATGGAAACTGCTAACTTGTCTGTGGGTTGTCCTCCTTAGGTGGCTTTTTTTGGTTTCACAAAGGCCAGCTACTTTACTGTTAGATATACCGATTCTTAGCATGTACAAGTGCGCTGTTGCCTGTGCGCTAAACCAAAAGTGCAGCCAGCCAGCAAAGAATTTGCCTTCTAAACAAAGGTATCATTTTTGCATCTCTCTCTCTCTCCTACTGGTCCTGCCAAATCTATAATGCACAGTGTGTGCACCTGGGGAACATCTGCCATCCAAATTATATGCAAGCCGCTTGGGTTGGCCAACATTCACGGCACTTTCATGTGGAGTCAGTGCAATTTCACAGATTACGAGTGGGCATGAAATGCTTTCCAAAGAGCTGGCATTTTGAATATACAGAAAGGAACAAATTGACTATCCCTGGTTTCAGAGTCACAGAATCTGCTACAAGGACACCGTTTCAGGGAGGGAGGGGTGGACATAGGGTTGGCAACCTCCAGGTACTAGGTGGAGATCTCCTGCTATTAAAACTGATCTCCAGCCGATAGAGATCAGTTCACCTGGAGAAAATGGCTGTTTTGGCAAATGGACTCTGGCATTAAAGTCTCTCCCCTCCCCAAACCCTGCCCTCCTCAGGCTCTACTCCCAAAACCTCCCGCCGGTGGCAGAGAGGGACCTGGCAACCCTAGGTGGACATGATTCCCTGTAAGGCTCAAAAGAGCCATGTGTATATTCAAGATTACATACATACCTAAGTGCCATCAAATCATAACTGACTTACGGTAACTACAGAAAGGGGGCTTTTAAGGCAAGTGAGAAGCAGAGGTGGTTTGCCATTGCCTTCCTCTGCAGTACCAACCCTGCTTAGCTTCCAATCTCTGATGACATCAGGCTATATCATGCTGCCTTCCCTCCCCATATGCAAGATTGAATGGTTTAAAAATGTACTTTACAAATACGCGTTTTTGTTATACCCTACAATAACTTGACAATGTTATCAATAAATTTATCATCACCATTCTTGCATTAAGCATAGGGCTTTGTGTATACCTACTTTATTGGGATGCATTTTGTGGTTGCTAGCAAACATCTATGCCAGTGCATTGATCACTGATAAAAGTACTCTTCCATAGGAAAGTATTTATTTCATCTCTGTTCCAATTTTCTTCCATTCTAGGACTCAAGGTAGAATGCATAGAGACACCAGGAGGTCTCCCGTCCAGGCGCTGACAAACCTGTCCCCTCTGAAATGTCAGTTCACATGCTACAAAACCAACAAGTCCCCCACCCCTGTGGACTTTCTGCAGATATGTTCTTGGAGTTCCCAGATGGGAACTTAATTCTGAGGCACACACAGGATCAGGACTGAAATGTGAGGCTTGAGCTGAAATGGGACCTGCAAGCTGCCGTTTGCCCTCTGGGGCCACTGTACATGCCCTGATGGCTGCATGTAAGTTTCCCAATGGGGCAAAGAGCAGCACTTCCTTGAGCACTGTGGTTCCAACCCAAGCCAGGCTCCCGTGCTCCTGGGAATACAGTTGCCAGCAGGGGAAGTCAAGGCACATGTCTGACACAAAGTCCTTGTAGCAACCACATTTATTTATTTATCTATTTTTTTTGTTAATTATTCAATTCATTTATATCCTGCCTCTCTCCCAAAGCAGCTTACATCATTCATCTCTCCGCCATCTTATCCTCACAACAACCCTGTGAGTTAGGCTAGGCTGAGAGAGTGTGACTAGCCCAAGGTCACCTGGCAAGCTTCCATGGCACGAGAGGGAATTTGAACCTGGGTCTCCCAAATACTAGTCAAACTCTCTTAACCAGTACACCACACTGGCTCACGTTCACCACACTGACTTCGTAATGTTTGAATCCTCTCTTTGCTGTCACCGTTGCTGTGTCATGTACCTTCCACCATACATGAATTAGGTGATGTAGCTTCAGACAGGATTGGGGGGGGGGGCAATTGATCCCTTCCTCTTCTAAAGAGGGAGCCTTGAGAGGCAGTTTGTCTGGGGAACTATCAGAATAGTGCAGGAAAGAAACTGAACAACTTCAGCAATGGATCACAGTAGTGTGGCTAGTGAGGGAGCTGAGGCAGTAACATGCAAGGTCTGTGGCATGTTTGTATTCTTACCTGAGGGTAACAATATTTACACTTGCAGCAAGTGTAAGTTGGTAGCCCTGCTGGAGGAGAAGCTACAGGGACTTGAGGCATGCTTGTCCACACTCCATTTTCTAAAGGAAGGTGAAGAGTTCATGGACAGAACGCATGAAACACACTTTAGGGGGCAACAGGAGGAGGAGAGAAAGAAATCTCAATGAATGGAGTCACAACCAACACAGGAGGAGGGTACATAGAAGAATGTGACCCACAGGAGCCAGAAAACTATGAGTCATTCTGATCCTCTATTGCCTAGAAATTGGTTCCAGGATCTCCCCATAGATACTGATTCTGGACCACTTGAAAGAAATTCCTCAGGCTCCTGCGCATGAGAGGACTCAATCTTCCAGATTACCAAGTTCTCAAAGAAATGGGACATGGTGGTCATAGGAGATTTTAATTACATGGATATCTGTTGGAAGTCAACTCTGCTAAAAATGCAAGGTCTAATAAATTCCTATTCCAGAAAGTGGACAGGGAAACTTTCAACAGGGAAGAACTGGTTGATGAGGTTAAAATAGTAGGCACCCTGGGTAGTAGTGACCATGTAATATTGGAATTTACAATCTTGGGGAAAGGAAAAACTGTACGTATTCAGACATATAGGTTAGACTTTAGGAAAGCAAATTTTAACAAGCTTAAACTTATGCTGGGTAGAATCCTATGGTAAGAAATAGTTAAAGAGAAGGGAGCAAGAAGGGTGGGAATTTCTTAAAAATGAAACACTGAAGGCACAATCCCAAACCATTCCTAAGAGAAGGAAAAATGGGAGGAGCCTAAAGAGGCCAAAATTTGGCTCCATAAACAGCTTTTTAAAGAGTTGAGGAATAAAAAAAAAAGACTCATTTAGCAAGTGGGAAAAGGGCCTTATAACCAAAGATGAATATAAGCAAATAACTAGTGCTTGTAGGGAGAGTGTTAGGAAAGCTAAAGCTCAGTATGAGCGTAGGCTAGCGAGAGACGCTAAACACCACAAAAAAGGGTTCTTTTCCTATGTACAGAGTAAGAATAAGAAGAAAGACAAGATAAGCCGACTGTGAGGACCAGAAAGTGAAATTGTAACAGGAGATGAATAGAGGGCAGAACTCCTCAATTCCTACTTTTCCTCAGTATTTTCTTGTGAGGGAAATGCTGCTCAACATGGAATAAACATGATGAGGGAAGGGACTTGCAGCCTAGGATTGGCATTGGGGTTCCTTATCCACTTGGAGAGGAGTGACTAGTGGAGTGCCTCAGGGATCTTTATAAATGATTTGGATGAAGGAATAGAGGGGATGCTTATTAAATTTGCAGATGATACTAAATTGGGAGGGGTAAAAAATATGGTAGAAGACAGGATACAGGATGATCTTGACAGGCTGGAGAATTGAGCTAAAGCCAATAAAATGCATTTCAACAGAGATAAATGTAAAGTTCTGCATTTAAGTAGGGAAAATCAAATGCATAATTATAGGATGGGGGAGACTTGTCTGAGCAGTAGTGTGTGCAATAAGGATCTAGGGGTCTTAGTAGACCAAACACTGAACATGAGTCAGCAGTGTGATGCGGTAGCTAAAAAGGCAAATGCTATCTTGGGCTGCATCAACAGGAGTATAGTGTCCAGATCACACAAAATGATGGTATCGCTTTACTCTTCTCTGGTTAGACATCACCCAGAGTATTGTGTTCAGTCTTTTGGGCACCACAATTTAAGAAGGATGTAGACAAGGTGGAACGTGTCCAGAGGAGGGCAACAAAGATGGTGAGGGGTCTGGAGACCAAGACCTATGAGGAAAGGTTGAAGGAGCTGGGTATGTTTAGCCTGAAGAGGAGAAGACTGAGAGGGGATATGATAACCATCTTCAAGTACTTGAAGGGCTGTCATATAGAGGATGGTGCCGAGTTGTTTTCTGTTGCCCCAGAAGTTTGGACCAGAACCAACGGGTTGAAATTAAATCAAAAGAGTTTCTGTCTAGACATTAGGAAGAATTTTCTAACAGCTGGAGCGGTTCCTCAGTAGAACAGGCTTCCTCAGGAGGTGGTAAGCTCTCCTTCCCGGGAGGTTTTTAAACAGAGGCTAGATGGCCATCTGTCAGCAATGCTGATTCTATGACCTTAGGCAGATGATGAGAGGGAAGGCATCTTGGCCATCTTCTGGGCATGGAGTAGGAACCAATGGGGGTGGGGTGGGGATGTAGTTTGGAATTTCCTGCATTGTGCTGGGGGTTGGACTAGATGACCCTGGTGGTCCCTTCCAACTCTATGATTCTATGATTCAACGATGCCCCAGTCAGTTATTCAGGTATTCAGATCCTTGTTTTTAGGCTTTGTTCAATATTTCTCAGAGTTATCCTCAAATCGTCAAACTTGCTCTTGTAGGACATTAATTTTGTATAGAAAATGCTGGCTCATTACTCGCAAATAGTACTTTAGACTGATACTGCCACACATTCCCTTTCCTGTGTGCAGGTACATCTGGAAGAACATCTGCCCACTGCACTGCAGGGCCTCAATGCATCCTGTGTAGCCAATAATATCAAAGGCAATATCAAATAATATTAAAGGCAATATCAAAGCGTATGCCCCAGGTTAAGGAGGTTCACTGAGAGGGCCTTGACTGAGATGCCCTACAACTCCAGGATCCACCTGGGCCATGAAACTACCTCCCGTGTTTTTGCGTAAGTGTGGCCAGAAGAAGGAATTGGCCCCACTGCTCACGCAAGTAAAAACCTCCCAGAGAATATGGCCCAGCACAGGGAATGGAGACTTTAATTTAGGTGCTTCCATCTCCCACTGTCTGTGCCTCCCCCCGCATGACAGTGACATTATGTTACCTTTGCAATCCCTATCAAACCCAATGCTATTAAAAACAAATTCAGAGCAATTACGTGCTATGAAAGAATAACCCTGCCAGCTGGTACATCTTCCCTGTCACCTTAAAAATAGAAAACTTCACTCATTAAAAAAATGACCACAATTCCATCCTTTTCTTTCTGCGAGGATCAACTTGTTAAGACATGAAAGACCTCCTAATCAAGAAATCATCTGGTTAAGAGGAATTGCACAGATGTGAACTGCCAAGAAGCTCTGGCTCCTCTTCCAGCAGATACAGCTGACCAGATGAGGACATTCAAAAGGAAAAGCAGCAGCATATCAAAAGCCCAGTAAGCCCTTGCAGTGTTTGGAGGGGCCCGAACGCAGCCTCTGGGAGCAGCTGATTCTTCTGACTGCAAGAAACATATTTCCAATCGAACCATTTATGTTAACAGGAATGTTGCAGCGCTACCTGGGAAGTTTTTTATCCTAATTTGCTGAATCAATACAAAAGGCCAGGGGTCGGCAACTAGCAGCTCAAATCGGCTGCATCCAGCCCGAGGAAAGCATCCAGCTGTCTGACTAACAACTCTCTTCCCACCATCCATCCTTCCTTCGGACAACTGACAGAACTCACTGGCTCATGCTATAGCTTTGCAGCAGGCTTCAGGCTTCAGAAGGGAAAGGGAAGAAGAAAAGGAAAGGTCACTGCTAGGCAACCACCTACATCTCTCCTATCGTTTCCTGTTGCAACCCAGGCATAGAGGGGGATGCTGATTGCCCAGCAACTCCCACAAGGGTTGCCAGACAGTGCCTGGCAACTGGAAGGAGGGGTGTGGACAGGGATAGGTGGGCTACGACACTGGCCGCACCATCAAATTACTTCCGCTTCAAAACTGGAAGTGACCTAAGTACCTCTAGGAATCACTGGAAAGTCAATGGTTCCAGAGATTCCTCGATCCATCCTATGTCACTTCCAAGTTTTTACCCGAAGTAACACAATGCCACATGGAGGGAGGGGTCATTTTCTCCTGCTCAGAACAGCAGCGGAAAAGAGGAGTGGGGGGCAGGGGGGCCTTGCCCCAACCCCCAACTAGGGCTTGGCAGCCCTAACTCCCATACCTCCTGCTAGACCTCTTGAGCTCTGCCTAAATTTGACTGGATGCTTGCCGTGCCAAAGCTGCAGACCAGCTGAAAACAATGCCTGCAACCATAATCTTGACCCTGCCTCCTGAAGGTAAATAACCAGAGAACTTTCTGCTGCTATAAAAGCAGGAGAAGCAGCAGCTGAGAATGGATGTGAAGAAACCAAATAGACAGAGGGACTCCAGCAGGAGAGGGTGGTGGACAGTATTGAAGGAAACAGAGGCCAACAAGGAAGGGACAAGAACAGGACCATCTGCCAGTCCACTGGTTGGGTCTGAGATCTGTGTCCTGTGTAACGGTCACATATAAGATGCCAGTTGTCCTCAATTCTCATGTGTATGGTGTATGTCCAATTTGGAGCTTTGGCTTTCTCCCTGTGACATTTTCCTGACCTAAAATGGTCAGTTTCCTGGCTGTTGGGAAAACCCATCATTATATTAAGATGGGAAGGAAGGCAGCATGGAATAGCCCGATCCCATCAGATCTTGGAAACTAAGAAGAGTCAGTACTTGGAAGGGAGATTGCCAAGGAAGACTCTGCAGAGGAAGGCCATGGCAAACCACCTCTGTTTCCCACTTGCCTTGAAAACCCCTTGCTGGTTACCCTATGAATTTGTTGCTTTGTTGTGTGTTTGTAATATGTTAATACTGTGTATAGGAGCCCCGTGCTGCAGAGTGGTAAGCTGCAGTACTGTAGTCCAAACTCTGTTCACGACCTGAGTTCGATCCTAATGGAAGTCAGTTTCAGGTAGCCGGCTCAAGGTTGACTCAGCCTTCCATCCTTCCGAGGTCAGTAAAATGAGTAACCAGCTTGCTGGGGGTAAAGGGAAGATGACTGGGGAAGGCACTGGCAAACCACCCCGTAAACAAAGTCTGCCTAGGAAACATTGGGATGTGACGTCACCCCATGGGTCAGGAATGACCCAGTGCTTGCACAGGGGACCTTTACCTTAATACTGTGTATAGGCTGTGCATGGAGAGTGTGTTCAGCATAGAGTAACTTACCAGCATTTTGTGGAAGTAAGGAGTGCTGATGTTGCTGGAAGGGACTTGTCCAATGTTTTGTTACATAACACATTGTGTGCATGGGCTTTTTGTTCCCAGCCGTAATATTTACTGGATTTTCATTTTCTTCAGTTCATCATTGAGCCCAGCCTTATCTGCCCCCAAAGTCTTTAGTATGTTCCAACAAGTATGCCTGACATGTGAATAAATGTGATAAAGGAATATTCGTATATCTTTTATTTATTTGCTTACTTATCTTGGTCGCTGCCCCCATGGAACTGTCAGGTCCTGCTCTCTAACAGGAGTAAAGGCTCTTGACCTGGGTTAGGCCAGCGCTTGGCTACATGTCAAGTCTTCGGTTCTCATGCCTGTAAACTCTGTGTATAGTTTTCCCCATCCTGTTTTTCCCACCTCTACAGATGTGGGGCCGCTATTTAGTCTTTCTCCCTGGGAACTGTTTATCTCGGAACTGCTTGCTCATGTTTACTTCCGCAGCCTGCATTGCTTTTATAACATGTAACCTACCAACGATTCTTCATTACAAACCTTACCTGTTTGTAGACAGTCAGTTCTTTTATCTGGCCTATTGCTCCTAATAAAGTATTACTGCTTCAGAGCTACCTGCCTGGATAAGTTTGCTTATGGGATGCTAGGGACAGACGCCTGAGCCTGACAGGAACTAACTAATGTTTGGAACTTTTGCTTTGGCCTCTATATGTGGTTTTGTTTTGGGCACCTTGTGTGGATTGGGCCTTTGAGCCTTTCGGTGTGCTGCCAGATGAGATGAAGGGGGTCCTGTTGCTGTTGGGAATGACGGTATGAGTCAACATCGAAACCATCTCCTCAGGCTACAAGTTGAGCCTTTAAGAACTTATCACAACTATCTGCATATTTTTAAAAGGATGGAGACATTACATCTACCTTAGAGGATGTTTCCTTTCCTTTCATTAAATATATAAGGTCATGAAAGGAAGATTTGCCATGAAAGTAAGCTTGGAATTGCCATGGTAGTATAAATGGGATTTTCACATCCTACACGTTTTGTTACGCATTAGTTGGTTGTATGAGCCTACTCTAATGATTTTTCTATAGTTTTGTATATGAGGTTGTTGTATATGAAATGGGTTCATTGAATTTTTTAAAATTAAAAAAAAGAAAACCCCTTGGTGGGGTCGCCATAAATCAGCTGCAACTTGACACTTTACACACACACACACACAGAGAGAGAGAGAGAGAGAGAGAGAGACAGAGAGAGACAGAGACACACAAACTCCTGAGACCATTGCATATCCAGAAAATAATGCAGTGGGAAATCTGAGGCACTGTCTCCACACAGGCTGCAGTCATGATCTGAATGCAGGCAAACTGAGGAGACCTTACCATTCGTGTGTGACTGTTACACTGTGGGGTGACCATGGACCCAACCTGAGTACTCTGTAATGTGTGAAGAGGGTTGTTGTGACACTGCAGAAGCTCTGAAACAAGGCTGTTGAAACAAGCAGCAGTTGTGGTAGTTTTCTCTGATTCGGTCTATCTTCTTGCATGCCAAGAGACAATAACAGGCTTCCCCATTTAATAAAACATTAGAAGCCAATAATTTACAGCACTGTGGAGCCTGTGGGAGTCACCTCCCCCTCTCGGTCTCCCTTCTTTACCTAGCAGGGGGCAAAAATGTGCAGTTGCTTTCTTCAAAGCCAACAACTTCAAGGAAATATGCAGAGTTGGAGGCCAGAAGATGTACAATTATCAACATCTCCTGCCAAGTATGTCATTTCTCCAGGTTTGCCAGTGCCTTTTAACTTCTCCATTTTAATCACTGGTTGGAGATGGCCAGAAATAGACAGACCCACTATGCCAACAATAAAATAAGGTTGCTCCTGTCATGTGTAGCAGGATGACCTCTCCACCTTGAATTTGTTTTTCAAAGGAAATGAAAAGAGGCACAACCTACCATGAAAAGCTCCCTAAGCGCACCTTGGCTGCCAATGAGTTGAGAGGTAGTGGGAGGGAAGGTCAGTCTGATTCCATGGGTCCCCTTGGTTAGCCCTCCTACCTATGGATGAGGGAGAGTCAGAATCCTCATACTGATGAGCTTTACAGTTATTCAGGTATGCATTGGTTCCATCCTCTGCACCCTTACCTGTCCTTTAAGCACCACACATGGACTTCACAGGGCTGGGAGTCTGGAGGCTACACCCATAGGAACTATGTGGGTGGGTGTTAAGTGCTGTCAAATTTCTTACAACTCATGGCAACCCTATGAATTAATGACCTCCAGAATGTCCTATTGTTAACAGCCTTGCTCAGGTCTTGCAAACGGAGGGCCATGGCTTTCTTGATTGAGTCAACCCTTCTCATGTTGGGTTTTCCTTCCTCTTTTCTTGCTGCATTCTACTCTCCCTAGCATTATGGTGTTATCCAGTGACTCTTGACTTCACATAACATGACCAAAGTATGATAGCCTCAGTGATTTTAGCTAGAGTTCAGGCTTGAGTTGATCTACAACCCACTGATTTGTCTTTTTGCTGGTCCACAGCCTCTGTAAAACTCTCCTCCAACACCACATTTCAAATGAATCCATTTCCTGTCAGCTTTCTTCATTGTCCAACTTTCACACCCATAGATAGTAATAGGGAATAGTATGACATGAATTAACTTGAGTGCCTTGCTTTGAGTGCCTCATCATTTGAGGCTATATGCAGGGAAATGCAAGAAAGAACCTTTTCAATGCTGGCTCCAAGTGGAATTTCTTCTCCGAGGAGATCTGTCTATCCCCCTTTATCATTATCTTCCAAGGGCATGGAAGACCTTTTTGTTTCATTTGGTGTTCCCTAATTGTTGTTGAATATGTGTATATTTTTAAAGTTGGTTTTAATATTTTCTGTTTGCTGCCTTCAGAGCCTGTATTGTATTGTTTTGTTTTGTATTGCATTGTACCTACTTCATTTATATCAAGATTTTCTCTCCAAACAGTGGCTTAGAACATCATTCTGTCCTCCATTTTCTCACAAAAGCCACCCTGTGAGGTGGGTGAGGCTGAGAGAATGTGCCTGCCCCAAGGTCACCCAGCAAGCTTCCAAGGAAGGAGTGGAAATTTGAACCCAGATATCTCAGAATCATAGTTCTGCAGTCTATCCAATATACTATGCTGGCTCTCAGCTGGGTGGAAAAGTAGGGTTAAAGTATTTTAAATAAAACCAACAAACACTTTTGTTTGTTGCTGTATTTGTTTCATTTACTTTGTATTGTTAGTTGCTTTGGGCCCCACTGGGTAAAAAAACAAAAAAACAGAATACAAATATACTAAATAAATAATTCAATAAATAACTCTCGTTCTCTGGTGACAGAACTCTTTGTCTGCATGACTAACTGGTCTTCTAGAAGTTGGCTGGACTTTCCAATGCGAGTGCCCCTCTTAGCCCTTCTGGAAACTCATCTTTCAGCTACAACCAAACCTGATGGCAGACAAAAGGGTCCTTGAAGTGAGACATCCACAGGGATCTTGAACACATGAAGCTGTCTTAGACTGAATTAGACCATCAATCCATCATGCTCAATACTGGCAGTGGCTTTCCAAGATCTCAGGTAAGGGTCTTTCACATCGCCTGCTGCCTGGTCCTTTTAACTGGAGATGCCAGGGATTGAACTCTGGACCTTTGGCCTGCCAAGCTGATGTTGTATCACTGAGCCATGACTGCTTTTCTCAGATAAGGCACAACACAAGTAATGGCTCCACTTGTTTTTCCTCCTTCCCCAGGGGCCAGCAAGCTTGGCTGAGCCAAAGATAACTATAATAATTCCTGGATCTCCAGTAAATATTGGAAGTGACAGGGCATCTCACAGGCAGGGGAAGGGGAATTTAAGACCTTTCAACTAGCAGCTGTTAATCAAAGTCAGTTGCATAATTTATTTTATTTATGCATAAACTGCCCGCATAGTGTAGTGGTTAAGAGCCGCGGACTCTAATCTGGAGAACTGGGTTTGATTTCCCACTCCTCACATGATGCCTGCTGGGTGACCTTGGGCCAGTCACAGTTCTCTCTGAACTCTCTCAGCCCCACCTACCTCACAAGATACCTGTTGTGGGGGAGAGAAGGGAAGGAATTTGTTAGCCACTTTGAGACTCCTTTTGGTAGAGAAAAGTGGGGTATAAAAACCAACTCTTATTATTATTATTATTTTATGCATTACATATGCATAAAAAACCCCAAGTGAACCAGTGTGGTATCATGGTTAGAGTGCAGGCTAGGAAGCGCTGGGAGACCAGATTTGAATTCCACTCTGCCATGGAAGCTCACTGGGTGATGCTGGGCCAGTTACTCTCTCTCAGCTTAACCTACCTCACAAAGTTCTCATTGTCAAGGTAAAATGGAGGAGGGGACAAGATTGGTGGAAGCCACCTTGGGACCCCATTATGGAGAGAAACAGGGCAAATATGTAAATAAATAAATACAGAGTGTACAACTGTTAGTTTCTAAAATCAACATCCAACTAAATTAACAAACCAAAGTAATAAAACCAGTACCATCCAAAGTTAAACAAAAATCAGAATAAACAGCACCATAATTGTATTTGAAAGGGCAGCGTGGTGTACTGGTTAGAATGCGGGCCAGCATCTGGAAGACCCAGGTTCAAATTCCCACTCTGCCACCGAAGCTGGCTGGGTGACCTTGGACCAGTCACATCCTCTCAGCCTAGCCTTCCTCACAGGGTGGTTGTGAGGATAAAATGGAGGTGGGAAGAATGTTGTAAGCCTGTTTGAGTCCCCATGGGAGAGATACATGGGGACTAAATGAAGTAAATAAAGAATAAAGTATTAAAACCACCCGTTGGCCAACTCCCCCTATCGAGGTGGATCTTGATTATCTCCTGGACTAGCAAAATTGAATAGGTTGTTCTGTGTGGGAAGAATATCTGCATATGTAAAGTGCCATCGAGTCACAACTGACTTATGGTGACCCCAACAAAGGGCTTTGAAGGCAAGCGGGAAGCACAGGTGGTTTGCCATTGCCTTCTTCTGCAGAGCCTTTCTTGGTAATCTCCCATCCAAATAGCAACCCTGCTCAGCTTCTGAGATCTGATTATCCCAAGACTCCTTCCCCCTCGGCAAGTATAGCTAAACTATTGTAAATGACAGAACATGGGCCAGATCTTTACCTGTTAATCTGAAGGAGCAGAGAGTTTTCTATGAAAGAAGATATCCCTAAAAGCATGCACGCCCCAGACTGTTCAGGGTTTTAGAGGTGAGCAAAGCAATTACTTACATTGAAAGCTGATCATCTTGCCTCGAGCTGTTATTTTGCAAAGGCAACTTTGTCACCAATGAAGCATTTACAAAGCACCAGGGGGCTGTTTGTTGTCGCACACACAGAGGCCAAAAACAAAACAAAACAAAAAATGGAGAAAGGGTTTCCTGGCTGCATTAACCTGCCACTTCTTCAGAATCAATTCTTTTCATCCATGCAACACCTGGGAGCACCGGCAATTACCGTCTATCCAAATTAGGGCTGGGATACTCCTGTAACCAGGGGTTTTTTAAAAGACCAAAACAGACACAGCCCCAAATCTTCATTATTGATTGTTGTTATTAGCATCTCATTCCATAGAGGGGCCGCATCATTTAAACCTTCCCATTAAGAAACTGAGAATGTTTCCTTTTCCTTTTTCTGTTCCAAAGCAGGGCATCCATGCAATTATTGTGCCGAGTGGGAGGTAGAAATGTAATTATGTAAGATAACTAAATTAAAAAGCTTGCATGGTTCATTATAGTTCATTTTTGGTCAGCCTCTTAGATCAGCAGCTAGTGCCGAATTTCTTTTTTCTATTAAAACAAGTGGATTGCATTGAGTCTGGGCAAGCGGGCCATTCCGAGGGGCGATAAGGGATGGTCTGATGCCCCCCCCCCGGTTCTATCCTGGTTGGCATTTGATCATTCTGTCTACTTCTATGGATTTGCACCAATGCTCTTCTGTCAAAGCATGAGGATGCCTTTCATATCCATCAATCTAAGGGGTTTTTGTGCAAAGAAATCCAGAGATTCTTGGAAAAGTGTGCTCAGAGTGTCAGTAAATTGCTCATGTGGATGGGGGGATCTTTGATGTGCTATAGTTGTACTATCACATTAGAGAATCACTCCCATAGGTACTCTAACGTGGTACTAAAAACTCCCAAGGCATTATGTGCGGAATACTATCCAAATGATAATGTCTTGGCACCAGCCTCTCCATCCACCAGTTACTCTCCACTGTCCACTTGCCCATTTCTAATGGTCCAAACTCAGTAATCAGAAGAAATAAAAAGATCCACTTCCCAGAATTAACAGAAGCATTGCAGGCTTTAAATGAATTGGGATGAATGGGAGCAGGCGATCCTTAATGTTCTGCTCTGGTTAGACCTCAACTAGAGTACTGTGTTCAGTTTTGGGCACCACAATTTAAGAAAGATGTAGACAAGCTGGAACGTGTCCAGAGAAGGGCAACAAAGATGGTGAGGGGTCTGGAGACCAAGTCCTATGAGGAAAGGTTGAAGGAGCTGGGTGGGTTTAGCCTGAAGAGGAGAAGACTGAGAGGGGATATAACCATGTGTGTGTGGGGGGGAGCCAAAGGAGGGGTTGCTCTGTAGAGATGCACATTAAGGATCGCCTGCTCCCATTCATCCCAATGGGCAGATGGGGGGGACCCCATATCTCGGACCCCCTGACCCAATCTTTACAAAACCTGGGGGTTCTTCCAAGAAGGGTCCCCTCAAGCTACCCTGAAAGTTTGGGACCTCTACCTCCAAAAATGCCCCCCCGGAGCCATAGAATGCCACTAATGTGCTTTAAGTGGCTTTATTCCTGTGGGCGATTGGGGGGCGTGCAAAACTTCCAGGCCCCGTATCTCGGGACCCTCTGACCCAATCTTTACAAAACTTGGGGGTTCTTGCAAAAAGGGTCTTGGCAGTTGGGGCGTATCATTACCCTGGCCCGTGGGTTTGGCTGCCTCAGCAGTTGGGAGAAGACCGTTGTGGTTGCCTCGGCAGTTGGGCAGTACCATTACCCCGGCCCGGGGGTCTGGTTGCCCTGGCAGTTGGGCCGTACCATTACCCCGGCCCGGGGGTCTGACTGAAAGGCAAGCCGACAAAAAAAAAAGTGCACCCCCCATGTGGATCTCTCTCACACACACACAGACGCTCTTTCTTTCCCTCCCCGGGCCACGCAGCTGCCGGGCTCACGCCCGGGACCCTCTGACCCAATCTTTACAAAACTTGGGGGTTCTTGCAAGAAGGGTCCCTTCAAGCTACCCTGAAGGTTTGGGACCTCTACCCCCAAAAATGCCCCCCCGGAGCCGCGGAAAGCAGTGAATGTGCTTTAAATGGTTTTTTTCGGCCGAATTTATTCCCGAACTCCGAATCTCATGCCGAATTGCACGGATCCAAATTGGGGGAGTTCGGACTTCAGCATTTCCTGAATTAAAATGGGCCGAATTTTGCCAAATCCGAATTTTACCGAATTCTTTTTTTCAACAGCCTTAATTTGGAAGTCTTAGATCCTTCTCTTGAGATGGAGAGACAGATTAATGCAGTACATCAGTGAGTGCAAAATGCTGCAGCCCATTTGCTAGCTGGAGTTGGCCACAGTTCTCTTGTTAAACCAGTAGGTTCAATTCAAGATGCTGGTTATGACCTGTAAAGGACTTAATGGTCTATTACCCAGATATCTTTAGGGCCACCTGTCTCAATATTACTCCAAGGTGATACCTTTGATCATCACACCAAGATCTACGTAGAGTGTAGACTGATTAGATCAGCATTGGCCCACCTCAGAGCTTTGACAGTGGTGGCCCCTTGATATAGCCTTCCTGCTTAGATCGGGAAGACCTTCACCATATTAACATTTTGATAGCCGTCGAGTCTACCTTATTTAGATGGGCTTCCAGTAGATTAAAATGTTCTTGTTGTCTCAAGTTGTTTAAACTGTGTGATAGGTAGGTGTTGTTGTTTTTTAAATTCTGTTGTATTTCAAAAACCGACCAAGAGTCCTTTTTAAGATGAAGGCAAGCTTAAACAAAAAAGCATCAACAAACAAACAAACAAGGAACTCTTTTAATTAACATAAACTGTTAAAGGCTATCTAAGTACATGTGTCATTTAAGGTTTTTTTGGCATTTTTAAAACAAGTATACTTGCCCTGACCTAGATGGCCCAGGCTAGCCTGATCTCGTCAGATCTCAGAAGCTAAGCAGGGTCAGCCCTGGTTAGTATGTGGATGGGGGACCACCAGCAACCACCAGGGTTGCTGTGCCGAGGAAGGCACTGGCAAACCACCTCTGTTAGTCTCTTGCCATGAAAACCCCCAAAGGGGTCGCCATAAGTCAGCTGCGACTTGACAGCACTTTACACACACACACACACACACACACACACACTTTTATTGCCATTTTGAATGTATTTTAACACAAATGTTTGAAGCTAAATTCTGAGAATGACATGGACAGCCCATTCCTGAAAGAGGAGCAGATCCTTTGAGGCCGGGAGCGGCCCCCCTTTCAGGAATGCAGCCTTATTTCCCAAAAACAAAATTTTAAAGGGAAATCATGTTTGTTTTTATTTGACTTGAAATAATCTCAAATTTTAGTTCTTCCAGCCCAATTTCTCTGTTCAACGAACTTTGGAGCAGGTCTGATAGAACAAGGTTCTTCATTTTTAATGGAAAACAAAGGTTCAGCGAATAAACGTAAAGGTCATTCTTTAACAGGGTCACATTTTTACTATCAGCACAATCCTAAGCGGGGGCAAAAGATGTGAAGAGGCGGTGTGACCCCTGCACCAGCATAAATGGTACTTGCACCAGTTTGGGGGCACTTACACTGGCACCAGGGAGCAGCATGGCAGCACCACACATGGGCAGCAGCAGCAGCGCATGTCCAGTGCAGGGGCTCACACTGGCACCAAAGGGGTAATTCCCGGGGGTGAGGGTGGCAGTAGTCAGCTCCCTGAGGTCTTTTGTCCTGGGAACGCTCGCATTTGCTGGCAAAATTGCTAGTGCAGCCCATGGAGCTGCATACAGCAGTTCCATGGGTGGTGGGGGAGCGTCCCTGCTGGGTTGCTGGCCGTGGTACAGCAAGCCGCTTAGGAAATGGCTCCGCTGCACAGTGGCTGAGCCGTCTCCAGCAACGACACACCTACCCCCCGCCCCAGGATTGTTCTGCCTATAGCAATGTATAATGGGTATGTTTCCAATACCAAAATGCTTTTTTGTTTTGCTCAGGTCAGGTCTTCTGTTGAGTGTAGCTGCTCTTGCACTTTTCCCTGTTTGAATGAACTGACACCCCCACCCCCCACGCGTAGACTTTGTTTTACTTGATATGCTGCTAAGTAATTGTTTTACTGGCTTTTGCTGCTATTATTTTTAATCTGTTTTGGGTAATGCTGCTAATTGGCTTTTAAGTAGATTTGCAGTTACTTTGTTTTACAACCTCCTGCTGCTACATGTTTATTTTTATTGTTCTAAGTTATTTATCATTGCACTTATGATTTATTGTTTTGGGAATGGTGCTGTACAATTCCTGGCATAGAGTGAGGATAGACTGAGAGTCCAGGCTATGCATTTTTTCAATAAATGCATGGAATTCAATTTATGGAGAAAAACCTACTTCTCCTTAAAATCAACCTCTTTTCATTCCATCCACTTCAGTTTGGTGCTCAGGCCATAAACTGATTTATCCTTTTAGATGCTAACAAAAACCAGCTTTCAGCATGGTAGGTCAAACAATCCACAGCTTTAACTGAGTGTTCAGTTGCCTCTGCAAACACAATTGCAGTAACCCCTTACAACAGTGCTGCAAGGTAGGCCAGTACGATCATTGCCACATTACAGTCTGTGTGAAACACCAGAAGCTCCCCCTTTTTCCCTACCATCCCTCAGGTGGTTAGAATTAATGGTTTGATGACCCGGGACAACAGTCAAGGGGAAACTTGGCATGGTCTTTCCGGCCAAGTTCTATTGAGCCTTGGGCCCCAAAAAGCAAAAGAAGCCATTAAATAGCCGCTTTGGGATCATGCTTTACAATCAGACTGAGCACAGATACAAAAATTTTGGGAAAGGGCTGTGGCTCAGTGGAAGAGCATCTGCTTGGCATGCAGAAACTCCCAGGTTCAATCCCCGGCATCTCTAGAACAAGAAGAGTTGGTTTTTATATGCTGACTTTCTCTATCACTTAAGGAAGAATCAAACCAGCCTTCCCTCCCCCTCCCCACAACAGACACTCTGTGAAGTAGGTGGGGCTGAGAGAGCTCTAAGAGAACTGTGACTAGCCCAAGGTCACCCAGCAGGCTTCATGTGGAGGAGTGGGGAAACAAATCCAGCTTACCAGATTAACATTGGCCACTCATGTGGAGGAGTGGGGAATCAAACCTGGTTTTCCAGATCAGAGTCCACCGCTCCAAACCACCGCTCTTTAACCACTACACCATGCTGGCTCTCTAGTTAAAAGGCACTAGGCAGGTAGGTGAAGTGAAAGAACCCTGCCCGAGACCCTGAAGAGCTGCTGCCAGTCGGAATAGACAATACTGACTTTGATGGACCAAAGGTCTGATTCGGTATAAGGCAGCTTCATGTGTTCATGTGTTGAAATATCCAATTTTTTTCCCAGGAGGTAACTCAAAGTTGCTAAATTCTGCCTGCAGTCATGCGGGATATGAAAGAGGCTGACGAAGTCCTAACAGCTCTGCTTGGTTGATGGGGGAGGGCTTTATTTTTTTGTGTGCCCCTCCCAATTTATATTTACTGACTTATATTTGCCATGCTATATGAGTCTATTTTTATTTTATTTTATTTGTTAATCTTCTGGAGCTGATTTTGTATCATAATAAATGTTGACTGGCTGCCATATCGCAGGGCAAGGGCTAAGCAACGGGCAAGCAGAAGGCCATGGCTAACCTGAGTCGCCACCTTTTGCCTGGCCTTGTGCAGTGAGACACACAGACAGAAAGCCAGTGTGGTATAGTGGTTAGAGGGTTGGTTAGAGACTCAGGTTTGAATCCCCACTCTGCCAGGGAAGCTCTCTGGGTGACCTTGGGTCAGTCACACAATCTTGGCCTAACCTACCTCACAGGGTTGTTGTGAAGATAAAATGGAGGAGAGGAAAACAAGCTTTCTCTCCATTGGGGAGAAAGGTGAGGTATAAATGATGTCAACAAATAGCAGGGGAACTTTTTTTCTGGCATGGAGAGAAGTCACACCTAAACTTCTGTACAGCAGGCTGCTCTGGAATGCATGGGAACAGGGACGATGTCGACAACCTCTGGTATTGTTATGCAGAGGGGGATTTCTTCTCCTGAAATTCACTTTAGATATAGCCATTGATTCTCTTCCTCCTCTTTTTTCTCTTTCAAAAAAGGGATTTCTCTTTAATTTCTCTTTGGACAGAAGACAGAATACATTTCCTGCCTCTCAACATCTACAGCAGGGGTGGGGAACCTTTTTCCTGTCAAGGGCCATTTGCACATTTATAACACCATTGGAGGCCGTACCGGGTGTCGATCTCCCGGCCAAGGGGGGGCGGAGAGGCTAGGGTTGCCAGGTCTCCAGCCACCACCTGGAAGTTGGTAACCCTAGGAGAGGCTATGGAGAGAAAGGGAGAGAAAGAAGGAAAGGAAGGCTAGGAAGGAAAGCTAGGGTTGCCAGGTCTCCAGCCTGGAAACCCTAGGAGAGGCTATGCAAAGGAGGGAGAGAGGGAAGTAAGGAAAGGAAGGAAGGAAAGGGAAGGAGGCTTTCTTCCCCCACACGCATGCACACATGCCTTCCCCCCTACACACACACACACACACACACACACACACACGAGACTGGGGGAAGCCTTCTTGGCTCCCCCCCCCCAACATACATACGCACTCACTGGGCCGCGCTAGCAGCATGGAGAAGCCCTGAGAGAGCCAGAACAGCTTCTTGGAGCCAGGCGGAGCGGGGTGAGCTGGAGGCAGGTGTGAAACTGGGGGGGGAGTCAGGCTTTCTTGGGGCTTCTCCATGCCGCCAGCCCAGGAAGGAAGGAGGGAAGAGAGCAGGGAGGAAGGAGGGTGGTGATGGCTCCTCTTCCTCAAGCCGGAATAAGACCTGGGGAGGGAGCCACGCGCATGCCAAGCTGCCCTGCGCCTTGCACGCATGGTGAGCCAAGTTACCGTCGGAGGTGGCGGCCATTTATGCATGGAACGTTTTGCTTTGGATTTGCTGCTCAATAGATGCACATTTTCCCCATCCGAATTCTCCAAACTGCATGGGGGCTTCTTTTTGAGTTTTAAGAATTCATATGGGGAAAATGTGCATCTATTGAGCAGCAAACCCAAGGCAAAATGTCCCGTGCACAAACGGGCACAGGCACGCATCAGGCCAATCGGGGTCCTGCCCCGCTGACAGCTACACCTGCCCAGCTGGGCTTGCCGCCAGCGAGGGAGGGGAGGGAGGTGCCTGGAGCCTCCTCGGCCCGGAGCCTCCACCCACCCGACTTCCTGACCCGCAGCTCACCAGCCACCAGCCCGGTCGCCGCGCCCCTCGCCTGTAGGCTGGACTGGGCCCCACCACCTCCCATGTGCCCGGGGCGAGCAACAGGAGGATCCCCCGCCTGGCCGGACCTTGCTGCCACCTCCTCCCTCACTTCTTTCAGAGTGGAGGCCCATCTCGCATGGAGGGAGGGAGCCCGTCTCAGCCCCCTCTCTGCCTGCCTGCCTACCTGCCTGCCTGGCTCGCCCAGGCCCCTCAGCCCCCCACCCGAGCGGATCTCCCACCCAGCCTGCCTGCCCCAAGGGGGGGCTCCTTCTTACCTACCTGCAAGGGAGGGATTCCCCGTTGGGGCGTGGCTGCGGGCTTGTGAGAGGTGAGCGGAGTGGGGCAGAGCCCCCTTCGCGTTCACCCGCCGGCCACGCCTCTCTGCTCACACAGGCCCAGAGGGTGCCCAAGAAGCCGCCGGCCATACCGAGTGCGGGCGCTTGGCTTCCTTTCCCCACTTGCCTGGCCGGCCGGCCGGCCACACACGCTCCAGCGGCAGGAGAGTCCGCGGGCCGCAACCAATCATGTCACGGGCCGTAAACGGCCCGCGGGCCGGAGGTTCCCCACCCCTGATCTACAGAGTAAAATTCTCAAATGGTGCAGAACCTCCCTGTTTGCCTCTCCTCTCTTTGAATTTATCTCGGATCAAAATGGAATTGTTTGGAAACAGACTCCAAATTCCTAAAAAGAGGAAAAATCAATGGATTGCTGGATTTCTGAGCAAAGAGAAATTAACAACACTGGCAACCTTCAATGGTAGATGTGCCAGTGTTGAAAGCTAAACTGGGTGTCTGGCAGTGAGCAGATCACATTGGCAAGGTATGGGCTCTAGCAAGATTTTCACATGCTTGTCCTGGGGTTACTATGGCCCTATGTCCTTGTGCAATGATTAAGGGTTCACCTGCACCTTGTTGAATTTTCCGCTGTTTTCATCAGTGTTACTGTTATGCAGATTGCAGTATCTTCTTGGAGCCCCAGAGCTGAATTTGGAAGATCCTGCTTGGACAAAACACTTGAGAAATTTCAAATGGAAGCATAAAGAATTTCACTAAGAGTAGGCATGTTTCTCAGGGGAAATTTGATATTCTGGGCACAGACCTTTCCTGGAAAATGCACACAGCTTCTCAGTTATGAATGATGCAGTCTTTGCCACATACGTTCCTCCTTGGGACTTCTTTGAAAAGCATTCATGTGGCAGAAAACATTATGCTGAAATTGGCCCTTAGTCATACCACCTTCCACTCTGTTATGCATCCGATGAACCTGCTCTATGTAACAGCACACTAAAAGAAAGCCATTTTAACTGCATTAGCGGCATGAGGAACCCATCAAATGCTTCTGGCAATGTGATTTTATGTTTTGTTTTGTTTGTTCTGTGAATACTTGTATGCATTAATGGGGATTCTGCATTTTCCTTCAACCTCCTTGAGAAGCCTGATGCATTTTATTTGTGGTCCACCATTTTGTAACTCAAAATTCAGCCTATCAAGGCTATGGATCCCCTCTGGCATTCATTCTAGAGGCTATTTAGCCTAGGGAGTGGAAAATCTCAAAGGCTTAGTGGTCCAAAGGCTATTGCTGCATGTATCAGTTTCAGAGGCCGCATTCTTCATCTTTCGGGCTGCCCTGCTCCCAGGTCCTATTGCCTGCCACCGCTCTGAGTAGCGGCAGGAGAAAAATTAAGAGATTTTAAAAAAGCAGTTCTTACTGGAAATTGGTACAGGAAGTGACAAAGGGTAGCTCTAGGAATTGCCAGAAACTCTCTGGAAACCATAGGAACCCAGTGATTCCTAGAGCTACCCTTTATCAACTTTCCAATAAATACACAAATAATCCAGTGATTCCTAGAGATACCCTTTGTAATTTTCTCTATTAACTTCCAATAAATACACAAGGCTGGGTTTTTTAAAATCAATTTTTGTCCTGTGACACTGTGCCCCCACAACTCTCCCACTGGCCCTGTCTAGCAACCCTATTCATTTTATTTCACTACAATAGGTTCTTTTTGAATTCAGTCATACCTCCCAGGGTGTGGTCGAGTGTGGCGATTAAGAGCAAACGCTGGGTGTTCTCAACTGCCATCAGCCATAAATTCACCAGGTGACCTTAAGCCAGGCCTACACAACTTGTGACCTACAATACCCACCAATCATGTGCAGTGGCCTTCTTGGGGCTCCAGAATGGCAAAACTGGGCCAATGTTAAGCATCTGGCATGACAAAAAACAAGATTGGTGAAAGCACTTGGTTTGGGGTGAAGTCACAATTTGGGTATGATGCTGTACTTCATCTTTTGGTCTGTAACCTGGTGGATACCATAACCATCTGATGTAGTGCATGGCCACAGACCTGGGCCTGGATGAGGGCAATACAGTTTCTGATCTTACTCAGCCATGGAGCTCACTGGGTGCCCTTGGGTGCATGTTGCTATGTGAGAAGGTTATCATGAAGCTTAGGCCTTGGAAGAATTCTACATAGCATTGCACCATAAAACTCCTTGGAGAATAGATTGGGTAAATGCAATGATTATGCAATGGGGATTAGTGGGGCTGTGCTGTGGGGTGCAACTGACCACTGTCCCAAGGCAGTCCTCTCCCCAATGGGAAGGTGTCATGGTATAGCCCTACCTTGTCAGACCTCAGAAGCTAAGCAGGGTCAGTACGTGGAAGGGAGACCACCAAGGAAGACTCTGGAGAGGAAGGCAATGGCAAACCACCTCTGCTTCTCACTTGCAACTTGACAGCACTTATCTACATAATTACATTTCTCAGGAAAGTGTCCATAAAACACTCTCACTACAATATGCTAAACACGAAATATGTACAAAATGTGGAATTCCTCTTCACATGAAATGGCCAAACAATTTTAAATGAAGCTAAACGAAGTTCAATAAAATGAAATTTCTTAGGGGAGGAATGACCCCCTCAATGACCCTCTCTAGTTTTCTGTTTTATTGGCTGATAGGCACTGCAAATAATGAGGATATTGGTTCTTGTAGGTTATCCGGGCTGTGTAACCGTGGTCTTGGAATTTTCTTTCCTGACGTTTCGCCAGCAACTGTGGCAGGCATCTTCAGAGTAGTAACACTGAAGGACAGTGTCTCTCCTTCAGTGTTACTACTCCGAAGATGCCTGCCACAGTTGCTGGCGAAACGTCAGGAAAGAAAATTCCAAGACCACGGTTACACAGCCTGGATAACCTACAAGAACCAATGAACTCTGACCGTGAAAGCCTTCGACAATGGGGATATTGTTAAATACCTGCCAGATCACAGTAGATCAATGTGGATTGAGGTCGATCAGTGCTAGTGCATCTGCTTTGCGTACAGAATATCCTCGGCTCAATCCCTGTGATCGCCAATTAAGAGGATGAGGTTAAGTTGTGATGTGAAAGACTTCTGCCTGAGGCCCTAGAGACACAGCCAGTCTCTGAATAGACAATACTGACCTTCCGAGAGCCAGCGTGGTGTAGTGGTCAAGAGCGGTGGACTCTAATCTGGAGAACCGGGTTTGATTCCTAACACCTCCACATGAGTGGTGGACTCTAATCTGGTAAACCAGGTTGGTTTCCCCACTCCTACACATGAAGCCTGCTGGGTGACCTTGGGCTAGTCACAGTTCTCTCTGAACTCTCTCAGTCCCACCTACCTCACAAGGTGTCTGTTGTGGGGAGAGGAAGGGAAGGTGATTGCAAGCCAGTTTGAGACTCCTTAAAGGTAAAGAAAATTGGGGTATAAAAACCAACTTTTCTTCACTATAAGGCAGAGTTAATGAGGGCAGCATTCTGTCTGATGTCATAGGTTGCATAGCTTTCTTCTTGAATTTACAATGCTTGGTACTCATTTCAGCCCTCACCTGTAATCAGCATCTGATCATAATTACATCGGTACAGTACAGTCCTTGGAGCCCTTCAGTAAATTTCACAGCCATTATCCATCTGACTCGAAAGCTAAATATATGAGGAGCCTTGTTCATCTCCCATGGGGTAGGGTGACCTCACCAGTCAATTAATGGAGATTTAACTGTCCTGGATCTGGTGTGCAGTTACTGGATACACTAGTAGAGGGGAATGAGTTGTATGTACAGGTTGTGTCGTTTCTATTTTGCTCCTGGAGGTTTAAGAAGGGATTCTGATTGGCATTCTCTTATCTGATCAGCAGTTTCAATGCCAGAGGAGAATGGACTCTGATTAGGTGATGATAACCTCACTGGTAGGAAAGATTCTGTTTATGACTTTCATTTTCACTTGTATACATCAGCTGTCCTCGCCTCCCCCCCCCCACCAACCTTTGCTTACAAAGCCTTATTTGTTCACAGCATTTCCCCCTAGTGGTTCAGTGATTGCTGTGAGTAATTGAACATAAAACTTTAGGACTCTGGTAAAGGTGCCTTTAATTTAGGTTGTCAACTTCAGTTTGGGGAACTTCTTGCAGATTTGGGCCAGGGGAGGAATGGTAGCATTTGGGGAGGAGAGAGAGCATAACAGGGATATGATGACAGGGAGTCTAGCCTTCTGGTAGGACCTAGGGATCCCTTGGAATAACAGCTCATCTCCAGACTACAGGGATAAATTATTCTGGAGAAAATACATGCTTTAGAGGGTGGACTTTAGAGGGTCCCACTGAGGTCCCTGTCCTCCCTAGGCTCCACCCCAAAAATCTCCAGGAGTTTCCCAACCTGGAGCTGGCAAACCTATTCCCAATCCCTCAGCGGTGACCAGGGGACTTGGCAACCCTACTATGATGCCATAGAGA
Source organism: Euleptes europaea (assembly GCF_029931775.1). Classification (NCBI taxonomy): domain Eukaryota; kingdom Metazoa; phylum Chordata; class Lepidosauria; order Squamata; family Sphaerodactylidae; genus Euleptes; species Euleptes europaea. The sequence continues at coordinate 99,782,411 of NC_079316.1, read as the reverse complement.
CCGCACTCTGAAGCTGCTGTTTCCTCCAGGGAATCTCTGCAGTCAGTGTAGGGTTGCCAGGTCCCTATTCACCACTGATGGGAGGTTTTTGGGGCAGAGCCTAAAGAGTGTGGGGTTTGGGGAGGGGGGGACTTCAATGCCATAGAGTCCAATGGCTAAAGCAGCCATTTTCTCCAGGTGAACTGATCTCTACCAGCTGGAGATAAGTTGTAATAGCAGAAGATCTGCAGCTAGTACCTGGAGGTTGGCAATCCTAAGTCAGTGGTAACTGCATCTCTCACCTTAAGGATGGCAACCCTGATTTAATGGTAACATGAAAGTTGCAATTACAGGGCTAGTCCCTCTTCCATTTTATTGATTACTTATAAATTTTAGATATATATGATTTTATTATGGTTGTTGTTACCTGCTGTCAGGTAAGAGAGGAATGGGGATCTTCAGTAGCTGCCACCACTCTGGTGTGAGCCTAACTCAAGAAGGCCCAGAGCACTCTGCCTTCCCCTGGCTGCTGCTTCTCCCAACAGGGTATACTTTCTAGGTGAGCAAATGAGGCATGAGGACCCAGGGCAGAGTAACAAACAGTTTATTAAAAAGGTCTAATAATAATGATAACTCAAGCCACAATAGGACGACAAAACCAGTAAAGGCAGGCAATCAAACAAATAAAAACCCTAACACATTTATCCTTAATGTCCCTAGCCCTCTCCTGGCACGAGGCCTCAGGCTAAATCACCCCTTCCTGGAGGAGGGATTCGTCCATCTGCAGCAGCCTCTCCCCAGCGCTGCTCCCTAGGAGTGAACCCCCTCCCTTTTCAGGCAAGGCCTTTTATTCCTTCTCCTCAGGCACCACTCCCTTACCCCCGATTGGCCCCAGCCTTCCCTCCAAATCCTCTTCCACCAATCACAAGGCCCAGAGGGTACCTGGGAGATGTAGGACTGGTAACTACTTTAATATAGGCCTCCCTAGGGCCTGTAGGCTGCACTTGAGGCCTACGATCATGACACCCACCCTGAGCCTGGCTTTGACCGGGAATGAGGGTGGGCTACAAATTTAACTAATAAATAATAATAATAATAATAATAGGGAGGGGGTCATTAGAGGGATAAAAAGGTGAAAATCTGATCTTTTGGTGTTAAAATGCACAAGCGAGGCAAGTGCAGCCTGAATTGAGAATTCAGATGTCTTTTTATGGTTCCGATTGGCTGAGCTGTAGAATTATTAAGCTGTGCACCAATGAAGGATGTGAGGATCCAGCTGCCAAAATGTAGGCTGTGAATAGATTCTGGTGAGCTCAGTGAGCCCTTACAGCTAGGGGTTCGAGCACTGCAAGCCCCCAAGAAAATTTTGAAATTTGACCAATTACAGGGACATTTTGAGGCCATGTGAAATGGGTATTAGAGCATGTTCTAAAGTCAATATTAAGTACTTCAACCCACTGGCTTATGATTCTATCACTAAAAAACTCCATCGATTTTGTAGAGAAATTCAGTCATTAAAAAAAAGGTGCTTCGGGGCCCCTCCAGGATTGGGGGCCCTGAAGCTTAAGCTTCATTAGTTTCACAGTAGATCCGCCTCTGGAGACCTCTTCACCTGGGTAAAATGGCCGCTTTGGGAGGTGGACTCTATGGCATGATACCCTGCTGAGGCATGATACCCTGCTGAGTCCCTTCCCAAACTCCTCCCTCCTCAGGCTCTAACCCCCAAGTCTCCAGGTATTTCCCAACCTGGAGCTGACAACCCTACTTGTGAGGTAGGTTCAGCATTCCTGCCAACAGACCATCAAGGCAGCTCTTCAAAGATATTGGTCTGGATCAAGGTGGTCAAGCACACACACCTGATTTGGTCCAGAGGTGGAACAGAGACATTTGCATGTATTATTGCAGAGGAAAATATTAGTTGTTGCCTATAGGAATAGACAGACTTTTAAAAATATATATATCGTACACATATTTATTATTTTGTTTATTTAGGTAATGTATTATCCCACTATTCTCGCTGGTAAGGACTGAATTTGGGTTTACCTAATTTAAATAAACAATTTAAATAAACAATTTAAATTAGCAAAATAGATAATTAAACAATCAAAGAAAAAGAAAATAGAAAACTACATTTTGGATGGGCCAGCTCACTCAATGTTTCCAGGATATAAATCTCATGCAGTGGTTAAGAGGGGCAGACTAATTTGGAGAACCGGATTCGGTTTCCCACTCCTCCATATGAAGCCTTCTGAGTGACCTTGGGCTAGTCACAGTTCTCTCAGAACTCTCTCAGCCCATGTGGAGGTAGGCAATGGCGAACCACCTCCAAACATCTCTTGCCTTGAAAACCCTACAGGGTTGCCAGAAGTCAGCTGTGACTTGATGGCACTTTCCACCCCCACCTCCATTTACCAAGGGCTTTGGCTTTTGCCCTTCAGTTGGCACCAAAAGGTTTATGCCTCTGGTCGCACCCAGGCAAGCAGGAATGCCCTGCAAACAGGAAGGCGCCAAAAACTGAGCTAAGATACTGTGCAGCTGGCAACAATTACCCTCCCTATATGCCCTTGATGTATTTTGGTGCATCTTAAAACAACACTACAAAACCAAGCAATTTTCCTATCACATCATTAGTAGTAGTGTATTTCATAGCCCACATTGATCCATAGGGTCGCCATGAGTCTGAAGGGACTTGACAGCACTTAGCGCACACACGCACACACACACACACACAAAAGAGGTGTGATGGTTTTTCTTTTTTTAAAAAAAATTGGCAGTTCAGAGAAAGAAAGGCTTTCTTTTTTAATGAACGTTGGTGACTGCAATGAAAAGGGTTCCAGAGGATTTGCTAATTTTGCAAGCATTGCTCTCATATTTAGATCTTGTGACATAACGCCATGATTTCATCCCATTCTATGACCTTAGGCAGATCATGAGAGGGAGGGCATCTTGGCCATCTTCTGGGCATGGAGTAGGGGTCACTGGGGGTGTGGGGGGGAGGTAGTTGTGAATTTCTTGCGTTTTGCAGGGGGTTAGACTAGATGACCCTGGTGGTCCCTTCCAACTCTATGATTCTATGATTCACTGTGCAAATGCCTGATTGATTTACATCTCCCATAAAGATAGTTTCAGAGGGTAGCTGTGTTGGCCTGCAGTAGAAGAGCAAGATGTCAGTCCAGGAGCACCTTAGAGACCAACAAGATTTTCTGGGTGTAAGCTTTGGAGAGTCAAAGCTCTCTTTATCTGTTAGATCTCCAATGAGACTGTTATCTGAAAGGTTTCGCCTCAGTCTCAATTGGCTTCATTTACATGTCATGGGCTTCCTAGCATCTTGGTGCCATCCCATTCACTGTGGAACTCTCTCAGTTAGGTAGCATTGTCCACGTTAACTATTACTGAAAGATCTAGTGATTGCAAGGGAAAATGTGTATTGAAGCTTTCGCAGAGTAAAGAAAGAGAGGTCTCCATGTGATAAATAAAGGTGGATGTTTTCATAATTTAAAATTTAGGAGAAAATCTCTCTCTCCCCACCCCCCAACATTACTTTCAAACTAAACATTGAAATAACATTGGGTGCATCCCTGCTTTTTCAGTCTTGGAGATATGCTTCCATATCTTGTTAATATGGTGAGAAATTATATATTGGTCTGTGTTTTAAAGCACCCGCTCTGCTTTCTTCTGAAACAAAAGTTCTTCAAACACGTCAAAGGTACCTGTCCTCCTTGAGGACCAAGATCATGGCCAGTCTGAAGCTTGAAAAGAAGCTATTTCTGAGTTATTGGAGCACAAAAATAGCACTTGAAGATTCTTTTAACAGGAGGGAAAAAAGAAGAAGAAGGGAATCTTTCCCCACGTTTCAGAGACACAAGTGAGGGATAACAGCATGAAATTGAAGGGTAAAAATAAGAAAAAGGAGTGAGCTGAGAAGGAGTGGGGGGAAAGTTCAGGAAAAGAGAAAAATAAGTCACAGGGTGTTATAGAACTATATCTCCAAATATGCAGTGGGGTTTGGGCTGGCAGGAATTGGACATTGACCTTTATTTATTTATTTATTTACTTCATATATACCCCATCTTCCTTCCCAATGGGGACCCAGAGCAGCTTAGGTCATTCTGGTCTGCTTGCAATTGTTTCTGAATGCAGATAGGGAAGCCTAGAGGCAGAGGCTACCTACCTCCACAATAGGCAGTGCACCTTCAGGAGAAGCCAGTGGGTTCTCTTGAGTTCAGGTGTGCAGATGGAGCAGTGAGAATAGGGTTGCCAATCTCCAGATGGCACCTTGATATGTCCTGCTATTACAGTTGATCTCCAGGTGACCAAGATCAGTTCCCCTGGGAATAATGGCTGCTTTGGAGGGTGGACTCTATGGCATTATACCCCACTGAGGTCCCTCCCCTCCCCAAGCCCTGCCCTCCCCAGGCTTAACCCCCCCCCAAAAAAATCTCCAGCTATTTCCCAACACAGAGCTGGCAACCCAAAGTGAAAACCACTGTATAGTGGGTAGGGTTGCCAACCTCCAGGTACTTTGGTAAATTCCCTGCGGAAAATATATATCAACACGCAGCCACTATACACAATCTCTTTTTATATTTCAATGCTTTCAATCTTATGTAGTTACATGTTATACCACTGGCGAAATAAAGTATATAGTAATTTTTGTACAGCATAAATCATATGTATAGATAAAGAATGTTCCCACTGTATATCTCTATAATGCTTGTAGTATTAAGCTTATAAAACACCAAAGGAATTGGAACAAAATATTTCTCTAGCCGGCTGCCGCTGTTCGCTGTGCCGTGTTCGTAGAAGCACTCACTGCTCTGGTCAGCTGACCACAACTGACCAATCGTGCAACGTCCTCCGGAGCTATGTGTTGCTGTTAACTCTTGCTTATACAGCAACTGTTGGAAAGGATGTATACTGCTCATAGAAGATTTGTTCCATAAAACTCAGTTCACAAGGCGCAGATGCGCCATAATGTGACAAGATCTCGGGTTTTTTAATCTTGTTTCGCGGGTATAGAATTCTGCTTCTTCAGACTTAATTATCTTGCATCTAACCGCAATTTCGTAGTTCTTAGCAAAAGACTTATAGTCATTTTAAAATGAAAAAAATGACTATAAGTCTTTTGCTAAGAACTGCGAACTTAGACATAGCGAGAATGACCTGCGGTATTTTGTGATTTGGAGACTTAACCCTAAGAAATTTAATAGATGTAATAATGAAAAGTTGTTGAGACAAACGGAATCATATTTTATCCATATTCTGAATACCATCACGCCTCACGGCTTGAATCTGGAAAATGATTACTCTTGCTTCCTATGAGAATAAAATGTCCATGTCCCTTTAAGTGGAATCGATCTCTTGTATCTAGTTGCTGACGCTGCTTCACAGGTGTATTGATTAAACCTCGTATGATTCACACCAGTTGGATATTTAGTTAGTTATGTGTTAGACGATCATGATTGCTACACTTTAATTCTTACCCTTCGTGGGATGTTGCTGACTTTTACCCCTTTGGGGAAGCTATACAAACTTGGCGGCTTGAAACTTTACCCGGAACGGGAATTTGTTTATACATATGATTGTACAAGAGATTTTTGTAAGTATAATTTTTATTGGTACTTTCTTTGAAAATTGCAATTGTATGAACAAATATTGAGTATACAATTTTGTATAAAATACAGGAAGGACTGATGAAGAGTTGCTTTTTGGAACTCGAAACAATCGTCTCCTCATTGTGAAGTCTCTTCTTCTTTCCGGATCCCTCACGTTTGGAGGGTATCTATCTACCATAGAAAGGCATGTTATGAGAAAGTAACTTTATTCTATGATCTTGTACATAGTTACTCTATGATTTTGTACATAGCCACTATGTTTGTCCTTACTGTTGGTGTATTATTTATATAGACACCTTGTTACTCTTGGGAATCTTTGTAGCATATAAAGTTTGTACTTTTGCATTTCATTGTATGTTTCGCTCCTGTACTAAGTACCTGGAGGTTGGCAACCCTAATTATACCCCACTGAAGTCCCTCTCCTCCCCAAACCCCGGCCCCCTCAGGCTCTATCCCCCAAATCTCCAGGTATTTCCTAGCCTGGAGCTGGCAACCCTACAGCAGCCCTGTGGCAGAGCTGGGAGAAGACAAGGAACCTAAGGGTTGAACTGAGAACTAAAAATTCTTTCAAACTATTATATTTATATATTTATTATGTGTACCCAATAAAATGGATAAAAACACTGGCCTGGACTACTGGCTACATATAAAACCACATGCAAAATATAAATGACCAATAGACCATACGCATTTCGGCCTCTTAGGCCTTCCTCAGTGGTCAAATTATACAAAACCTGAATATTCAAAAACATATCCAGAACTGTGCTTTACAAGATATTTTATCTGAAATGTGTAAACCTTATATTCTGTGTGGCTAGATGTGCATAGGGTTGCCAACCACCAGGTACTGGAAAAAAATAGGCTCTGTGCTGTATAGTTAATGGAGAAACCAAAACAGCACACAAGGCAACAATGCAATAGAAATATATTAAAGTGAAAGTGAAATTTGTGACAACTTATCTATATACACATATACAAAAATACAATGTACAAACAATTACAAATTACAAACATATAAAAATGCACATAGAACAACCAACAATCCCAGTCGCAAAAAAGAAGGTTAATAATTAGCCTTCTAACAAGATCTTCTACACAAAGGTAGGTATATCAACCAGAGGTTTTCCCAATTATTCAATGAATAATAACTTTTTCTCTTTCAGAGTAAGAATAACAGCAAACTTGGGAATGAGTCCAAAGGAAAGGCAGCAGAAGGAGCAGGGACGTGTTGTCTAGATCATGTGACCACGTTTCACTATAAGCTTCATCAGCTGTTCAATCTGTGCACAATAAAATATATTCTGAAATACATATTATCTGTCAAACCCTAATAACAGTTACAAGAAAAAATGTCATGCTCACCCACAAAGGAAATACCATAAGTCTAAGGAAACATAATGAGTGACAATTCACAGCAGCCCATCTGGCTTTCCAGTAAGATCAATGTCAGAGCGTATGATCATTATTCCTCAATGCATACAATAATACTAAAAATACAGGTGCAAGTAATCAAGACCATAGTAGCTCACTATCAAAAGGAACTAATCCTGAAAGGAACCAAGAAGGAATTCAAAATCAAAAGGGAACTAATCCTGAAAGGAACCAAGAGGGAATTCAATTTCTCACAAGAAACAAGAGAAGTCAATTTCAGTATTAAGACCAGTAGGTGAGAGAGTCCGGAAAAGAAAAATGAACTTAGTTTCCATTTGCAAGATGATTTTTTGAATGTTCTGAAATACATATTATCTGTCAAGCACCAACAGGACCAGGACCCTATGCTGGGCGCCCTGAGACAGATGGTAGCCGTGAAAGATGGGAAAATCCAAGATGCCCGCCGGGGGGCTCGGGTACTGCACATATCCTTTGAAAAGGGTTATTGGTATAGGGTGGCTCAGGGGTGGGGAGGGCTCATACGCCAGCTGCTGGTTCCCCAACGCAATCGGGTGCGTGTGTTAGAATTAAGCCACGATCATTCCTGGGCGGGGCACCAGGGGGTGAAGAACACCCTGGCCCGAGTCCTAGCCCGCTTTTTCTGGCCCGCTGTATTACAGGATGTGAAAGCCTTTTGTAGGTCCTGTCCACGATGCCAGAAGGGAGGGAATCTGGCCCCGCCCCGGGTCCTGTTGCAACCCTTGTCCATCATTCGAACCTCATTTGAGAGGGTGGCCATGGATTTCTTGGGGCCCCTTTCACAGACCGCCGGGGATTCTGCTTCATCCTGGTTCTGATGGATTATGCCATGCGGTACCCCGAGGCATTCCGCTCCGTACCATGTATGCATCCGGAGTATGTCAAGCCTTAATACACTTCTTTGCACAAGTCGGTCTCCCCCGAGAGATATTGACGGACAGCGGCACTTCCTTTACCGCCAAAGTAACTCGGCAATTATGCCAAACTTTGGGAATCTGCCAAATCTTTATGACCATGGCCCATCCGCAAACAGATGGGTTGGTCGAGCGGATGAATCAAACGCTAGAAACCATGTTGAGGAAGTTGGCAGGGGAGAAACCTCAGCAGTGGGACCTATACCTTGACCCCATTTTGTTCACGGTACAAGAGACTCCCCAAGTATCTACAGGGTTCACCCCATTCGAGCTCCTCTATGGGAGGATACCCCGGGGGATCCTAGGAGTAATGGAGGATCAATGGGGAGGGGCGGAAGAAACAGAAGGGCAGGTAGCCTCCCAATATGTGAAGCAGCTGAGGGAGAAGCTGGAGACTGCTAGGGAAATGGCTGGCCGTAACTTAGCAAATGCTCAGCAAAATCAGAAAAGCAGGTATGACCATGCAACACAAGAACGGACCCTTGCCGAGGGAGCCCAGGTGCTGGTGCGGGCCCGAGTGTTTGGGCCCGCACGGGGGGAAACCCATGGTGTGGACCCTATAAAGTTGTCCGGGCGTTGGGGCCAGGGTCATACCAAGTACAGTGTGGGCCTACCTGGAGGCATAGTAAACGCTTCTACATAAATGACCTGAAAGAGTGGCACACCCGAAGAGAAGGGACCCCAGAGGAGTGCCAGTTGGGGCAAGACCCTCTGGAGCTACCCGAGGGAGAGCTTCCTTGGGAGTTGGACAAAGACAAGGGAGAAGATCCCCAGATCGACGAGGCCCTCCGGCCCGAACAACAGGTCCAATTGAAAGAGCTGATCCACCATTTACCGCCGGTCTTCTCCCAGACTCCCGGCAGGACCCACTGGAGAATTATTGTTTCCATTTTATCTTTTTATTTTAAAAAATCGTATCTTTGTCATTTTACATGTTTATTTACTGGTTTAACATTAATGAACTTAAAAGAATATGCTAATACCGTTTGTTGATTCTAGATAGATAATAAAAGGAGAACAATTGCTTGAACCTATTCATTTTTTTCTTACTAAGAATAAGCAGGTTACAAGCAAGAAGTCCCTTCCAAGAAGTAGATGATAATCAGTACAGACTTGCATATTTACAGGTTTACAAAATCAGCTTCCAACAACAGCTAGCTGTCCCATCTGATAGGACACACATTCTTGACTAATGAATCATAACTTCAACCACCACAGAAAGTTGTCTATACTTATGTATCTTCTAAAAAAATCCCAGATATGTTTTGTGTTAAAACATTCTTACTATTTTTATCAGAACAAAAAAATACCAACAATAATTATTATATGTGATTATCTTTTGGACTCCAGCTTTGAAGACCTTCACTTCTATATTCCTGTTCTCAAACACTTCTTCTCACGCCTGGGCCCCAACACACATTTTCCTTTGATATGGGTTAAACTGTTTCTAATCTCCTGATTTTTCTTTTACTCCTTTGTTCCTTACCCCTCTCCAAGGCTATTGTATTCTGGGTCTCTGGACTCCCTATTTGGCGTTGCTTAGCTGAGACACCAGGCCAGCACTGATTCAGGAATGCAGAATAGGGTTGCCAGGTCCCTCTTCGCCATTGGCGGGAGGTTTTTGGGGTGTCCAATTGCCAAAGCGGCCCTTTTCTCCAGGTGAACTGATCTCTGTCGACTGGAGATCAGTGGTAAGAGCAGGAGATCTCCAGCTAGTACCTGGAGGTTGGCAGCCATAATGCAGAAGCATCCTCCACAATCTTTTTTGTCAAGACCAGCAACGGCTCCCCTATATTCCTGGCTATATCTGTGTCACAGTACTTTTTGAAGCTGACAAAAATGTGCATTAAAAGTGCTCAGCTTAGCCCTATTTGGGGTCTTTTGACATTTTTGGTATCTGTCAAGGTGTCTGCTCTTTCACAAAAAGATAAATTAAAAACACTCCATGTTAAGTAACTGCAATAAACTTTCATCAAAGCGTGTTGCTTCTCTCTGAGGGATCTTTAACACAAAGATCTGATGCATTGCTATACAAATGTCTCTGCGTGTAAAGTACCGTCAAGTCGCAGATGACTTATGGCGACCCGGTAGGGTTTTCAAGGCAAGTGAGAAGCAGAGGCGGTTTGCCACTGAAGCATGGTGTAGTGGTTAGGAGCAATGGACTCTAATCTGGTGAATCGGGTTGGCATTCCCACTCCTACACATGAAGCCTGCTGGGTGACCTTGGGCTAGTCACAGTTCTCTCCAAACTCTCTCAGCCCCACCTATCTCACAAGGTGTCTGTTGTAGGGAGAGGAAGGGAAGGTGATTGTAAGCCAGTTTGAGTCTCCTTAAAGGTAAATAAAATCAGGGTATAAAAACCAACTCTTCTTCTTCCTCTGCAGAGTCTTCTTTGGAGGTCACACCTTCCGAGTGCTCCCTGCTTAGCTTCTGATGAGCTCAGGCAATACTATACCATTCCACATCCCCTTACTATACAAATATACCTTTCCTAATCAGTTGTCAATAGTCCTTTCAGACGTTACAATCAAAGAACAGAAACCATGTGCAGAGCTTGAGATACGTATGGTCGCAATGTTGTCTGAAAGGGGCATCCATCAATTTTCAACTTCAGTATATGGGAACTGGAACCCTGAAAAATCAGGGTTTCATGTGGAACCTAAGGAGGCAGCACACATGTACAAAATCCACACCTTGCCCCTTTTCTAACACCATGGCACCTGCATGTATTGAGAAGGTTGCAGGTAGTGTACACTACCAATATGCATGGTTGGCAGGCTACTGGTACCTGTGATCATAACACCTGAAAAGGTCTAATAGACATTCTTACTTTCTATGTGCTAGTTATAACACCTTCTAAAATTCTGAACATCAACACCCTGAACATTAGCAAGGATTTCTGCTCATGGAGCACAATTTTCTCACCTGTCAGGCTTCAGCAAATGCAAGGCGTTTCAGGCAATAGAACTCAAATCCAGGCAGAGCAGCGATTCAAAGTTTTATTCCGAAAGTCAATGATTTCAGTAAGGAGACAAGCAAGGCTGGAATACATGACTGGGGGGGAGAGGATACATATATAGGGCTGATACAATAGGGTTACAGGAACAGAGAGACAATGTAGTCGTTTCCTGCCGGTAATGACTTAAGTAAAACTGAAACAGAAACAATTAAGAGCAATCAGTGGAGGAGATGGCTGAGCTCTCGGCTATGTGCGCGGGACCCGATATCAGATTGGAGATTTACATGGGTGGGTCCCAATACAATTGTAAATCCCTGGCCGGAGCTCATGTGCAAAACGGGGGGGGGGGAGGAGTGCACGGAGAACTCCATCTTGTTTGCGGGGAAACCATCTTGTTTGGGACCGGAGCTGTCAGAAGCCCTATCTGACATCCCGACTCTCCAAAGACCCCCTCCCTGGGTTCCCAGGTTTGTCGGGACAACACTGATGGAACTCAGTGATCAGAGAGGGGGCGGTCACGTGTTCTGCCGCGACCCACTCATCGTGACTCGAGTTCAAGTGTTTCCAGCGCACCAGGTACTCCAGCTGACCTCTCCACAGCCTGGAGTCCAGGACCCTGGAAATTTCAAAATGCTGTTCCCCCTGCACCATGATGGGTGTCGCCACCGGGGGTTCGGGGTGCCATCTGAGGGCGGGAGAGAAGGGCTTCAGAAGGCTCACATGGAACACGGGGTGTACCCCTTGCAGAGTCTTGGGGAGGTCCAGTTCGGCAGTGACCTCATTGATTACTCGGGATATGGTAAACGGACCCACATACTTTTGGCAAAGTTTTCTACACGGACACAGGGACTTTAAGTTCTTGGTAGAAAGGTACACCTTTTCCCCGACCACTAGATCCCACTGAGGCACTCTGTGTTTATCAGCCTGCGCCTTGTATCGTTCCTTACCGGGGGTTCGGGGTGCCAACCGGGGGCGGGAGAGAAGGGCTTCAGAAGGCTCACATGGAACACGGGGTGTACCCCTTGCAGAGTCTTGGGGAGGTCCAGTTCGGCAGTGACCTCATTGATTACTCAGAATATGGTAAACAGACCCATGTACCTTTGGCAAAGTTTTCTACACGGACGCAGGGACTTTACGTTCTTGGTGGAAAGGTACACCTTTTCCCCGACCACTAGATCCCACTGAGGCGCTCTGTGTTTATCAGCCTGCACCTTGTATCGTTCCTTAGCCTGGTCCAACTGTTTAACAAGTCCCGGCCAAGTATTTCTGATGGTGTTAGACCATGCCGCCACCTCCGGAGGGTCGCCTCCCGGCAGGAGGGGAGCCACCCCCAAAGGGTCGAATTCCATCCCATAAACAGTCTTAAAGGGACTCTGCCCGGTAGCAGAGTGCACTGAGTTGTTATAGGCGTACTCCGCCAGGGGTAACAGGTTGACCCAATTATCCTGGTGATAATTGGTGAAGCAGCGCAAGTAGCATTCAACAACAGCGTTCACCCTCTCTGTCTGCCCATCCATCTGGGGGTGATAGGCTGACGATAAACCTTGTTGTACCCCAACAATTCCCAAAAATGCCTGCCAGAATTTAGACAGGAACACGGAGCCTCTGTCGCTCACAATCTTCCGGGGAAAGCCGTGCAGACGGAAGATCTGTTGAATGAACAGGCAGGCCAACTTGTGGACTGAGGGCAAGCCCTCGCACGGAATAAGGTGGATCTGCTTAGAAAACAGGTCCGTGATCACCCAAAGCACGGTTTTCCCCTGGCTAGGGAGAAGATTGGTCACAAAGTCTATACCAATCACCCACCAGGGAGCCTCCGGGGTCTCCAGGGGTTTCAGCAGTCCAGGGGGCTTTCCCATAAGACGTTTATTGGTAGCACACATTGGGCAGGACCTTACAAAACCATCGATGTCCTGGCGCATCCCTGGCCACCAAAAGCGCCGCCTTACCAGGTGTAGGGTCTTGACGAACCCAAAGTGACCCCCTGTCTTGGAGCTATGGCTCCATTCTAGCACCTCCCGGCGCAGCTTCTGGGGAACATAGGTCTTTCCTTCTGGGGTCCCAGTTTCTTCCACCCCAAGGGAACCCTCCCCTCATTCTTCGCGAAGAACCTCCTCCCACCTGTACTTTGCAGCAGTGGGCAGATGGGAGTGTTTTCAGAGATAGGGTCTCTTTTTTCAGAGATAGGGTCTATTTATGCACCTGTCCACCCATACATCTCTAAAGCAAGGGGGGGTTTCTGTGAAAAGAGCAGGTGAGGGAAAGGGAATCCTGCTTCACCCTTTATGTCATGGCACAAGGTGCTTGGCTCTTTCAAGCATTTTTCTTCTCCCAGCCCATTCTGCAAATGAGAAATACCATTGCCTCTGGAACTGGGAAAACTACCCAGGACCAGGCAATGAGCCCATTGATTAAGGCTTTTCAAATAACCACCCGGAGTGCTTGGAACACTTGTCTTTTTGTGTGGGGATTCTAGGACTGGGTATTTTTGCTGTATGCTTGATATTAGTTCCTGTTAGGGTTGCCAGTTTCCAGGTAGTTGTGAATTCAAAGCGAAAGCACAAGCAAAAGTAAACCCACAATAAGGTCACTGTAATACAATGTTGCTATTTAGAAAAAAAAAACATATTGAGAATGAAAATCTCACAAACACAACCTCAGTTGAGCAAACAAGAAATTTACAATTGTTCTAATATAGACCCAATGTAACAGCGCAAAAAGGTGTTACACAATAGTAAGGATAGGCAAAATTGCTCAATTCATTTCAAGTCCATACATATAAATTGCAACAATCAGGCAACGGAAACGAGACGTTGTGCAATGGAAATCCGGTATAATTCCATTTCATATGAAACTTTTTCAAGCTTTTAGTCCTTCCGTGCACAATTCTGTAGAAAAGTACTGTACAAAAATACATGACTGGATAACACACCATTCGTTATGAAATGCCAATAAAAATTAGATTAACATTCAAGTTAGAAAATACAAAATACAAAATTACATACCATTCAATGTGCGAAGGAGTGTGCCTTCCTTGTATGCATGGACAGCAAAGTAAGACGTCTAATTGTATCTAGTCAATGCATCATTTAAACAGGCCATCAGAACAAGCGAACTCATTACCGTATTGTTTCTAAAGTCAACTACCTAACATTTCAGTGCCAAATACCTGCGAGTAAATGTGCCTATGCTGTTTTTAAAGATAACTGGAAAGATCCATATATGTATTGAGTCCATGGGGTATCAAGGAGTAGGGCTGTCAATTCGGTTCGGCCCGAACTGAAAATCAGCCAAATTTCCCTTGATTCGGCGGTTTTTAGTTCGGGAGGAACCGAACTCAAAACTGGCGGGCAACCGGGGGGGGGGGCGAATTCAGCGAGTTCGGGAGTTCGTGAATAAATTCGGCCAATTCGGGGCCGTCAGTAAGCAGCATAACCTTCAGTAAGCAGCATTCTCCTCCCCCGGCCAATCGGTGGCCAAGCTGGGTCTTCTTCTGGCCAATCAGTCAGGATTGAGTACTGGAGGAATCAGCTGATGTGCGGCCGGCCGGGGAAAGAGAGAGAGAGAGGGAAATCCTCATGTGTGTGTGAGGGGGTGCTTGTGCACATTCGCTCCTTTCCGTGGCTTCAGGGGGCGCATTTTTTGGGGTACAGACCCCAAACTTTCAGGGGATATTCAGACAGGTTTTCTTAAGAGACCACCCAAGTTTTGTAAACATTGGGTCAGGGGGTCCCGAGATATGGGCTCCCCCCTTTTTCTTTCCATGGCTGCAGAGGGCGCATTTTTGGGTGTGCCGACCCCAAACTTTCAGCGGAGCATCAGACAAGGCTTCTTAAGATACCCCCCAAGTTTTGTAAACATTGGGTCAGGGCCCCCCGAGATATGGGCTCCACCCCTTTTTCCTCTCCCCCCTTTTCCATTTTCGTGGCTGCAGGGGGCGCTTTTTGGGGGGTGCAGCCCCCAAACTTTTATCATAGCTTCAGAGAATCCCTCTTAAGAGACCACCCAAGTTTTGTAAAGATGGGTTCAGTGGGGGCTGAAATATCGGCTCCCCCCTTTTCTCTTTCCGTGGCTGCAGGGGGCGCATTTTGGGGTGTGCCGACCCCAGACTTTCAGCGGAGCTTCAGTCAAGGCTTTTTAAGCCCAAAAATGCCCCCCCAGAGCCGCGGAAAGGCGCGGTTGTGTTTTTAATGGCTTTATTCGGCCGAATTTTTTTTCCGAACTTTGAATTCCCGCCGAATTGAACGGATCCGAAGTGGGGGAGTTCGGACTTCGGCACGTACCGAACCCACAAGGGCCAAATTCGGCCGAATCCGAATTTTTTTTTTTGACAGCCCTATCAAGGAGTTAAACATAAATATAAATCTGGACTCTTGTTGGGACATAACCCAACCTATATTATTAATGGAAAAAGATTTCCCTTTGTACTGCCATACAACAAAAAACTGCATTTCAAAGTCCTGGTGTTTCTTTTCTAGGTAATGTGCGGTTAAAGGAGCCTCCAAATTCCGGTTCCGAATGCGGGATCTACGTTCTTGAATTCTGAGTTTTATTGCTCTCTATGTCTTACCCATATAGGGCAGCCCACATAGGCACCTGATGACGTAGATCACGTATTTGCTATTACAATTACTAAAATTTCTTAGTGTGAATTTGAAACCAGTTTTTTCATCCCAAAACTCCAGATAGTGGCTGGAGATCTCCCGCTATTACAACTGATCTCCAGGTGAGAGAGATCAATTCCCCTGGAGAAAATGGTGGATGGACTTTATGACATTACACCCATTGAAGTCCCTCCTCTTCTCAACCCCAGCCCTCACCAAACTCCACCCCTGAAATCTCCAGGAATCTCCTAACCTGGAGCTGGCAACCCTAGCCCAATTCTTTATCAGCAACATGTACTGCATCCAACTGTAGCAAAAAAGATATCTGAGCTGATGTGAAAAAGTCCTACAAACTTTTCTTGGGGGGATTTTTCTAATACATCTCAAAATCAGGTCTCTGATTCTCATAAATACATTCTCCCTGAATCTGAAAAACTCTTGATGCTCACCCAGCTTATTCTTAATAACTTCCATAATGTGTCTCTGTTCTTACTCTACTTTCAATGAACATAAATGGAGTTTTGGGTTTGCTAAGCCAAGCAGAACTACCTGTTCATGAGAACAGGGCCAAGCGGCATTGCGTCAGTGTTTGTCACAATTACTGCCAACCATGTTGCTCTTTTGTGCTAAACATTACTGAAAACCAGTTAACTAACACAGTGCATTCCCATTAACCTCTGTCAGAACAGATGCCACTAAGCCAGAAAGACTGGTCCAACCTCTTTGACAGATATTTGGTGACAAGCTGGTGGCCCATGCCCAAAGAACAATCATGCTGTGGTAAACAAGGGGTTGTCACAGATTCCAGAACCAAGGTGGGAATGTGACTGTAGATACTGGAAAATGGTTTCTGAATGTTACTCAAACTGGGCATTGCAATGTTTCTAAAACAATTGTTCTGCAATTCCGTGGGTTCTTGGAGGAAACTGAAATAGGTTGGGTGCATGCCAACTTTTGAGATGGTTCCAAGCCTCTGACAAATCATAACAGATCAGTGGAAAGGTAGACGCTGCATGCTGAGGTGTAGTCGAATAAATAAAAACAGAAAGTTTGCCATACATGATGGACCCTCCCCCCCATGGTTTACCATGAGGCTAAATTTCCTACCAGCGGATGCTAACTTTCCTGCCTTCTCCTTCCCACTGCACTTATTCATTAACATGAAATGCTTTTTTGGGGAGGATTGGGGGTTCTGAGGAACAACATGTGGGGGATATGCAGCAGGAAAGGAGGACTGGGGTCATGGGCAATTTAGCCTGGATCCAACCCCATGAATTAAAAAAAAATGGTTAATTGTCTCTGCAGCTCTATGCAGTATTCTCTCTAGGACCACCAGGAGGTGGAATTGGTGCCCCAGCTGTAACTTATACTTGGTGCCCACTCATCCTGCCTGCCCTGTCTGCATCTGGGACTGTGTTTGCCATATGCTCCTTCAAATTGGACCTTCTTACATAAAACCCAGAGAGCCAGCATGGTGTAGTGGTTAAGAGCAGCAGACTCCAGGTGGTCTATAAGGTGCTTGGCTCTTTGAAGCATTTTTCTTCTCCTGGCCTATTCTGCAAATGAGAAATATCATTGCCTCTGGAATGGGGAGAATTACCCAGGACCAGACAATGGGCCTATTAACTAAGGCTTTTCAAATAACCACTCCAGGTGGTTGGAACACTTGTCTCTTTGTGTGGGAATTCTGGGACTGGATATTTTTGCTGTATGCTTGACGTTATTTCCTGTTAGGGTTGCCAGTCTCCAGGTGGTGGCTGGAGATCTCCCGCTATTACAACTGATCTCCAGGTGACAGAGATTAGTTCCCCTGGAGAAAATGGGCTCTTTGGAGCGCGGACACTATGGCATTATATCCTATGGAAGTCCCTCCCTTCCCCAAACCCTGCCTTCCTCAGGCTCCACCTCCAAAATCTCCAGATATTTCCCAACCCACAGCCGGCCATCCTATTTTTAGTGCTTGAGTTTGCTAAGGCTCCAACCCAGCTGTCTGTATCATTCCCCCCAAATAAACTTTTGTTTCCATTTTCATTCTTCCTGGATTTTCAAGATTTCTTCCAAGCTTATAGAGGAGTTTTGCCACTTGGTCAGCTGATCTCTTACAGTCATTCATGCAAGCAGACCGGGAACATTCCTTAAACCAGATGTTGAACCTAATCCAGCAGCTCTTTCAGTAGACAAGTATAAAAAAAAAGGAGTGTGAGATAGTGGAAAGAGGGTTTGCTTGTTGTCTAGAATGTGACAGTCCTACTTAATGCATTTGATTAGCTACAGAGTACAAAAAATATATGTCTTTTGACAGTATGACCTGAGCACAAAATCTCAGCTTCTCACTGTTTGGCTATACATTTAATGATAAAAGGCAAATAGAAACTGTGCCTATATCCAGGCTCCTATAACCATTGTTTCTGAGGATGCAATTCTGAGCCCGATATCAGTATTCAGACATCGATGAGGACAAACATTAAAACCTGAGTCTATATAAATATCACAGCAAGTTCTAGCATGGGTTAAATGGGCTTCTGCCCTCACTTTGTGTACTTGGGATGCTGATTAATTGTCAACGCCTTGTTTTCAGACACAAATAAAAGAGAACCCAGGCAGCCAATATTTCTAATTATACTTCAGGCCACGAGTATTCAAGATGTTGAGCCAGAAGCCAGAAACTCACTGCTTCCATTGTCTCTTACTTAATATATTTCATTCAAGATATATGTCCAATTTGACATCCTCCAAAGTTGCACTGGCAAGACAGAAGCACTCCCTTCTATTACAATGTTTAGTTACCATGACAACGTGATCCAATATGCAATAAAAACAAGCTTCTGTTCTACATGTATTTAGGAAGTCAAGAATCGGCAGTTAAATAATGATAAGGTTCGGCATTTCTGTACCCCACAGAAGGGAAAAACAACAGAGCTATGTCAGGATGAGGATTATGAATCATTTATGTAGCACCTAAGATTTAAGAGCTCTTTGACAAAAAAAAAGTTTTTCAAAAGATAACAAGTCCCCGTCCGGTTGGCTCACAAGACAGAGAACATATAATGCAATGGAACTCCCATTGAAATTTGTATTCAGTGTGTTTTTCTATCTCATTGTTCTCTCTCGATTCAGGGCCCCTTACAAGCTTAAGTGCTAACTAAAGGCAGTGGCAAACACACATTTATTTTATTCAGACAAAAAAAGATGAGAAAAGATTGATTGTGTTCCTTCACAGTTTGGGCTGGATGCTAATATTACTTTTGCATGCCGTAATTATGCCAAGTTGGAGATTCAATAATTTCCTACTGCTCTTTGGGACAAACAAGATCATAAACAGATGCAGGCCTGCGGGACTTCATAAATCTTGCGCTCAAAAGTTGCCTTCTCGGGTTCCTGCTTCACACTTGACATCTTCTGCAGTGGGAGGGTAGCCATGGGTTTGCATAATGCCATCAGAGTCTCTACTGCAGCACACCCGTCAGTTTCTCCCGAGCCTGGTGGTTCTGGCATTGATGTCTGAGCTTTTATACCGAGAATAAATACCAACTCCTGACAGAGTCACAGTGAAGAAAGGGTAAGTTATATTGTACACAAAATAGGTGAGAATGATCCACACATGCATGTATATACTTGAACGTATGGTTTGCTGAACCTATGCTTTCTAAGCAGTGATCAATATACGGCTTTAAGCTTTGAGATACTAATGCATCTATTGTCCCCCTTTGCTTACTGAACAGTAGAATGTAGGGGTAGAGATAGGGGCAGACAAGTAGGTGAGCATGTGGGTCGGGTGTCAATTTGAAGGTGGCAGAAGACAGAAGAACTTCTCTTGCATTCCAGAGAAAACCACAAGAGACCTGGGAACATGGGCACCCCTCCTTTGTGCCTCTTGATAATATAGGGGTGTATTCACTTGGATACACCCGAGGTGAAAAATAAACCAGAAATTAGCTGTTTCAGGTCAGGTGGGGAATATCCAAAATGAACCCAAAGACTCCCAAATACCAGGAGTAATTTAAATTTATCTCTGAGAATTTTGGGGGCGTTTCAGGCTTTGGGCACCAGGCGCCAAGAGGGAGAGAGATGGTCTCATGGGGAGTCTCCCTCCCTTTAAATTTTAAAGTGCTGTTGTTTCCTGTGAGAGGACCTGGCCTTTTAAATTGGAGGCCACCTCTACTTATTTAAAGGCACTGGAGACACTGACTAACAGATGATCAGGTACACTTGGCCTCAGAGGTCAGGTCTACCCCGGTAGTAAACAAGGCCCTTTAAAATATAAAGGGAAAGCGATGCCACTAAACAGCTGTTTGGTGAAACCAGCTACCTCTCTCAAAAAATGGTCCTGATTAGGGTTGTGGGAAAATAAATCAGTAAATTTTGGGTTTATTGGGCTCAATTTTTTTCAGTAAACCCAAAATAAGTCAAATACCCCTACCGGTAAATATTGGCATTTGGCTTATTTCTGGGTTTACCCATTATCAGGGGGAAATTTGAAGCTTCTGCAGCAGCATTTTTGGAGTTAGAGTTCCCAAATTTTCAGGGTAGCTTGAAGGAACTCTCCTTGCATGAACCTCAAAGTTTGGTGAAAATTGGGTCAGGGAGTCCAATTTTATGGGGTCCTATAGGGGTTGCCTCCATTCCCCATAGGAAAACATTTCAAAGTTCACACAAGAAGACACCAAAGTGCCCAAAAAACTCTCTCTAAATTCAACAATGAGAACGATGACAAATCAGTGCCCCCCAAACAATCAAATCACCCCTCCTTTCAGATAAAAAGCCAGCAAGATCTGAAGCAGAGAAACCCCCAAAATTCAACCAATGCAACTTTGAAACAGCAACCACTAGAGAAACGGAAGCAAGCACCCCCCCACACACCAATAATCAAATCACCCCCTCAGTCTAGCAATCCTTCCCCCTACCACCACCAACCAACAGGCCAATGCCTACTGGCTTCTAGCAAAATTTAGACAATAAGCCCCAAATTTCCTTATTTAAAAGGAAATCAGTGGTATCTCAAACCCTTGAGTTGGGGTCTAACCAATCTTTCAGCTCATTTCCCCTAAGCCTGGGTTCATTTTGTGCCTGATACACACACACACCAAATTTGTTCACTTGCTCTGACACAACGTTTCCTGTCCAATGTAGTTTCTTATAGCATAGCTACCCTACGGATCTAAAACCGTTTTGAACTGGTTTAGGTGTGGCCCAATGGTATCCTAAGCAGAGATACACCCTTCTAGGAGGAACTGAGAAGGGGGGAACTCTGCATAGGGCTGCACTGGAGGATATCTACCAAGGAACCCTCATTTATACAAGGATCCTTTTGCCAGAACTACACTCCCAATTTCCTTGGTTCAGAGCTGTAACATCTAAGCCAGTTTGAAACTGGGCTGCATAGTCACAGGACAAGGTAGCACTGGAGATTCATAGCGAGCAATTTTTAGCTTTCTTGCAAAGAATTTCTCAGCATGGTTTGAAAGCCTCCCATAAAGCATGGATCAAAGCTAGCCAAATATTGTCTACGAATGTTTTCAATCAAGTGACAACTACAAAAAAGGAAATAACTAGACCTAGATCTTATTTGTGAGAACAAACCTACATTTGTGAGCTTAAAGAATATCTCCCTGAAATAAACCTTTATGAAAAGAACTCAGCCAGGGCTAAAGAGATTGAGCTAAATACTCAGCAACATCCCTACTAGAGTTGATATGTTGTCATAACAATTTGAATATATGACAGGTTTGGAAAGCGCAACAAACCTGGGTGTTTTGACACTACCTGGAGAGTCAAGATGCATTCAGAACAGCTTCATTCAATGGTCACAACCACTCAAGTTGAATTAGTCCCTGCCTATTACTTTCTGTCTAGTAGGTCTATGATTTTGGGAAGAACATTCACCAGAAAAGGGAGCAATACAAAGGGAAGCAAAAACACTGAAGCCATTCTAAGTATAATGGCACCATTAGAAAGGATGTCATTCATGGAATTTACTTTTTTAAGATATGGTGATGTACGTTGAATTAGGGTTTTTTAAGAACATTAGACAGATTAGGGCTGTCAAAAAAAAAATTCGGTACAGTTCGGATTCGGCCGAATTTGACCCTTGTGGGGTCGGTACGTGCCGAAGTCCGAACTCCCCCGCTTCGGAACCCCGGTAATTCGGGGGGATCCGGAGTTCGGGGGAAAATTCGGCCGAAGCGCGCCTTCAGGGATTCCCTGAAGGCGCGCGGGGGCCCTTTAAACTGATCTGAGCCTCCCAGCTGGGAGGCGCAGATCAGTTTAAAGGGCAGCCTGCCCCCCTTCAGCGGGCTCCGCTGAAGGGGGGCGGGCTGCCCTTTAAACTCATCTGAGCCTCCCAGCTGGGAGGCGCAGATGAGTTTAAATGACAGCCGCGCCTCTCCAGCGGGCTCCGCTGGAGAGGCGCGGCTGTCCTTTAAACTCATGTGCGCCTCCCGGCCGGGAGGCACAGATGAGTTTAAAGGACAGCCCGCCCCCCTTCTGCGCCTTCTCCTTGCTGTTCCCCTATGCTGATTCTCAGGAATGCACTGGACCAGAAGTTTTTCAGATTTTGGATTTTTTTCAGATAAGGGATACTCAACCTGTACAAGGGGTTTGTGCTTAGGCTCTGCATTTCTGCATTGTGCGCATCCATCCCTTGCTTACCTGTTTGGCAGCTTCGCAGCTGCCATCTCTCTCTCAGCCTGGGAGCAGGGAAAGGGTCAGCCAGTACAGGTGGCCGCACACCCACCAGTCTGCCAGCCAGTCCACCCGTAGCTCCACCTCTCCGCCTCCTCACTTGCCAGCACCCCTGGCCACCTCTCCTGTGGTGGGCATTGCTGCAGCCGGGCTGGGTGGCCTCCCCCTCCCACACTGATTGCAGCAGTGGTAGCAACACATGCAGCCGGGAAGGTGTCGGCTGCTGCCGGCCAACAAAAAGAATCTGTCGGTGCTCAAAATGTTTTTGGATTTTGAATCATTTTGGGTTTTTGTATAAGGCAGGGGTGGGGAACGTCAGGCCCGGGGGCCGTTTAAGGCCCACAAAACCATTTGGTCTGGCCCTTCGTGGGTCCTGGCAGATCTCTAGCTCAGAAGGATCTAAGACTGGCGATCCGCCCCCTCCCACGGACAGGAATAGCCTCGATTCAAGGCAGATGTAAGTTTGTTTTGCCGAGTAAAGAAACCTTTTTTTCCCTTTGCAGAAGAATCGTTAGCTATGGAGCTGCTAGGGCCACCCAAGAAACTGTGTTAACCCTTTCCCACCCGGGCCATGGAGAAACGTATTCCCTCTGTACTACAAGAGGGCTGGAGGCAGAAGTGGCGACAATGGAGGGGTTAAAGGAGGCAGGGCCAGAGAGTGCGGGGGGAGGGGGAGTTCTTAGCCAGTGTGTCCTCATTTCACCCCTGCAAGTGGAGGTAGCAGGAGCCAGCTGTAGAATCTGGCCCCCAACCATGAGGAGCAGGAGCAACTCCGGTATGTAGCTGGACAGCTATGCCCAGCTGGTACAACAGACCATTCTGTGCGAACAGATGGGTGAGTGTGCCACTGGTTGGATGCCTGTCTGCTTGCCTGCGTGGGGGGGGGGTCATCTGTGGCAGCTGCCTGCTTAGGGCTTGGTCGGCTAATTTTTGAGTTGATAATTTTGTATGGCCCGCGAATGATGTTATAAATATCCAAAAGGCCCTTGGTGGAAAAAAGGTTCCCCACCCCTGGTATAAGGGATGCTCAACCCGTAGACTTATTCCTGTCCTGCACCCATCCAGTAATGTATCACCATATCCAACATCCATGTGTTTATCTTCCCTGTGGATTAGGAACCAAATGTGAAGCCAAATAACATGGTCAATGCTGCCATGTTTTATTATCATGAGGGGTAGCCGTGTTAGTCTGTCACTAGCAGTAGAAAAGAGTAAGAGTCCAGTAGCACCTTAAAGACTAACAAAATTTCTGGCTGGGTATGAGCTCTCGTGAGCCACAGTCCACTTCTTCAGTTATCTGAAAAAGTGAGCTGTGGCTCACAAAAGATCATACCCTGCCAGATATTTCTGTTAGTCTTTAAGGTACTACTGGACTCTTGCTCTTTTCTACTGCATGTTTTATTATGTCAGTTACCTGTTTGTAAGATAATTTTATTTGTTTTATTTTTATCCTACACCTCTCCTGGCAAAGTCACAAAGAAAGGATGCGGTAAGGTGACCAGAACTGATATGTCTCTGTGTGTAAAGTGCCGTCAAGTCGCAGCCGACTTATGGCGACCCCTTTTGGGGTTTTCAAGGCAAGAGACTAACAGAGGTGGTTTGCCAGTGCCTTCCTCTGCACAGAAACCCTGGACTTCCTTGTGGTCTCCCATCCAAATACTAACTAGGGCTGACCCTGCTTAGCTTCTGAGATCTGACGAGATCAGGCTAGCCTGGGCCATCCAGGTCAGGGTAAAACTGATATACTTGTGCCATATACATTGCAATACTAATGTTAACCTAACTAAGGCTCTATGGATCTCCTGGGTCAGCGAGCCTTCCAGTATCCCCTCATGAAGATCCCACTGGCCTTGGAACTGAGAGAAGAGGGGTGAAGATTCACCCAAGTCTCTCCTTGGGTCTCACCACAGCCTTGTCCTTTCCTTGGACCTCCTTTTAAAGGAGGCACTGGAGTAGGGTTACCAGGTCCCCCCAGTCACCAATGCAGGTTTGGGGGGGTAGGGTTTCCAGCTCCAGGTTGAGGAACTCCTGGAGATCTGGGATGGAGCCTGGGAAGGACAGGGCCCTCAGAGGGCTACAGTGCCATACAGTCCACCCTCCAAAGCATCCATTTTGTCCAGGGGACTGATCTCTGGGGTGTAATTCTGGGGGATCTCCAGGTCCCACCTGGAGGCTGGCATCCCTACACTGAAGCTGTGCTGCCCCAGGAAGCCCAAGGAAGCTCTTATGAAGGAGATGAGCCCTGAGAGTTTCAAGAGGGATCATAGCCAGTTCCTCAGCTGAGAGACTCTCTTGGCCAGCCCTTGGGTCTGCTACCCAGCTGTCATGTGGCCCAGCTGTACCATTTGTCAGCACAGTCAGCAACCCCACCACCAGTGGTGGTGGTCAGCCCATTTTAACTGGCTTCTTTCTGGATTCCATCAGCAGTACCAGAAGCAAAGCAATGCTTGACAGACCAGCTGCATGACAGGTTCCCACCCACCTGCTCTGGAACAAATAATGAATGTGAGGGTAGCCCTTCCAATTCTATAATTTGAGGAGCCAGATAAACCGACAGCAGAATAAAAATTCAACATTGCATGCAAACTTGAAAAAAAATACCAGCATATTGTGTTGAGTAATAATGCACCAGAATGCTTGCTAGTCAAGATTTGGACACATCAACCTTCCATTTGCATTGCAGGCTTTTGCTTTTGTGAAACTTGGCCTGCAAACTACAATAGAGGGTTTTAAAGAAGAAGAATGTTAATAAAGTGAGAGACCATCCATTTAACTTAAGACATAATCTTTAAAGAGGAAAAAAAAATAAACACAGGGAAGTCAGCGAGAGCAGAGGAAAGGAAAGCAATTCTGTCCGCAACTGTAGCTGAATTTGTAGTATTGTAAGTGGGGCTGGCAGCTCAAACACGAATCCCAGCACAGTGGGAGAAGCTACAAATTAAACCTGCAGGGCCTAAAATGCAAATTTCAACTCTGTGCTTTTCTGAATAGCTGGAGCCTTCGACTAAGTAATGGAACTGACACACCACTGCCAACTCCCTCTCTTCCACACGTCCATCTTATTTTATTTATCGAAGCAGGGGATGGGTATATTTCCATCCTCTGAAGTGCTCTGCAAAGGAAGGGGGGGTCCATAGAGATGGCTGAGTCAATCCTGAAGGATGACCCCTCACACGCACCTCAGCTGGCATTCAAAGGAATGAAGACATACAGTGAGGGAAAAAAGTATTTGATCCCCTGCTAAATTTGCCCGTTTGCCCTCTGACGAAGAAATGACCAGTCCTTAATTTTAATGGTAGGTTTGTTGTAGCTGTGAGAGACAGAATAACAACAGAAAAAACCCCAGAAATCCAGAAGACAAAAGTCAGAGATTGATGTGCATTATAATGAGGGAAATAAGTATTTGATCCCGCATCAACCAGCCAGATCCTAACCCTAACCCTCAACCTCCCTCGGTCTGGGGCTCCATGCAAGAGCTCATCTCGTGGAGTTGCAATGATCATGAGAACGGTGATGAAGCAGCCCAGAACTACACGGGGGGAACTTGTCAATGATCTCAGGGCAGCTGGGACCATAGTCACCATGAAAACAGTTGGTAACACACTACACCGTGAAGGACTGAGATCTTGCAGAGCCCACAAGGTCCCCTTGCTCAAGACAGCACATGTACAGGCCCGTCTGCAGTTTGCCAATGCACATCTGAATCACCCAGTTCTCCTCTGTGCTGTCTTGAGCAAGGGGACCTTGTGGGCTCTGCAAGATCTCAGTCCTTCACGGTGTAGTGTGTTACCAACTGTTTTCATGGTGACTATGGTCCCAGCTGCCCTGAGATCATTGACAAGTAGTCCCCGTGTAATTCTGGGCTGCTTCATCACCGTTCTCATGATCATTGCAACTCCACGAGATGAGCTCTTGCATGGAGCCCCAGACCGACGGAGGTTGAGGGTTAGGGTTAGGATCTGGCTGGTTGATGGGGGATCAAATACTTACTTCACTCATTATAATGCACATCAATCTCTGACTTTTGTCTTCTGGGTTTCTGGGGGTTATTCTGTCTCTCACAGCTACAAGGAGGTTGAGGGTTAGGGTTAGGGTTAGGGTTAGGATCTGGCTGGTTGATGGGGGATCAAATACTTATTTCCCTCATTATAATGCACATCAATCTCTGACTTTTGTCTTCTGGGTTTCTGGGGGTTTTCCTGTTGTTATTCTGTCTCTCACAGCTACAACAAACCTACCATTAAAATTAAGGACTGGTCATTTCTTCGTCAGAGGGCAAACGGGCAAATTTAGCAGGGGACCAAATACTTTTCCCCCTCACTGTAAACTGCACAAAGTATTTGTTTACAGTTGCCCCTTCTTTGTTAGCCTCTGAGATACCACAGTTTTGATACTGCACTGGAGAAATCAGCTGGAGAATATTAGAAAAGCTCTGCTGTATCCATTCTCGAGACTCTCGTCAGACCAAAGCTGGGATTGCCAATTATGACAAACTACATTACCCATTTTTAATGGGTCTGGTCTGGGTGCCTCCACCTGCAGATCCAAAACAAGGCAAATGACTTTCCAGGGAGACATTTTGACGCAGGAAAATGACATGGGGGGGGGCAGGAATCCTTCCTCCCCTCACACCACTATCCCCAAACCAACCTAGCTCCTGCAGACTTTTAAAATCATGTGTTGCCAACTCCAGTCTGGGAGATTCCTGGAGAATTGGGGCAGTTCCTGTGGAGGGCAGAGTTTGGGGGAGGGATGGAGCTCAACAGGAATGTAGTAACATACAGCCCACTCTCCAAAGCTGCTATTTCTTCCTGAGGAAGTAATCTCTGTAGTCTGGACTGCCTTTGAACATGGAGACTCCATTTAGCCTTAATGGCTAATAGTCACTGAGGGACTTGTCTTCCATGAATTTGTCTTAGCCCCCTTTCACAACAACTAATCTAGCTGCTATCTCTCTATCCTATGGCAGTGAGTTTATTATGGTTTAATTGAAGAAGTACATCACACACAAACCTCTTGTTTGCTACTGGTGCAGGGAAGAACGTTTTGGAGAAACGGCAGGACAATGTCCCAGGTTTATTTATGAGATCAGTCACAATTCAGAAATATTTTGTTCGGTCTTTTCCTGCCTACAGGTCTACTTCTTACAACCTTTACTCTTCTTGGATATCACTCTTTACAATATGAAGATATTCAGAAACATGACTGCTGAACACTGCCAAAAATGGAAAGTTCGTCTCAATACCCACAGAGCAGTTTCAGCTCGGCCCTGATTTTAATAATGTATTGTTTAATGAAGTATAGTCACAGAAACTGTATTTGATGAAATAGTCTTTCAGCTCTGAACAGATATTTAAGATAGGAGGCAATTAGTCTTTTCTTAATATATTTTTAAATGAACATCTTTCCATAGTTAATTTACATGCAATTCAGTCATTTTCATCTTGAGCAGATCTAGAGTTGCCAGGTCTAGGTTGGGAAATACCTGGAGATTTGGGGGATGGAGCTTGAGGAGGGCAGGGTTTGGGAGAAGAGGGACTTCAGTGGGTCATAATACCATAGAGTCCACCTTCCACGACGGCCATTTTCTCTAGGTAAACTTATATATATCACCTGGAGATCAGTTGTAATAGTGGGAGATCTCCAGCCACCACCTGGAGTTTGACAACCGTAAGCAGATCTCACCATGTACAAACACTGTTTAAATCTTCTGAAGGAATGATTCTTTCCAAATGTTCCTATTTACCATTGGTTCTTCTTACCATCTTCAAGTCCCCACCTCCACCCCTAGCCACATAACAGTGTTTCTCTAAGTATTTGCTAAATAAATAATGGAATATATAAGAAATCCCTTCCCCTAGCCATCCTGTAGAGAATTTTGGAGAAGGAAATAAATTTGGTTGTATATTATGACAATAATTGCCGTAATGACTGGAGCACCCCTTTCTAAGTGGCTGAAATTTTCAGATGAGCCAGTTCAAGGATGCATACACAATAAAAATTTAAAAGGCTAGGGAATGCAGAGAGTACTTGGATCATGGATTTTGACACACAAGATGTCGTTTTAATTGTTTATAATTATGAGGTTCTGGCAAAATATACTGAGATAATGTTGTAAAAAATAATGAGGCAGTCGGGCTTAAGACCACTTCCAGTGCTTCCCATATTAATGCAAAATTAACTTATACGATTAAATGCCAACAAGCATGGCGGTAGCTGGTATCTTAGGTGGTTATAAAAGAGGACTGGACATGTTCGAAGAGGATGGCTATCTCAATTGGTATTGGGCCATAATAGCGAAATTATACTTTCTCATCCAGATTGTGCCTGACTGGTGAATGGTGGGTATGAACAGCTAGGCCAGGGGTGTCGAACTCAATTGTTACAAGGGCCAGATATGACATAAATGTCACTTGGTTGGTCAGGGCCATGCGTTGCCAGTCCAGATCTAGAGTGGGAGGGTGGCTGCCTAGGCTGGCTCATGGGCCAGATAAGAGCTCTCAAAGGGCTGGATTCGGCCAGCAAGCTAGGCCCTTAAGACAGTGATCCCCAAAATGGTAGTATTAGTGTTGCTAGCTTCCCAGTGGGAACAGGGGATTGCCTACTGTCTGCCACTAAGCTGGGTGGTGCAAGGAAGTGCCTGGGCAAAATGGTGGGTCACGATCAGCATCTCTGGTGTGATGGCATCACTTCTGGCATGACATGGAAATGCTGTCATCATGCCAGGCGATGCTCTATTATTCACCCCCAACTCTGTTGTTAATCCATAGAGTTGGGGGCAACTGTTACAGCTAGGGATGCCAGCTGAGGAGGGCAGTGTTAGGAGAGGGGAGGGACTTCAATGCCATAGAGTCCAATTGCCAAAGAGGCCATTTGCTCCGGGGGAACTGATCTCTCTCACCTGGAGACCAGCTGTAATAGCGGGAGCTCTCCAGTCACCAGCTGGAGATTGGCAACCCTAGCTATAGCATCATCTACAAGCATCATGATGTCACTTCTAGGTCATGCTGGAAGTGACATTATTGTGCTGGGGAGGCCAATCATCCTCCCAAGCTTTTTTTTTTAAAAAAAATTAAATTAATTTACAATCTTAATTGTTTTTCAATTCATAAAATACATAATATAAAAGATTTCTATCTTATCTCTAAGCAAGTATATATATTTAACTTCCCCTCTCCCCTCCTCAGTTCATTTAATGCCTCTCTTTGTGTTCAGTTCTAATTCATTATATTAAACCAAATCTGTCAATCCTAACATACAAACACCTTCTTGAACCTAGAACACCTTCATGGATCTCTACACAAGAGATGTTAACTTTGAGACCATTGAGACCAGCTCAATTTGTTACCTATCAGGACCTTTTGGTCTGGGAAGGAAATAAATGTGCCCTAAAAGAATATGAAGAATTGAAGGAATATATGACTTGGTTCCAATTTCATCAGGAACAATCAGTATATCTACAAGACTTGAAGATAGGCTTTACGAAAGACAAATCAACTTTTCAACGAATGCTACTGGAAAATAATGAACATTTAATTTCAAAAATGTATAAGATGTTATTGATGTTGTACACGGAACAAGATCAAATTAAACCAATGATGATAATTTGGGCACAGACATTGGGTCATGATATTTCTCTAAATAAATGGGAAAGACTTTGGTCAAAGGATATGAAACATATACTTTCGCAGTCACTGAGAGAGAATATTTATAAAATGATCTATAGATGGTATTTGACACCAAAGAAATTAGCTAAAATGTATGGATCAATGTCACCAAAATGCTGGAAATGTCAAGAAGAAGTTGGTTCCTTTCATCATATTTGGTGGCTTTGTGAAAAGGCAAAAAAATGTTGGGATATGATTTATAATGAACTAAGGTTGATAATACAACGAAATATATAGCTAAAACACCGGAAATGATGTTGTTAAGTATAATACCAGACTCTATAGTGACTCAGAGGTCATTTTTGATACATGCCACCACTGCTGCAAGACTGGTTTATGCAATGAAATGGAAAACTTCTGAGATACCAGATAAGACCGTTTGGATAGATAAAATGATGGAACTGGCCGAAATGGCAAAATTAACTGCATTAATAAATCAAAAAGAAAACACTGAATTTTTGGGAGAATGGGAGGCATGGACAACATATTGTGTAACTGAACTTAAATTGGGAAATATCAAGGGATATGAAATCATCCTCCCAAGCTTGAAGCCCTCACCTCTCACATATCTTTCATTTCATTTCATTTCATTAACTTTTATTGGCATATCAAAAGACAGAGATAAAACAACAATATACCTCCAGAGGGCAATACATATAAGTTACAAGTCGGGTTAATAAAACTTTTCTTGTTCTTTAAGAACTCCTGTAAGAAATTCAGCCACGGTAGCCATAATTTTAGGATCATGATCACTCAAGAGAAATTTGCATTTCACTTCATTACTCCTGTATCTCTTGTACTGGAGCAAAGTAAATAGCAGTTTATCCCGCAGAGTCACATAGAAGGGGCAATCTAAAAGGATGTGGTCAATTGTATCCAACAAATTTAAACCGCATGTGCATAAGCGTTCATGTCTAGGGATCTGAAGGTATCGGCCTAAGAGCATCCTAGATGGGAATGTGTTAACCCTAGCTAATAGAAAAGCGCGGTGTTGAGAAGGTATCTCTAGGTTATCTAGAATACCTAGCCATTTTACCCGATCCATTATTAAGGCCTAGGGCCGCAGGAGAACAGATGGGAGGCAGAGCTGGGTTAAAATTCTGCAATTCCACATCAAGGAGACGTTGCTTGATTCTTTTGAAAATGTAAGATTCATTTGCCAGAGCAAGATTATCTAAATCAATTCCAATTTGACAGAGTCTAGATCTAATCAATATGTCCCATGAGAAATAATGAAGTTCACTTTTCAAAAGATATAAAAGGGAACCTGGCTCAGTTTGAAAATATAATTTGAGCCAATATCTTATTGTTTGAATCCAGGCTTTGGTGGCAATCAAGTTTTGCCCGGTTTCAAGACAAATTCTAAAATATGAAACACATTTAGGTATCCCCAATATTTGTCTAAGAAATATGGCTTGGATGTTCTCGACTTCTTGATTAAGAGTTCCAAGCCATAAGGGAACACGAAACAGAAGTTGGGGGAATATTTTCAAATTTAGGATTTTGATAACTGCAGGAACACACTGATTCCCCTTCACGTAGAAAAATTGCTTGAGTTGATTTAAGGAAATCCTGGTGGCTTTAATAGTATTATGTCGATGTACAGACCAATTGAGATTATAGTTATAGGTAATTCCCAAATACTTATAGCTTTTAACTTGTTCGATTGAATCCTTCCCAATATGCCATTTGTATAAGGACCATTTTTTGGAAAATACCACTACTTTTGATTTGGAGGAGTTAATAGAAAGTAAATTCGAATGGCAATAATTGTTAAAAGCATCTAGATATCATTGGAGGCCCACTTTGGTGAAAGAAAGAATGATGATATCGTCTGCATAAAGAAGTACAGGTAAAGACTGGGACCCTAATTTAGGTGGGTGGCCATTAACTGAACCCAATGACTGCACTAGATCAGAAAGAAAAATATTAAAAAGTAGGGGAGCTAAAACACACCCTTGTTTAACGCCTCTTTGAATTAAGATTTTGTTAGTCAGTCCACCATTAGGTGAGTATTTAACTTGGCAATGGCAAGTAGAGTTTAAGTGTAATTTCTTTAAAAGTATTAGCAGCCTGGGGTCAATTCCTAGATTTGACCATTTGTCCCACAGTTTCTCTCTAGAAATAGAGTCAAAAGCACTTTTTAGATCTATGAAAGCTGCAAACAATTCCCCCCCCATCTTCATGTATTTTTCCACAAGAAAGGATAAAACGAGACTGTGATCTAAAGATGACTTGTTCTTAGTGAATCCTATTTGCTCTGGGCCAATAATGGATTTAGCTTGAGACCACTCCAAAAGGCAGGTCTCAAGAAGTCTAGCATATAACTTGCCCAGTACTGATAGCAAGCTAATAGGGCGATAATTTCCCGGTAGATTGGGGTCTCCCTTTTTATAGATTGGCATTAAGATTGAGTTCAGCCATGAATCGGGAAGGATACCATAAGGATCAATTGATGTAAAAAGACTGGCTAGTAGTGGAGCCCACCAGTCAGCATATTTCTTAAAGAGTTCGACAGGGAGCCCATCAGGACCTGGTGCTCGACCGGTTTTCAGTTTAGAAATTAGGGTCATAATTTCTTCCCTACTTACTGCATGCCATGGAGGGATATTTGAGGGAATAATTTCCTCATTATCAGATGGAGGGACCACTGCATGGCCAAAGACGTTGGAAAAATAATCAACCCATACTTGAGGGATAATATTTGAGTCAGGAAAGGGTTTGTTGTTTAATAGACAAGAAATTGTTCTCCAGAAGATTTTACTGTCACTTGATTTCAGAGCTAAAAAGAGCTGGTCCCATCTTTTTTGATAATAGGCTTTCTTTTTATTAGCAGCTAATTCCTGATAAGCTTTTTTTGACGATAAATATTGCTCTATATCGATTGTTTGGCCTCCTTTCCTAGAATTCCCAAAAACCGATCGCAAATTCCTTTTTTGAGTTCAAACCAGGTCGATATTTCAAAAGTAGTTTTACGTATCGGTTTGGCTATAGAGCTACATTGCTCTATAACTTGAGAAAAGGCTATTAGTAGCTCCTCATGAGAGGAAGAGCCAATTATAGACATCTTTAGTTTGGACAATAAATCAGATTGGAGGATATTGAACAATTCAATTTCTGTAGATTCTGACCACTTAATCCTTGTCAGGGTTGAAACCTTGTTCTCATCAGGGGAGGGATTTAAAAAATTAAAGGTCTTTATTGGGAAATTTAATAGAAATGAAAAGGGGAGATGATCACTTTTGGTACGGGTTTCAATATTCACTGACTTGACAAGAGGCAACAAGTTCAAAGAGCATAAACCATAATCAATCACACTACATCCTCTTGTAGATATAAAGGTGGAGTTTGTTGATGAAGGGAATTGTGGTAGCCCATTTAGAGTTATTAAACTATGAGTCACACAAAACTCTATCAGTCTGACTCCAGCCTTATTATATATTGTATCAGTAGAGTAATGAGGCAAACTTAATTGGGGAGGTAACAAGTCTTCTGCATCAAAACCCATGGAGGTGGACCTTTCCTGCTGGTTTGACCCAATTCAAGCATTTAAATCTCCCAATAAAACAATTTGAGCCAATGGATGATTTTGAGCAATTTTAAAAGTAAATTTAGAGAGGTTGGACCACATAGTGTCCAAGTCTCTCACATATCTTACCAGTTGCCAGGTCATGCAACCCTAGTAACTACCAATGTATATTTGGGCTCCCACTTTCTTCTTGTTCAAAGTATCTCTTCCCCCAAAGCAGTGAGCTACTTCACAGGAGCAGAAGAAAGCAGAAGGGTCTACAAGGTGTGCCAGTTTGGAAATAGTTACCTCAATCAAAGGAACATGCATGCTTGACTTTGAACCTCCTACCTTCCAAGATTTTGTGAGTGGGCTCAGGCTACGTGGAAGCCATTTTGTGATCGACCCTGTACTCCATGGTAGACGCTGCTACCTGTTTTTTAAATTCCAACAGCACCCATAGGCTAACAAGATTGGGAACTCCTGCCTTAAGGGATGTTTACTTATTTTATCAAAACCGTTTTGTTTCAGCATTCTCACAATATTTCATTCAGGGCTACTGAAAAGGAAAAGAAAAAGGTCAGCAGTCACCATGGAGGTTTATGGAGCTAAGCAAAGCATGTGATTTGCTTTCACATGTTGTCAAATCTGGTTGGTGCAAAGGAATCAGTGTCGGGGGATCTAAGGTGGCTGTAGGCTTGCCAGCTCCAGATTGGGGAATTCCTGGAGTCTTGGGGGTGGGGCCTGGGGAGGACAGGGGGTTTGCAGAGGGAAAGGACTTCGACAGGGTATAGTGCCATAGCGTCCACTCTCCAAAGTGATCCTTTTCTCCAGGGGAACTGATTTCTGCAGTCTGGACATCAGTTGTAATGTTGTGCGATCTACATGCAGCACCTGGAGGCTGGCAACCTTACAGCAGCCCTGGTTTCTTCATAGGAATAACTTCCAGGTTTCCACTTTGGTTGTGTTAGAGCAGTCCCCCTCAAATGCTTTTGACTGTGGAAATCTTGGGAACTGCTTAGTTGTCTAGCCTGATGGGTGACCTTTAAATTAATTTGGGCAAATTTACAGTGACACCTTCAGAGGCCACTGATGTTTTTCCTTGATCCTAGTGTGGGAAACAGACAGAGGGACCAGAAAGAACTTTGGTTTGATCCCACCAAGCAATTTTTATATTTTTATTTAGTGAGCTTTCGACTTAAAAGTGGAGGTCAGTGGAATCCTGCAATAGTTTCACAGACCAACCTTTCCTTTATTTCTGTCCTTTACGCTCGAGGACCAACAGATCATGAGCAAAACAAAATCAATAAGCTCAGTAATAAAGAAATAACCAAACATACAGAAAATCAAAATCTAGAATATACAGTTAGAAGGAAGTATCATTAAAAGCCATCGATCAAAATTTTGCCTCGGCAAGGGTTACATTTGGATCAGCATCAGCCAATAATTTTGCTACTATCTCTTGCTTTAGAGCAGGTCCCTACTCCGGAACGTATGCTGTAATTTATTTATCTCTGGCGAGATCATACTTTTTACAATCAATAAAAAAATGCCAAACAGTATCCACATTCCCTGATTTACAATCACAAAATCATTCAGAAAAAGGATCTCTGATAACCTGCCTGCTAACTCCCCCAACGGTAGTACATTTAGGCTGTTACAGCACTAAGTATTCCCAGCGATATATCAAGAGTTTGGAAATGTTATAAAAAATATCGCTTTAAAAGGGTTTTTGGATGCCACTGCTAAAAAATGGTTGGAACACGTCTTCATAGCTAAAGGGGCCAAACAAAGTGTGAACAGTATTTTTTATAATATTTCCAAACTCTTAATACAACGCTGGGGATACCTAGTGCGGTAACAGCCTTAATCTCACCTTGGTGGAAAGTATTTTATATTTGAGGACAGTTAAAATTTTACAATAAGCAGAAAAGATCTTTGGAACAGGAAGGCCCAGATAGTACAAGGAGCATAACCTACATGCTCAACAGCCAGAGCTCCATTTATCAAGGTCTCACAGATTGTCACAAAATTAGACTTCCCATTTTCTAGAAGAAGGACTGAAACAGAAGCCTACACACTGGCTCCTTGAGGAACGCCTGTGCAGTCAATCAATTACTGACTTCTTCCGGGCCTGTCATTCAGACACCTTCTCACTATCACTAAATCTGCCTTGAGGCCATATATGCTCCTTTTTGGCAGGAAAAACTATACAGAGAGTCTTGTATTCCCAAAAGGCTCATGCTTGCCTTATTGACCTGGGTCACTGTAAGCAGCAAGGAAGTACTCACATGAGAAAAAAGAGAACTCGAAGAAGGATCATGTCTGAAGGAGGAGATTATAGACTGGAGTTTCCCAGAATGTAAAGGAGTCCACTCCCACAATCATTCAGGAAAAAAATATCAAACACCTTATAGAGTGGTCATGTTCATCTGTGGGCAGAATGGGAAAGGAAATAGATCCTGATCCTGTCTACCTCATGTTCTGTTGCTTCACAAGAATGAATTTTACCCCTCTCTGAATTTGGTCCCCATATTTTAAGAAGCAAATGATTTTAGTAAGTTGGTTCTTGTAGGTTATCCAGGCTGTGTGACCGTGGTCTTGGTATTTTCTTTCCTGACGTTTCGCCAGCAGCTGTGGCAGGCATCTTCAGAGGAGTAACACTGAAGGACAGTGTCTCTCAGTGTCAAGTGTGTAGGAAGAGTAATATATAGTCAGAAAGGGGTTGGGTTTGAGCTGAATCATTGTCCTGCAAAAAGTATCAAAGGTAATGTGCTAATCATTGTCCTGTAAGTATCAAGATAATGTGTTAATGAGGGTGTGGTATGTTAATATGGAACCATTGTATCCTGAAGTGATCTGTTAATGTGTGAAATCCAAAGCTAATCTGCATGGCTATTGTGGACTGTAGTCTTTGTTAGTCTGGAGGTTTTCAGGACAGGAAGCCAAGCCTTATTCATTCTTAAACTCTCTTCTTTTCTGTTGAAGTTGTGCTGATGTTTATGAATTTCAATGGCTTCTCTGTGCAATCTGACGAAATAGCTGGTAGAATTGTCCAGTCTTTCAGTGTCTTGGAATAAGACCCTGTGTCCTGTTTGTGCTGGCAAACGTCAGGAAAGAAAATACCAAGACCACGGTCACACAGCCCGGATAACCTACAAGAACCAATGAACTCTGACCGTGAAAGCCTTCGACAAGATTTTAGTAAGGCTGTATGATGTATGTGTGCATAAGGCACTAGGTTAATTCCATATGCTTCTTTGTGACCAGTGGTTCTAATAGTATTTACTTCTGGTATGTTCTTTTGTATGTTTATATTTGATGCTTATGTTATGACCTATGGTTACGACATTAAATTCTATTCACTCATTATGCTTCTCTGCACCCGTCAAGCTCTTTAATATATATTGCTCCTTTTCACTTATTTCAAAACGTATTTTACTTATTCCAAAACACACAGAAGCTAGGTCTTTTCATCAGTCTTTCATTTGTCCAGCCCAACCCCATTCATCATCCACATTAGTTGTTCCAAAACCATGGTCATGTCTGTGACCAGGACAAAGGCAGACCAGGATCGTAAAATGGCTCAGGAACAACCACAAGATCTGCTCATCTTGGATCTAGCAAATGATGGCAATGATAGGAATCAGCTCACCTATTGCATTGGTATACGAAGGGACCATGAGCAAGCCAATGCCTGTTGTCATCGGTCTAAGCTGGCCAGCCTTGTTTTATTAACATACTACAATTGATTTATGCTTGATGAGATTCCAACTGTACTCTCCCTCTCTCCTTTCTTTTTGGTCCAACAGATAGAAATTCAGTTAGGAATTGACAACATAGTCAAATAAGGAGATTGTTCCACTGGTTTAGTAGAAGGACAAGTTATTCGTGCCTGTTTGGAATGTAGTTCCCCCCTTTTTAGTCTAGACTTAAGGGGGTGGATCTAGGTTTGCTCTACTGCAGATATCACTATCTTGCCTACTCGCTCTCTACATGTCTTGATTTCAGCATGACTAATATGCACTCTACAGCCAGTGCTCCCTTTGTCAAGGTCTCACAGATTGCCATGCTGTCCCCGGCTGCTGCTGCTTTCAGGCATGGGCTGTCAGAAACAAAGGACAATTGGTACTTGGATCAGGGACCACCAAAGAAGACTTTGCAGAGGAAGGCAATGGCACACCACCTCTGGTAGTCTGGTCACAAAGCTGGAAACTATCCAAAATCACTTCTTGAGGAGAATTCTAGCTTTACCCAGAGGCAACCCTTCAGCCCTGATGCGAGCAGAACTGAGTTTGCCCTCAATCAGGGCCTGTGTTCACTTAGCCCTGTTAAGATCTTGGAGAAAGCAAAGCAGTGACACCACCAACTCACATCGCAGACAGTGTTTTAAACTGATGATGCAAAATGATGCTGACATACTAGCCTGCTATAACAACATCTTGCATTGCTACTCCATATCAGATGACACCCAGGCTGTCCCCATAGCAGGTACCAACATTAGGGATTGGGTGTTCAAATCTGATGTTGCATCAGACAGGCAATCAATCTCCCAGTCCAAATTTTCACCATGGTTTAAACAGTTTAAAAGGGATCATGTCAGAGCTTCATACGTGGTCAGTATCCCCTTCCATAACCTCAGAATAGCTTTTACCTCCCTCCGGTTTCAAACCATGCCAACTGCTGGACATTACCCCCGAACACCATGGGCCTTTCGCCTATGTATTTGTGGAGCCTCTCCAGAGGACTTAATTCATTACACCTTATTCTGTCCTCTTTACATCTTTACAGACTTAAATTTCTTGGAGCGTTTCTAAAGGGCCTAAATCTTTTTCCAGATCCAGAGAAGCTGCTCTTTCTTCTATCAGATGCCAATCCTGATGTTTCCTACAAGGTGTCACTCTTTGCTTTAGCAGCCAAGAAAATCCTAGCTAAAGCTGTTTTTAATCAGGAAACGTAACCTATTTAAATACTAGCTTCGTGGGGGTCAGACTGTTTTAAAGTTATTACAATGTTATTTCATGTTATTTAAATGTTATTTTAATGTTTTGTATGGTGGATTGTGATGGCCTTCGGCCGCAGACAATAAACACTATATCATATCATCCTCTGTTAGTCTCTTGCCTTGAATGCCCTTTGTTAGGGTCACCATATATTGGTTGTGACTTGACAGTACATACATACAAATGTAAGCCAAGAAATCATACTTGTTTTAGTCTCCATCATGCAAAGACAGGGTTACTAGGGAGGATGGGGTAGAGAAAAACCATATTCCAAGGCTGCAGTCACCCATGGAGGACACATATAGTGTTTGGGTTGAGTCTGGGTGGTGTGAGGTGGTGGTCCAGAGGGGTGCTGGGTCTCGGGGCCTATGGTGGTTCTTGGCAGTTCTGTACAAAGGAGGCTATCGTGGGCACCAGTGTCCAAGTGATTCTATATTGAGCTAAAACTGTAATATGGTCCAGGGAAGTGAACATGAAAAACCCTTTTCCTTATGAAAAATTGAGCTTTCCTAATCAGGGGTCAATAATACGTGAAAGTGTTTTGAGCCTGTATTTGTAGAGAAAAGTTGCTGTTTTTCACTTTCAGATGGGAAGTTTAGCACATGAAGAAGCTCAAGGAGAGAAATGCTGATGTTTGACATGCCAGAAAGACTTTTGGTTTAGCAAACACTTGTTGGATACCATGAGAAAAGAGCATATGTTCCCCCTGACAGAAAAAAAATGCTCTCACTTAACGAAGCTGGAGTGCCAGAAAAAAATAATGTAATGTGGGAAAATATTGCAAGCTTGAAAGATGCATTTACAGTTTGCAATGCAGTTGTTCAGCTGGTGGAAGGTACCACCTTCCATTTCATAAGGGCTTCATAATATTGTATATGATGCTACTCAGCCAGCCTTCCAAAGAACATTCCCATGCCTTGAGCTTTTCACTGGCTAGTTTTCTCAGCCAAAAACTTTGCCAAGAATTAAGGTAAGTTCTTGTCGGGGGCTGTTGAAAATGTTTTCAATCAAAGCCATCAAAAGCCTTCAAATCACTGTGCAAATCCCTTTCTACTGGGACCAGAGTATAGCTGTCACTTGCAGACAAAACGTATGTGATTTGTACATGCCGATGCTAATGGCAAAATTCAGGTCAACACCATGTCAGCTAACACAGTGATTCAAAGTCATGCTACAATGACATATTTTCTCCTACATAATGTCACTCTAATTCTCCCCACCCCTGCCCAACCGGTAGAGAATGACAAACCACAGCTAATCCACTTTTGTTTTGCAATTCTTCAATCACTGAAACCACAGCCCCAGCTCCAGCAGAGCCGGTAAAATTGAAATTAATTGACTTTAGCAGAGTGAAACATATGTATGTACATATGTAAGTACATAAGTACCATCAAGTCACAACCGACTTATGGTGACCCCAGCAAGGGGCTTTCAAGACAAGCGAGAAGCAGAGGTGATTGGCCGTTGCCTTCCTCTGCTGAGCCTCCTTGGTGGTTGCTCGCTCAAATACCAACTTTGCTTAGCTTCTGAGATCTGATAAGATTGGGCTATACCATGCTGCCTTTCCTACCTGAAGTATGCCTACCTCTATGCAAATAATTGTGGTCTTGATTTTTTAAATATTTTTCATGACATGGGGTTGTTGTTGTTTTGTTCCTTTTGCTGATAAATGGCTTTTCTTAGAGCTAGTTCACTGTCCAGTCTTAGTATAGTCAAATTCACACAGAAATAAGCCCTACAGAGCAGAATCACCATTGGCGAGGTTGGTCTGCCTCCAAAGCCAGGAATCAGAATTGGTTGGAGGTGAACTGCAGGACCATGGATAGCTCCAAGACTGCCACATTGTCCAGTGGCTGCTAGGACCCGCTCTTAAGTATTGTAACAGGGTCCTAGCAGCCACACTACCTTCCTCCTCAGACTCAGCTTCCAAACCCCCCATCCAACACTTGAAGTCTTTCTTCAGCTGACCCCTCAAGCCTCCAAAGGCCAAGAAATATTCATGTCCTCTCAGAACACTTGAAGCTGTAACCAGGCAGCTGCATGCCGGCCTCCTTGTTGGAATAATTAAGCCCTCAGTTCAGCTTCAGCCTTGGCTGGAGCAACACCAATGCTTCTTGCTCTATTGAATCAACCTTCAAGTGATATCACCCCCTTGGTCCTGTAGTGGCCTCGACTCTGTCTCAGCTCTGCCTCAACTGTACCTCAACTTGGCCTCGACTCTTCCTCAACTAGGCCTCAACTTGGCCTCTTGCAGGACACTAGTCTCTTCTCACAAGGAAGCAGACCCTATAAAATTACCCCTGGAACATCTTACTACTTGGGACAAGTGGGAAGCATGTCACAGTATATTGCCAGAGCAACCGCTAACACAAAAGGTCACATTGGATGCAAATGAGCCAATTTTCCCATAACTCCATTGTCGCCTTCTCCCTACAATGAGGCTAGAGGCACTTTAGACATTCCTTGCCATGATGCCCACAGTTCCTACTGCTCCCATCTTGCCTTCCTTATGCATTTTAAAAGAGAGTTTTGAAAGGCAAATTACGACAAAGTTGTCTAAGGACAAAGAGGAAAGTTTCAGTGTGTGCCCCCCCCTTACAAAAGGTCCACCTATTGTACACGTCATGATGCCTGCGATAACAGTCTTTGCCCCCAGAAGGAATACCGGACTGTGCTGCGGCTCGGGGGGCCCCAGACTGTGTATTTATTCTGATAATGGCAGCAATTTTCAGGATCACTGGGCTCAGCAGCTGATCACCGGTTAGTTCTGGGCTGTTGGATTGCCCTTCCCAGCTGCTGTTGAGTGACTTCCTTCTGCCGGCACCAACTGCTGGGCTGGTATCAGTGCTGCTGAAACCAGCTTCAGACTCAGGCAAGCTGAACAGCTGGTGGAAATCAGCACAAATGGAACTTGTAAGCAGCCATAAAAATTTCCTGCAGGGCAAAGTCCCTAATAAGTCCTGAAGAAAGAGCTCTCGAGCCCCGGAGAGAAGTGTCTTAATACGGAATTTAATCACCATCCCATCATCTGCCAATTATCACCCAGTCTTTAAGAACATCCTGAGCTAATTAGCTCTTGTCAAGTCCAGCTAGCCGAGTGCTCATTGCGTAACTTGCTATTGGCCAAACCCTCATTAGAGTTGCCATTGGCTACATGGTAGAGGTTAACCAGAAAATTACTGAAAAGTCTATTAGCTGGAAAACTGAGCTGGTTCACAGGGACTGTGTTGACTTTGATGCAAAACTTGCATGGATTTTGTAGATGCTGGAGAAGAACATAAGAACATAGGAAAGGCCCTGCTGGATCAGACCAAGGCCCATCACGTCCAGCAGTCTGTTCACACAGTGGCCAACCAGGTGCCTCTAGGAAGCCACAAACAAGACGACTGCAGCAGCTCCATCCTGCCTGTGTTTCACAGCACCCAAGATAACAGGCATGGTCCTCTGATACTAGAGAGAATAGGACCATTCACTACAGAACAATGCTCCAAATTAGTGTTCCCACACATGCTATTTAGAAATTAATTCCTTCCGCTGTTGGGAGGCTAGAGTGGCCCCTTGTGGTAATCATGATGAAAAACTACTGATGGACATGAGTGTGTCAACCATTCCTTAGACTGCACTGCAGCCTCCTTTTCCCCTCTCCTTTGGAACACATGCCTTATCTCAAGGTCTCCAATGTGTTGCCCGTGGGCACTGTGGCACCTGCCAACACCTTTTCTGGCTCCTGCCAAGAGTTTTTAGAAAGAGTAGCTTTTACCTAGCAGGGATTTTGATTGGCCAGTGGAGATCTGGTTAGCTGTGCATAGTTTTATGAAGTTGCTTCAGCAGCACAAAGATGTCCACTGAGTGTATGCAAGTACATCGTGTGTATGCAAGACATTTTTTTAAGCAATATGTTCATTTAAAAAGACATCCTATTAAAAGGAACTGTGCATGACCTCACTCCCTGACATTTTGTGGTTGGCTCCGCCTCCAATGAAAGCCATTTTGTGGTTGTGCCTGTCATAAAACTGCCTGGGGTTTGCATGTTTGCATCCATGAAAGCATGTTTGCATGAGTGTAAGCGTGTTTGCATGAGTGCAAGCATGTTCTTCAGTGCCACCACCTCAAACTAATTCCAGCCTTCCATGTTTACCAGATGGAGAATACTAGTAAAGGCTGCCTCTGAACATATATAAAGGGCAGAGATTCCCAATTACTTCAGCCCTACTCCTATGCATGTATGAGTGCGAGCGTGCATGGGGAGGAATTTCAAACACAGTCTGCTGTCTTCAACAGGGAAGACTTCATTAACTACAGGTTATTAAGCTAGAGCATGACTTGGGAAAATGGCTGTCATGCCTATTGGCTACAGCAGATCTAAGGAAAGACTTCCCAGAGGCACCTGGCTGGCCACTGTGTGAACAGAGTGCTGGACTTGATAGGCCTTGGTCTGATCCAGCAGGGCTTTGCTTATGTTCTTTTGTTCTTAAACAGGAAATCATATCTCTAAGCTAACCTTTACAATACAGAATTTACCACTGCATCTCCTCCATGGATGCTTGTGGAGCAAATGCTGAATCTATCTCCCGACCTGCTCCATGCAGGGGAATCCAGTTCCTAGCATTTAAATGTTAACTGGATGTTTCAGCCTTTAAAGCTGGTTGGAAGTTCCTGATCCAATCCAGAGTCAGGGAGCCAGCTTCCATGTGAATGATGAGCCCCCATCTCCTAGTAATTCAAGAGCACACATCCCACACATCTCAGCCCCCTACCCTTCCTGGTAAGGAGAGCAGATGGTTATACCTTCATAGAATGGCATCTCTGCTCTTGCTGACACGTGCATTTTATGGCTCTCTTCCGTGGGAAAGGAAGCTGCTCTCAGAGTTCCAAGAACTCCCTGTTGAGCTTCAAAGCACCTTACATCTCAGTTATCATGACAGCACCCACCACTCAGTGTCAGAACTACAAAGGTGCTTTCAGATTCAAAAATATTGGGGACCCCTACCTTGTCTCATGAGTGGGGGCATCAACACTGTTGGATTAAGTGTTCCACAACATGTGCAAGCACCACAGCTGACTTAGTGCATCCCCGTAAAGTTTTCAAGGCAAGAGAAGTTGGGGGTTTGACATTGCCTGCCTCGGCTTCATGCCCCTAGTATTCCTTGGAGGTCTCCCTTCCAAATACTAGCCAGGGTCAGGGGTGAGGGTGTGTGACTGGCCCAAGGTCACCCAGCAAGCTTCCATGGCACCTGTGGGGATTTGAACCTGGGTTTCCCTGGTCCTAGTCTGACACCTTAACCACTTTACCACGCTGGTTCTCTGTGATACTAGTTCAATCCACTTCAAGAATTAATTTTAGAAGTTCTTCTTATTAAACTAGAATGGCAGAAGGCCCAACGGAGCGAATTTGAGATACAGTAAAAGAAAGGAAAGGGAGATCTACACAGCCCTACTGAACAGCCTTTATAAGCCTGTTTAGTATCCATTTGTTTGGCTTTGTTTGTTTGCTGCTGGGATTTTTTTTGTTATGGTTGTGTGCCATTTGGAATTTGCATATCTTTATACGAATTAACATTTTCAAATGAACAATCACAGGGGGTTTCTCCTCGTATTTAAACTCTGCGGCTGGAATGGCTCTGAATCTCTTGAGTGGCACTGAACCAGCTGAGCAAGGGCAGAGGTCCTGTCATTTAATACCGCAAGCAACATTTCAA
Source organism: Euleptes europaea (assembly GCF_029931775.1). Classification (NCBI taxonomy): domain Eukaryota; kingdom Metazoa; phylum Chordata; class Lepidosauria; order Squamata; family Sphaerodactylidae; genus Euleptes; species Euleptes europaea. The sequence continues at coordinate 99,738,372 of NC_079316.1, read as the reverse complement.
GCTCTCCCTTCTGTAGCTCAGCCCATCTTGGAAAGGTGAAAAGCCCCACCATGATCTGGCCTCCTGATGCCGGGTTTGTAGGTATTCATTCAATGTAAATAACAAGCCAAAGTTCTGCAGATGTCATAGAAACAACTGGCCATTTACACAGCGCAATCCACAAATTCCACTAAAGTCTGGGCGGTTGGTGGGGGGGGAGTATTACTGCTGGTAGCCTATAAGGGGCTGCTCTCTTGTAAATACATAGTCATGTCTGAAATTCATTGCAATGGAAAAGGCTGAAATGGACAGTGGGTTGGATCCAGCCAGCTTTTCCCACTCAGTCGCACCAAGCTCCCCTCCTTACTAGCCCCCTCTGGTTTTTGTCCATGCAGGTCCCATGATCCTCAAGATAGTTGTTTGGATGGTTAGCGGTGACCTCTTCCTCCCCAGTGGAAAAGCTGGTTTGATCCAACCCAATACTTCTATTAGAAATCATCATTGTGCAACAGTAAAAGAGCCATGACCTGGATGGCCCAGGCTAGCCTGATCTTGTCAGATCTTAGAAGCTAAGCAAGGTTGGCCCTGGTGAGTACTTGGATAAGAGACTACCATGGGATGCCAGAGCTGTTGTGCAGAGGCAGGCACATAATATCTGTTAGTCTTTTTCCTTGAGAAGCCTATGGGGTTGCCATAAGTTGGCTGAGTGTGTGCATGTTAAGTGCCGTCAAGTCGCTTCCGACTCATGGCGACCCTGTGAATGAAAGTCCTCCAAAATGTCCTATCTTTGACAGCCTTGCTCAGATCTTTCAAATTGAAGGCTGTGGCTTCCTTTATTGAGTCAATCCATCTCTTGTTGGGTCTTCCTCTTTTCCTGCTGCCCTCAACTTTTCCTATCATGACAGTCTTTTCCAGTGACTCTTGTCGTCTCATGACGTGACCAAAATACGACAGCCTCAGTTTAGTCATTTTAGCTTCTAGGGTCAGTTCAGGCTTGATTTGATCTATAACCCACTGATTTGTTTATTTGGCAGTCCACGGAATCTGTAACACTCTCCTCCAACACCACATTTCAAAGGAATCTATTTTCTTCCTATCAGCTTTCTTCATTGTCCAGCTTTCACATCCATACATAGTAATAGGGAATATGATGGCATGAATTAATCTAGTCTTGGTGGCCAGAGTCACATCCTTACACTTTAAAATCTTTTCTAGCTCCTTCATGGCTGCCCTTCCCAGTCTCAATCTCCTTCTAATTTCTTGGCTGCAGTCTCCCTTTTGGTTGATGGTGGAGCCAACTTCTTTTACCTATCCAATTGAACTTCTTTTACCTATCGAATCAGATTTGGGGCATAGTTTTCAACAGTTTCAAGCATAGAATCCAGATGTTCTGCTTAAACAAGGAGTGGAGCATTGGCCCGCTGGAGGAGACAAAGTTTTCCCAGACCTTGCTTGAGATGCTAGTTGCTTCAGAAGTATTTACCGAGCTGGAGTGCATTTATTGTTACTTCAGGGGCACTGTCAGTAAGAGGGAATCACTGCCAGGCTTTTCCTGTGCTCTTACCTCCACTATTATTGGCATAAGGGAAGAGAGAAGCTCTGGAGCATGACTTCTACTGTCCCTGAATGTCATGGGTTTCAAGGGCAGGGTAGACTAAGTATGAGGCTGATGAACCTTCTTCAGGATGAAAGTCTCTGGTGATCAAGCCCATCCAGGGCAGTGGGGTCATGATCTTCCTGAACCAAACATGGGTTGCATTCAAAGTCAATGTTCTCATGCAGCTTCCAGGACTCAATCAGTGCCTCCCACTGCTGTCCCTAACAATCTACTTTTGCTTCTACTTGGCTCCAGCAGCTATTGGTACAATCATCATCTGTATCCTTTCAGTGGATATTGGTAAAGATTGGGCACCTTTGGAGCATTAGGGGCCTCTAAGCCCTGCCTCCTCCTGGCATCATGCTGGCCATCTCATTACCATAGCCATCTTGCCAGCCACTAACACATCTACGGTATAGTGGTTAAGAGCAGTGGTTTGGAGCGATGGACTCTAATCTGGAGAACCAGGTTTGATTCCCCCCTCCTCCACATGAGCAGCGAAGGTAAATCTAGTGAACTGGATTCCCCCCTTCCACTCCTACACATAAGGCCAGCTGGGTGACCTTGGGCTAGTCACAGTCTCTCAGCCCCACCCACCTCACAAGGTGTCTGTTGCGGGGAGGGGAGGGGAAGGTGATTGTAAGCAGGTTTGATTCTTCCTTAAGTGGTAGAGAAAGCCGGCATATAAAAACCAACTCTTCTTCTTCGATCAGGTCCATAGGTTGTCTCTACCTGTCCTCCCATGCTTGGAGAAGGCCTTGGTACTGCTTGCTCCCTCATTCACCTCCTCCTGGTTGGTCAACACATTGTACAGTGTGCCCCCCAAACATGAAGCTAACCTTTAATGGTCCTTTAAGACAGGAACTATGCCTAGGGTAGCCAATTTCCAGGTGGCACCTAGAGATCTCCCTCTATTACAGTTGATCTCCAGATGACAGAGATCAGTTCACCTGGAGAAAATGGATGCTTTGGAGGCTGGACTTTATGGACTTATATGTTGCTGAGGTCCCTCCCCCCTCCCCTCCCCAAACCCCATCCTCCCCAGGCTCCATCCACAACATCTCCAAGTATTTCCCAGTCCAGACCTGGCAACCCTAGCTGGGCTCCAAACCCACCATTAGCCATAGAATGTTTTAGGGTTGCCAGACATAGGCTTGGTCACCTGGCAACCAGTGGGAGATCAGGGTTGTAGGGAGATGGGGGAATGGCCATCAATAACAGTGTGATGTCACTTCCTGGGAAAACCTGGAAGTGGTTATACCACTCTATGAATTGCCAGAAATGCTATGCTTTTACTACAGAGTTTCCAACAATGCCTAGAGAGGCATGGCATCACTTCTGTATTTTACCAAGAAATTAGTTCATGCTATCAGCCCAACAGACATTTTGTAAAAAATGTTTTGTCCTGCTGCCACTCCAACCAGCAAAAGGAAACAGCGGCTGGAGGCCAGGAGGCCAGATTTGAGATGGGCCACAGGCAGAAAAGTGACCACTTAGTGCCACTGGTTCTGCCTCTTTAAGAAGGATGATGGTCTCTGCAACTACCATAGTCTTGCCTAAATCAAGGCCTTATTTCCAGCCACAATTAGCCCAAGCTGGAGAAAGGTGAGGCATCAGGTTATTTAAGCCTTCAGCGAGAAGCCCACTGGCTGTTAGTAAAAAGAAGCAACTTGCTTTGTGCTAGCTAGTGTGGCTAGAGTGTGAGACTAAGATCTGGGAGAACTGTGTTCAAATCCTTGCTTAGTCGTGAAGCTCACTGTGTGATCCTGAGCCGTTTGGCCTCACAAGACTATAGTGAGGAGAACAGGGGGAGCCCAGCAGGCTGCCCTGATCTCTTCAGATGGGGCGGGGGGTGGGGATAGACATGTACTAGAAATGCCTGTAAGCTTCATATTGCTAGCTGTTAGCCAATGTGTTGAGAATCATGTTGCTTGGCCCCGGACCTCCACCTCGCATTTTGTGGGGGGCAAACAAAACCACTTGGTTCTTCTCTGTAAAGTTTTTTTTAAGCTGTGTGTGTGTGAGAGAGAGAGAGAGAGAGAGAGAGAGAGAGAGAGAGAGAGAGAACAGAAATGCCCTAGCCGCTCAGGAGCCAATGAACCAGTCATTAGTAGCCATGCATTGCGAAAGAGTTAAAATACGACAGGGAAAGTTTAGTGAATTGAGTTTTGAGAATTAGAGGATGAAAGCTGAGAGTGAAGGAGAAGAGTTCCTTTAACAGGGGTGTGAATGAAAGATCTTGGGAGATAGCAGATCTTTGATTGTTTCGAAGCCTGGGGAACTGCAAACCAGCAGGGTTTGCTGGGTCTGGTGTACAGTTGCACCTGGATGCTGGATCGATGTATCATAAACTTGCCTGAGAGACCCTTCCCCCTTTGGGCATGTAGTATTTAAAAACTTAACATCCCCCATCACCTGTCATTAAGTGTTGAAATTTACCTCCGTTTCCTTCTTTTCTGAGTAAACTTTGATCTCATTCACTTTAAAAAGCAAACTGTCTTGTTCTTTCAGTTGACCACGTTGTCCCTCAGTTATCAATCCAGGCATGGGTGGTCTTATTACCTGGGCCCAGATTATATCCCCTCAGAGCTTTTTAAAATTCTTGCTGGTGCAGTGGGGTAGGCAGGAAAAGTGTGAATGGGGGAAATCCTGTGAGATCGTATCTGGTGATGGAAAGTGTGGTCAAGTCAAAGATGACTTAGGGCAACCCCGTAGAGTTTCTTCAAGGCAAACGATGAACAGAGGTGGTTTGCCATTGCCTTCCTCTGCAGGCTTTTCCTTGGTGGTCTCCCATCCAAGTACTAACCAGGGCTGACCATGCTTAGCTTCTGAGATATGATGCAATCTGGCTAGCCTGGGCCATCCAGGTCAGGGTAGATTATGCCGAGCCCCAAGACATTTGTCACAACAGCACAGAACAGTTTCATCCTGATCCCTTAAAACTCCCAACAGATTTGATTCATGCATACATAAAGTTCCTGAGCATCACTTGCCTCATCAGATACCTTGGGGCTTGTGTAGAGGCATTCTAGAGCAGCTCTGGATAGTGTGCATTTTTTCAGTTCTGCTTACAGAGTGGAAAACTGGACTCCACACCATTTTTCCAGCTAAAATGGTAGTAATCCTAACTGGGTCATGGTGCAGATGCAAAACCTGTTTTCTTTAATTGAACTCCAGAGACATTGGCACACAAAGTTACTGCTTAATTGGGATCCCCCAGGACTTTGCTGCCTGAGGGGACACCGTCCCCTCTTTTTTCCTCTCAGCAGCTACAGGAGTTGACCAGGTCAACGGCAGCTGCTGGGGGCTTTCTGAATATCAAACCCTTGTCTGCAGTAGATTATTTTTCTTGTTGATTTGATCAGAATTGGAGATTCAGAGGGCTTCAGGCCAAAGCACAGGATGTTCTCTTAAAAAGACTTTTATGAAAAAGGGTTTCCCCCCCCCCCGAATTAGTAGGCTGTGTGTGCGTAGTGTTTTCACTGGGATTTGGTGGCTGAGTATAAACCTCTTATGTAAACAAGCATTTAGGGAGTAGTGATTAGCATTTTGGACATTTTAAGGCAGTGTGATGGAATCCCCAGTGCGGACATTCATTTTACCAATTATTTTTTATGGTTTCAGGTCAAACAGTTTTCACATCTTTTTGTAGCGCTTCAAGAAATGTTTGTCCATTGATTGTAAGGTAAAGGTCCCCTGTGCAAGCACCGGGTCATTCCTGACCCATGGGGTGATGTCATATCACAACGTTTATGAGGCAGACTTTGTTTACGGGGTGGTTTGCCAGTGCCTTCCCCAGTCATCTTCCCTTTACCCCCAGCAAGCTGGGTACTCATTTTACCAACCTCGGAAGGATGGAAGGCTGAGTCAACCTTGAGCCGGCTACCTTTTGACATGTACATGCTGTTGCCTTGGGTGATTGAATTCACTGTTCTCTATTTAAGGACAGATGGACTCACATTCCAGCTGTGTCTGAAGAAGTGAGATGTGTCTCACGAAAGCTCACACCTTGCCAAAATTTTTGTTAGTCTTTAAGGTGCTACTGGACTCTTGCTCTTTTAAATGGTACAGAAAGCAAACATTATGCTGAGAATGGAGAGGAAGAGTAGATATCAAACTTGGGAAATAAGCCTTTTGAACCCTCCTCCCTACACACATACTGGGTTGAGTATTGTGATGTAATGGCCAAGGTGCGATCTGATTTCTATCTCCCCCCCCCCGATCCAAGAGGCCCACATAACTGTCCCATCTCAGTGGAATGGAGTTCTTGGTTTGGAATGTAGGGTGGCCACTCTCCAGGTAGTGCCTGAAGATCTCCCAGAATAACAACTGGTCTCCAGACCACAGAGATCCATTCCCCTGGAGAAAATGGCAGCTTCGGAGGGTGGATCCTATGGCATTACAGCCCTGCAGAGGTCCCTCCCCTCCCCAAACCCTGCCCTCCCCAAGGCTACCTCCAAATCTCCCGGAATTTCCCACCCCAGAGTTGGCAACCCTATTGGTATGGGACTTCATCATTGTGCTGGGCCTTTGTATCGGAGTGTGTTTATCACACATTTATCAGAAGCTGCCAAACACAGGAGAATATTTATGCACAAATCCGTGCTGAGTGAATTACGCTGGCAAAACGATTCACTCATTTCATGCCCTGCTAAGTCCGTCTCGGCTACATTTTATTACTAGGATTATCAGAATAAAGCTACCACTGAGTAATGCACACACAGGAATGGAACTTTGTGCAAGCTCAACTTTGTTTACTTAAGTGGTGTGGCTTGATGCATTTCTGCTTGTATAGTACTCCGATCTCTATTAGAGATGTGACTGTGAATTTAAAACAGTTACCGGTTCAGTTCATAGATTAATTTCCCTCTTCTCAGAAATGGACATATAAACCTTTTGTTTTCATTCTGTTTCCTCATGCCAAACTTTTCCCATTAAAGAGAAAGCATTTTTTGTATGATTTTTGTGTTAACTGTGTATAAATGGCATAGAACTAGAACCTGGTGCATGGCATATATAGGTAAAGGTCCCCTGTGCAAACACCGGGTCATTCCTGACCCATGGGGTGACGTCACATCCCGACGTTTACTAGGCAGACTTTGTTTTATGGGGTGGTTTGCCTGTGCCTTCTCCAGTCATCTTCCCTTTACCCCCAGCAAACTGGGTACTCATTTTACCGACCTTGGAAGGATGGAAGGCTGAGTCAACCTTGAGCCTGCTACCTGAACCCAACTTCTGTAGTGATCAAACTCAGGTCATGAGCAGAGCTTGGACTGCAGTACTGCAGCTTACCACTCTGCGCCACGAGGCTCCTGCATGGCATACAGATGGCATAAAATAATAATTGATAACAGCAATACAAATTAGGTCAGCTGACCCATGTGGCAAGGACAATGTAAAGCATCATAAAATGGGCATACCAGCTGATATATAGCCTTCCTTTATCCCTTAGAAGCTCCTTGATCCATTGATCTTGAGCAGCATATATCTAATGTTTGAGGGATATAAGGACTGAAACAAATCTTGCCACTGACAATGTAGCCTTGGGATCCCTGTCACTTAGTAAAAAAGGCATTATGTCAGACACAGAGGCATTAGATTTATATGTTAAAAGGGGAGAGAGATAATGTGATCCAAGTTCCTTGTAAAAGCGGCATTCCAAGAGGGCATGAGCTAATGAATCGATAGAGCCAGAAGAGCAAGGACAGGTCCTGTCTGGATATGGTATAATCAAAATTCTGCCCTGCATAACAATAGAGGGGTTAGCATTCAGTCTAGCTAAACAGAAGGCTCTAGAAAGATGAAGAGTTGTCAAATAATAAGTATAAGCAGGCAAACCACGTGGTGGTGGTATTCCAAAGAACTGGGATGAACAAACGCGGCGAGCACGAAAAGTAGTGCTGTTATAATCAAGGTCTTTAATGCGCTTTTTAATTTTGGTGAAAGCTTCAGTTTTCCCAAGATCTAATAACATATCCTGCGAGAAGCCCAACAATGACAATTTCTCATCTAAGATTTTTTGCCATGAGGATTTAAAAGGATCGTGCTTCAGAGAAGCTAGGAGCCCCTCAGTGCTAAAGCGCAGGTTAAGTTCTAGCACTGATATATAGCATCATATCCCTATGAAAGTGCAAATATATTGTGTCTAAACTTTAAAAAAAGTGCAGTGCATTGGATTTCTCATGCTTTATTTTATTATGGAATTGTTCAGGCAAGGTACACAAGTCTAAAAAGTCACATGAACACATGAAGCTGCCTTATACTGAATCAGACCCTTGATCTATCAAAGACATTATTGTCTATTCAGACCGGCAGCGGCTCTCCAGGGTCTCAGGTAGAGGTCTTTCACATCACCTACTTGCCTGGTCTCCTTAACTGGAGATGCCAGGGATTGAACCTGGGACCTTCTGCATGCCAAGCAGATGTTATACCCCCAAGCCACAGCCCTTCCCCAGGCAGGCGTGTGCATGGAGAAAGTTTTTGTTACACTTTCGGATCTGGGATTCAGGGGGCCAAAAATTACCTTGATTGCTTGGATTCAGGTAAGGAGTTAGCAGTTCGGCTGCCAAATCCATGCTGTGTTTTCATGTTCTAGACTTTTGAGACCATTTCTGCACATGCACACTGCAGACTCCATTCTGTTCAATGCACAGCCAATTCAAGGGTCTCCCACACAGCAACCATGGCACATAACGCTGTCAAAATCTCACAGAACTAGGAATGGCAGCCTTCAGGTAGGACCTGGGGATCCCCCAGAATTACAGCTCATCTCCAGACTATAGATATCAGTTCCCCTGGAGAAAATGGATGCTTTGGAAGGTGGACTATATGGCTTTGTACCGCACTGAGGTCCCTGTCCTCCCCAAACCCCATTCTCCACCTCCATATCTCCTGGAGTTTCCCAACCTGGCTCTGGCAATCCTACCCCCTATCCTTGCCAGTGGCCAGGAAGGATCTGGCAACCCTACACGGAACACAGTCCTTCCTCTCCTCTAAAGACCTCCCAAACCTCAGCCACATGTAGCAAAGCAGCACTGTTTTACCAGTCCCCCCCCTCCCAGGAGATAATTTCAGCACCCCTCTCTGCAGACTGTTATGGAGGGAATGATGAATTCTCAGTTTGCCGCTTAACTAGTCCGTGCTGTTCTCCTCCTGTTACATTGAATGAGTGAATACGAATAAAAGTTTCTTGTGTTTGCAATGAAAAGTCTGTTGTTGCAGCTGTCCGGCTGAGTGGTGTGTCTTCTGTGAGCCATTTTCTTAATAGATCTTCCATTTTTTACCAGTGAATGGTGGGAGAGGGCTTCCCCACTCTGCCGCTTGTCCACAAAGGTGATTGGCTGCGACTGCACTCTATGTGCCTCCCTTGCCAGGACCCAGTTGGAAGGGAGGATGCTGTTACTGTCATTGCCCAGGAAAGGAAAAAAAAAAACCACAGTCCAAAGAACATGAGGAGCACATGCTCCCACAGGCTGGTAAGCGCCTGAAGTCAAAACACCAACACGGATTTTCGGGGAAAGTGGTTTTGTTACAGTAAGACCAGCTGATTCTTTATATTGTTCTGGGAACTCAAACTAACAACCCGAATCAGCTACTTCCGTGTGTATTTTTGGCTCGGGAGTTCCATTTTGCACACCCCTATAGGAAGGCATCTAGCTTGACATAAAGTCACTTTAAATGAAAACCTTGTTTAAAAAGGCTTTTGAGGGCCAATGAATAGATGCCTTTTTCAGTGCTGAGTGACTATGAATGAGCTGCATACAAGACTAGGGCTGTCAAAAAAAAAATTCGGTACAGTTCGGATTCGGCCAAATTTGGCCCTTGTGGGTTCGGTACGTGCCGAAGTCCGAACTCCCCCATTTCGGATCCGTTCAATTCGGTGGGAATTCAAAGTTCGGAAACAAATTCGGCCGAATAAAGCCATTAAAAACACAACCGCGCCTTTCCGCGGCTCTGGGGGGGCATTTTTGGGCTTAAAGGTCCCAAACCTTTGGCAGAGCTTCAAAGGACGTTTATTGAAAGACTCCCCAAGTTTTGTAAAGATTGGGTCAGGGGGGGCTGAGATATGTGGCGCCTCCTAAGCGGTTCCCTACCCACCGAAAGCTAAGAAAAAGCCTTTTAAAGGCCTTTTTCTTTTAAAATGGGACTTTTCACCCCATTGAGAATAGCGAGGCTGCACCTGCTAAAAAGCTGGCGCAGCCTCGCTCTTCTCTCCGCCGGCGTACTTGGGGCGAAAGGGGACGGGAGGCTGCCTAACAGCAGCTCCTCTCCCCAGCATGCACCAGGAATGCCTCCCGGGATGCCGGGATGCCCCCTGGAACACCGGCGTGGGCCTTTATGCCGGTGGGATGCTGGTGGAAGGCCCCGTTGGCGTTTCTGGCAGGCTTTGCTGTTGCAGCAGCTGGAGACCAGCGTCCGGACCTCCCTGCCGGCATTGGGGCCATTAACGCCGGGGGGCCCAACACCGGTGCAGCCCGTTCCTGGCCTCCTGGGGACTTTTGTCCTCCGAAGTCAGGAATGGGCTGTTAGTCTGAATCCAACCCAGTGACTCTGGCATGGTGGAAATATCTCTTCAAAATATTTAGATTGTGGAGACGTTCATTTTGGAAAAAATCCTGCTTCACATTACTCTCCCCCTCCCAACGTCTGAGGTCTAGCCCCAATCCCAGCCAGTCAGTGATTATGTAGTGACAGCTATGACATCACATTCTAAAGGAGCCAATCAGATTGAACTGCTTTCTAATGACACCAGATGTATTAATTAAAGGAATAAAATTAAAGTAATAAACAGACAAATTAAAGGAATAAACAGACATTTCCCCAAGCAGTGTTTTAAAAGGAAAGCCCCAGAAAATATAGATCTTTTCCCCCTACATTACAGGAACTTTTGGCCCCAAAAAGGAAATGTTGTGAATCAGTCCAGCCTAATTTCAACTAAATAATGTTATTGGCCAGTGTCTTTCTTTTTAGCCTGAATCCAACAATTGAGCGTTGGTTCAAAGCGCTTATCAGAGTGTTCTGCTTTTGTACAGCAGAAACTTTAATTATCTCCAGCTTAACAGTCTATTCATGACAAAATTCTTTTTTTCCTGCATAACTGAACTTTTACTGACCTTTTTATCACTTGCCTCAAACATTTCCCGTTAGAAACGCTTTCTGTGTTCATTGATGATGATAGGGGAGAAGGCGGTCGACGTGTTTCCCAGGTTATATTAAAGGAAACGTCGCTAAAAGCTGCACCAAAGGGATAGATGAATATCAAGGAAAGGATTATAGCACTTGAAAATACTGATTATGCGTCTCTTTGTAAAATATTTTCCTTTAAATCTCCCAGCTCTGCAGAGATTAAGAAGCGTCCACTTGGCGCTGGTATCTTGTAATAAGTTGAAAAGTCAACATCTGCATACAACGGTTGCCAGTCTCTCCCTGTGTGCATCTCTTCATTGAGGTACCTGTCTCTTGCCAAGATATTGGCTGAAGATAAAAGAGGGCAGCAGTGCTTTGGAGTGAGTTACTTAGCCTAATCTGTCCTTCAAGCCCTACAAGAATGACCTAAGAGATCAGAGAGGGTTTTTCCCTCTCTGATCCCTTAGGCCATTCTTGTAGGGATTTCTCCTCTTTGGAGCAGATTTGCACTTGTGAATTACCAAAACAAATCCAGCCAATGTCTATTATAGTTAGGGTTGCCATGTCCCTCTTCGCAACCGGCAGGAGGTTTTTGGGGTGGAGCCTGAGAAGGGCAGGATTTGGGAAGGGACTTCAATGCCATAGAGTCCAATTGCCAAAGCGGCCAATTTCTCCAGGTGAACTGATCTCTATCGGCAGAAGATCAGTTGTAATAGCAAGAGATCCTCAGCTAGTACCTGGAGGTTGGCAACCCTAATTATGGTCTACAAGGAAACGATGGCTTTATCTATTTTCTCAGCTCATGGGCTCAGAAAATTTATCAAGCCTAAAGGGAGGCAGGACCAAGCACCGAATGGTTGCCAGGAGGAGGTATAAATCACAAACCCTTGGGAGGTTCCAAGCCTAATGGCTTTCTATGATAGCGGCAGCTACTTCCAAACAAGTGCTCCCTGCAGACCCAAAGGAGATACCTTCTGGGGTCTTCTGAAGCACTTCCTGCTCCAGTGAGGTAGAAGAAAGCCAAAGTTGGCTCTTTGCTCTGGGGAAGGGAAGAAGCTTGGGTGCCACATTGGGGGTAGCTGTTCTAATCCATACATGTTCAATACATACAGGCGGCTTTGCCCCTGAGATTCATTCAGAAATAGACTTTAAAAGTATGTGTAATTTCTATCATTTAACTTTTCTGTAGCTGTGACAGGTCCCAAACCTGTACAAGCTTTTATATGCAGCATGATCTGTAAGGGAGCCAGCATGGTGTAGTGGTTAGGAGTGGTGGACTCCAATCTGGAGAACTGGGTTTGATTCCCCACTTCTCCACATGAATGGCAGACTCTAATCTGGTGAACCGGGTTGGTTTCCCCGCTCCTCCACATGAAGCCAGCTGGGTGACCTTGGGCTACTCGCAGTTCTCTCTGAACTCTCTCAGCCTCACCTACCTCACAAGGTGTCTGTTGTGGGGAGAGGAAGGGGAGGAGATTGCAAGCTGGTTTGATTCTCTTTAAAAGGTAGAGAAAATCAGCATATAAAAACCAAGTGCTTGTAGACTACCTGAATTTTTGACAGGAAGGAAGAGTGAAATCCTCTAGGAGGAAGGGAAAATGTCTCCAGAAAGAAAGGAACAAACCAGTGGCAATCAGTTTTGTTAGTTTCTTGAGTGCTGTATTTCTGGTTTCAGCTTTGACAAAAGCCCTGTTTAGACTTATGGCTGTATTTCACAAACCGGCTGGTTCAGTTCCCACTTATGCCAGATTCTGTTTCCTTGCACTGATGTATAAACAGTGTTTATAGTGCTGGGAAATTTGTGGAAAAGACACAAAAGAATCCATTGATGGTGACAAGGTAAACACAAAATAATGACGACAACACCGTTTGGCCATTTCATCTCATCGAAAGTTTCAAATCTGTGTAGGTTGAACGGGTGTGTGAGAGGTTCTGTGTCAAGATTGTGGCTAAGGTTGCCAGGTACCAGGTAATGGCAGGCAATCGCCCGCCAATTAGGGGGGCTGCCCACCACCTTTCAGCTGACTGGCGGGCAGAAGAAGGCCAGTTGAAGGGGGTGTGTGATTAACGTTACTTCTGGGTTTACCCTGGAAGTGCCGGGGATGCTCTGGCAACCCTCAATGTAAAAGCTTCTACCTGAGATCCTGGAGAGCTGCTGCTAGTTGGAGTAGGAAATACAGACTTTGATGGGCCAAGGGTCTGATTTGGTATATGGCAGTTTCATGTGCTCATGTGTCTGACTGGCTTTTCAAAGCCTTTCCCAACCTTGTTAGATGTGCATTCCTCTAAATCAGTGGTTCCCAACCTTTTTTTGACCAGGGACCACTAGGACTTTTTTGTTCGGTTCAGGGACCCCAAGATTCAAAATAAAAATTCACAGAATTTGAAAATAAACTTTAATCATAACTGTTAGTTAAACATTAAACTTAGAATTATATTTGAATATATATATTTTATAATAGAGAACTTTTAATTGAAAATATTAATTTATTATAGGTTTATAACTTTGTTTCGTGGACCTTAATTTAGTTCTCGCGGACCCCTGGGGGTCCATGGACCCCTGGTTGGGAACCAGTGCTCTAAATGAAAACAGTGGGGATTGAATCTGAGGCTTCAGCAAGTAAACAGGAGCTTCTTCATTGATCTACAAATTTCCCCCCAAGTTTCCAAATAGGTGTGCAATGGGATGATCACTGGGCTATCACAGTACTTGGGCAATGGGTTCCACATTAAAGGGCAATGGGTTCCACACCTATAGAAAATAGAGGGAAGCTTTGAGGAAAGCGCTGCCTTGCCCCCCCCCCCCAATTTGGAATCTGACTGTTCCAAAAGCAGAACAGAGCGAGGGTGGAAGAAAAATGGGACTGGTGCTTGTTTTTTGAGCTGGGGCTGGTGAACCGCACGAAGTAATCTGCTGGGCAGAGTTGGGGCGGAGCTGGGGGCAGGCATAAACAATGAGCCTGTTGGAAGAGGAGGCCTCCTGCAAAAGGGACAGACCAAACCGTTGTCAAATACAGCGTGCTTTGTTCCCATGAAAAACCAAAACTACATCGAGATTGACAGGGATAAATCGCGGCCATGAAAAAAACATTTAAATCGTGGGTTTTTTAGTCCGTGGCAAAACATAAGCAAAATCTACCGTGAAAAATGCCCCTATGGGTTTCATCATGTCTACATTACATGTATGGAAGAGCGACTTCCCTGCCTCCCTCTCCTACTGCAGTGCAAAATGCCCCCAAATGTTGTGGGATGAAGCAGTACCAAAGGGTGTGTGTGGCAAAAATGGCCCTCCTCCTGGGGGGGCATGGGAACCTTTTCTAAGGGTCCAACACTAATACGTGCACAAGACACATCTTGGCAGATCAGTTTATGTTAAGTTTGGTTGAAAGGTAGTTCTTTACACAAAATTGCTCTGAATATAACCGTTTGAACCTAGATGTCTCCAGACTAATACTTTTGTCCCTTATGAGGCAGCAAGGAATACTATATATTTAACTTCAATGAGTTGCTATCCAAAGTTTGTCTAAGGAGAAACTGGAAGTAAATGTTGAAAGGCACTGACCGAGTGTGAGGGTCTCTGTTTATGTGTCTCTGCTTCCCATCACCTGCTATCAGTGAACTCGTAAAAGCAGTTCACACCTTCTGGTCTCAGGCGCCAGGCCTGATTGCCCCAAGTATCTCCCCCCCGCTGTTCTTCCTGTCAGTACTCCCTCAGGCCGATGCGGCCTTGGAAGTGTGATAGCTTCACCAGACTTCCTGGGACTCGTCTGATGTTTTGTATTATGCCAAGCTTGTAACTTCCCATAACAATAAGTGTGAACCCCAGTGCCCCAGTGCCCTGGAGTCAATATATTCTGTAAACCCGATTAGCCCCTCACTTGCAACTTGCTACCTGTGCCTGTCTGCTCTCCTGATGTCTTCAATAAATCCTTTGTTTCTTTATCAACGTCTGAACATTTGATTTGGAGAAGTTAACTCAGAGAGAGGGGATCTCTCACATTAAGTTGCAAGTCTTTGCCTCTCGAACTGCTGCTGTACCTTTTGGGACAGAATGTCAGGCGACGAGGAAAACACCCCTACTACCCCTGACGCACCGGACGGACCGGTGGTACCGGAGAAACCGGACCCCAAGGAGGAGGGTGCCAAGCCAAAGAAGCCTAGGGATCCCATCCCCGACCAAGGCCGGGACGGGCGGCCCCGAGGACTTTTTAACAATTGGCTGGACTCCCCCAAGGGTTGGTCTCTCTCCCGAACCGCGGCGAAGGATCGCCGTTTGGCCTTCCCCAGCACGGGACTTGAAGGGGACCCGGCGCGCAAGGAGGCCCTGATGGAAGAGGAACGCAGGCAGTGGCTGGAGGATCGCCAAGCCATGCAGGAGCAGATGGAGTCCATGCGGCTTGTGATGGGTGAGATGGCAGCGGCCCTGGACGCGCTGAAAGTGCAACCGCCGGCCGGCAACCCCCCGGACGGAACACCGGCAGCCCCTCCCGCGCCTCCTAGCCTCCCGTCCCGTCGGGACCTGAAAGTCACGTATGACGGTTCAGGGGACCAGTTGACCTTCTTCATGGTCCAAGTGGACATTTTTATGCGAGAACAAGGACGAACCTTCACTTCCGAGGAGTCCCGGGTGCAGTACGTGGCGTCCTTACTGCAAGGGGAGGCGGCCGCCTGGATGGTGTTGCAGTATGAACTCCGCTCACCGGTGCTGCGAACCCTGGACGAGTTTATGGTGGCACTCCGAAACCGCTTTGAGGACCCGACTCTGGGTGAGCGGGCTAAAGCCTCCCTGATGCAACTGCGCCAAGGGACCAAGTCGGTGGCGCAGTATGCAAGTGAGTTCCAGTCACTGGCCAGCCGAATCCTGGACTGGAGTGAGGCCACTTTAGTACAGTGTTTCAGGGAGGGCCTCAACCCGGACCTCCAACATTGGGCTTTTATGCAAGGGAACCCCCCGGATGTGGAAGGTTGGGTTCGCCATGCTGCTGACATCGAGAATCGCAAACAACTCCTGACCTTGTCCAAACAACGCGTTGGACGAGACCCGAGACCCCGGAGTGACCGGGGCCGAGATTTCCGACCGGGAGGGAGCGGGGGTCCCTCGGCCGCTGAACGCCGCAAGCGTTTTGAGACCGGTGTCTGCCTGACCTGCGGGGGAAAGGGACACTTTGCGTCGCAATGCCCCTCTCGTTCCGGTCGTCCCAACCTCCCTCGCCAAGCCCCGACCGAACCGCAGAAGGCGACCGCAGAGGACCAGCTCCGCCGCAGGAGCGGACCATCGGGCCGGCGTTCCGGCGCACCCTCCGCTCTCCAGGCGCGCCCCCAGGATGTGATCTCCACCTCTACAGGCCCAACGGGGTCCCGGATTACAAATACTACTTTTGATTCGGACGGATCCCCGAACGCCACCACTCCGTCCCCCTCTTCCAGCGAGGAGGAAGAGTGGGAACAGCCGGCAAAAAACGCCGTCGGTCTGCTGTAGAGGGGGCTCCGCAGCAGACCGCCCCTGTCGTTGTGCAAGGAGCTCCACCGATGGTAAGCGCCCAAGAGGACAATGTGTATGTGCGTGTTCACCTATCCCTACCCAAAGGGGGTCCCAGTTTAGAATTCCCCGCCTTGGTTGACTCGGGGTGTGCCCGCACCATGATTAGTGAGGAAGCTGCCAAGAAACTGGGAGTCCGGCGCAAGCGGCTTCCGGGACCCCTCCGCTTTTCCCAGATGGACGGGAGCGATTTTAAACGGGGCCCAGTGACCCACCGAACTGCAGCCGTGATTATGTCTGTGGGAGAACATTGGGAACGCTTGTATTTTACCATCGCCCCTATTGTAACCCCAGTGGTGTTAGGGATGAACTGGCTACGGGGACACAACCCCTCCATCGACTGGGTTAAACGGGTGCTCTCGTTTCCCGAAAGCCCCTGTGGGTTGCATGACAGGGAACGGGTACTCAGGACTCCGGCCGCCGCATTGGTAGGGTCCCCCACCCCAACCTCCGTTCCTCATCAACTGCCCACAGAATACTCGCAGTTTGCGGATGTCTTTGATGTAAGAGAATGTGACGAACTACCTCCCCACAGAGAGACGGACTGTGCCATCGAAATTGTGGGGGAAGGCAAGCTGTCTAAAGGGAAGGTCTATCCCATGAGCCCTAGTGAGAAGGCGGTGTTACGGGACTATCTGGATACCAACTTGGCGAGGGGTTTCATACGCCCTTCCAAAGCTCCTTATTCGGCCCCAGCCTTCTTTGTGAAGAAAAAGACGGGAGATCTAAGACTGTGTATTGACTTTCGTAGGCTAAACGCGGTCACCCAGTCTAACGCTTACCCTCTTCCTCTTATTCCCGACCTTCTAGCACAATTGAAGGAGGGCCGAATCTTCACCAAACTGGACTTGGTGGAAGCATACCACCGCATTCGCATTAAAGAAGGAGACGAACCCAAAACGGCCTTTTCCAGCTGTTTTGGAATGTTTGAATACCTAGTCATGCCGTTCGGACTTTCGGGGGCTCCCAGTGTGTTTATGCAATTGATTAATGAGGTTTTACATGATTTGTTGTTTCGGGGGGTGGTGGTATTTCTCGATGACATACTTATTTACTCTGAAACCATGGAAGAACATGTGCGCCTAGTGCGAGAAGTGCTCCAGCGGCTGCGGGAGCACAAACTGTATGCTAAGGTGTCTAAATGTGAGTTCCACCAACCTTCCATTACATTTCTTGGGTACGTGATTTCCCACCAAGGGTTAGAAATGGACCCCGCAAAGGTCCAGGCGGTACGAGATTGGGAACCCCCCACTACCCGCCGCCAGCTTCAGCAGTTTTTGGGATTCGCTAACTTTTACCGAAACTTCATTCCCAATTTTGCCCAAGTTGCGCTTCCTCTCACTGCCCTGTTGCGTACCAAGGACAAGGGGGCTAGCGCCGCGCTTCCCTCAGCCCGTTTGCAATGGTCCCCCCAGTGCCAGCAGGCTTTTGAACGTTTAAAGCTACTTTTTTCATCCGAACCCGTTTTGGCTCACCCGGATTGCACCAAGCCTTTCGTGGTGCAGGTGGATGCCTCGGATGTGGCCATGGGCGGGGCCCTATTGCAGAGGGATGAAGGGGGGCGGTTGAGGCCATGCGCCTACTTCTCCAAAAAGTTTTCCCAGTCCGAAATCAACTGGGCTATTTGGGAGAAGGAGGCGGCGGCGGTCAAACATGCCCTCACCATATGGAGACACTTCTTAGAAGGTGCCGAACTGCCGTTTGAAGTGTGTACCGATCACAAGAATCTCGAGGCTCTCAAGGGAGCTAGAAAGCTCAACGCCAAACAAATTCGGTGGGCCCAATTTTTCGCCAAATTCCGGTTCACTCTCAAACATGTCCCGGGCAAGGAAAATGCCCTAGCCGACGCTTTGTCACGACTTCCCCAGTATCGCAACGATTTCGATCGCCCTGTCGACTCCCTGTTCACTCCTGAGCAGCGTGGGGAGGTCCCCAGCTTAGCCGTCACTACCCGGTCCCAAGCCCATCGACCAGAGACCCCCCCTATGCTCAAAGGTATCCCGGAAGCCTTCCAACAGCGGCTCCGGGACGCTTCCTTACAGGAGGAGGAGCACCATCTCCTCCCTACTGGCCTGGAACGAACCAACACTTGGTGGATGCAAGGGGGAAAACTGTATGTCCCATCCTCCCTTCGCAAAGAGGTATTGGGACTTGTACATGGTGCCAGGTTAGCAGGGCATTTTGGTTTCATAAAAACACTTCACCTGGTACGGAGGCAATTCTGGTGGCCTGGTATGAGAGCCGATGTGGAGCTGTATGTGCGCAGCTGCCCCACTTGCGCCACAGCTAAGAAACGGATGGGAAAACCCCCTGGGCTTCTCAAACCGCTGGAGAACCCCTCCCGCCCCTGGGAAGTCATAGCCATGGATTTTATCACCGACCTACCTCCTAGTCGGGGAAAAACGGTTCTCTGGGTAATCACGGACCTTTTTTCCAAACAGGTCCATTTTGTTCCATGTGCAGGTCTTCCTTCAGCCCAGGGTTTGGCTAAACTGTTTGTTACACATGTCCTCAGGCTACACTCGGTCCCGAGGAAGGTCCTCTCCGACCGGGGGGTCCAGTTTGTTGCCAAATTCTGGCGAGCCTTCCTAAAGCTCATGGGGGTGGAAGAACAGGGTTTGTCTTCCGCCTATCACCCCCAGACGGATGGTCAAACGGAACGAGTAAACGCGGTGGTAGAATGTTATTTGCGTTGCTATGTAAATTTCCACCAGGATGACTGGGTCGACCTGCTGCCATTCGCCGAATATGCGTACAACAATGCGCCTCATTCCTCTACCGGCTTTAGTCCCTTCCAAGTAATATACGGGACGGAATTCGGTCCTTTCGGTTCCGCCCCCGTCACGCCAGAGCTCCAAACCACCCCTGATCTTCAGGAGTGGATTCAGGCAGTTAAATCTACCTGGCCATGGCTGCTCAAAAATCTTGAGAAGGCAAAAAGCAAGTACAAGGAACAGGCGGACAAACACCGGTCTCCGGGATGGGAGCTAAAGGTGGGGGAGCAAGTGTATCTGTCCACAAAAAACCTCCGCTCTCTTCGTCCCTGCAAAAAACTGAGCGACCGTTATGTGGGACCTTTCCCCATTACCAGAGTAATCAATGAGGTCACTGTGGAACTGAAACTCCCAAAGACCCTCAAGGGAGTCCATCCCGTATTTCATATTAGTCTCCTCAAACCTTATGTGGCAGCTCCCCAGTTCCACCCCCCTCCCGACCATGAGATTCCTACTGTGGTAGGAGGGGATACCCATCTGGAAATATCCAAGGTCTTGGATTCCAAATGGAAGAAGGGGAAACTGTTTTACTTTGTTCGTTGGAAAAACCTTGGGTCCGCTCACGACGAGTGGGTAGCCGCACCCCACATGGCGGCCCCTCGCTTGGTCCGAGAATTCCACCTCGCTTATCCCGATAAGCCTCGCCCTCTCGAGGACCCCGGAGGGGGCCTTAAGGGGGGCAGAATGTGAGGGTCTCTGTTTATGTGTCTCTGCTTCCCATCACCTGCTATCAGTGAACTCGTAAAAGCAGTTCACACCTTCTGGTCTCAGGCGCCAGGCCTGATTGCCCCAAGTATCTCCCCCCCGCTGTTCTTCCTGTCAGTACTCCCTCAGGCCGATGCGGCCTTGGAAGTGTGATAGCTTCACCAGACTTCCTGGGACTCGTCTGATGTTTTGTATTATGCCAAGCTTGTAACTTCCCATAACAATAAGTGTGAACCCCAGTGCCCCAGTGCCCTGGAGTCAATATATTCTGTAAACCCGATTAGCCCCTCACTTGCAACTTGCTACCTGTGCCTGTCTGCTCTCCTGATGTCTTCAATAAATCCTTTGTTTCTTTATCAACGTCTGAACATTTGATTTGGAGAAGTTAACTCAGAGAGAGGGGATCTCTCACACCGAGTTTTCAAAAGTTTTCTCTGGATTTTGCTTTGAGTAGAATTTGGAGCAAATTTGGAGAAGGAAGGTTTGACTTTCATTTAGACTGGCAGAATTTCTCAGGAGGGGTTCATCAGTAATCTTACATTTGAACATTCCTGTATAAAGTATTCTTCATGAATTCAGTTACGGATAGTTACGATGAGAAGAAATGAAGTACGCAGCCTTAATGCGCAAACTAGATTGCCCTCAGCCCAGGTTTTTAAAATTGCAACTACTTTGCACTCAAAAGTTCAGATTTCCCCGCCCCGCCCCCTTTTCTCTCTCATCTCATCTCCAGGTGTGTAGGCGCACGCCCCACAGCCGCTCCTGTGTGACCGAGCTACAAGGCACCTCGCTGCAGCGCAACACAGATTTCAACTTTAAATCACATCAGGAGGGAGGGTGAGCAGACTACAGTTAGGGCCATTAATGTTTCATGAAAACGACTCACATCTTCCCTACAACAGACTGGATAAAAAAGATACAGTCATTAAAATTCAGATAACAGGGTACAGCCTTGGCATTCGGTGTGTTAGAATTCAGAGCAAAACAGTGGTTTTGTGGGAATAGGAGGCCCGCTGTATTTTCTCACAGCAGTGTTGCGGTGGGGGGGGGGAGAATCCACTTTCAAAACTATACATTCTGCAGGGGACATGATTGACTTTGTCATTCTCGTGGTGTTGGTTGCTGCTAATGGCTTCTAGGTTTTTATTTTTTATTTTTTCATTAGTAACACCACAGGGCCTTGTGCTTAAAAAAAAGGAGCATCTTTTTTGGGGGGGGGGGAATGTTTATTCATTTTAAATTCTTTTCTTTTGATTCATTTAATTGTGTGCTGTTTTTGTTTTATGCTCTCTGAGGTTTACGCAAAAATCCCTTACAGACGCAAGTTAATGGGGAAAAGCCAAAGAAAGAAGTGTCTTTCCGTTTAAAAAATGGAGATAGATCATGATGGGTTGCTGTGTTAGGGCTTTGCAAAAAAAATTGTGTGTGTGTGTGTGTAAATTTTGGGTTTGGGTTTATTGGGCCCAATTTGTTTTGGTAAACCTGGAATAAGCCAAATACCCATGCCAGTAAATGGGTATTTGGCTTTATTTCCAGGTTTCCACCCCAAATTCATGTCCATTATAGCCTATGGAATTTATTTTGAAGGATCTGTGGGGGCAGTATGTTTTGATGTAGAGTCACCAAATTTGCAGCGTAGCTGCAAGGGACTCTCCTTAGACGGTCACTGAAGTTTGGTGAACTTTGGGACAGGGGGTCCAATTTTATGGGTCTTTAAAGGGGTTGCCCCCATCCTTCAGGCATTTGTGAGAGGCTAGAGTTGAGGTGTCAATCGGTTTTCAGGTTCAGAAGGACTGGCGGAAAGAGCCAGTTGGCAGGCTGGCGCCTCAAAGTCTAGGGGCTCCTTTTGTATCTAGGTCGCATAGCAAGTCCATGCAAATTAGCTTCCACACTGAGGAAAATGGCTTAAATGCAAGAATAGTAAGGCACAGAAAACATTTATTTTGGTGGCAAATAACATCCTGTGGACAGCCCTTTATTATAGCCATCAAAAATCTGATTTCAAGAGATGGTCACGGTGCGGAGAAATGAAGCCTCTACTCGGGGCGACCTTCAGTTTGAGAACAGGTTTTCATTGGAGGGAGGAGCCAGCTGAAGTCATGACCAAGGCAGCTCTTCTGAAGGAGATTGCTCATCTGTGCAGATGAGGAGTCCTATTCAGAAGCCGGCTCACCAGCTGTTGAAGCTGGTGCTTTTAGATGAAGAGTATATCCCTCTGGACGGGACTGGGTGAGCCCCAACTTTTAAATAATGCTATCCAAATTACTCCACTGAGGGGTGTGGATAGTTTGGTCTTACCAAGTTGGCTCCAATTACACAATCCCTAACTCAAAAGGTCCCCAACTATGGGGTCCTAACAAAACCAGTTAAAGATAGAAAAATGGGAGAAGGCACAGAGTCATGCATCTGAGCAAAAGTGAATGACCAAACTCGAAAAAGCTGAATATCTAATCAGCTTTTTGGGAATAGCCTATTCAGCTTTGGGCAGATTCTCAGGTTTTGGTATTTGGCTGAAAATAAACCTGAATATTGCCGAAACAGCTAATTTTGGGATTATTTTTGGTTTGGGTTTATCGATATGCGCAGCCCTAGTAGTTGTGTTTGTCTGTAGCAGTAGAAAAGAGCAAGAGCAAAAGAGCCATGCATTGGAGGCCTTGCGGGGTGGCAACAACTTATGCCTTTCATTTGTGCTCCATCCAGCCTTTCTCCTAGGAAACAGGAGAGGTATTTTAGCCTCATCAATACCCTGTGAGGTAAATTGAGCGGAGGGGTAATGTGATGTGCCCAATGCTACCTTGTGGCAGAGAAGGGATTTGAATATTTGTTTCATTCAGACACTTGTATCTATTTTCCCCATTTTTCAGATGTACCTTTTTATGGCAAGATATCTCACTTCCCATTTAGCAGTTTACCATGCACTTAGTTTTTCGCCCACCTGGTAGAGCCACTTTCAAGTAGACACTCAAAAATCCTCACTCAAAAATACCAATTTTGACTGCTTTCCCTTTGTGCAAATCCAGCCCCCAAGGCTTTATTTTTGCATTGTTTTCTGTTTCTTTCCCCATGGATGCGCACAGTTTTGCAACATTATTTATATGCCATTTGCATATAAATTGCATATAAAATATGAATGCCATATAAGGAGCATAAAAGGAACAAACAAATTGGGCACAGTAGCAACTAGGGTTGCCAGGGTTGGGGGTGGGGACATGGTAGGAGGTGGTGCGAAACTTCTGTATAAAACCATAGAGTTTCTGGTGAGTCCTAGAGACACCACTGTTGATTCAGAGTTTTCCCTGGAAGTGATATCATCATGCTTACAGTACTGGTGAGGTTTTTTTTTTTTTTTAAATCCCCCACTGCTGCTTGGAGCAGCGGTAGGCAATGGGAGCTTGGGGTAGGGAAATTCCCTGTCCCGATCTGCCAGCAACATACGTGGGCAGAATGGAAAAGGAAAAAAGGAATTGAAGGGCATATTTGTCAGGAGTAGACTGGCCTTTTAACTTACTAGGAATGTCCCCAGTGAGACACTGCCCTGGATGCCACCCTGGCTCAAGAGCAAGCTGAGCAGAGTGGCAGCACCACGGGTAGGGTTGCCAGGTCCCACTTCGCCACCAGCGGGAGGTTTTGGGGGCGGAGCCTGAGGAGGGCAGGGTTTGGGGAGGGGAGGGACTTCAATGTCCAATTGCCAAAGCGGCCATTTTCTCCAGGTGAACTGATCTCAATTGGCTGGAGATCAGTTGTAATAGCAGGTGATCTCTAGCTATTACCTGGAGGTTGGCAACCCTAACCACGGGGTCCACATGGTTTGTTAATGGCAAATCTACACTCGTTGCCAAATGATGCCCTTACAACTTTTGCCTACACCTCCTGACCAATGGCATTTTTTTTAATCCCTTGTCATCATCATCTCCATGGCCCAGATCTGAGATATGGACATTGCTGCACAGCCAGCCCCACAGGGACCACTTGGGACTATTTTTGCCCCAGAGCTGCTTTAATGGCCCAGTCGGCTTCTGTTCTGACATAAGATTGCCAACCTCCAGGTGGTGGCTGGCTATCTCCTGGGATTACAACTGATCTCCAGGCAATAGAGATCAGTTCACCTGGAGAAAATGGCCACTTTGCCAATTTGACACTATAGGATTATACTCCATGGAAGCCCCTTCCCAAACCCCACCCCACCCTCCGATGAAGAAGAGTTAGTTTCACCTTTCTCCACCTTACTATTTGAAATGCAATTTGCTTGTACATTGGGACTATACAATTTTTGAGGCTTGTCTGTCCGTTTCTTGTGTGAGGCTTGTCAGCCCGTTCCTCGTGGATTTTTCTGTCCCTCTGTTGGGACTTTTTGTTCTTGTTCTTGTCGGTAAATCGTTTGCATTTTCACATAGTTTGTTATTACACTTGCACTGTTGTACATTGTATATTCGTATAAATTTTGTATACTCTTATTCAATTCTACATGTGTTGGCCGAATACTGGTTCTTCATAACGACAACCTCCAGGTAGTAGCTGGAGATCTCCTGCTATTACAATTGATCTCCAGCTGATAGAGATCAGTTCACCTGGAGAAAATGGCCACTTTGCAATTGGACTCTATGGCATTGAAGTCCCTCCCCTCCCCAAACCCTGCCCTCTTCAGGCTCCACCCCAAAAACCTCCTGCCGGTTACAACGAGGCACCTGACAACCCTATTCTAGTTGGATTCTGCATTATACCATAGAGCTGTATGAACTGTGGCAGAGCGAATACACCCCATGATTTATGCCTGATACCCATTTTTGCCATTTTTTAAAAAATGTATTTCGCCGGTAGTTTGTGGGGCTGATGAGAATAAATGGCAATTCCCAGCGACATTATCCTTTGCCAAAAATGACTGGATAAATCTCTCTCATCCAGCTATTTATCACTATAGTCCAACATTATGGAGCCTTCTTCTCAGACCCTTCTTCTGACCCAGTGCTCATTAAACTGAATGGGGAGCTCTGCTGCCGAGCCAATGCCTGACTCTTCTGAATTTATTTCCCTCCGTTATGAATTGTGCAGTCTAGCGTTATGCCTCGGTTATCAGAACCGGAATTATAAATAGGACCTCAGCTTCACAAAGGCCAGTGTATTGCTGTTCCAAACTCTTTGTGTGTGATTTAAGATTCCCTGAGGGACTGTGACATCTTGTTTTGTGCCTTCTCCCTCCTTTTTAAAGTAGTTAGCATAGTTTTCCATAGAAATGGGGAGGGAGATTGAGTCCTACTGTGGCACATAATTATGCTTCTCCACCCCTTCGCACATTATATCTATCGTTGCTCAACCCTAGACCTATTTTAATGCTTTGTTTCTCTTTCCTTTGGCACACGCACATTGTGAGAGAGGGGATGGTTGGTTGGATGATCACAATGGAAGGGGGAGGGATGTCTTAGGTGTGGCCTTTCTTTGTTTTGGCTTGGATCTCACAGAACATTTCTGTGAAGGAATTCCCGTCCATGAAGTATGTAACTGCCTCACCTCTCCCCTCCAGCGGAAGTCTAAAATGCCCCCATATACTACTGCTGTGGGGAAGAGAACCCCCAAGAATAGCTTGGGGGGGGGGACTCAAAGGTCTGCTATGGGAGGAGGGTTGCCAGCCCTGTGTCAGCACAGGAAATTTGGGAGGCAGTGCCTGGGAAGGATGGCATTTGGGGGGATTATAATGTCTCTTCATAATAACACTCCAGGAATTTCCCCTGTACCACAGAGATTGGAAAAAAATTCCTAGAATGGCATGGAGGATGCAATGTTCTTTCCAGGTGGAAGATCAATGGGCATAATGTCACTTCCAGGTGATGCTCTAGGAACCACCCAAATCTCTACGGTCTTTACCATAGAGGTGGGAGTAAATTCCTAGAGTGTAATAATCAAATGCAATCCCCTCTCCCCCTTTTTCCCCACTTTTCAAATTATCAGTGGTGGAGGACTGAGATTAGGGGTGGGAGATTGCTCACTGCCACCAGGCAAATGGTAAGCCTAGATGGGAGAAGGAGTCAGTGAAAATCCCCCCCTTCCACCTGCAGAAATTTTACACAGTATCCAAGCCACTGATGTTCTACTGTATGCTTTCAATGTGGCTAATGAGTGTCTAACTATTACAAATATACTATTGTTGCCAACTCCTGAAATTAAAAATACTATTACTTGTGTGAGGTGTGGAGGCCAAAGCAGGAGCCTTTCAAATGTCTTGATCCTTGCATTTCTGGAAATTGCACTTTTTTTTTTTAAAGGCCATTTTTGGAAGGGGAAAGGGAGTGACTGGAAACCTTGTAGGTGCCTAAGCTCTGGCTTGCCTGGAAGTAGGATACCTACACAGGCTCCTAAGCAGTGATGTTGTTAGGTAATTTTAGACTCTCGATTTAATGTTCTAATGCTCCCTTCCTTACATGGCAATGTACACTCCAGCTATGAAGATACAGCCTGGTTTTGAGGCTTCTCCCACTGAGCCCATGAGCTTGGGTTGGACTTCTGCCCCAAAGTCTAACCCTGATGGCACCATAGCTCCGGTGCCTTTAACATGGCATGCATAAATGTAGCAGGCAAAGTGTGTCCCATCTTCTCCTTTCCCCTTCAGGAAAAAAACAAAGTGACATGCTGCTTTTCTGCTTGTTGGCTGTTAAACCGATGGGAGCCTTTCCAGAGAACATATTATTGGCAAACCCACCTAAAGCACTCTCACCTGTCTCTATCTGTGTGGGTTTTGTTTGTTTGAAATCTATAGGACTCAGTTCCGAGCACACCTGTTTAAAGTCGGACAGTAAGTCTTGGGAAGCAGAAGCAACTAAGAGATAGGCATGTAGATCAGGATCAGTTCAGGGGTTGGCTTCTTCCACACTTTAATGCACCATGCACGCTGATGGTGCTATGTACATAAAACATGTAGTATATCTGTGTAGCGCAGGCAAATAATAGGAGTCACAGAATGGAGAGAGGTGGATGGGAATCATTATACTCCAAGGAATGTTCTTCTTTTTATTTTAATAAAGTATATAGGACACAATCCAACCAAATCAAGTACTTCTTTTAAAAGTCTCATGAATGTCTAGTGGAGAGAGAGAAGCCATTGCTTAACTTCCCCATTAAAATCAACGGGATGTAAAAATGCTTAACTGTGGTTTCAGCACACTTACCGATTTTCAAGGTCAAAATCAGTAAAAGAAGGTGAATGTTAAGGACAGAGCTTCCATTTACAACAATTAGTTGAATTTGGCAGCAGCATAATTGCTGAAGACAATTCGAGACCCAATGAATACAGAAGTGGAAAAATAGGATCCAATTGTCTCCTTTTCAATAGACCTGCAATGAATAGAACTGTTTAAATTGAAAATAATAAAGTTGACAAAGGGAGGCACTTTTAGGTGATACCAGGTATACAATCACCCATTCAAGCACTTGCTTTTTACTTGATCCATCATGGTTTTAATTGATTATCTTTTTATCTGTTTAATATTCTGTCTGTTAATGGATTGTGTCTAGAGTTGCCAACCTTCAGATGAGGCCTGGAGATCTCTTGGAACTACAACTGATCTCCACATGACAAAGATCAGTTCCCTTGGAGAAAATGGCTGATTTGCAAGGTGGACTATATGGCTTTACACCCAAATGAGGACCCTCCCAGTACCCTCCCCCAACTCCACCTCCAAATCTCCAGGGATATCTCAACCTGTAGCTGGCAACCCTAGCTCCATCCCCAAATCTCTAGGAATTTCCCAGCCAGGATTTGGCAACCCTATAATTAGGTTTGCCAACCTCTAGGTGGTATCTATGAAAAAGTAGGTGTACTGATCTATACTTGTGCAACCCTAAGGAAAAAAACTCAGTACACAGCCACTAATATCACTTTAAGTGTAGTTTTTTTTCCAAAATATTTTCTTTATCTTGCACTTAGCTTATCATAAACACGTGTACAACAACAAAGTTATAAGTTCTGAATATACTCCAGATTTACCGTGAAGCTTCACTACATAATATAACTAATCAGACCCTTGTAACAATGATGAGCACCCCCCGGAAAAGTCCAAACGCCGGCAGCAATTCCTTTTACTCGAAAGTAGGCGATGTTGTAGGGATCGTTATGATCCGCTCCATGCCTATTGCGGCACTACTTCCGCGGTCAGCTGATATGGAATGATCCAATCACACTGGTAGAAACTTGTTACTGCTGATATCTCTTAGTTGGCTGAAGCAGCTGTATATTTGGATGTTACAACCTTCCATAAATCATATGTAGCACATATAGCATACACAGAGCACATATATAGCATACACAGATGTTACAAGATCCCGGTTGTCTCTTGTTTCGCGTTGAGTACAACTTGCTTCCTCAGACTGTGCATTTATATTCTACAAAACAAACAATCATAATAATATCCCATATGCCATGTCCCATATGCAGAAATGCCACAAGGTGGACTGCAACAGCACCTGGATGGTCCATAAAAACTAGGTGAACAAATCATGGCCTCAAAAATTTCCAAGTCATGCTGATTTCTCCATCTCACTGAGCACCAACTAGGGTTGCCAGGTCCCCTCTTCCTACCTGCAGGAGTTTATTTTGGGAGGGGAGGGAGCAATTCCATAGGGTTTTCAGTGGAAATGGCTAGAGTGTCCCACAAAATTCCATAGAGTTTTTGGAGGAAATGGCTAGTTAGGGGTGCCAGGTACTAGCTGGAGATCTCCTGTTATTACAACTGATCTCCAGTCGATAGAGATCAGTTCACCTTAAGAAAATGGCCGCTTTGGCAATTGGACTCTATGGCATTGAAGTCCCCTCCCCTCCCCAAACCCTGCCCTCCTCAGTCTCCACCCCAAAATCTCCAGGTATTTCCGAACCTAGAACTGGCAACCCTAGCTAGAGTGTCCTGCACAATGCCAGCACTTCTAGAGTAAACCCAGAAGTGATGGTATTGTGCCAGGAGAGGGAGCATGCAGGGATCACTCTCCCTTTCTTGCTTCTGCTCGTCAACCATCGGTTACCAACCATATCACCAGCACGTTTATCCAGTGAGGATTTGCCCCATGTCACATTCTGGTGGCCAATATTTGAGGCTGTGTGAGAGATTTTTAAGGGCCATTATGTCTTGTTTCCCAGGAAGGTCAGATCAGGTTATATATATAATATTTATGATTATTACTGGCAGAGAAGGATAAATTCATTACTTTCCCAATGGCTAGGTTTGTTGCCAGCACCATAAAGATGACAATGAGATGCATTGATAGCCACACTTCACCTGTACACTAATTGTTCCACCTCTCTGGGTCATTAGCCATTTAGATAGTAATGTTGGGGTGGTGGAGGAGATATTTTAAATGATCATTATGTATTTTAATTTTTCCTATGAAATTTCTCTTTTGTATTTAGATGGAACCGTTATTGTTGCTGTGGCTTATTAGTTAATGAAATAAACACAAATTTGTTGATTGGTTTCTCAAAAGGAGCAAGAGACACACAGCACAGAAAAAAATGGTTACCGTATATACTCGCGTATAAGCCAAGTTTTTCAGCCCCAAAAAAGGGCTGAAAAAGCCGAACTCGGCTTATACGCGGGTCAATACGGTAGGGTAGGGGAGGGGGGAGGAGGGAGGAAAGAGGGAGGGAGGGAGGGACGGGGGAACTTACCGCCATCGCCGCCACGCCCGGGAGCCTTCCTCCGGCCAGCAGGGGCCTGGAGGGGCCGGCAGGAGGCCCCTGCCGGCCGCGCCGCCCACGCGCCCGGGCGCGTTCTTTTAGCCGGCAGGGACCTTCCTGGGCCAGCAGGAGGTCCCTGCCGGCTGCGCCGCTGGCTCTCAGGCGCCCGGGCGCCTTCCTCCTGCTGGCAGGGGCCTTCCTGGGCCGACAGGAGGCCCCTGCCGGCCGCGCCGCCGCCACCCACACGCCCAGGCGCCTTCCTCCAGCCGGCAGGGGCCTGGAGGGGCCTCCTGCCAGCCCAGGAAGGCCGTGCCGCCACAGCCGATTCGCCACGTCTCCTGGTAAGTAGGGGGTTCAGGGGCTCTTCCCCCTCCCCCCTTGGATGGCACTGGGGTCAGGGTGGGTTGGGGTGGGTTGGGGTGGGTCGGGAGGGCCCGGGAGGCCGGCGGGAGGGCGACCTGGGGCAGGGGCCCTGCGCTCTAAAATGGCGGCCGCCATTTTAGAGCGCAGCATTGCCGGTAAAGGGAATTTCTTATTGACCCTCGGCTTATACGCAGGTCAATAAGAAATTCCCTTTTCTGGCCTCAAATTTGGGGGGTCGGCTTATACTCGGGCCGGCTTATACCCGAGTATATATGGTAGTAGTGACTGTTCTGGGACTTTAGTTTCCATAAGCAAGTATACTCAGGGCCAGCTTCACGGTTTTTGGCACCCTAGGCAAATTAATTTTCCCCACCCAACCTCCAGCACTGTGGAGAAGCTGCCCCTGCTCAGGCCATCCTCACTGGCGTGTCATGGTGACCCTGACACCATACCCTGGCTGCCCTGTCTTGGTGCATTGTGGCTGTGCCCAGGCTGTGGCACCACACCTCCTGTACCTGGAGATAAGGGAGATAGGGGAAGGCCTCACCTGCCTTCCAAGTGCCCCAGGCTTGGTACCCCTCCAGCTCTGGCACTGAAGTGATTGCCTAAGTCTGCCAGGGTATTGAGTATAGTGAATATAACAATGAGAGATAGGGGGAAAGGTAGCTGTTGTTTTAAAATCAGACTTTGTTGAGCTCTTTTTCTAAAAGGCACTCTCTGCTAGACCCAGGCAAATATATATATATATATATTGCAGTTTTGGCACAGAAACAGCCCTACTATAATCCAGAAAAGCTCTTTCCCATCCTCTCAAGAACTCTTTGGATCATATCCTTTGGGGAATTGATGTCAAGGGTTTATTCCCCTTTCATTAGGGTTGCCAAATGCCCTGTAATCAATAGGGCTGCCTGTTGCTTCTCAGCTGGCCAGCAGGCAGAAGCAGGCCAGCTGAAGGGAGGGTGGTGCAATGATATCACTTCCAGGAAATATTGGGGGAAATATTGAGGGGGCATTATACCATAGAGCTGTATGAACTGTGGCAGAGTGAATACACCCCATGATTTATGCCTGATACCCATTTTTGCCATTTTTTTAAAAATGTATTTCACCGGTAGTTTGTGGGGCTGATGAGAATAAATGGCAATTCCCAGCAACGTTATCCTTTGCCAAAAACGACTGGATAAATCTCTCTCATCCAGCTATTTATCACTGTAGTCCAACATTATGGAGCCTTCTTCTCAGAACCTTCTTCTGACCCAGTGCTCATTAAACTGAATGGGGAGCTTTAGTTTAGAGTAAATCCTACAGCACTGGCACAGTGTAATAATGTTGTTCTGGTTTTGTGCTGCAAGAGACTAAGCACATTGTGCTGATGTTACCTTGACTATCTCTGCCCCCTGGATCTCCCAGCAGTAGGGTTGCCAGGTCCCTCTTCTCCTCTGGCAGGTGGCTTTTGCATTTAAGTGTGTGTGTGCGTGCACATGCGCATCACTTCCGGACTAGAACCGGAAGTGCCACCTCGAAGGGGCCTCATACCTCTTAGTTTGAGTGGTAAAGTGGCCCTTTACCACTCAAACTAAGAGGTATAAGGCCCTCACAAGGCGGAACTTCCGGTTCTAAACTGGAAGTGATGTGCATGGCATGCACTCGTGCATGCACATTTGCCTGGCGACCCTCAGGTGGTTGGCGGGCAGAGGGGTCAATTGCCAGGGGTTTGCCCACTACCAGCGGGCACCTGGCAACCCTACCCAGCAGGCTCTGGAGGATCTCCTGGTAGATAGCCATTTACAGCTCACAACTTTATAGCTTTAAAATAGTGGTGATTTCATATACTCTGTGGGGACCTACCTTTATCTTGTAATAGAACTTCAGCCATGCCTGCAGCCCATGCCCTTGGAGGGGAGCTGGAATGCTTTCTGACCTAGGCATATGCATTAGGAGTATAAGAGAGATGCAAGAGTAGACCCCCAAACCACCCCTGCATGGAAGCCTGTAACCTTGAATATTGCCATGTATACCGTATTTTTCACTCCATGAGACGCACCGTTCCATAAGACGCACCTAGTTTTTAGAGGAGGAAAACAAGAAAAAATCTTGTCTTATGGAAAACTTGTCTTATGGAGCGAATGCCGGCTGGGCGCGTGCGCATCGAAATGGCACGAGCTGGCGTTCCCCGCCCCGACGGCCAGCTGGGAGGCGGGCGGGGCCTCACAGAGCCGGCTGGGCGCATGCGTGTCGCGCTGGAACGACGCGAGCGGCTCTGTGTGCCCCACCCGCCTCCCAGCTGGGAGGCAGGCGGGGCGAACAGAGCCGGTTCGAGTCATTCCAGCACGTCCAGCCGGCTCTGTGCGCCCTGCCCGCCTGCCTGCTGGCCGTCAGGGCGGGGAAAGCCGGCTCGCGCTGGAACGATGCGAGCCGGCTCTGTGCGCCCCGCCCGCCTCCCAGCTGGCTGCACAGAGCCGGCTCGCTTCATTCCAGCACGCCCAGCCGGCTCTGTGAGCACATTCGCTCCGTAAGATGCACAGACATTTCCCCTCACTTTTGAGGAGGAAAAAAGTGCGTCTTATGGAGCAAAAAATACGGTACCTCCCACTCTATTTGAAAGATTTTCTCCACATAATAGATAATAAAATCAAAAGGGTGTTGTAAGGATACACCATCGCCCTATTAATATGCCAGAATCTGAATGTACATAAGGAGCATTACATACATGGCTTTTTTCAGCCATATATGCTGCTAGGGTTGCCAAGACACCCTTTGCCTCCAGCGGGGGATGGGGAGGTAGGGTTGCCAGTCCGGGTTGTGAAACTCTTGGATATTTGGGAGTGAAGCCTGTGGAGGACAGGAACCTCAGTGTTAGCTTTTGAATCTTACTGCGACAAAAAGTTTCTAAACATCAATTATACCAAAACTAAAATTTTAGTTTTTTCCAGATCATGGAAACGGGTGATTTGGAGAATCGTTGATAGGGAAATCGAACAAGTTAAATCATTTAGATATTGGGGGATGCTTTTTTCTCATAACCTGAATTGGTCTATCCATAGGGAACGTTCCCTTGTCTCAACCAAGAGCAAGTTGTCGGCCATTATCCGGTTTTTCTATCAAAAAGGAAACCAATTTGTACCAGCGGCAATAAGCATTTTCCAGGCCACAATAATTCCTCACTTATTGTATGGCATCCCTGTGTGGATCCAAGGTTTCAACAACGGGATGAAACGGACAAATTTGACTTTTCTGTGGCACATACTCAGTTGGATACCTTACACTTTGCGTGGAGTTTGGCCTCCACCTTATTGAATCCAGAGCCTGGATCTCTACCATTAAGTTCTGGCTGCGCCTACATTTTCGTGCTCCCGGCGCAGAGCCTTTATGTTGGCGAGATTAAATACATTTCCATCAGCCATAGTTTCTGGTAGATATAGGGGTATTCCTCGAAACAAAAGACTCTGTAGTTGTCAGTTGAAAGAACCAGAATCAGTAGAACATCTTCTCCCATATTGCCCCTTGCTCTATAAACAACATCTAGAACTAATTAACCCTCACCTTATGTCCTTAAAAGATTTAGCAAATGATGGTACCAAATTTTTATTACTGGATAGGATTCCTGCTGTTTCCAAACAGGTGGCAGAGTTTCTGTCGATTGCTAATAAAAATAAAAAAATAAGAGGGTAAGGGAATAAATAAACAATAAAACCAATGGAGGCAATCTACAGACACTGGGAAATAATGCATAAAAGGGTATTGGTATTAGCAGTGCTGTGCGATAGGTCCTGGTTCTCATTTGTCGTTTGGGAGAATGTATTATTACAGCATTTAAAAATGAAGAGTTTTAAATTGATGGTTAAGTTTTGGCTATATTGTTGTACGTGTGACTCTTTTGAGCGAGTATGGAGTTTTATGTATTCCTGTTACTGTTATTACTATTGTCATGCCAATAAAGGTGACTGAAACTGAAACAGTGGGGTACAATGCCACAAAGTCCACCCTCCAAAGCATCAATTTTCTTTCTTCAGGGGGGCTGATCTCTGCGGTCTGGATAGGAGCTGTAATTCTGGAGAATCCCCAGGTCCCACCTGGAGACAGGAATCCCTAAGAGCTGCTCTGTTATATGTGCTGCTGTTTCATAACTTGGGGACTCAGTACCCCGACTCTGCCTTTTGAACATGATAAAAGGATAACTATTATAGAAACAATTTTAAAATGTTGATTTTTAATTGATTCATTGTTCATGTACAGACACATAATGCAAGTGATCGAATTATTTTTGTATTGCAAAATCTAATTAGCCAATGCGATTTATAGTGAGTAATTCCAAATATGTGACTGGGCCCGTGTGGTCTATGATGAAATGCCCCCGCCCCAATACATTTCTCTCCCTGGCAGAAATTCCTTTCGAAAGATTCTGGTCCCTGTCTAGCAGTTTGCTTTATAGGAGGGCCTCGTAGGAAGGAATGGATGGGGATTGTTCCCCCCATTCCCCTATTTTGACTAACATCAACCCCCATCCCATCCAGGAGGGACCTGGCAACTCTACATCATTCCCTCATCTTGCCTGTCAGTTGGCAGTTGGGGGGTCAGTTTTATTCCCTGAGGGCTGAGATATCTTTCCAAAGATATTTTGGGCCAACAGTGAGGGAACCACCTGTACCTGGTCGGTGAATCCAGAAGACTGAGGACTTTTCTTTCTCCTGAAGCACTCAACCTTGTGACTCTCAGGACAGTAAAGCTCAAAGACAAAGACACTCCAATGCCACATGGGGCCTGAAACTATGGAAGCAGCTTTCACCCTGCAATGGTACCAGGAATCAGTGATACCCATGACCCTTCTATAGTTCTCACTCCCTCACAGGGCTACTTCTTCTGGGGATGCCAGCCTCCAGGTAGTACCTGGGGATCCCCTGGAATTACAGCTCATCTCCAGACTACAGAGATCAGTTCCCCTGGAGAAAATGGATGCTTTGGAGGGTGGACTCTATGGCATTGTACCCCACTGAGATCCCTGTCCTCCTCAGGCTCCACTCCCAAATCTCCAGGAGTTTCCCAACCTGGGACTGGCAACCCTACCCCCCCACCAGTGGCCGGGGGGACCTGGCAACCCTAACTTCTTCAGATGCTGAAATATGTCATTTGACTCTTGATCTCTCTACACTTCATGAGCTGAGTATATCAACAGACCCCACTGAAAAGCTTTTGAGGTGCATGAGGGTCCTATATGCGGGGTCAGATCTGAGATCGCCCTTTCACACGTCAAGGTCCTTGGTGGATGTTGCAGCTACTAAAGAAGGGTTTAGTTGGTGGCCCTTTCCTTCTTAGAGAAAGTCCTACCAAACTACAGTGACACATTACCATGCCTACAGAGAAGTTCAAGCTGCCTCTGCCCTTGCTGTCTGTCTTTTATGAAGAGACCATATGTCTCTCTTTTTTTTTGAAAATTTTATTGGTTTTTATAATATAAATTTTCCATGTTAACAAACAACAATATACGTAGTATTAAAAACTAAATCATAGGTAATGTTGTTATAATTATTTAAGTGCTAAATAAAAATAAAAAATAAAGGAAAATTTATTGACTTCCCCATCACCTCCGTCCGCCTCTTAATAAAGTATTCTATCCCATCGTGTTATGGTCTGATCTTAATTATTCTTATATCTCAATTAGGTTTCAATCACATTATAATATCAATATAATTGAATACGTTTCTTTATGTTAACAATGTCATCTAGATCAGATTAAAAGGTACTCTTCCATTTTCCCCAGTCCTAGTTCATATTCACAATATTTCATCCAAGCCTCCCATTCCCCCATAAATTGAACATTGTCTTTTTGATTTAAAATAGCTGTAAGTTTTGCCATTTCCACCAGTTCAAACATTTTCATAGTCCAGTCTTTTTTCCCAGGAGTGTCTGCCCCTTTCCATTTTGCTGCATAAAGCAGTCTTGCAGCTGTAGTCGCGTAAATCAAAAAAGTCCTTTGTTTTAACAAATCATCAGGTATCATACTTAATAGCATCATTTCTGGTGTTTTGGGTATATTTTTTTGTACTATTAGTCTTAATTCGTTATAAATCATATCCCAAAAATCCTTAGCTTTGTCACAAGTCCATCACATATGATAAAAAGAACCAACTTCTTTATTACATTTCCAACATTTAGGGGATGTCACTTTGTAGATCTTTGCAATCTTCTTAGGCGTTAAATGCCATCTATACATCATTTTATAGATATTTTCTCGAATTGACTGCGCATTTATTCCTTTCAGGTCTTTCGCCCATAGTCTTTCCCATTTATTTAGGGCAATATCATGTCCTACAGTTTGAGCCCAATTAATCATTGTTGGTTTGATTATTTCCTGCTCACAATAAATTGTTAAAAGAAGATTATACATTTTAGAAATCAGTTGAGTATTATTATCTAATAGCATCCTGTGAAAAGGTGATTTTTCTTTAGAAAATCCATTCTTCATATCTTGTGTAAATACTGATTTAATTTGATGATATTGAAGCCATTGTAAATCGTCTTTAAGTAACTGAAAGTCTTTTAGTGAGCTTTTCTTTCCTTCCCAGTTAATTAAATCTTGGTAGGTGATAAATTTGTCCAATCTAAGTGGGCGTAATGTCAACATTTCTTGAGGTGATATCCACATCGGTGTTACTGGTTCAAAAATATGTTTATATCTCATCCATATATGAAATAAGGAGGACCTGACTATATGGTTACGAAATGATGCTTGTATCTTAATTTTACCATACCATAAATAGCCATGCCATCCACTTATATTGTTAAAACCTTCAAGATCTAACAAACGCGAATTAGATAAGTTCATCCAGTCCTTTAGCCATACTGAAGCGGCCGCTTCAGCATAAAGTTGAAAGTTAGGTAGTGCTAAACCTCCTCTAACTTTAGAGTCCACCAGATGTTTATAAGCAATCCTCGGTTTTTTCCCTTGCCAGATGAAATTTAATACGTCTTTCCTCCAGGTAAAGAGACCATATGTCTCTAGGGGTGGTGATCTGCCACATTTCTCTTGCATCAAATAGCCTTTATGGGAAGAAAATAAGAAATCAGGAACTGCCTGCATATTGAATCTGTGCTCTCTGTGTAGAACACTATGTAAACATTTAGGCAGGTATCAATGCAGTGTGCTAGTGAATACAGTTGTTAACTCCCCTTGTATTCTCCATTATACCAGGAGGCTACATTTCCATGCATACTAAGTATGCTTCTGCTTCTTCTGGGAGAAGCCGAGCTGCCTTTTTGTGTCCCATCCCTCTGCCCCTGACTGTGCCCAACAGGAAACATTCTGACCCCTCCAAGTAATGCTCAATTTAGCTAATAGTGCCGGTTGATTTCTGGCTATCCCGGGAACGTGTAACAATGTGCATTTATTTCAAAGCTCTGCTAATCAACTGTCACCAGTAGCCCAGCAGCTGGCAAATTATGGTCTCTTTATTTCCCTTTCTCCTTAAGCCTCCCACCTGCCAGTTCAGGACTATTCACTGTAAGGATGTGA
Organism: Euleptes europaea; assembly: GCF_029931775.1. Taxonomy (NCBI): domain Eukaryota; kingdom Metazoa; phylum Chordata; class Lepidosauria; order Squamata; family Sphaerodactylidae; genus Euleptes; species Euleptes europaea. Next base: position 99,701,124 of record NC_079316.1, on the reverse strand, counting down.
TGCTAAGCCCATTTCAATCTGTAGAGAATTCTGGCTGAGCTCTGTGTCCAGCCAAATCAGATATCAGAGTCTTTTTGGAGCCTGGTTCATCCATTATTGCAAGAGTGCTGGAGATACTTCTCTGCCTTCTGGTTTCATGGCAATGTCAAGATGAATGAACCCTATGGAAAAAGGGTTAACACCGTTCTTTCCACGCCTGTGCAAGGTGCTGGCTTTATTGTAGAAAATCTACCTGTGAGAAAAATGACCATAAGAAAGTTGTAGACAGATTGGAATGGGTTTAGGGAAAGGCAGCAAAGATGGTTGGGAGGAGTCTGGAAAGTAAGTCCTATGAGGAAAGGTTCAAGATACTAGGTATGTTTCGCCCGGAGAAGAGAAGAATAAGGGAGCTATGAACACACTCTTCAAATATCCAAAGGGCTGTCATGTGGAAGAGGGCAAAGACTTGTTCTCTGCTGGTCCAGAGGCAGGACTAGATCTAATGGGCTTAATTTGCAGGAATGTAGATTTCAGTTGAACACTGGGAGAAACCAATGGTAAGAGAAGTTAAATACCATTACCTCAGGGCCGGGATGGTTTTCATTCATCAGTTGGGAAAGCTCTGAAGGCCCAATCAGAAGGTTATGCTCTACTATGACTCATCAATTATTTGAAGGGTTTCCTCTGGCACGGTATGTGAATAGCCCAAATTGTATGGGTGGGGATTAGGGTTGCCAGATCCAGGTTGAGAAACTCCTGGAGATTTTGGGATGAGAGCCGGGGGAGGACAGGGACCTCAGTGGGGTGCAGTGCCATAGAGTCCACCCTCCAAAGCACCCATTTTCTCCACGGGAACTGATCTCTGTAGTCTGGAGATGAGCTGTAATTCTGGGGGATCCCCAGCCCCCACCTGGAAGCTGGCATCCCTAAGTGCTGCTCTGTTGTGTGCACTGTCATTTCACAACATTATAGTGGGGATTCATACAAACTTTTACTAGATGTAGCAACATCCATACAGCTTGGAATCAAAGCAGTAACCTTACTACTAAACAAAATGTGCATTAGCTGTTTGCTTGTTAACTAACAATGTGCTAGACTTGCCAACAAAACTATCACTGTGCTTTATCTACATCACAAAGTTCCACATGCTCACATTTGAAGGCCATGTTATAAGCATGCCACCCCATCAAAGTCACAGAAAAAAAATATTTCAGAATTATACTTGATCAAATCCAGCATCAGATGTGGGTGCGGTCAGACATCCAAAGGCTCTTGAGGGGCCCACTCCAACAGGGTACATGGATCCTATATCTGCCTTCCCACATTTGCATTTTCCTTACATGTGCATACAGTTACAGATGGACTACGATCTCCTATCCAAAATGGCAAGTGGAATCTGCAGCCGTAGATTTCACAAACATATTAAAGTAGAGGTGCTCCCTTGCCTTGGGAGCCCCTTCTATAAAACATATCTGATGATTTGACACTGGCTGTAGCTGTAAAGGAGAAAGAGAAAGCACTTTGTATATTCTGGAAGGTATTTCCTTCTTTTTCAAATGTTCTGGGGCAATCTAGGTATTCCTGGAACTACTGGTAACCTCTTTCCTCACAGCCCCCAAATCCAAGGGCCAGCTTTGTGTCTTATAAAAATCTTACTTTATTTTTCCCCTTCAGTTAACTTTTTGAAATTCCTGATAACTTACTGTGCATGAATAAACTCTCTTCAAAATCTTTCTGGCAGTAGTAAACTTTAATGAAAACAGAGAAGTAAGCTTATCATTTCTTAAAGAGTAGGAAGCGAATTTTTAAAAAGCATCAGAAAGCTAGCTTCATCATCACAGAAAGGATGTTCAGCATGAAATATGCTATAATAGACAGGACCTTGTAGACTCTATGGCATTTTGGATGTATCTTTGGTACCAAGACATCTAATTTCCCTGGTAACAAATTAGATTGCTCCTGGAAATTCCCATAAAGATTTGATTATGGAAATGAAATACATTATTCTTCGAATCCTTAATAAGAACATCCAGTAGGATCCTGGAACTAATTTGAATTTGAACTGATTTGAACCAACTCTTCAATTCAGAATTTTTCTATACAAGGTTATGAGCTCCATGCAGGAGATCACATTAGTTATGAGTAATGACGGTTTAATCAATGAACTCTTATACAATTTGAGGATTTTTTTTCCTGTTGCCATTTACTGGTTTACAATCTGGCTATTTTAATTATGTGTTGTGCCTTTACTGGATTCTCAATATCATAGGGAGCTGATCTTAAAAATGGGATGTCCTTCATCTCTCACAATCTTTTCATCACTGTGACAGTTTTGTGTGAAAATGGCCAGCGTTGTGTAGTGGTTAAGAGTGGTGGTTAGGAGTGGTGGACTCTAATCTGGAGAACCAGGTTGGATTCCTCACTCCTCCACATGAAGCCAGCTGGGTGACCTTGGGCTAATCACAGTACTCTTAGAGCTCTTTCAGCCCCATCTAACTCACAGGGTGTCTATTGTGGGGAGGGGAGGGGAAGGTGATTGTAAGCCAGTTTGATTCTTCCTTAAGTGGTGGAGAAAGTTGGCATATAAAAACCAACTCTTCTTCTTCTACATGATGATTATTTTAAAATGTGCAAATGTGTCTGCTATATCTGGCAACACTCTCTTGCTTATAACCTGATATAAAATAAAATATGGAGAGTTGTGTCACCATTACTGAAAGAGCTCACATCAAAGATAAATCAGTTCTCATGACTTACTATGAACATTTTTTTTTTTTTTTTTTTGTGGGAAGATTTTCTTGACAGTGCAAAAGGCATCTTTTGGCCTACTTCGTGAAAAGGTCTGTTTGTATAAATTACCCTTCTTCTCAGTTGCCCTCAATTGTCTTCAGTGATGTCATTGTGTAGATAAATCTAATGTGTTGGGTTGACTGAGATTTTTATTTACTGATGTTCAGTGATCCCAACACATAAGACATGTCCTGACATCATCCTGTTCCATATATCACCTCTCATTGGATGTGATCCCTGACCAGTATCGAGGAGAAACGAGAGCTAAACTGTGTTGAAGAAATGTGAATATTTACACCATCAGAGTGCTTTCTAGAAAAGAGTTTCTACATTGTTGAAAGAACTCAATTTTACCAGAAAAAAATGGGAATTGGTGAATATTTGGTGTAGCTCTTGGTTTCTCCCTACACATATGCTGCCAGAGACACCATTCGATAATTGATGGCAAGTATTGATGCTTAAAGTCAATAATGGAAAACACTGTCATATCTTCACCTTCGCTCTTTCCTTCTATTTTATTTGTTTGTGGAACACCAATTGACTGTTTAAAGAAACCAACTCACGAAGACGCTGCATAAACAGATGTGCTTCCTTGCCAACAAGGAAACACAACAGGTTTGTTTACTTACAGAAAAATCATCTCATAAAATTGTTCAAGCAATGTGTGTCCGCCTCTGCTCCAGTACCTTAGTAATTACTAATTAGAGTATTTACCATAGTAACATGAGGCAAACTGGCGGACTTGAATACACACACTAAATTCACTGTTCTGAGAAATACATTCGCCGAGAGAATATAAACACTCATCAGTATTATATTAAGGGTAACAAAATGTTGTTTCATTGTACAAATATGTCTCTTTGTTCGTTGGTAGTGTTTACTTACTTTATTAAAGGGAAATGGCGTCCTTATTCTACTTTTCTTCCAAAACAGTGAAAGACGGACAGTTTGAGGTATATAAAGCTTTGTGAAGTTTGGGCTCAGGTAAAGGTGACTTTGACTGCATTCCTAGGAACGCTTTCCTGGGAGCAAGCTCCGCTGTAGCTTACATCTGAGTAGATCTATGTAGAATTGCTCCCTTTCTCTCCTCTGTCCTCTTCTGATCTCTACTGTCATTTGAGAGATGGATCTCTGAGAGTAAGCTCTGAGCATCCAGTGGAACTGATGAAGGGACAGAGAAAAATGGATTCAGTACTTGTGCCTTAGCTTTACACATCATTCCTATCAAACATTAATTTCACCCACCCTGAGGGCACTGCCAGTTGGCTTTGTTTTCTGGGAAAGTAATGAAAATGTAATGAAGGCTAACTAATCCAGATCTCTTTTGGTTTTGCTGATCTCTTTACTCTGCAGTTCTCATATATTTGACCACAGCCACAAAAATGCACCAATGGTGTCCAACTTGTAATGTGGTACTTTCTGTTCAGCTCTCAGCCATCATTCAGTCATGGATTTATGCACAAGCTTAGGGCCTCAAATTATGGGTGGTGTCTAAATACAAAAATATAAACTAAAATTACTAAATTACCATTCTCAGGGTAATACTATGGGGCTTCTTAAACCTGACATAGCTTAGTGGGGCATAGCAGAAGCTACAAAAACAAAACAACAAAATACTAAAAATTAGTAAATTACAGTTTGGGGGTTATTCTATAGACCATACAGTTTTGGGGGTTGCTAGAGTGTCCCCGGAACACATGACAAGGCTGTTGTTAAGCATTACAGCACCTGCTTGGCATGCAGAAAGTCCCAGGATCAATCCCCAGCACCTCTAATTTAAAGGATCAGGTAATAGATGATGTACAAGACCTCTACCTGCCCTGACCTGGATGGTCCAGGCTAGCCTGATCTCACCACATCTGAGAAGCTAAGCAGGGTTGGCCTTAGTTAGTACTTGGTTGGGAGACCACCATAGAATACCATGGTTGCTACACAAAGGAAGGCAATGGCAAACCACCTGTTTGTCTCTTGCCTTGAAAACCCTGCTGGGTTGCCATAAGTCAGCTGCGACTTGATGGCACTTTAAATACACAAGACCTCTACCTGAGTATCAAGCTCAAGTGTCCACCTCTCGATCTATGCAAAGGACTCACTCAGACAAGGGTGGTCTGAAGTAAAACACTTTATTCAAAGACAAGCAGGCTAAGACTAAGACATGACCGCTCACAGGTGTAGCAAAGCAGGCAATACTTTCCCAGAAAAGCATACTAGACTATAAACACTTCTTCTGGGGTTCTGGGCCGGTGTTGCCCGGCAATGACGGAGATAAGAATTCCCACGCTTGAAGACTCAACACGGCCCAGGCGCTAAACCGAAAGCACAAACACCAGAGAGGCCCTGGGAAGCGAGACCAGGCCAAAGTAGGGCTGTTGGGGGAAAAAAAATTCTGTAAAATTTGGATTTGGCTAAAGTTGGCCTGTTTTAATTCGGGAAATGCCAAAGTCCCCTGCTTCGGATCCGTGGAATTCGGCGCGATATTTGAGTTCGGGGGGAAATTCGGCCGAATAAAGCCATAAAAACTACATTCCAGCCATTCCGTGGCCGCAGGGGGTGATTTTTGGGGGTAGAGCCCCCAAACTTTCAGCCTAGCTTCAGAGGAGCCTTCTTGCAAGAACCCCCAAGTTTTGTAAAGATGGAATTAGGGCCCCCCGAAATATGGGGTCCCCCCTTTTCCCATATTGGGATGAATGGGATCAGCCGATCCTATGCATCTAGAGAGCGGCAAATCCAAGGCAAAACCTCCCGTGCTAACCATTGCAATGCAAAGCAACACGCGAGGTGTGCATTGCATGCTATTAATTAACTCAGCAAAAAGGAAAAAAAGGAGCAGGTGACTTGGACCATGCAAATGTATTGTGAAAGTCAGATTTTGCAAAAACATTTTTGAGCAAGCAGCAAAACAGACCGTGCAACCCCCCCCCAAGTTTGTATTTTCTGCCCTGCTCCTTCTTCTCATGGTGGAGGGACGCTCCCCCCTTATGCAAATGACCCCACCATACTCAAGCAAATCTCACCAGCACCCCCCCAACCTCTCCAACCAATACGGCGCCGCGATGCACCCCCCAAACGGGGAAAAAATCCAAGGCGCAGGGGATCTCACGCTAGCCGCCCCATTGCACTCAACCCCAGGCTAGGGGCAAAAACAGGGGAAAACACCAAGGAAGAGGCACAGCCTGGGTGCCGAGTGGAGAGAGACTCACTAGCCACCGCACAGACTCAACTTTAAAACTTTAAAAGCAGTACACACACTCCCACAGAGGTGAGCGGTCACACACCCCTCGGCAGAATGGGTGAAAGCCTCCTTTGGCTTCCACCTCCCCACAGAAACTGCCCCCCCACAGACTCTGCTTCCCCCCCACATACACATGGGAAAAAATTATAGATTAAAGCCCCAAAAGGGGTCTTACTGTGGATGTCTTCTGTTCCATCAGGAGGGACTGGGAGGACTGGGTAATCCAATACGATTCCATTTAAGCATGGGAGGTTTTGCCTTGGATTTGCCGCTCTCAAGATGCACACAGGATCGGCTGATCCCATTCATCCCAATAGGGAAAAGGGGGGACCCCATATTTTGCCCCCCCAATCCCATCTTTACAAAACTTGGGGGTTCTTGCAAGAAGGCTCCTCTGAAGCTACGCTGAATGTTTGGGGGCTGCACCCCCAAAAATGCACCCCCTGCAGCCACGGAATGGTTCGAATGTGTGCTGTAAATGGAATAAAAATGCACATTAAGGGGGGGACCCCTTTCGGGGCCCATATTTCGCCCCCCCTGATCGCATCTTTACAAAACTTGAGGGTTCTTGCAAGAAGACTCCTCTGAAGCTATGCTGAACGTTTGGGGGCTGTACCCCAAAAAATGCACCCCCTGCAGCCATAGAAAGGAGCGAATGTGCACACGCACCCCCCCCACGGGGATTTCTCTCTCACACAAACAGATACTCTCTCTTTCTCTCTCCGGGCCGCGCAGCAGCTGGGCTCATGTGCTCAATCGCGACTGATTGGCCAGAAGAAGGTGGCAAACCACCTCTGTTAGTCTCTTGCCGTGAAAACCCCCAAAAGGGGTCACCATAAGTCGGCTGCGACTTGACGACACTTTACACACACACACACACACAGTATGTCTTTGGTGATCATGAGGTATAAAAAGTAATCTCAACAGCTACTTTGCGAATAGGCTGCTTTCCCACAAGTTACTCCTGAATATATCCAGTAGCAGGTCTTTGCTCCCCCTACTGAAATCTCCCTCCCCCCCCACCCAATACTAAAAATTAAATGGTTCTTGTGTTAGCTCTGATGACTTCAGGCCACAACTTTTCTTCTTTGATTTATTTCCATCCATATTGGGCACTCTCTTCAGTGATAATATTATACCAACAGGCTTTATATGAAGGGTTTTGTGTGTTGGGGTGTTTTTTTTTTTTTTTGCCATCTTCAGGAGAAGCCAGATGGAGGAGAGAACAACCTCTATCTCCTTTCTGATTCACTTTAGAATTCCGAATCTTGTCACAATGCATAAAAGACTTTCCCAGAACAAGTGCATTTAGCTGTCTTATACCGTCTTGCTCAGTTGAGTAAAAATGTACTCTGGGTGAGGCAACACATAGGAGTTTTGAAGGACGTAGTCTGTCAGTCCACCATCAAGTGACAGCCTGGTTTATATGCTGCCACTCATGGAGATCCTATCTCACCTGCTTTGGGTCTAAGTGAACTATGTATCTTAAGAGGTCATTTGTGCTGAACTAAGTTACAATCATATCAGAAAAGGTGGGACAACAAATCTGACCAATAATGTTTAGTTGGGCTAGTAGTACATCTCTTTAAAAGAGAAGGTGAAAAGTCTTATAAATATTAAATACTTCTGTATTCAATATTTTATCTGTTTAAAGGGAGATATGAGCTAGAAGAACCTCAGACCCATCAAGTTTTTATTGCAGCTCACTTTTCCTGCAACCCCCAATGCTTCCATCGAATAGGATTAGAGTGTTCTGTGATCATAGGAGTAGCAACAGCTAAAGGGCAATTTGAGAAAAACTTTTGGTGCTTTGTTTGAAGTGATAGAGAAGTGATTCTCAGAGCTTTCTAGAGAAGCGCATTTTGGTAGCTTTGGTGACAAATAAGTAATTCACTAACCTTTCCATGGCAGATTCCAGTAGTGGCATATCACTTAAGAAGCATTGCTATGGAACTGGGCTCAAAATGAAACTTGAGTTTCATTTCGAGGTTCCTTCTTAAGAAAAACATGTAAGAAGTTTCAAAGAGTCCACAGTAAATTAGTGAAATAGTTTGTAGAGAAACAAAAAGAGTTTTATTAAAATTTTGTTAAGGGAGATTTCACATAGCCCTGTAATTAATTGTTTTGTGTATGTGTAAGAGAGAGCAGGAGAGAGAGAGTATAAGTTCCCTAGTGTTCACTTGAATATCTGCCACGTACTCCTTATCTGTCAACCAGAATGCTTTCCTGACAACATGCAATAGCATTTACTTACTTAATTCATGTATACCTCACCTTTCTCCCTGTAGGGACCCAAAGTGGCTTACATTGTTATCCTAGCCTCCATTTTATGCTCACAACAACCTATGAGGTAGGTTGGGGATGAGAGGGCTTGATTGGCCCAAGGTCACCCAGCAAGCTTCCATGGCAGAGTGGAGATTCAAACCTGTGTCTTAGTCAGACACTCTAACCACTGCCCTATACTAAACTAAATTTGGAAGTAGGAAGGCATCTGTGTCCACAGATTACATGGTGTGATTGAAGTTTGTTTCATATTGCCAACACATAGTATGTTTGGGGGAGCATGTATGAAGCTTCTGTTGGTCACATAAGCTTTTATCATTTTTTTTTTATGTGTACGAGAAAGAGCTTTAAAGAAGAGATTCAAAATTAAGGCAGTTCAGCAACAAAAATGGCAAACAAATGGCCTCTTCGAAGCAAGCCTGACAGAAAACACTAGCTGTTCCAGAAATTTGAGATCTCTCTCAATATCAATCCCAACAGTAAATATAATCCAGAACAATCCTACAATCCAACAAGCAGGGTTGCCAGCCATAGCTGGCAGTGCAGCAGTTATAGTTGCCAACCTCCAGGTGGCACCCTTGTAGGGTTGCCAACTGCCAGGTAGTAGCAGGAGATCTCCTGCTAATTCAACTGATCTCCAGCCAACAGAGATCAGTTCACCTGGAGAAAAATGGCCGCTTTGGCAATTGAACTCTATGGCATTGAAGTCCCTCCCCTCCCCAAACCCCGCCCTCTTCAGGCTCCGCCCCCAAAATCTCCCACCGGTTGCAAAGAGGGACCTGGCAACCCTACACCCTGGAGATCTCCTTCTATTACAGTTGATCTCCAGACAACTAAGATCAGTTCCCCTGGAGAAAATGGCTGCTTTGGAAGGTGGACTAAATGGCATTATATCCCCGAACCCCACCCTCCACAGGCTCCATCTCCAAAATCTCCAGGTATTTCCTAATCCAGAACTGGCAACCTTAGCAGCAGGAGAATTGGGGGGGCAGGGATAACATATTCAACATTCCACCAATGTGTTAAGTCTAGGGTTGCCAGCTCTGGGTTTGGAAATACCTGGAGATTTTGGGGGTGGGGCCTGAGGGAGGGCAGGATTTGGGGAGGGAAGAAGCCTCAGCAGTATACAATGCCATCAAGTCCACCCTCCAAAGCAACCATTTTCTCCTTGAGAACTGATCTCTATGGTCAACAGATCAGTTGTAATACCTAGAGATCTTCAGGCCCCACCTGGAGGTTGGCAACTTTAGTTTACATCACTTCTGGCATTAAACCAGAAGTGGCACCATCACATTGTAGGGATGCTTTAGCATTCACTCCAGCTCTATAGTTGAACCACATAGTCTCCCCGATGTCATGACATCACTTCTTGTTTTGTGTGGGAAGTGATGTCGCACACTGGTGTGACTTCAAATTGCCCCCCATCACCCCTGCTGTCTTGCTGAGCAGCAGCAGGGAACAGGGGCTCAGTCTGGGACCTGCCCCCCTACCCACAACAGAGTATGCCAATATGCTGTAATTATTACCTTAGACAACTGAGGAACAATGTCTTTTCAGTATCATTACCAGTGCTGCAGGATGAGAAGGGGCTTACCCCTCAATTTATAGGGTTGCCTACTTCAGGTTGGGTTGGGAAATACATGGAGATTTTGGGGATGGGGCCTGAGGAGGGCAGGGGAGGGACTTCAACGGGGTATAATGCCATAGATCCACCTACCAAAGCAGCCATTTTCTCCAGTTGAATTGATCTTTGTCGCCTGGAGATCAATTGTAATAGCAAGAGATCTCCAACCACCACCTAGAAGTTGGCAACCCTACCAACTTACATTTATAGCCCTCAACAAAGGCTTAGCAAGGTCTTTCATGCCATAGGGGAGACTCTTGCAATCCATGGAAGATCTTGGAAAGTGCCCATCAGAAATCCACCAAACAAATATGTTGCATATTGACTCTTTAAGAGGTTAGAAAATACCCAGAGATTTGGGTGCGGAACCTGGAGAGGGTGGAATTTGGAGAGGGGAGGGAGCTCAGCAGGGATGTGATGCCATAGAGTCTGTCCTCCAAAACGGCCATTTTCTCCAGGTGAACTGATCACTATCACTTGGAGATCAGTTGTAATAGCAGGTAGGGTTGCCAGGTCCCTCTTTGCCACTGGCGGGAGGTTTTGGGGGCAGAGCCTGAGGTGGGTGGGGTTTGGGGAGGGGAAGAACTTCAATGCCATAGAGTCCAATTGCCCAAGTGGCCATTTTGTCAAGGTGAACTGATCTCTATTGTCTGGAGACCAGTTGTAATAGCAGGAAATCTCCAGCTAGTACCTGGAGGTTGACAACCCTACCTCAGCATATGCAGGCTTTGTGTGAGAGTAGGAGGGAAACAGCTTCACTTTGCTCGCCAATAGCCTGAAGGGGTACAGGGCCAAGATAAGTGTTCAAAACAGGCCAGGATAATCCTGGGCCAAGATGGACAAAAACAGAAAAGATTTTAATTATGTATTGTTTTCTTTTCCCATCAAGTGAAACTGCCAGTTCTGAGGTTTTCACTGTTGTTAAAAATTAACCATTAAGTTAAGGAAGCTGGGTGTCTGTTGTTGCTCTACTATGCAATAGATTTTACCTAGGCAGTGCTATAAAACCGAGCTAGAATTCCACCTTGGATGGAATTTGTCAGCATACAACATATATATATATATTTCATAGCAGCTAAATTCTGGATACCAGTGTACTAGCTTAATTTAAATGTACAGCCACACAACACACATATGTCTGGTTTATCTGGACTGAAGTTTTCAATACTGCTTCACTGTATCTGTCTACTGAAGCTAATGAATGTTTCTGACCTGAGTTTCTTCTTGGTGAACTGGGAAGTAACATTAATCACCATTGTTTTGCCTCCTGACTGACACCAAAAGAACATCTATGGCCATTGGCAGGAAGTAGGGTTACCAGGTCCCCCTGGCCACTGGCAGGGGATGAGGGGTAGGGTTGCCAGACCCAGGTTGGGAAACTCCTGGAGATTTGGGGACAGCGCCTGGGAAATACAGGGACCTCAGTGGGGTACAGTGCTATAGAGTCTACCCTCCAAAGCATCCATTTTCTCCAGGGGAGCTGATCTCTCTAGTCTGCAGATGAGTTGTAATTCCAGGGGATCCCTAGGTCCCACCTAAAGGCTGGCATCCCTAGCTGGAAGTAATAGGTTGGATCCTGCAGATCCATTCTACGAGTGGTAGCGCTTCCCTTTGGCCTAAGGAATGTTTCCCCGACACAAGAACATTCCCCTTGTGTTGGAGGATGGCTCCTTGCACCAGAGAAATGTTCTACCTCTCGCAGATCAGATCTGCAGGATCCAGCCCAATAAGCTTTATCATTGTTATTTTTTTTAATGTGAGCCTCTGCTTTAACTTATACCAAATGTACATGTGAAGCTGCCTTCGTAGCTGGTCCATCAAAGTCAGTATTGTCTACTCAGACTGGCAGTGTCTCTCCAGCATCTCTGGTAGAGGTCTTTCACATCACCTATTACCTGATCCTTACTGGAGAGGCTGGGGATTGAACCTGGGACCTTCTGCATGCCAAGTAGATGCTCTTCCACTGAGCCACAGCCCCTGTCCAAATGTCACAAGCTTTTTCTTTGTGTTGGAATCTGCAATGACCTAATAAGAGGCAAAGGGAAAAGGCTTCCATTGTATTCCTTCTTTTCCCCTTCATCTTCTTCCGAAGAATCAATCAATTTGGATCAGAGAAAGCTACCTCCAAGCCCAATTCCCTCTTTCCTCCCAAGTCATGATTACTTCTGCAGGAGATGACAATATCCTTCTCTCTTTCCCTGAAGTGACAAGAGGTAAGGGAATTGAGCTTAGCAAAATCATGCCTTTAGGAACTATCTGGCTTAGTGTCATATTTTTCTGCTCCTCTTCATTGCATTCTTTCTTCATTATGAAGGACGCCTGCATGAAAAAGCACTGTTTGTTTCTTAAATACTCATCTGTTCTCATTCTGCCCCTTCACTGGAGGCATCAGTGCAGCTGTCAAATAAATGTATTAGATAAATTTAATCTCTTTCTCTTTTCTCAACTTGTTCATTAGTGGCTTACAGGTTTTACATGTGCCAGTTGTTCAAAATTATTCCCCAAATAATTTCCACCAAGAATTACTCATCTCTGAGTGTTCAGTTGAGAAGTTTTGAGGCTGAAAAATTAGTTTTTGGGGGAAGGGGGAGTAGAACTGGAATCAAGGCCGGATTTCTCAAGACCTCAGCAACACCATGCATGGTGGAAGGCTTAATCCTTAAAATGCCACTTATATTGATTACGCAATATAAATAGTGGCCCTGATTCAGCTCTAGTTATGCTTTGGTGCAGCTGTCAACTGGTCCCCAGTGGGGATGCGGGTCTCAATCTGCGAGGGAGGCATCTGTCAAATTCAGTGGGGACCTGATAGGTTTGGCTGTTGTCAAAATAATTCTCATTTCCCCTGCATCATTTCTGTTTCTTTTGGCCCAACTGCAGTATTCTTGATGAATGGTAGAAGCTGTGGATACTGTGACATTTACTCTTCTTGCCAAGTTTGTTAGGACCACCTTGTCACCAAAATAGCAAATAGCTTTCTGCTTTGTGCTCTGTTCTGAACATGGCTGCCTATCTCGTTTTCCTCCATCTTTACCACTAAATCTGTCGTGGTTATTTCTTCCCCTTCACAGCATTTCTCTGCATCCAGAAAAATCTTACATACGCCTTCTTCTAGCACTGCTGCTGCCGCCACTTTCCATCATTGGTCTTGAACCAATGTGGAACCCTTTTTCCCACTTTTGATGTTTGTGCTGTTTTGGTAGTAGAGCGCTACACCTGCGGCAGATGGATCCTTGGCCAGAAGACAGTCCTCCCACTATTTCCTGACTCCAGAGATAATTCCTGGTGTTCCATGTGTTTTTTATACCAGTGATTTCAAACATGGTGCCCGTGGGCTCCATGTTGCCCACCAATCTGTTTCCTGGTCCCTACCTACTTCTTCCCAAAGCACAAAAACCAATCCTGGCTTCAACTTCATTGGAGCAGGAGATGCTTGAGAGGAAGCCAGGAGACTTGGTCTTTGTGCCAGCAGGCCCCACCTATTCAGAAACAGCCACCTTTACCATTGGAGCCTTGCAATATTTTGTGCCCGCAGACTCAACAAGATCGGGGACTCCTGTTTTATGTTCTTTCTCTTGCATACTCTCTCTGTCTCACACACACACACACAAACATGAGTAGTAATAGCATCCACACCTCTTTTCTTCTTCCTCTTAGACCTAGGTTCTGAACTGTAAAAGAGGGGATGTGTCTGGAACTGAAAGTCTGTATTTTTGGTCTAAAGTTCTAAACCACAGGCAGGAGCCATATTGATGGTTGTTTCTCTTTTACTTGCTGCTAGGTATATAATATTGAACACACAAACACAAGAAGCTGCCTTATACTGAATCAGACCCTCGGTCCATCAAAGTCATAATCGTCTACTCAGACCAGCAGCTGCTCTCCAGGGTCTCAGGCAGAGGTCTTTCACATCACCTACTTGCCAAGCCCCTTTAACTGGAGATGCTGGGGATCGAACCTGGGACCTTCTGCATGCTAAGCAGAGGTTCCACCACTGAGCCACAGCCTCTCCCCAAATTTTGTATCAATTTTTTCTGCAATATGTATACATTCCATTCTCTCTCCACGTGGATGGCTAATTCAGCCACTCCCTAGCTTTCCCAATGTCCCAACAGTTTTTCTGTGCAGGTTTTTGTGGTGTTTGACACAACTATGATCATCAGTCTACCAACGTAAAGAAGTAAGGAGCTAACTCAGTGCAGATGGCTCTTCAGTGCTTCCATATTAAATAAGGTTGACAAGTTGCCCACCATGGTGGACAACATTCCACCCCCAAGCTCCATCACCTGCCCTCGTTCTGTAGAGAATTGGAAGAGAAAAATGGGGGGGGGGAATTGGCACAAATGCCCGAACATCATTTCCAGCTGAGTAGCTGGAGGTGCCATTGCTGCACACCCGTAGGAATTCCCCAAATCTCTCTGATTTACCAAAACATCATAGATGTGGCTATTTCACTTCTGGATGCTCAGCCAGAAGAGATGTCACAGCTTTTGTGATGCTTCCCCTCCCCAGACTGTGTTTACAAAAGGTTCCTGGGGACTGCCAGCATAGGGCTGGTACCCATTATATTAAACCACTTTCATACGTGCTTCAATGCATTAACTATAACAGCAAAATGTTACTCCAACCAAATGCTAGACATGGTTAAGTTTACAGTGCAGCCCTTAATAGAGTTAATCTCCTCTAAGCCTACTGCTGGGTTTGAAATCTCTGCTTAAGTTTCCACTGTTACATACAACATCACTCCTTTGTGACCATTTTACTTCTACTACATGTAGAATCAAACATAGAGAAAATCAAACATGGTGAAAGAAAGATCCATTTATATTCATTTGTCTCCCTGCTCTCTGTGGCAGGTTTAAAGCTATAATGGAAAAATAACATTTCTCAAGCATTTTTGAACATTTTTGAAGGCAGCCATTCAAGATAGCATCATAGCTACAGGTCGAGTCAATAAGTTTTGTTTACCTTTCATTCCACACAGGGTTTAAGTGATTTGGCACAATAGAGACTCAGTGATATGCATTTTTCTCTGTCTGTGGGAATAAAAGCCAGCTACAGTGGCCTAAACGGTGTCTTTCATTGACTTCCATTTTCGTAAACTCTGGATTTGTTTTATAGGACACCTTGCCAAGCCTGGGGGCAGGGGGGGAATGCAATTTTTGTTTCAGGTATAACTGAAAAATGCTAGGCTTATAGATGGCTTCAGAAGGGGATTAGGGACATTTGTGGAGAAGTTGGTCAATGGTACTTAGCCAAGATTGCTAAAGGAAGTTTCCACATTCAGAGTCATTACGCCTCTGAAGGTTGAACAAGGTGGACCCTTGCTATGATCCATCATAGTTCCTCTCATATTGTAATAGAGTTAATATTTTTGATCAATCGCTTCTGCATTCTGCTCTGAGATTTCAGGTGGGCCTTCTCAAATCCATCATGCTATCAACTAATTAGCATGGGTGTTGCATTTGCATTACCAAACATTCTCCCAGTATCTGAGGACCAAACCAGACATGACAGCATCCACAGGTCCGACCTGTAAACTATGCCGTCATTTTCAAGGGATTTAAAAATGCTACGAGGACCCAATCCTGATTAGGCCTGCAGTGCGGCAGACTGAAGAGCTCTTGTTTCCCTACCTCTGTGCTTTTTCAAGTGCCAAAACTGCCAACAGGGTGTGCTTGAAAAGGCACGGGCTGCGGGGTTGGACCCATGGATGCTGGCGCATCTAGTTTGGCCCCGGTTCCTCATTATTTCATCTTTTTTGGCACCAACCTATCTACATGCTTGCAATCTTCAAATACCTCCTCACCAAACCATGTATATCATTTTAGGCAAAACAGATGTGCACAACTTCTTGTTCAACCTGAAGTTTAGAAAATTTTATATGCGGTGTGACTGCAAGTAAAAGATGCAATGTATAAGTCTCTGAAGTGACCAACCAACAATATTAGAGGAATGAAAGGATAAATCATATGTGCAAATAAAGTCTGCTTGGTTCTGGGAAGTGTCCTCTTCCCTTTCTCAGAAAACCCCACTCCTTGCATAGAAATGGGTGGAAATGTTAAAGAAGGTGGATCATCTGTCCATCTAGCTTGCATTGTCTGTCATGACTGATGGTGGCTCTTGGGTGGGAAAGGTCTTTCCTACTACCTGATGACATCTACCTGGAGATGGCAGAGATTGAACCTTGGACCCACCCACCCCCCGCATGTAAACAGGCGCTGTACCTCTGAGCCAAAGCCCGTCCTGCCTGTTTCTACTCATAGACTGCTTTTTGCTCAGTCAAGGCAAAACAATAGTGAATGATTGCTGAATGATGGTTGAATGATTAAAACACAAAAGAATGGGAGCCAAGCTCTTATTCATCATACAAAACTCATTTTGCATGATAATTTCAGTTGTTTTGTTCCTGCCAAGGGCTTTTGCTTGAAAAAAAGATATGAGAAGGAATATTGGGAGTGAAGGAAGGGTAATTTCAGGAGAAAACAAAATAAAGCAAACATCCTTTCAGAGTTCTTATCCATCATATTCTGTTTTGTTTTCCCTTTTGACTAACTGGGAGGTGGGGAATGCTATGTTCATGTTATGGGAGGAAAAGATGTCAATACAAATCTAAATGCCTTTCTACAGCTTTGTCACAACACTTCTCTCAGTCACCTCTTTCCTTCTCCACCCTCTTTCTTGGGGTGGAATTTTTTACTCTGTCAAACTTATGGCGAAGTCTGGAAACTTTCTGTCTTTTTACTTGCATCAACCCAATGCATCTGTCAGTGGGGAAAACAAGGATTCTAGCTAAAGGCTATTGAAGTCAGAGACTGTGATATTTTCTTCTTTCTGAGGAAAAATTGAATGGTAAACCATATCTCCAAGAGTCCTGGAACAAAGTGGCCTATCAAAATCACTGGGTTGGATTCAGTGATCTGGTCACACAGGGATCACAGATTGTCCCCACTTTTCCCTCCCCCAAGCATTCTCTTCTGACTCCAGAAAAGTTGGTTCCCTCCTCCCTGTTCCTTCAGCATGGCTTCTCCAATGGAAATAGGCAATTTTGCCTCCATTCCTATGAGCTCCCCTTGCTATGAGGTCGCCTTCCCCCTTTCTGCTGTCACATCCTCTGCTCTGGAGCTCCTTAGGCCTCAGGACTATGGCAGGTAGGATGCTGGCTAAGCAACACAACTCCCTCTTTTCTTCCCCTGGAACAGCACTCTACTTCCCTCTCTGGCTGTGCTGCTTCCTTCCTCTCTGGCTTGTCTGTGAAGCCTGCCTTTTATTTCCCTCTCTGGTCTTATTCCCACCTCCTCTGTCCTTGAGGAACCAATCATTTACCCCTCCCCGTTCACCCAATTGCCCCTAAACTGGGGTCTGGCCCACCTCACCTGTGGTCCAAGTGTCTCTTCAATAATCTGCTGGATGGCTCCTATAACTTCTCCTGTCTGCCTTAGGCAAACAGCCTGTTCCATGGCACCCTTCCTTCCCTCTGATGGCCACAGAAAAGGTAAGTATCCTGGCTCTGGGGCCTGGGGGGGGGGGTTTGAGTCCGGGCATGGGCTCGCATCTGGACAATTCCCCTCTTCACTGCAGTTCGCCCCAAACCACATAGCTGTTACTCCAGGTAGGTCCCATGACCTCAGAAATCAGCTTTCCCAGGGTCAGAAGGGACTTCTGGGGGAGAACAAAATGGGGAAGATCCACTATTGTAACAGCCTTCAGCTCACAGATCACTGGGTTCCATCCCATTGAGTTCAGTAGGACTGAGGGCCAGCCTGCATATTCACATTCTACAGTTCTTCTCAAATTGTACCGCTGTAGAATATAGCTGGGGATAATGCACATCTGAATGCTCCTCCCATGTAAAAACAGACAAATGCTACTAAGCCAGATAGAAACTTTCTCCCTGACATGCTGACTTTCATGGGGAAAGGTATTTCTGATTTGGGGATATAATTCCCCACCTCCGGTCTCAAATAGTATTAACTTGGGAGGGTTGTACCTTATGCATGTGCAGATTCAACTTTCCAAGCAGAATAATTTACCAATGCCATGAGTAGGTTACATCCTTTGAATGGTTTTTTGCTTCTGACAGGAGTGAGTTTGACATTTATGGAGAGTGACATCCTTTATTAAATTTACATGCAGGACAGATAGTACAAACTTACTTACCCTTGAGGAATAACCTACAGTAACAAGAAGGTAGCTAAGCCTTCATATGCATAGACAGCTATTCCTCAAGCACCTTAGTCTCCTTAGGGAGCATTCATATGGATTTGGATGAGTGGATAGGGAATTCTATGTACTCATGCTATGTCTGGAAGCTGTAGACCTCGTGCACTCTGGGCTAAGTTCTGGTTGGCCCTTTGCCTATCTTTGGCAGAAGGAGACCAAGGTGGGGGCAATTTATTTGTATACAAAGCTCAAGAAGCCATACCACAGCTCAAGGTTACTGCCTGGACTGCAGCTACCTACTTTGGCAGGAAATGCTTGCCAAAGTTATGGTTTGAAATTGAATGGCCAAACTAAGCACAGAAAGCATGGTCTTTACTCAGAGAACATGTACTCATGGCCCACTTCTGTGAACACCCATAGCTCTGTGGAAAAGCACATGACTTGGTCCCAGGTTCATCTCAAAGAGCTCCAGTTAAGTGATCTTTATTTCTCAGAAACTTCCCTGCCAAAGACTCTGGACAGCTCCTACAGTAAGTGTAGATGAGGATCCCCAACCTTTCTGAGCCTGCAGGTGCCTTTGGAATTCTGACACAGCATGGTGGCTGCAGCAAAATAATGGCTGCCACAAACTGGCTGTCACAGTTTACCTTCAGTTACACAGTGAAGATCCTTGTGTTGTGGTGGCAGCTGCTGCCAAGGCAACATTTTAAATGACCTGCACAGCCAGTCAAATCTCCAATGGCCAATTAAAAGCCTTTCTTGCCAAAAGCCCCACCTGGCACTGCCTATTTCTAGACATTTGGTGGGCACCAATAAAGGTGTTGGTAGGTGCCAGGGCTCCCACAGCCACCACATTGGGAACCCCTGGTATAGATAACCCTGAACTGGAAGGGCCAATTATCTGATTCTTACAAGTTTTATACACATACAAGTTCAGTCAGAGTAGCAGGGGAGAGGTGTAAGACGGAAGACCCACCACCCACCACATAAGAAGCCTCCAGGTGTGAATTCAACCATCCATCTGAATTTCCAGGTACACCAAGGCTTGATTTGCATGCTCTTCCCTTGATTTTTGAAGAGGAAGATCCTTACAAACTGGTCTTCTACATGATCACATGGGGACTTGAATCACACTGATCCTGTATAGTGATAGCAGGGGCTCATGCCACCCCACCACCACACTATTTCAATGCCATTCTAGCTGACCCTTTGAGCATGTTAGGCACAGCAGATTCTAAACCTAGGGTTGTGCATATCGATATACTCGAACCAAAAATAAACCTGAAATTAGCCGTCTCAGCAACATTCAGGTTTTGGGATGACCGAATACCAAAACCTGGGAATCTGTCCGAAGCCATATAGGCAATTTCTGAAAAAGCCGAATAATTATTTGACATTTTTAGGGTTTGGTTATTTGCCATTGCTCCGATGCATGGCTCTGTGCTTTTCCCCGTTTTTCTTTCTTTTGACTGGTTTTGTTAGGGCCCCATAGTTGAGGCCCTTTTGAGGTCAGGGACATGTAATTGGATCCAACTTGGTCTGACCAATCATCACCTTTCAGTGGATTAATCTGGATCAAGCGTAAAGGTTATTTAAAAGACAGGTCTCACCAAGTCCCCTCCTGCGGGATATACCCTCCAACTAAAAAGAACCGGCTTCAAAAACTGCTCACACTACCAGGCTTCCGAAGGAGACTTCCTCACCTTCACAGGTGAGCAGTCTCCTTCAGAACAGCCCTCATGGTTGAGACTTTGGCTAGTTCTAATATCAAACCCCTCCCCCCCCCCGAAAACCTGCTGTCAAACTTAAGGTCGTCCCAAGTAGAGGCACCGTTTCCCTGCACTGTAACCATCTCTTGAAATCAGATTTTTTTTACTATAATATAGGACTGTTCACAGGATGTCATTTGCCACCAGAAGAAGTGTTTTCTGTGCCTTATTTTTCTTGCATTTAAGCCTTTTCTCTCCGTTTGGAAGCTAATTTGCACGGACAACCTGCTATGTGCCCCAGATATGGAGCCCCCAAACGTTGAGGCGCCAGCCTGCCAATTGGCTCTTTCCACCAGTCCTCAGCAATTCTGAACTTTTGAACCTGAAAACCAATGGACAGCTCAGCTCGCAAATGCCTGGAGGATGGGTGCGACCCCTTTGCTGGCCCATAAAATTGGAAAAAAAAAACCATTCCCAAAGTTCACCAAACTTTGGGGACCATCTCAGGAGAGTCCCTTGCAGCCACTCTGCAAATTTGGTGACTCTACCTCCAAAAATGTCCCCCAGGAGCTTTGAAAAAATCCCCATAGACTATAATGGGACCAATTTTTTTCAGTAAACCCGGAAATAAGCCTAATACCCATATTTACCTTATGGGTATTTGGCTTATTTCAGGTTGTCTCTTGGCAGGGTGTCTCCTGGCAGGGCATACTTCTAACAGTTAGAGCGGTTCCTCGGTGGAACAGGCTTCCTTGGGTGGTGGTAAGCTCTCCTTCCCTGGAGGGTTTTTAAGCAGAGGCTAGATGGCCATCTGTGAGCAATGCTGATTCTATGACCTTAGGCAGGTCATGAGAGGGAAGGCATCTTGGCCATCTTCTGGGCATGAAGTAGGGGTAACTGGGGGTGTGAGGGGAAAATCGTTGTGAATTTCCTGCATTGTGCAGGGGGTTGGACTAGATGACCCTGGTAGTCCTTTCCAACTCTATGATTCTATAATTCTGCTGGCCATAAAGCCACATAAAAGAGAAGTGTCCAGTGTTTGTTGAATAAGACCTTCAATAATTTATTATTGACCCCAGCTGATTTTTTGCTAAGAGTTTTCCTATTTACCATGTCTTGTTTGCCTGTTTTCAGGATAAACAAATGTCTCCTTCAAATGCAGCTCCTGATGCTACACAATCTGTAGTTACACTGCTAAATAGTTCCATACCTCTAGTCTAAGAGGGCGTGCAGACAAACAGCTCAGAAGAAGGGGTAAACCCCAGAAGTTAATTCAATATAGAATTGTTGAATTCTGGATGGATCAGTTAGTAGGTGGGAAAGAAGACAAAGCACTGAGCTAAAACTGCTTAGGCTGTTATAAAAAAAGTTGTGAATATTTCCACCTGTGCCCCCAAAACCCCTCCCTTTTTTATTTTCTTTGGCAAACCATTCAAAAAATGTCACTTATTGAAATTGCCCTCAGTTGTCCTCACGTCCCTCACTGACATCATCATGTAGCCAGATGTGACTGACAACATAGTGAAACTTCTTATTCCTTGTATGATCACTGAGAGGTTAAGAAATCCATGTGGCTAATTTGGGAGGGCAGAAAGAAAAGCAACCAGTGGGGGAAAAGACTCCGAACACGATATTAAAAAGATGAATATCCCCACATCCTAAGTATGTCAAAAGACCATCAAAACCATTCATTTCAATCTGGAAACCAAAAGTGGAAAACATTCAACACAGCCCTGCAGTTTGGGTCTTGATTCTTCACATCTCTAAAAGTCACATACTATTTCAGTAGGTTGGAGAGCCACTCAGCAACCATGTTTTATCTGCAAATCCTAAATCATTCATTTGCCGTCTTTTTCCTTCAGAGTGAATGAAACTATTTGCAAAAGGTGTCAGACTGGGAATTTTAGAGACAGGCACACTCTGTTTCTTCAGTACATTTGCTGAAAACTGTCTGGAATTTATGCCAAAAACAGTCACACAAAACAAACCCTGGCTTCTCCTTCTGTTCTCCACCCCTTGCTCCAATAAAAGAAATGCTAAAAAGCTATTTTCCCCTCCTCTGCCTCAAAAGCATGCCCCTGGAAATAACATCTAAGATGTCCTTTGGAAACTGTACGAATCAGCAGATTGGTAATGGGATATGGAACATAGCTCAGTACAGACAGAATGCAAAATAATTGCAAAAAGAAAACCTTCTAGAAAGCTCTATGAAACAAGAGCCTTTCCTTTTTTCCTACTAGGCGTTATTTAGATCCAATTATTCAAATAAACTTGAATAAATCTTATTTCTATTGTTATTGGTGGTGGTGGAAAATGCTGTCAGGTTGCAGCTGACTTATGGCAACCCCATAGGGTTTTCAAGGCAAGAGACGTTTGGAGATGGTTTGCCATTGCCTGCCTCTGCATAGCAACCCTGGACTTCCTTGGTGGACTTCTTTTCAAGTACTGACCAGGGCTGACTCTGCTTAACTTCTGAGAACTAACAAAATCTGGCTAGCCTGGGCTATCCAAGTCAGGGACTATAATTATTATCTTTTTACTAAGCAATTAAAAAAATGACATCCAACCAGCATCTTAAGGTGGTCTTTTACTGCTACAAGAACAATTTGGATGTTCTTTTCCATAATGTTTCATGATCTGGGTCATGTACTATCTGTTACAAAGTCCTCGAATTGTGTCTCAGTGATAAGGACTATTACTCAGATGTTCATTGCAAGGTTTGTACTGGGAACTCAGTTCCCTGGCATGGAGGGTTGCCGACTGGATCAGGATCATAGCATTTGCAGGGAGAGAGTGCTTATGTCTTCCCCTCCCGCCCATGCTCCTTTCCCAACTTGAGATGGCCCTGATAAGTGCTATTTGCCCTGCTGGAGAAATCTGCACATGCCCCTTCAATACATGTACTCCAGTGGCAAATTCACAAACAACATCAGATTGAAAGTCCTCATGGCAGATCCAGACATGACCCAAACATGTAATTAGCCCCTGGGAAGGCTTGGGCAAATCACTAATTCTCTGGAAGCACTCGGGCTGCCGGGTAGAAGATCTACTGGCAGCCCCCAACAGTCCCCCCCCCCCACAAACACACTGCTGTTCAGTAGCATGGCAGGAACAAAAAGTAAATAAAAATAAAGGAAAAAAATATATCTTACTGATGCCGTTATGTCACTTCTGGCACAACCCCGAAAGTGACATCATCATGTTGCAGTGATGTTCTAGGATGCCACTGAAACTCTATGGAAAAAACATACCTAGTGGGGCACCCTGGAGCAATGATGTCACTTCCAAGGTCTCACCGGAATTGATGTGATGGAGTTGGCATGATTCTGATTTTGTGCTGGAAGTGACATCATAGTGTCGAATGCCACATATTTACATGTCCCTACCCTCCTTTTAATTGCCAGCTGTTAATTGCCAGCTGGCAACCTTTGGAGTCACTGGTGAAAACTTTCTAAACCCCAGATAATTTGTGGCCCACCAAGTCGCGTGCAGCCCGCTCGAGCTTTCCCTTTTCTGCTGGCTGCCTGGGTCTGCAAAATCAGAATGGTTCTTAAGCATCTAGAATTTAATTATTAAAATTTTGGGCCCTAAAATGTGCCAGAGGGCGAACACTGACAAGTAAGGCACATGCATAGTCCCAATAGCTGGATGACAATAAATGGCGCACTGCAGGAACCAGCAAATAAAAGAACTGAAAAGCAATAAACCCTTCAAGCAAGGGAAAGATAATACACAATACGTAAAATGCATAATACATGAACAGTGAGAAAATGAACAAACTTCTAATGCATTTCAGGCAAAGCAACTAAAAACCACAAAGAAGTAAATAAAAGAAACATCTAAATAAAACATAATACATAAGTGAACAACAAATACTGGTGTTAAAAAAACATAACGACAAATAAGAAATTATTACACAAGGAAAAGATACCTACGAGCCTATTCTCCTAAGCCTCTTCAGCCCATCTAAAAGGTCGATTCTAAACCCTGTGTCTGAATGGGAACACAATGGGCCTAGTGTTGCCAACCACCAGGTGTGCCCTGGAGATCTCCCAGAACTATAATGGATCTCCAGGCTATAGAGATCAGTTCCCCTGGAGAAAAATGGGTGCTTTGGAGGATGGACCCTTGTCTTTATACCCCCTGAGGCCCTTGCCCTCCCCAAACTCCCACCCCTAAATCTCTAGGAATTTCCCAACCCAGAGCTGGCAACCCTAAATGGACCACACACACACTGTCTGTTGCTGGGCCAGTCCATAGTTGTTCAGCAGCCGCTTCACTTATATTCCTTCCTAACAATGAAGTCCAGTGTGACTGGCTTTGTGTGCTTGTGCATTCTCACACAGCCTGGGTCCAATTTCCCCTGCCCTTGCTGCTCCACGGTTCCAGTCGCCAGGCAGTTGTTAAAATAAACAGCTTAAGTCCGTCAAAAATCATTTAGACCAGTCTGAGATAAATTCTGTTTTTTGTTTTTTAAATCTGCTCTTTAGTGTTTTCTCTAGGTAATCGTTTGTGACATGAATGGCTGCCGATCGGAATGGCAACAGAGATCAGTTCACCTGGAGAAAAATGGTCGCTTTGGCAATTGGACTTTATGGCTAGCCTGATCTCGTCAGATCTCAGAAGCTAAGCAGGGTCAGCCCTGGTTAGTATTTGGATGGGAGACCACCAAGGAATACCAGGGTCGCTATGCAGAGACAGGCAATGGCAAACCACCTCTGCTAGTCTCTTGCCATGAAAACCCCAAAAGGGGTCGCCATAAATTGGCTGCGACTTGATGGCACTTTACACACACACACACACACACACACACACACACACACACACACACACGGCCATATGACAGCAAGGCTGATTCTGTGAACTTTGGCAGATCATGACAGGGAGGGCAGGAAGGGATGAGTAAGTGCTCAGCCCTCATGGCCCTTTCTTACATTACCAGGGTAATGCAGATCACCACTTTGGGGTCAGGAAGGAATTTTCCTCCAGGTTAGATTGGCCAGGGATCCTGGAGGTTTTTTGCCTTCCTCTGGGCATAGAGTGGGGGTCACTGGGGGCATGGGGGGAGGTAGTTGTGAATTCCCTGCGTTGTGCAGGGGGTTGAACTAGATGACCCTTGAGGTCCCTTCCAGCTCTATGTTGCTATGTTTCTATGAAAAGGTACTGATGTTTAGAGAGAGGTGGGGTCCCTGTCCGTTCTGTACAAGAGGGAAAAATGGCAGTAATACATAACCCTCCCTGCGTTTGCTCATCATTATAGAATAGAATATCCCTTCCAAAATCAAGCAAGTAGAGAGAGAAAACGGATGTCTTTCTCCCCATTCATTAAAGTGGTCTCTCCATATCAGGGACAAAGTTTTTTGCTCCTTCCACTTCATCCTTTTTTGCTGCTCTTTGGTTAGCATGGGAAATGCAGCCTCTGGTGCTGTCAGCAAAGCATCTTTCATAAGGCACTAAATTCAGTGGCGGAAAGGGAAAGTGAGCGAGGACAATAAAAATCAATCCACTCGATAAATGAAAAAAGGCAAATAAAGCATTTCAGGGAAATGCTGAACACCAAGCGTCAGACTGTACTGGGCACCAAAGAGAGGTATGGTAGATAGAGAATTTCCATTTGATGTCCCGACCCGCCACAAGTTAAAGGTCACCTAGGCAATAAATAAGCCTCATTTCATTGAGCGCACAACTCAGAAGCCTCGTGCAGAGGAAAAGTGTATTAAGTGCAGCCCAAAAGCCATCTTGCAAAAAACAGGATTGCAGGTAACATCAAGGAAAAGAGCGGCAGGAAGAGCCAAGGTCCCGGCACGAAGGTAATAAACCAAAGTGCATCAAATCTGAAATGCAATCAAAAACTGTCAGGCTAATGCTGGCAGAGAAAGAAAACCATCCACAAAGTTTCCATTCTCAGAAAATAGAGGCCATGGCTATGGGTAGTTACTAAAGCCAGCAATATCTTCCATGTCTGAGGAATGGTCCTCTTGTTTGGAATAACTCAAAAACTATAATCAACATTTTCATATCTGGAGCAAAAGTCAAGAAAGAAAGCACAAGAGATTGTTTAAGACTTAGTATGTTCAGTGCCAACCAGTCAAACAGAAGTAAGCAGTCAGGAAAACAAATATTAATAGCAATATCATAAAGTTAGGCAGAAAGGACTGCCTAGACCAGGGGTCTCCAACCTTTTTTGAATCTGTGGGTGTCTTCAGGATTCTGACACAAGGTGGCTTTTGCAACCACAGAATGGCTGCCAGAAGAGGTGGAGCCAACCACTAAGCGTCAGGGAATGAGGTCATACATAACTCTGAAAGTAACTCTTCAGCATTTCAGGCAGACGTTCTGTTTAACAGATTGCCTTTTAAAACGCAGTTGTTGTTTAAAAATATTGTCTTGCATATACCTTCAGTTACATATAGGGTTTCCAACCTCCAGGTACTAGCTGGAGATCTCCTGCTATTACAACTCATCTCCAGCCAATAGAGACCAGTTCACCTCGACAAAATGGCTGCTTTGGCAATTGGACTCTATGGCATTGAAGTCCTTCCCCGCCCCAAACCCCACCCTCCTCAGGTTCTGCCCCAAAAACCTCCTACCAGTGGCGAAGAGGGACCTGGCAACCTTGGTCACACAGTGAAAAATCCTTGTGCTATGGTGGCAGCTTCTGCCAAAGCAACTTGTAAGAAGTCTGCTTCTGCACAGCCTATCAGATATCTACTGGTCAAATAGAAGCCCTGCTGGGGAAAAGCCTTACTTGGCCCCATCCACTTTCTAAAGCATTTTGTGGGCACCATGGCATAGAGTTGCCAACCTCAAGGTGGTTATATTATTATAATAACGAAACAGCGCAGGCTGAATTGTTATCAAATTCTTATCAAATTCTTTATTCAAGTGCGACACAACAACATTACAAGTGCTTACAAATATTATATACAAATATATACAGCAATTGTCAGTAATATGACAAGCGACAATGTAACAAGCACAATGGCTGTCTCCAAGAAGACGAAAGCAAGAGAGTCCAAATCAATGGTAAAGGTTCTTTAAACTCAGCGTCTGGAATGTAAGATTCGCTGCTCCAAACATGATTGTTGGCAAAAGGCGAGGAGAAAAAGGAGGGAATGCTATTCCGGATACTCGTAGTGCTTTCACCATAAATAAAGCTTCATCAGCCTGAAATCTGACAATATTCCAAATTTTCAATAATATACATTGGGGTATTCTCATATCAATAAAGCAGTGAGGTAACCTCCAGGTGGTGGCTGGAGATCTCCCACTATTACAACTGATCTCCAGCCGATAGAGATCAGTTCACCTGGAGAAAATGGCCATTTTGGCAATTGGATTCTATGGCATTGAAGTCCCTCCCCTCTCCAAACCCTGCCCTCTTCAGACTCCTCCCCCAAAATCTCCAGGTATTTCCCAGATTGGAGCTGGCAACCCTACCGATACCTTATATTTAAAACATCCTCAGGCTCCATTCCCAAATCTCCAGGAGTTTCCCAGCCTGGATCTGGCAATCCTACCCCCCTATCCCCTACCAGAGGCCGGGGGGGGGGGGGGGGTTGTCAACTCTAAGAGGTCACTATCCTGTACATGCCCTGCCGCTCCTGATTATCAAATGCAATTTCATTCTACTAGCTGATGAGGATAACATGGTATGGAACCCCCCTTACTATTAGAGACCAAGTTGGATGTGTTATCAAGTATGTGAAAACAGCCATGGGAGGACCTCAACCACATTTCGGAGGGTAAAAGTATAAACAAATTCTAGGTCCAATTGCTCTAATACTAAAGATGCTCAAACATCTGCCAGTTGGGCTCACCTTCTGTTTGCCAGTGGTGAACAGGCAGCCAATTAATCAACAGACTAGTCAGGTGTTCGCAATTGTTTGCATCTGTTTGCAGGAACAGGCTACTTGCAGCCACCAGAAGCTGACTCCCAGTAGCCAACTTGTGATCTCCTAATGGGGAAAGTTTGCTCTTTACCCAGAAAAGTTGTTGTTGGATGGATCAAGAGTCAGGTTCTTCTAATCTCCCATTCTGGAATTTTTACTACATCTCAGGCTTGCAGAGATGCAGCAAATTTCATGGGTAGGGTGATCAGCTCCCCAGTTGATTTCCCTTCTCTTCTCCCAATCCCAAGCTTCAGAGAACTCCCTCTTGTAATGGGGAGTTCAGAAGCATTGCTTCTGGTCCTGACCTCTCGGATGGGAGAGAAGTAGGGTTGCCAGGTCCCCCATGGCCACTGGTGGAGATCAGGGTGGGTAGTAGGGTTGCCAGAAACAGGTTGGGAAACTCCTGAAGATTTGGGGACAGAGCCTGGGGAGGACAGGAACCTCAGTGGGGTACAATGCCATAGAGTCCACCCCCCCCCCAAAGCATCCATTTCCTTCAGGGGAGTTGATCTTTGTAGTCTGGAGATGAGCTGTAATTCCAGGGGATCCCCAGGTCTCACCTGGAGTTTGGCATCCCTAGAGGGAACAGAAATGAGCTCTTTCTCCTCTCTCTTTTTCTGACAGGGAGTTGACCAGGTCCTGATTCCCACCTGCTCTCCTGATCAGCTGTCAGTTGGGTTCTGCCCAACAAGCAGTTGCAACTTTGTTCAGCAGCTGTTTGCATTGTTTGATGCAATCTAAATGTATCCCTGATCAACTCACAGTCTGCATGTGAGTGTCAGATTGGGTAAATTCAGCTGATAAACAGGTTTGCTGCAAAATTGGCAATATCTGTATCTAACACCAGCATTTGTTGTGGTATACAAAAAAAAAACTGGCTGATTTCCTCTTCTGTTACTGAACTAGTACCAACTCTTTAGAAGTAATTTAAAGGAAGCGGATGATGATTTGGATTCCACTGCAATATCGACACCTTCATGAGGGTTCAGCATTCCCTGTGGCTTGCAACAGAAGTCACAAGTACGGTTAATGCAAACCCATGACAATTTTATACAGTGAGGCATTTTGCTCCAATCTAAACCAGTAGAACCACTGTCAGTTTAAAAGCTTTGCTTTTGCTTACTGCATTGGTTTAGTGGTTGCATAGTTTCAATGTGCAGAATGATAAAGCTATCAGAATTTTTCACCCCAAGCACTCTGCTTTTTTGCACTGACAAAGAAACTGTAAATAAAGGATGATTCACAGATACAAGTCATTCACTTGAGGCAGCGTGGTATAGTGGTTAAGAGCG
The DNA here is from genome assembly GCF_029931775.1 of Euleptes europaea. Lineage (NCBI taxonomy): Eukaryota > Metazoa > Chordata > Lepidosauria > Squamata > Sphaerodactylidae > Euleptes > Euleptes europaea. Next base: position 99,672,160 of record NC_079316.1, on the reverse strand, counting down.
GTGGACTCTAATCTGGAGAACCAAGTTTGATTCCCCACTCCTCCACACGAGTGGAGGACTCTAATGTGGTGAACTGGGTTGGTTTCCACACTCCTACACAGGAAGTCAGCTGGGTGACCTTGGGCTAGTCACGGTTCTGTCCGAACTCTCTCAGCCCCACCTTCCTCACATGGTGTCTGTTGTGGGGAGAGGAAAGGAAAGAGATTGCAAGTTGGTTTGTTTCTCCCTAAAAGGTAGAGAAAATCAGCATATAAAAACCAACTCTTCTTCGTCTTTTATGCTGCATTTATTAGTTGCATTTCTAGAAAAAGAAATGAGAGTGACTGACAAAAAAATATATTACTTAACTCCTGATGACTTCCAGCCAAATGTGTGAATTCTCTCCACTGAAAAATATTGTGTTTTGAATATTAGGTAATACGGATGTTCTGTCTGTGTGACTGATCTGTGAGGGTTCCTTCACACATACAAACTGTCACTTAATATTGTGAAAGTGGAGAGGTAAGGCTGTAGAGAAATGTGTTTGAAGAAAAGCAAATTTGTTTGGAGAAAAGCAAATTCTTTACTACAATATTTGTATTCTGCTTTTCCCTCAGTCTCTGGTGACTAGGCCTGCCAAAAAAAAAAGTGCTACTCAAGCATTAAAAACAGTTTGACGTAACCACAAAAAATTAAGCACAAAAATGACACCCAATATATAATATAGCAAAACATCCACTGTAAAATTGGAGGACGTATTCTGAGTAAGAAGTGATCAGTCATAATTCAGTTCAGTCAACACAGAGAGCGAGAGACCGAGAGAGAGCTTACTTGTTAGATTTAAATTCATGTGAACCAACCTTAAGATAGCATTGGTTTTATTTCTTCTTCCCTTGCTATCATACGGCTGTCATGGGGGGCTGGTTTTCTGAGAAGTTAGTTTAGAAAATGAAGAGAGACATTTCAGCACACTGTAAAAGAGCAGCGTGTTAACCCAAGGACTACACGCCTGACTTACAAGCGGAAGTGTGTAACTCTGGAAGTCCATTGCAGCCATAACCAATCACTAAAATTTCAACTAATTATCCCACCTGAAATTATCTGCGTTGAAACCGCAAAGATTAGATGCAGAGCAGACAATGCTCCAGCCTATCATAAAGTAAGACATGGCTCTGTGATTCAATTTAAATACTATTATGGTCCCATGATGAAATCCCTTGAAGAAGAGGGCAAGGGAGTAAGGATGAGTTATCACCACTGCTACTACCAGACAAGGAGGAGAAGGAAAGTGGTAATTACTCAAATGGACACACTTTGTGTTCTGTTAAACTAAGGGCTGCATTTATGGAGACTAGTTTTACAAAGCTAGCAGCAGTCAAAGCAGGTAATGGATTCTTGCAGAGACTGTTCTCTTTTGAATAGACGAAGGGAGAGAAGAAACCTGCTCAGAAGTATTTAACAATTCCTAAGTACTCTTTAAAAATCCATTGAATGAATATATGATTCCTGTAAGAGGAGTGTCATGATACTCTTTAAGCTTTTGCCAGTGGCAACAACTAATCAATCAATTAGAAAGAAAGGTCATGTAACTAGTTTCCTAATTTGCATACAAAGGTGGATTGGCCATTGTGGCCACTATGACATCTCCTGGTTGGCTGGTGGCCTGGAGAGTGGCCACTCCTCATCCACCCCCCTGCCTGGGCCAGGCCAGCCCAGTCCAGTGGCAAGGAGGGTGCTTCTTGGCCAGGCCAAATTGGGCATGCAAAAGGAACCACACCCTTTGCTGGGTCATGGTGGAGCTGGGCTGGTTGGGCAAGCAAGGAAGATGCCATGGCACCCTCTTTCTTCCAGTTTGTTCCTTCCCCTTTCTCCATCAGGGAGAGTGGCTGGGGGGCTGAGGGGCAGGTCTCTTTGCCAGGGCCATCCGACCCTGTTTGGATACATTCTGGTTGGATGTTATAGAACATTCTGAAGAAACTTCTGCCTTTCAGGTTTTTCTATCTACTGGAGTGATTTCCTCAACATCATGGTGAACTTGTCCATCAGCTGACCAGACTGCTGGATAACAGCTTCTTATGTTTCTTGCCAGTGTTCTGAGGACAAGATGGATTTCTGCTTTATAAGATGGCTCTCTTTCCATTATAACTGCTTAGGCCTAGTATCTTGCTATAAGGAGACTGGGTATTACTCCCCCCTGTGCTGTTCATGAGGGTTCCCTGTCTAGGGCTCCCTGTCCAGGTGGTGGCTGGAGATCTCCCACTGTTACAACTGATGTCCAGGCGATAGAAATCAGTTTCCCAGGAGAAAATGGCTGCTTTGGCCATTGGACTCTATGGCATTGAAGTCCTTCCCCTCCCTAAACCCCACCCTCCTCAGACTCCACCCCCAAAATCTCCAGATATTTCCCAACCTGGAGCTGGCAACCCTACCCCCCCAAACCGTCCCCTAGGAGCCACATTTCAAGGAGCAGCAATGGAGGGGGAGCAAGGAAATTACGCTCTATGGATGGAAATCTTTTCCATCTGCAGAAGCCTTCTATCAGTGCCATGTCATGGCTCTATGATGTAGAAAAAACATCAGGCAGTCTCCCAAAGGACCTCTATTTATGTCCCCAAAACCACCGTAGGGTTGCCAACCTCCAGGTGGGGCCTGGCAATCTCTTAGAATTACAAATGGTCTACAGACTACAGAGATCAGTTCCCATGGAGAAAATGGCTGCTTTGGAGGGTAGACACTATGGCATTATATCCCACTGAGATCCTTCCCTTCCTAGGCTCCACCCAAAAATCTCCAGGAATTTTCCAACCTGGGGATGGCAACCTTAAACCCTGCTGTAGTGAAGGAACAAAATACACAGTGAAGGCTCATTAATGCTGAGTCTTAGTAGGCTAAAAAGGAAAGGTGGAGAGAGTGCTGTGTGTCCTAGATGTGTTTGCACAACATTCTTTTCATGTGAATGACAGGATTAGCCTTCATTAATTTGTTATTTTTTTGTGTTTATACACATGGAAACTGGAAAGGGTCAATTCAGAGGAAGGAGGCAGCTGGTCACCAAGACACTGACTAGCATTGAGACTGGAAAGAAGAAGATGAGAAAACAGAGCCCTCTTGCTGTGCACACAGCCCCAGAAGGAACACCGATAGTCATTTCTAGCATCTCTCTTCTGTCACTCTTGGAATAAGAGTCAAATGCCTGTCAGCTAGAGGAGGTACAGGCAATCCTTGGCTGACTCAGCCCTGAGTCATTTTCTGCTGATGTGACGTTTCAAAGGTCGTGTCTTGCTTAGCACTTCCATCTCACTCTGACTGTGTGGGAATCAGGGACAGGGAGGGAAGTCAAAGATGGCATTGGCCTAAAAACTGAATCTCAATGCACGTTTTTCGGGAGAGGAAACAAAGCAGTGCAACCCAAACTGGAATCACTTGAGAAGTGGGATGAAATAATGTTTTAAAATGTAAAAGCACCATTGAAAAAAGCCAAGATTATTGTTAATTTGGAAATAGGGTTGTGCAGATCAATATACCCAAATTGAAAATAAACCCAAAACTAGCCATTTCAGCAATATTTGGGTTTTGGGTAGACCGAATACCAAAACCTGGGAATCTGCCCAAAGCCGAATAGGCGAAAAAGCCCAATGGGACACTACCACTGGTGGTGTCCAGGCAGTGGGTAGGACCAGGAGAGAAGGAAGGGCAGGTGGTAGCCTGTGAAAAAACTTTTTTTATGAGGTACAAAAATATGTAAAAAAATATTCAGGAAGGGTTTGCACATACCATAGTGGTGACAGCACCAAACCTCCCTGAGGACTTGTCCTTCAACTGTTGGGTATTTCCTAGGGTATATTACTGGGGAAGCTGACATCAGGGCACTCCATAACCATATCTACATTGCTTGCTATTTAAGTGACTCAACAATTCACTCTACTGGAAGAATTTGTGGATGTGCTGTATATAATGAGAAGAACTCACCAAGAGGCGAATCCTTCCCCTTCACCAGGGCACATCTCGTTCTCTCAAAGTCAAGGTATTGCAAAAACAAAAAGAAGTTACGCAACTGAAGCAAGCTGGGCTTTCCATGGTGATCCCTAATGGAAAACCGCTTCCTGCCCCAGCTTATCAAATATTTAGAAGCACCTGACCTTGATAATTTGTATCAAGCTTTGATGTATTGTGAGTCATCCCCAAGTATTTGGCAGCCGGGCTTTACAACCTGATTTTTACACAGGCAACTTTTATAGTGAGTTTTTGTGTTTATTTCTATAACTACTTAGATACCTTAAAGAAAGAATGAGAGTGAGGAAGAGACCCGCCGTCAGCACAGTTCTGTCTCCAGAACACACACCATGCTATCTTCAGAGTGAATATTTAATAGTGTTTCTTTGAAAGATGGAGAACATAGCTAAGAATACAGCTGATCAGACACTGAATATGTTGTAGTTCTTCAGGTTCTTTCTTTTCCCTATCTTTGAAGTACGGAGAGGGGGGAAAGTGAAGATAGTCCTTAATCTTTCTGTTTATCTTCAGCAAGCAGATGAGGAGAATTTCTCTTTGTCTCAGTTTCCACTGACTGAAAAACCATGAATGTTTCAACAAACAGGAGTGGCTCATGTTACGGACTGTTTTTCTTCTGATCATAAGCTAAGGAATGTACCTCAGAAATTGATTTATGGTTTCTAGTTCCAGCCCATCCTGCTATGGTGGGAATGTTCTTAGAACATAAAGGAAACATAGCTTAGCTCATAGCAAAAGTAAGCATTGTAGGCATAAGCCAGTATGATCCAACAGATGAACAAAATACTTAATTCATTTATACCCAGCCTTTCTCCCCAATGGGGACCCAAAGCGACTTACATCATTCTCTCCGCTGTTTTATCCCTGCAACAGCCTTGTGCGGTAGGTTAGGATGAGATTGTGTGACTGGCCCAAGGTCACCCAGCGAGCTTCCATGGCAGAGTAGGGATTTGAACAGGGTCTTCCAGATACTAGTCTGACACATTAACACCATACCACACCACACCAGCTCTCAGGGAAGGGGAAAGCTGTGGAGACTCCCACATAACAGGGATGGTGATGATACTGGAAGGGCTGTCTCCTCCCATACTAGCCAGCCCACCATTTGAGATCTGCCTCTCAATCTCTGCTCTCTGTGACAGGGCATTTTCTGTGGTGGAACCTCATCTCTGGAATGTCCTTCCCCTTAAGGCTCACCTGACAACTACTTTACTTTCTTTTAGGTGCCAAGCCAAAACATGTCTTTCAATCCAGACTTTTAATTAGGCATTTTCTATTGTGTGTGCCTTATGTGTCATCAAGTTGCTCATGGCAATCCTATGAAGTAATCAATGCCCTCCAGAATGTCCTATCATTGAAAGCCTTACTCAAGTCTTGCAATATGAAGGCCATGGCTCCTTTATTGAGTCAATTCATTTCATTTTAGGTCTTCCTCTGTTCCTACTGCCTTCAACCTTTCCTAGCATTATTGTCTTTTGCAGTGAGTCTTGTCTTCTCATGATATGAACAAAGCACGATTGCCTCAGTTTAGTGGTTTTAGCTTCTAGGGAGAACTGAGGCTTCGTTTGATCGAGAACCCACTTATTTGTCTTTTTGACAATCCATGGTATTCATAAAACTCTTCTACAACACCATGGTTCAAATGAGCTTTTATCTTACCAGTAGGGTTGCCAGTCTCCAGGTGGTAGCTGGAGATCTCCCACTATTACAACTTATCTCCAAAATGAATGTCAACCTTAGGTAAGAAGTCTATGCATCTTCTTAGTTTCTAGTGTTATTATGGATTTTTATCTCCCAAAATTTTCTTTTTTAAAAAGATATAGCCATTAATTCCTCTTATTCTCTTTTTCACTTTAAAAAGAATTACTCTTCAGTTTCGCTTTGTAGTTTTCTGTTAAACCTCTATACACCCTTTTGAAACTTTGACCTTCATAGGATTCATTGGATGTTGAATATCACAGGGTGCTCTAGCAAGAGGATAAGAAGGTTTGGGAAGACACTGTATGCCTCTGAACATCTGCAGAATGAAATTCTGGGATTTTGAAGAACATTACTTCCTCCCTCCTCCCTTTGAATTTCTCTGTTGATAAAATTGGAATTGATTTGAAACAGACTCCAAATTCCTAGAAAGAGGAAAAGAAACAGATTGTTGGATTTCAAGGAGCATCTAGGTAAAGAGTAATCAAGACAATTCCTCTTAACAGTGCTATTGATTTCTCTGTCACAGGTAAAATACTACTTCTTGATTCATCTGGACAAGTGGCCAAACAATTTTCTTTTTCATTTTGTAGGAACTTTGAATGCTTGTATAGCTAGTGTCAACTGTGTGGGCTTGCTGGGTATATGTTATAACATAGTACTCAATATGTACACTACAGAATTTCTCCAGAGTGAAGTAATGCTAGGTCAAGCGAAAAGTGCTTGAAGCGGGGCAGGGTGGAGTAGAATGTCATGTCCCTTACTTTCAGATGGAACCTAAAAACATTTGAATTCTCAGTTTCACAAGATTGAGTGAATGGGCTTGAAGTTGAAATGAGACCATCCTCCTTTTTTGCCTCTTGCCTGGAGCTTCAAGCATGACATGAGAGCTTTCCATGGCATGGGAGAGCAGCATGGTGTAGTGGTTAAGAGCAATGGTTTGGAACAGTGGACTCTGATCTGGAGAACCGGGTTTGATTCCCCACTCCTCCACATGAGTGGCAGAGGCTAATCTGGTGAACTAGATTTGTTTCCCCACTCCTACACACGAAACCAGCTGGGTGACCTTGGGCAAGTCATGCTCTCTCAGCCTCACCCACCTCTCGGGGTATCTGTTGTGGGGAGGGGAAGGGAAGGCGATTGTAAGCCGGTTTGATTCTGCCTTAAGTGGTAGAGTAAGTCGGCATATAAAAACCAACTCTTCTTCTTCTTCTTCTCCCCCCCCCCCACCCCGTGGAAACTGCAAGGGCTACAGAGATGCATGGATATGACACATGAGATCACTGGAAGAGGGAATAAGGCACTGCTGAAGACTCTTCTTCTCCATCTGCTGCATTGTGGGTTTATTTATTCTTCAATAGGTAGTCCCCCACTGGTCTATGAAGCTGGAGGGGTTTATTTTTAAGAATGTTTAGTACGTACGTATATGCTGTCACTTAGCAGATTTGAAAGATTTTATAATCAGCAGACAGGAAACATTGGATCCAGCTCTGTGTTTTGGAAGTCACAACTAACCTTTGGCAACCCCAGCAAGCTGCTTTCAAGCCAAGTAAGGAGCAGAGGTGGTTTGCCTGGCCTTCCTTTGCAGAGCCTTCCTTGGTGGCCTCCCATCCAAGTACCGACCCTGCTTAGATCAGGCTATACCATGCTATTCTACATCCCCAATATCCCAATATATCTTGTTATTATAAAACTCAAAACCTCTCAGCAAAACCACTTCTACAAAACTCAACAACATTTAGAATCTGGATAGGCAGGGTGAGATGGAAGGGAAGCAGCACTGGTATTTTATATCCTTGGTACTGTGAAGGAACGGGCTCACAAGCCCCTCCTGTTCCTTCTGGTTGTCCTTGTAGGAAAATGGAAAAACTCCATTGCTATTCTAAGTCTCTACCTGATGCCCTGTCTTGCTGTTCACTCTGCCTAATTTGCTGTGCCTGTCTACTTCACTCCACAGGCTAGCATGGGAGCTATCTACCACAACTCTACACATTCAAGCTATCATTCTCTGAATGGCAAGATGGCTTGTTGCTCCTCCCCAAATTTGCATGGTGTTTTTCCAGAGATCAGACTTAGAGCATTTAAAATGTAAGCATGTTTCATAAATGAATAAAAAGATCATGCATGCTGCATTCATTTCGGGCTGAGCAAGGGAACAAAGGAAACACACAGTCCTCTTTCCCCACACTAGGCACTTCCTAAATGATGCTTCTATAGGATAGGCTAGCTTTCCTTGAAGTTGCAGTAGTTTAAAGTTCATCATGACGTTAGTTCTCATGGTTGGATCTTCTCTCCAATGTTCCTTGCTGCATGAACAGGAAAGAACCCCTAGGTAAAAGCTTAGATCTCCCTGATCCAAAGCTGTGGAAGACCGAGCTTCTCCCTTGTGTCCTGAGTTTTCATAATTTACCTTGGGGAGTCCATCCCATTTTCGGTCATTTGGATCTTCCTGCCTCGAAAGGAAGAGTTTACTTTTTAGCCATTTGACTCTTAGCAGTCTCTGTCCCTTTTGTGTATGATCTGGCAGCGGAGTCAGGGACAGTTAGCACAACTAAGAGCTTGAATTATGGTCTGTGCATAGGGGCTTCTTCACTCTTTTCTTCCCCCCACTCCTTCTGCCAGCTACTAGTTTTCAGCTGAGCTTCTGGACATGGCTAAAGGACAGTTGCAATAATTGAAATTCTTGGGTGGAGGGCATTTCTCCACCGGTACCATTTGCATGCATGTCAAGAAACATTCCTCTTTCAGAGGTTCTAGAGGCCTGAGGGAGGGGGCTAAAACCTAAGCACCCCTATGCATGTGTGCACATTAACAATGTTTTAAAGCATCCCAATTTTTCTCCCACAGTCAAAAACAGGGACCATTTGAGTAATATCTTCTTTTTCTTTTCTTTTTAACCAAAGAAAGGTACCTGGTATAGAACATATGCTATTGTAAAACAAATTAATGATTATAAGAAGATGTGGTTCCATCTCTGTTACAAGCAGAAGGGTAGGATTAGGCTACCAGAATTTTTCCAAAGTTTGCTTGCCAGGTCTAGCTTACAGAGATCCGAACTGTCAATAAAATTTGGGTTGGAAATGTTACAAATTCCAGTTACAAAGGCTGTGCATATCTACTTGGAACTAAGCCCCACTGAGTACAGTGGGACTTATTTCTGAGCAAATGTTCTTCGGCTCACACTGTGAAATTGCAACAGAAAACAGGTTCTTCTTGGCAGTGGCATCTTCTCTGCGAAATAATTTACCAACAGAGATCTGCTTGGCCACCTTCTCCTTTGTCATTGGCACATAAAAACATTTCTTTTCAGGAAGGCCTTTGTGAATCCAGGATGTGGACTGGTCAAATTTATTCATGTATTTATTTACGTTAGCCTAATTTTTTTATATCCCATCTTTCTCCCCAAAGTGGACCCAAAGTTGCTTACAACGTTCTCCTCCCCTGCGTTTTCTCATCACAACAACCCTGTGAGGTAGGTTAGGCTGAGAGTGCATGCCAGGCCCAAGGTCACCCCGCAAGCTTCCAAGGCAAAGTTGGCTGCTACTTGATGGCACTTTACACAGACACTCATTGTACATCAATAAGCTGTGTACCACTTTTTGTGGCTAAAAGACATAATTAATAAAAGGGGCAATTTAACAAATATTAATATGTAAAGAGGGAGCCAGCATGGTGTAGTGGTTAAGAGTGGCGGGCTCTAATCTGGAGAACCAGGCTTGATTCCCCACTCCTCCACATGAAGCCTGCTGGGTGATGTTGGGCCAGTCACAGTCCTTTCAGAACTTTCTCAGGCCACAAGGAGGCAGGCAATGGCAAACCACCTCCAAACCTCTCTTGCCTTGAAAACCCTATGGGGTTGTCATAAGTCATCTGTGACCTGAAAGCACTTTCCACCACCAAAGAGACATGGGTAAATCAGGATTGGCAGGTTGAAACTTAGGCACAAACAGTCATGCAAATAGAACCCCATTCACCTGCATAAAATATTACAAGTAGAGGACCCCTGCCAGGTCCTCTGAGATCATCCACACAAACATTTATAGGAGAAATCTGGGTAACTTTTCCAGGCTTATGAAATTGGGACCTCTTACAAAAATATGCTATTAGAAAAGGATTCAGTAGAATGGGACATATAACACTGAAGCTGTCACCGTCACGCAAGAGATCTGCAGTAAATCATTTATTTTTCTTCCTTGATGCTGCCAGCAGAATACCTGAAAATGTATTATTTTGGGACTGGAGGGTGGAAATCCTGGAACACAGAAGGACTGTTGGCTCCTTACCAGCATGTTTCTACTTAATGGGAACATTTATCAGAATAAAGAAAGATGCACAGGCTGTCCTTGTATACCATAGGACAACAACCCACTGTGCTTATACTGGGAAGAGAATTATCTTCGCCTCCAAAAACATTTCTGGCTGTAAACAAATGTATAAAGAAAATGGATCATTGTAGATATTAGAAACCGGCAGTCAAATAATTGTTGTTCTTTTCTATCTCCTCTACAATTTTGCCAGACCTCATCCTCCACTAACCTTCTCATTCAGGTTCCTCTTTCAGTCCATTACCTACTCTATACCCATTCTTCAGCTCAGATTCTTCCCTCTCACCGCTAGTCCCAAGCTCCCCTGCATCTTGAGAACTCTTCCTCATCTTCAGGCATCTAAACCAAACTGACAGCTTCCCATTCCCTCACAGAAGCTGGACTGAAAACTGTCTTGTTCCCTGTGCCACCATTCTAAGCTGTTGCACAAACTCAGCTAAGGGTGTTGTAAGTTTCACTGCCAGGAGTGTGATACAATTTATTCTCAATCACATGTTCAGTAAAATATGTATAAGGCACAGAGGATGGTTCTATCCATAACTATTAATTTTGATAGCTAAATAAATCCTTCCTCTTCAGAGGCAGTGAACCTCTGAGGATCAAATGCTGTGGGTACACATTCAGAGGGACGTCTGCTTTGAGCTTCCCAGAAAAAAACTGGGGCAAAAATATGGGGGATGCAACGGGCATTTTGTTTGATCCAACTTAGCAGGGTTTTTTTTTTTTTACATGATGCTTTCTTTTCCCCCCTTTTCCTTCTCTCCAGATCTAGCACTCATCCAATGAATGGGGTTTGATAACGGGAGCCAGAAACCCATAAGGAAGCTTTTCTTCTATTCTATCCCTAGGTTTTATAATGTCAATCACATGGGAAATTAGGGTTGCCAACCTCCAGGTGGGGCCTGGACATTCCCAGAATTACAACTGATCTCCAGAATACAGAGATCAGTTCCTCTGAAGAAAATGGCTGCTTTGGAGGGTGGACTGTATGGCATTATACTCCTCAGAGGTCCCTTCCCTCAAACCCCATCATCTCCAGACTCCACCCCTCCGATTGGCAGGAATTTCCCAGCCCAGAGTTGGCAACCCTATGGGAAATCCTGTTGGCCATAAACACCCTGGCCATAACAACTCTTAGAAATATTATGTTGGGTTGATACATAAGGACTTCTGGGTAAAGCTAATGAGTTCAGAATGAAGACTGGTGGTTGTGGCCAAATTGTGCAGAGTCATGAGGGGATGTATAAAAAAAGGAAGGGTGGAGGACTGATTTTTAAACATTGACACATGGTTAGATATGAATGGAATTCTAAAGATACTTTCTAATAATTTCCCTTCACTTTAGTTTCACGACTACGTAATAAATGCTTATAGATGGCTCTAATCACATCTACTTTTAACCACAGCTGTAAAAGATCACATCTACGTCTCTCAGACAAGGGATTCCATCCATTAGCCACTTTAATCCATTAACAGCTCTAATTTTTACACCATCAGCTCTGTGAAATGCATCTTACGATATTGGCTGGTTGGGGCCCGTATCAGGGTCATTAGTAGAAGCTTAATGGAAAATCATGCAATCCTTGTCAATGATGGGAGAGGTGTATCATCATTCAGGAAGGTAATGAATTAGAATATAGATCTTCAGATGAATAATGGGATGATGCCTGGAAAATATCTAAACTAGTGCAAGGATTAATTCTCTTACCTGCCTAATCATACCCATCAGCAAGTTCCAGTAGGTTTAATGAGACAATCTTTACCCTCAAGTAAGTGTGCAGAGAAGTTTTTAATTAGCTTCCCCCCCCCCCCCATCCTGCTCAATGACTTCAGGGCAGGATCCTTAGATTATTTTTCAATTTCCCCCCAATTTTCCAAGTTTCCTCCCCAATTTAACCTCACAACAACCCTGTGAAGCAGGTGAAAGAGAATGTAACTGGCCCCAGTTTAACCAGTGAGCTTTATGGCAGAGTGGAGATATGAACCTGAGTCTTCCCAGTCCTTGTCCAATGTCCTTTGTGCATTTAATAATAAACATTAAGTGCCATCAAGTCACAACTGACTTATGGCAATCCCTCAAGGGGTTTTCAGGTCACAAGATGAGCACAGGTGATTTGCCATTACCTTCTTCTTCCGTGGTGGTTTCCCTTCCAAGTACTAACCATGGATGACCATCTTAGCTTCTGAGCTCTGATGAGCTCTGTCTAGTCTGGGTAGAAAGTCCCATTGAACTCAGTGCAATCCACATCTGAGTAAACCTATTTAGGAATGGGCTGAAAGTTGTTTTTTATTACTTCCAATGTTTTCAGATTCATTAATTTTGGCACTGGTGGAAGACACAGAACAAACAAGTTTTGATAGAATCTTGTTTCTTGTCCTCAGAAAGATGAGCATTTGATCTTCTGTCTGGGCAACCTGAGACACAATCCACTGGGAAGTTGTCCTATGCCCCAAGTTAAGGATCAGATCCAAAGAACTCCTGTAGATGCTCTCAAGAATTGAACTACCCACAGTGGAATGTTTTTCTCCTTGAATAGCACACTGCTTCACTATATCAGAATTCACTTTTAAAAACTTTTTAAAACCTCCTCCATTTGAAAATGAGACAGAGAGGCTGCTCTTAAGAAACACAGGTCCAAAGTCTTTTTGGATGTATGCAAGTAACTTCAGAGTAATTTGGATCCTGGCCTAAATTCTTTACATTTTTACCAAGATACAAGTTAAAATAATGATGGAGGTAATATTATAGGCTTTGTTCCTAGATGGGCCCTATAGCATATAGTGGTGAGCTGCAGTACTGCATTCACAGCTCTGCTCACGACCTGAGTTCGATCCCGACGGAAGACAGTTTCAGATAGCTCAAGGTTGACTCAGCCGTCCATCCTTCTGAGGTTGGTAAAATAAGAACCCAGTTTGCTAGGGGTAAAGTGTAGATGACTGGGGAAAGCAATGGCAAACCATAGTCTGCCTAGTAAACATGGGTCAGTAATGACCCGGTGCTTACACTTTACCATTTTTCCTAGACTTTGTTTCTGTTTGCACTCTCTTCATCCATTTCAGATTTAATTTAATTTATTTTACTGCATTCATATCCCGCCTTTCTCCCCAATGGGAACACATGGCAGCTTATATCATTCTCCTCTCTTTCATTTTGTCCTCACAACAACCCTGGGAGGTAGAACAGAGAAATTCAAGTCCAGGAGCACCTTAGAGACCAACAAGTTTTCCTGGTATAAGCTTTTGAGAGTCAAACTTCCCTTTGTGAGATACCTGAGAGGTATGTTAGTCTGAGGGTGTGTGACTGGCCCAAGGTCACTCAACTTCCATGGCAAAATGGGGATAGTGCGACACCACACCTCTACACCACATGTGGAAATCATGGTGAAGGATCTACATAACAAGTTGGCTTACAATGACAGATCTAGAAAATCTAGGAAATATCCAGACTATTTACAGTTAGGCTAACACACCCAATTAGATTTCAGGATGCTCTCATGCAATAAGACAAACAATTATGGAACTAATCCAATTGATTTACAACTTAAGATCTATATACCCAGGAAGATTCCTAATGAGGACTCTAAACCTCCATTTGGATATACAATTAAGGATGTATACACCCAATGGGATTCCAAACTGATGGATTGATACTATCAATGTGTTTACAGCAACGGATCTATACTCTGAAAGGTTTTACAACAGCTATTTTTACTAGCTTTTACTGAAGAGATAAAAAGTATTAGCCAGGAGTTAATATCTTACTTGAATACTGTTTGGCGATCTAGTAACATCCCATTTCTTCCAGAGTAGAAAAAAGGTTATTTGAATGAACTGCTATGTCCCACCATTAAACAAAATTATAGTTAAAAAAGGCAAGCTAAAAATGCATTTTTTTTTCTGAAACCTTGGTCTGCTTGTATGAATTACCAGCAAAATAGGAATAAATGTGTGTTTAATGCTCTTCCAGTTTACAGATTGTGTTCAAAAGGTGATTTATGATCTTCTTCTTGTAAATATTGCAATCCCAATAAAAATTCTTACCCAACACCCAGAACACATTAAAATATTCTGTTCTGCTAGACCTCAGTTTCAAACACTATTTAAAATGATAGCACGGATAAAAATATGGCTTACAAAGCTTGTACTTGGTACATAGTTTGAAGTCTCTTAACAGTGAGTTATGACAAGAAAAGGACTGAATCATTCAATCGGGCTGTGCCAATCCATCTGTGCTTCCGTTGTAATACATGCAGGATTCTGTATCCTTTAGCTGGAGTAGAAGAGAAAGTCACTGACAAACACAGCATAAATTTGGCAATACAAACTTTCAGGTCTGTTCAGTGATGTCAAGGAAGGGAAACAAAGCAACCAAACCAAACACTGAGCTCCAGACAAAACAGTTTGAAAACACAAACCATGGTAGAGCTATTGGCAGGAGAACATCGGTGAAGCTCTAAGCATTTAGCTCATCCGTGTAGCCAAATCATCCCCCATTGGGCTGAAATAGTTCATTTGGCATCAGTGCTTCAACTGGGAACTTGCATCACTGGGCTTACATTGGATCAAGGCCGACACACTTTTGCTGGGGTGCTTCTGCACAAATGATCCTCCATGGGAATTTGAGACAATATGTTTGATTAGAGATGCTCCTTATTGACTTCAATGGTGACATAAAGATTTAGCACTAGGGCTGTGCATTTTGGTAACCCCAAACCGAAAATAAACCTGAAATTAGCCATTTCGACAATATTCAGATTTAGTTTCAGCCGAATACCAAAACATGGGAATCTGCCCAAAGCCAAATAGGCGCATCCCGAAGCCAGGAGGGTTTCAGCTGTTCGGCTTTTGCGGATTCTCCATTTTGTGGCCCTTGTTGTGTTTAAAGGAGAACTATATCCTTTCTTCATATTCCTGCCCCCTGGCTGGTTTCCAGGGCAGCAGGAGGGAGCAGGCAAATTGAGCTCGGGATTTTTTTTTTTTAATATCAAACTGTTTCCTGTTTCTTGAGCAGCATTGTACCTTGTGTGTGTGTTAAGTGCCGTCAAGTCGCTTCTGACTCATGGCGACCCTATGAATCAATGCCTTCCAAAGCATCCTATCATTAACAACCTTGCTTGGGTCTTGCAGATTGAGGGCTGCAGCTTCCTTTATTGAGTTAATCCATGTACTGTTGGGTCTTTCTCATTTCCTGCTGCCTTCAACTTTTCCTAGCATTATTGTCTTTTCCAGTCACTCTTTCCATTGAATTGAGCCAGCAAAAAATAATAATGATAAACTGGCACAGTGAGGAGATATAGGCATTGGTTGAAGATGAAGGGGACCAAGGGTAGAGGAAAAGGTGAGCAGATGTGTTTGGCATCCATTATAAGAGACCACCAATCTTGTATCTCAAGGCTGCTCCTTATTGCAGTAAGAGCTCTCTTCAATCCCCTTCTTCCTGCACCACTGAGGATTGCTGGCTACAATTTCATCTGGGTTGACACACCTGGAAACACTGAAATAGTTTCTCCATTGTTAGGTGCTGACTAGGGGCGGGGTGGGAGGTTACCATAAATGTTCTGGGCATATGTTGTTCAACTGTAGATTATTCATAAGGACAGGACTTTAGTGCATGTTCTAAAAAAAAACTTGGATTACTTAAAAAAAAAACTTGGCTTTTCCCCCCTAAATGAGTTATTCCCATGTGCTTAGATAATGCTTTCTTACCTGTCTGCATATCAATGTTCTCTGCATCTTTTATTTATTTTTGCTTCCTTCAGGTTGAAAAGAAACAGCCTGTTAAGCAGCTAATGGGAAGTCTGGATCTCGGAAGTGGTTTTTACTGTTAAATGGCTATAGTCTCACTGGCCAGATCATTTTGCACATGCAAATTAAGACAGAAAAGGAGTGATTTTCTTTGCATTTTAATGTGCTTGGGCCATTGTGTTTAGTAATTCTGTAGGCATAGTGTGCCCAATGTGAGGCTGATTTTGAAAGTGGGACATTTTTTCCCCTACCACAGCATCTTCCTTCTGCAGTGCAGAGAGATTTTGAAGTTTTCTGCTGTTTTGTCAGTGTGCACCAGTATTGGAACATGGGATGGCCTGGTTGAAACTCTAATCCTCTGGCTGCCACCTACTGGCTGGTAGAGCACCTAGAATCAACCAGAGCCTGCGCCCAAGGCCAGTTCCAGGTTTTCATGGGCCCTGAGTGACAGAGTATAACCTGGTTCCCTTTCTCCTTTGGTAGACCCTGTCACCTCTAAACACAACCCCTTCCAATTGGCCTCTCTCCTTTAGCTCTATTTTTTCCTACTTAAGCAGACCCTTTTACATTTCAATTTGTTTAGTCTGGTAAAGAAAAAAATCATACACAATTTTGCTTTCTTGGCTGCATGAGAGCAATCACCCTGTGGATTTATAGTGTAAATGCTTGGCTTTCAATGGGAAAGTGGTTTAGTATATTACAGTTAACATGGAAAAGAGCTCATGTTGTTTTCTGTGCAAGGAGTGTCCCACAGTTTGTGAATGGCAGTATGTTTAAAATCCCCCCGAAACAATTGAAATCACTTATGGGGGGGAAGAACCCTTTGTTCCCTCAGCACTCCCATTCTGATCCATAACTTAGATTTGTAAGACATTTACAACTGAGAAATAATCTCCACAACTCTTTATGACAAATTTGGCTATTACCTTCCATTGTAAACACTTCCGCCATTTTAACTCATCATTAGTCCTTATATTACTGTTCCTAGTTGTTATATAATAATTTATTATTAGGTCTATGACCGCAGTCTTGGACCAAAGGAGGAAGAAAGGAAAAGAGGGGAAGACGAAGGAGGATGGGAAGCATAATACATAGTATAATACAATCTTAAGTTAACAATGCTAAAAATTAGGCGTCAGCCCAATAGGTAAAATTCCTAACTAAAATAAACTGGGGGTGGAGCAAACTGACTAAAAATTGCCAGAGGTAGGCATTGAGAGTTCTTTCTTCTTAAGAGCAGCCACTCTGGCCAAAAAGCGGGCAACATTCGATGTGGCTGCACCATTAGTTGAGTCGCCAAGCAAAAAAGGCAACACCCAGGCATGTAGAGGGAGGTTCAAGCTGGTGAGGATTGGAGCAATAAGAGCATCTCTATCTTGAGACCAGCAAGGACAGCGGAGCATCAAATGGTCCAACGTTTCAATTTTGCCCATGTTACATGGGCAGAGACGGTCCGGAAAAGGTATCCCGGTATATCTGCCCAACATGACCATGGATGGAAAGGCATTTAAATGAGCTAAAAAGAGAGCCCGACGATGTGAGAAGATTGAAACCATAGAGTGGAACTCTGGAAGCTTCTCTGGTGGGGGGAGTCCCAAGACCAGACCGGAGCAAGTACGTCTGGCCCTCCCAACCGTACTGGCCCAATCTAACTCCTTCAATCTCTTCAAGATTGCCGCTAAATGAGATGGAACCAGGTTGTCAGAGGGAGTAGAGATTGGGAGTCCCAGTACTTTTAGTTTTTCCGCTAACAGATTCAGCCAGGGGTTGGGGGACGGGTCCTTAAGAGTAAGATGGAGAAACCCCGCCTGGGACGGGAGATTGTCGTCCGGCAACTTAAACCTAAGCTTAATTGCTCTCCTCCACGCACGCGCCTCAAGCGAGGGTTGGGCCAATTCCATATGGAGGGCAGGCCCAGCAACACACCTTGGAGTTCCAGTAATTCTCCTGAGAAAATTGTTCAAAAGGCAGTCTAGCTTCTCACCCACGCCGGAAATCCAAATGTCTGCTCCATACAGAATCTGGGAAACCACCTTCGCGTTAAAGACATCAATGGCAGACGGGATGTGCTTGGCCCCCTTGGTTCGAAAAAACCTCTCTACCATTACAGTGGTGGATCTTGCTGTCTTCTTCACATGGTCCAGATGGGCAGACCAAGATAAGTTGTAACTGAAGACAATGCCCAAGTAGCGGAAGGTGGAAACCCATTCAAGTTGTCCGTTTTTGACCTTGAAAAACTGGGAGCCTCTTCTCTTGGTGGCAGAAAAGCGAAGCACCTTTGACTTGGCGTAATTCACAGTGAGTGCTTCTTGATCAAAATATTCCAAGAAGAGATTGATAGTGGACCTCAGCCCCACTTCTGATGTCGCCAACAAAACCGCATCGTCCGCATATAATAAAAGTGGTATGGGCTTACCGGCCAGATACGGGGGGTGTTTTGCTCCCTCTTTGATATGCGGCACCAAATCATTGATAAAGATGTTAAACAGAGAGGGAGCAAGCGGGCATCCCTGTCTTACCCACTTTTGAACTGGGAAAGAATCTGTCAGTGTACCACTGGGATCGACCCGCACTGAGGCAGTTGGAGGTGAATTTCTCTTTAGGGTGGGCAATTTACTATGCTAATGAAGTCATGCCTCTACCCTTGGCCTTGGCTAAAGTAGCTACCTCATCTACAAGTAGGGTTGCTAGCTCCAGGTTGGGAAATACCTAGAGATTTTTGGGGTGGAGCCTGAGGAGGGTGGGGTTTGGGGAGGAGAGGGACTTCAATATCATAGAGTCCAATTACCAAAGCAGCCATTTTCTCCAGGTGAACTGATATCTATCGGCTGGAGATCAGTTGTAATAGCGGAGAATATCCAGCTACTACCTGGAGGTTGGCAACCCTATCTACAAGCTAATGAAACAATTGGTGTTTAGAGCAAGGCATGGGCGAGGTGCGGGACAAACCTTCCCTCCGTTTAAAACCAGTCTCCTCCATTGAGATACATTACAAAGATCAAACTAAAGAATCTGAACACAGCCACTTTGCCAATGCTTTTCAATGGAGGAGGATGGGGTGACCCCTTCCAGACCCCATAACTCCAGACCCCCTTACCCAATCTTCACCAAACTTGGGGGTTCTTGCAAGGAGAGTCCCTTCTAGCTACCCTGAAAATATGGGACCTCTGCCTGCAAACATGCCCCCCAGGAGCTGCGGAAAGACTTTCCCAAAAAAGTGGCAAATTTGGCTTTGCCAACCTCCCAGATTTTGCAGTCTTGGTAAACCTAAACCAGAAATTTACCAAAATGGCATTTTTCCGGTTTGGTTTTTACCGAATGCGTAACCCTACTCCCAGCTCTTGATGATATGCACCTGCTATCAGGAGTCTGGGTGTGATCCTGGATGCCTCCTTATCTATGGAGGCCCAGATTGCAGCTGTAGTCAAGGCTGCTTTTTTCCATCTCTGCTGGGCCCGGCAGCTGGTGCCTTACCTCTCCTGCCCTGATCTAGCCATGGTGATCCAGGCAACGGTCATAGGGTTGCCAGCCTCCAGGTAGTAGCTGGAGATCTCCTACTATTATAACTGATCTCCAGCTGATAGAGATCAGTTCACCTGGAGAAAATGGCCACTTTGGCAATTGGATTCTATGGCATTGAAGTCTCTCTCCTCCCCAAACCCCACCCTCCTCAGGCTTCACCCCAAATACCTCCCGTCGGTTGCAAAGAGGGTCCTGGCAACCCTAGATGGTCACCTCTAGGCTGGATTACTATAACTCACTCTACATAGGGCTGCCCTTGAGACTGACCCGATGGCTCCAGCTGGTGCACATTGCAGCAGCAAGGCTCCTTACTGGGGCCTTGCATCAAGAGCATACTGGCTCCTACTGGAATATTGGATCAAGTTCAAGGTGTGGTTTGGGCCTTTAAAGCCTTACACGTTCTCTCTCCTGGTATACCCCCCGCCTCTCCTGGTATACCCCCCCCCCGAAGAACATTGAGATCGTCTGATGAGAATCTGCTAGTGGTCTCTGGCCCTAAGAATGTGCGGCTGTCCTCGACAAGAGCCAAGGCTTTTTTGGTCCTGGCTCCGGCCTGGTGGAATGCTCTGCCAAGAAACATCAGGGCCCTGCGGGACTTTAAGGAGTTCCGCAGGGCCTGCAAGACAGCTTTTCCACCAGGCCTACAACTGAGGGCAGCCATGAGTACCATCTTTGCTGGCCTCCCAACTGCTCCCCCCTTCCTATGTATGAAATGGTTTGATTTGAGGGGCAGCCGCCTGTGTAGCTCTTACAGTAGTATGAGATTCATGTGCCATCTTTGACTAGGGGTTTTTAGGTTTAATTTTATTGTTGGTTTTATTGCTACTATTATGTAACAGTTGGGTTTTAAATGATGTTACCCACCCTGAGCCGGCTTGCTGGAGAGGGCGGGCTACAAATTTGAAAATAAATAGATAAATAAGCCTCTGAGGAGGAGGCATGACTGCTCTGCTCCCAGCTGCACATATTAACCCCCCTCAAGAATGGGCTTCCCTTTGTTAAACAAAGGTACATTTGGAAAAGAAATGTCATTTTTTTCCCAGATTGTACACGTGAGCACAAATGAGATATTTCTTAATTAATTATGTGCCATTGCTATATACAGTTTCTTTGTGGAAATAAACTATTTAAAAAACAGGTTCAGACTCCTAATGAGAAAAGTGTTAGATACATGGGAAAATTCTAATTACAAATGGAAGACCTGCAGCATTCTAAGGTCATTAGATAGTACTATTCTGAGCAAAGCACTAAATGAAAAAATTGCTAGTATTGCAACATGAAAAGTAAAATATAGAAAACTGTTAGAGGAAAGTTTCTTAGGTCACCATGTGCTACTTCTAACTGAAAAAAATATAGATTGATTCAATAAGGCAGATATACCATAATGTAGGAGTGGTTTGAGGATGTATAGTACCTTCTTTAGAAGTTTTGCCATGGTTACCAATATACCTTTTTGCTTTCCTTGAAATTCCTTGACTTTTTCCTGAGAAGGAACCCCATAAGTGTTTAGAATTTTATTTCAGGTAAAATTTCAGTGATGCATCTACACCGAACATTTGATTAGTCACCAAGGTTCATGGACCAGCCATGCTTAAAGAAGTTATTTGAGCAACCAACCAGTTGATTCAAATGAATGCAGATCAAAGTAGTCAGCCTCAACTGCAAATATCAAACTTTTAAAATTCTTTTTAACAATGTGCCTGTAAGTTGGAGGCAGCTCTGACAGACCAGGTAGAGGGGGACTGCCACAACAAAACACTCCTTAATTGCACATCTTCAGTCATCTTCCTTCACAAGTGGATGTGTTGAGCCTGTTCCAAAGAGGAGCTGAATGTATGTCAAAAGTTGACCCCCATGGTTGATATCTGCTGGTTCATGTGATGCTTTCTTTCAGCTCTCTGGAAAAAGTGACATCTGAAGTAAGACTAAATAAAAAACATATTAATGGTTATGTAACATTTAAAGACTTTGTAACCATCTACATGCATACATACTACAGTATGTTAAGATTGTACGTACATATACATATTTATATTTTTTAATTGAGGCACTTCAATAAAAAGCTTACTCTTGTAAGAAATAAGTTGAGTCCTGCTTAATAGGTGTCTGGCTGAATAAAATAACATACTTCTTCTTAGGAAGGGGTTGATTCTAAGAGCATAGTCACTGAAAGGCATTGACCCACTTCAAGAACATGAGACACCAGTCTGAGGGTTAACTAGTTTATTAATGGCTGATTGTGAGCAGTTAAAACATCCCTGAGTTAACTGCAAGCTTCCACTGACCAGCAGACTACCATGACTACTAGCATTATGGACAAACCCATCCTTGCTTGCCTCACATGACACTCACAACTAAGGGTTTGGTTGATGCTGCTCAATCACCAAGGGTGCTCCTTCCCCAGCCCACCCAGCTGCTTGAGCCAATGATGGGCTATTTTAAAAACAAACTGCCATTAAAAAAAACTGCCCATTTCTATATAGGTAGAGTTAGCTGGTTCTTGCCTATACAGCAACTGGCCCTGAGCTGGATGGCCCAGGCTGGCCTGATCTCATCAGATCTCAGCTGCTAAGCAGGGTTGGCCCTGGTTAGTACTTGGATGGGAGACCACCAAGGAATTCCAGGGTTGCTATGCAAAAGAAGGCAATGGCAAACTACCTCAGAATATTTATTGCATTGGAAACCCTACAGCAGTGGTTCCCAACCTGTGGGTCACGACCCCCAAGGGAGTCGCGAAGTGTTTTCTGGGGGGTTGGCACCACGTTATAGTATAAGAGCCCCGAAGGCACCGCGCGCGCCTCAGACCCTCTGCTGAGCTCCAGTGGTGCACGCGCAGCTCTCCCCTCAACTGCCGTCATCTCCTCCTGCTTCTCGCCCGCTCCTCCGCCATGAAGACCAAGTTCTGTAACGGCGGCGAGGCTGACCCTTCCCTGCTGGGGATCCTGCTGGGCTGTAGCCCAGGCCCCATCCTGCTCGCCCTCGCCCAGTCGCCCTCCTCCGCGCAGTCACTTCCTCCCTCCCTCGCCGGGGTGGAAGCCAAGGAGCTGGGGCTACGGGGCCAGCAGCCCCTAGCTCTGCCGCCACCGCCCACCCCTCCCTCCCCGCCTCTTGAGGACCAGCCCGACCCCCATACCCACCACAAGGCATATCCGTGGTGCAAGGAGTTCCTGCCGGGGGCATGGCGGGGGCTGCGGGAGGACCAGCTGCGCATCATGCCCATCAGGTCAGCACCGGGTGGGTGGGGTGGGCTGCTCGAGGTGGTGAAGGCGTGGTCTGCTAGGGGAAGCGCTGACCGCCGTGGGTTTTTGAGCATGTACAGAGCGCTCTTCCCTCACTGTGGAGTCATCCCCCCCCCGCCATCTCATGCTAGTCCAGAACAGGCTCCTGATGTCGTAGCCAGTGGCGGAGTGGGTCTAAAACTATTGGTTGCCAGGAGACAAAGGGGCCCCACCCACAACTATAAGGCTGTCATTTGCTTTTTTTTTATAAAAAATAAAAATTTCAAAGAATACAAAAGGGGGGAAAAGGTACAATTAAAATTTAAGTTGCATGCAGTAATAGTATTGGAACTTCTGTTACGTTTTCAGGCTACTAAAAGGTCATTAACATTTTTAGCATATTGTCTAATCAGTGGTGGAGGGGGTCTAAAAATGTTGGTTGCCAGGAGACAAAGGGGTCCCTCCCACAACTATAAGGCTATCATTTAATTTGTATAAGAAATAAATAAAAATTTTCAAAAAATACAAAAGTGGGAAAAAGGCACAATTAAAATTTTAGATGCATGCTGTAATAGTATTGGAGCTCCTATTATGTTTTCAAGCTACTAAAAGGCCATTAACATTTTTAACATATTATCTAATGTTTAAGGGGCCCCCACTTCATTGGGGGCCCACTTGCCATCAGGCAAGTGGACACCCTGGCCAGTCCGCCACTGTGGTCAGGGTGTGAGTTTGCCCGATGGCAAGTGGGCCCGATGAGCCCTTGATTAGTTAATTAAATATTACGTTAATTAAATATTACGTAATTAAATATTACCCTGACCTGGATGGCCCAGGCTAGCCTGATCTCGTCAGATCTCAGAAGCTAAGCAGGGTCAGCCCTGGTTAGTATTTGGATGGGAGACCACCAAGAAAGTCCAGGGTTGCTGTGCAGAGGAAGGCACTGGCAAGCCACCTCTGTTAGTCTCTTGCCATGAAAACCCCCCCAAAAAGGGGTCACCATAAGTCTGCTGCGACTTGACGGCACTTTACACACACAATTAAATATTACGTGGGGATTATATTCTGAAAAATCTATTTTTAATGTGTTTTCTTTATCCTATTGAAAATGTCGTTTTATGGCTTTATGCAAATGTGGCGGGGGTCGCAGGTTACTTGGCAATTGTAAAAGGAGGTCGCGACTTGAAAAAGGTTGGGAACCACTGCCCTACAGGATTGCCATATGTTGGCTGTGACTTGACAGGACTATACACACAGAGAGATAGCAGCTCACTCTATTGCTGCCCAAACTAGTTATAGCCTGACAAGTCAAAAGAGCAAGCCTAACTAAAAAAAAAAAAACCTTATTAAACACAATAGAGGCTTCCTACACTGTATTTTACTTGGTCTTAAAGCCAGCCTGGAGTGAAACACTACTTTGATTTACAAATTGCTTTTATGGTGGGATCAGCAAGGAACAGCAAGTCATGACATATTAGCTGAGCAGGCCCCAGTTTCTAATATTTGAAAAGAGCCGGTAAAATCATCATATTTGAAAATTGTGGAAATCTTCCTGTGAGTGGCTCTTTACCCAATAAGAGAAAGAATGAATATTGGGCCAACAACCAATTTGATGGGATTATGCAAACAAAACACTGGTCCCTGGTGCAAATAATCTGTGATTTGTGAGAACTGGTGAGCTACTAAGAAAAAGAGTTGAGAGGTTTTGTCCTGTAGACAAAAATGGAGTTGGTTGAGTTAGCTGATCTACTTTTAACATTCAGCTAATCAAAGGTGGGTTTTATCATGGTTTGTTTACCCTCCTTTTCACCTACACCCAATATTTGTTGCAAGCGATCACTACAACCTGGTGTGAAAACAAATGGCTAGGAGGTGTCTTCAGGTGGAAGAGGAGCCTGAAGAACCGGATCTGATGAAAAAAACTGTTGGAATCTTGCAAAAAATCACACTGATAAGAAGAATGGAAAAGAAATATAATCGAGAGGTGGAAGTATCTGTCTGGATATGGAGAAGATGATGCCGAAAGAGTTTCGGGAGATGTTGGAAGCTCCTTAGGCTGGGCAAGTTCATTTGCATTTTAGAAGCATGTGCACAGTGAAGCCTCCTCACAGATGTTAGTCGTTTGCACCTTACGTGCCCCAGAACAGATACATGGCCCAATTAAACAGAAATATGTTTGGGGGCATATCTTGGGTCACATCTGGTTAACTGGCAGCAGCTGTGCTGGAGCAAAGAGGCATGTTTCCTTTTTTATGTAAACAGAATCAATCTCCCCTGAAACCTGAGGATGGAAAATTTGCCAAATTAATTTCTGTGAGTTTTCTTGGTTTAAAATGGAAATGACATGATTTGGCTTTACAGGCATGAATGACTTTGTTGATTTAGTATTCAGCAGTACGAGGCCTTTGTTTTTTGAAGGGAAACTCCTATTTAATAGCACAGAGAGCCAAAGCAGCCTAAAAAAAAAAAAAAGGAGGTAGAAGAATAAAAGTAGGTCAGATCAGCAGGAAGCAATTTCTTGTCTTTTAAAAAAGCTGGCTCTGAACCTTCATTTTATGGAAGTAAAATATTAAGCAAGTTGAGCGCAAGACATTTGCTTTGACTATGTATCAGACCTGAAGGCTTCTGTGACAATAGGGCCAAAGTCTGAGGAGAACAACAAAGAAAGGCTGAGTAGATAAGGGCCTAGCTATAGACTAGACAAAATGAGGCAAGGCTTGGAGAAGGACAAGATCCTGGCAGATGAGAGGAGGTGAGGTCTTGGCAAAATGGTTAAGTGAGATAATGGTTAGGCCCTGTGCAAGATGTGCTCTTGGCTATGTGGGAGGAAGTGACAAGGATCCTGAGGGATAATGTGAAAAGACAACTACAGACAAAGGTGAGAGCCTGGCATAGGGTTGCCAACCTCCAAGTGGGGTTCTTCTGGAATTACCACTAATCTCCAGACTACAGAGATCCGTACCCCTGGAGGAAATGGCAGCTTTGGAGGGCAGATTCTATGGTATACCATAGATTCTGGGTGAAATCCCTCTCCATATGTCCCCTTCCACAAGCACTACCCCCAAATCTCCTGGAAGTTCCTGGGCCAGAGTTGGTAATCTTAATTTATGCTTAATTTTGTCCTGATTAAATATTATTTTGAGATCAACTGTTCAGTTCAAGAAAGAGGTATAAACTGGTAACTACTTAGGAAGTCTTTCTCCTTTCTGAAAAAGTTACAGGAAAAAAAACCATTATATTCTCCTATCCTGCAAGTCTCAACTTTAAAAGTAGACATTGAGAAACACTTCATCTTCCTGCAGGTTTTTCCTCTTGTCTTCCTTGTTTCTCTTTCGGGACTGATTTCTCCAACACTGTCTCGAAGGTGCAGAAATAAAATAAAACATTTATGGAAGTGACTGTTCTCTTTACCTGTTGGCCAAAACAAGGTTCATCATTAGGACACTGTGTACCTTAGAAATTATATTATTTGGACAGCTCAGATGCAACATAAGGGCCTCTGGAACAGACACAAAATCCTACTAATATAGAGAGTTTGGATTTATAGAGAGTATCTGAAAAATAAAACAACCCAGATATGAAAACCTTCAGCTAAGACAGTTTTACATTAAAACTTACATATTGGATGAAATTAATAATGTTCTTTCATAACTGATGATGTAAAAATGGTTATTAGATTTGTTTTTCGGTCTACATTAGGGCTGTTGAAAAAAAATTGGTAAAGTTTGGCTTCGGCAAAATTTGGCCCGTTTAAATTCGGGACTTGCCGAAGTCCGAACTCCCCCGCTTCGGATCCGCAAAATTCGGCGCGAGATCCGGAGTTCAGGGGGAAATTTGCCCCCCCCACGGGCCTTCACAGGGCTTCCATGAAGGTGCTTGGGGGGCTCTTTAAACAGATCTGCGCCTTCCAGCTGGAAGGCACAGATCTGTTTAAAGCGCCCACCGCGCACCTTCAGGGAAGCCCCCTGAAGGCGCGCGGGGGGGAACAGATCTGCGCCTTCTAGCTGGAAGGCGCAGATCTGTTTAAAGCGCCCGCCGCGCGCCTTCAGGGAAGCCCCGTGAAGGCGCGGGGGGGGGAACTGAAAAAAGGCGGGTACGCCAAACCTGCCAAATTTATTCGGGGCGTCATTTTCCCGCCTTTTTTCAGTTCGGTTCCATCCAAACTGAAAACAGCCGAATCAGGGGAAATTCGGCTGTTTTTCGGTTTGGGACAAACCGAATCGACAGCCCTAGTCTACATTTACTACAAGGAGCTCAGCGTAACATGTGGGGATTTTGGTTACATCAGAATGATTTGCCGTTTACCTAGGGCTCCACTCATCCATTCTATCTTGTTCATAGTCTTTAGCTATCAGTGTCTGAGTATGAGGCCATACTGTGTGGTACCAAAATTGCATCAAAAATGATTTAGGTTTTCCTTGGAATTCCTCTGATAATTCACTTGAGAAATGTCCATGGTTTTTTTTTTCTTTGAATATAATTCTGCACCCACAAAGGAGGAAGCAAAAGAGACCAGCAACTCTCTGCAGCTTGTCTCAGAAGGTGATTGGCTGGGAAATCTGTGTGCTCCTCCCTTGCCAAGATCCTGTTGGAAGGGAGAAAATCACTCGAACGAAACATGGATTGTTGTTGTTGTTTTGGGTGGAGTGGGTTGTAATTCCTGAGAATCCTGGACTTGTATTCCCATTCTGGGAAATCACTATAACAACCCAAACTAGTAATTTCCATGTATATCTTTGGCACGGGAATTTTGTTAGGTACACCCTTACTCACTGAAATGTTTGGGCTTCCCTCAGAAGTTCTGTTTAAAAGACAACCTCCAGACTTGCCCTGAATTTCAATTTAGGTGAGATGTTGGTGTCAATTCTACACTGAAGAGTTATTCTCTGGAAACGGAAGGATATGTAATCCGCCTTGAATCTCAATGAGAAATGCAGACAGTGAATAGCATAAGAAAGCAAACAAACAAACAAATATTGAATTGAAGAAATATGGAGAAAGTTGCTTCCTATATATAGGTGTGTGTGTATGTGTGTGTGTGTGTGTGTGTGAGAGAGAGAGAGAGAGAGAGAGAGAGAGAGATCTATATATTATAATTTGTTATGCATTAAGAGACTTGTACCCTGCCTTTCCTCTTGGCTCAATATATATTTCTGTGCAGCCTCCGGGACCTCATTCATTGCCTCCTGAAGGTTTGGAGAGCAGAAGGGGGCAAGTTCTACATATGTAGTAGTAAAAATAATCATCATCTATGTTTCACAATCTTCTAGGGAGAGTGACTATGACAGACTGCATTCTAGCACTACTTATGCTGTTTACTTTAACATTAAGAGGCTGCTGAGGTGACTTGTAATAAGTGTTTCTTTTGGTTTATTTCTGTCCAGAGACTCCAAGTTGGTGAAGAGGGGGCTCTTTTAAGAGAGGAAACATTTATCAAACCATTTCCAAATATCGGTGCAGCAGTTCAAAAGGTGTTAAGAGAGATGTATATAATTAGGTTTTATTAGATGCTTTAAAAGAGAACTTCAAGGTGGCAGTGCAGATACTGTGTGTGAATGAAGCTTGTTGGAATTCTTAATGATTCAAAGGCCTCTGATTAAATGGCTAATTAAGAAGAAAAAAGGCCAAGTAGTAATACCCCTGAAGCACCCATGGCCCATTAGTGGACTGAGAAGAAAAGTCAAGGCTCCCAATAAGTAACAAGATGGATATAAAGTGGGGATTTGGCCAGCTCGATATTGAGATGCCAGCTGTTTTGTTTTCATTGGGACATTTAACATGGAGAATTTCCAGTTTGTTTTCAGCCCTCAGCCTCTTTCAAAGGGCATGGACAGAAGAATATGGTTCTTCTGCTTTGTCTGGATTCCAGCAGAGAACAAGCATATTATATTCAAGGTAAAGGGGTAGAGAGTTTCCCACATATCCACCAGAGCTCAGAGCCTCCTTGCTAATAGTGTTGAATCTATGTATTTCTCTCTCTGCCAAGGTCTTCCTGACACCATCTTTGGTGAGTTTTCACTGCCAAATAAAGGTTTCTTGTTTCACAAGACTTTTGACCTTGCTGCTTAGCTGGCTTTCACAATGATGTTGTTTTATTTCCATTGTAATTTGGGAACGGGGAAGGGTTCAATCTATTTCTCTTTTATTGATTTGTTGGTGTATTCAATATTCATAACCCTCCTTTACCATGCTGCTCAAGGTAGCTGCGTTGCATCCAATGGTCCCCTTCCATGAAGTGAGGAATCTTCTCTTGAAAGATTACTCCTTCCATGCTTCCTTATCTTCCTTTTCTTCCAATGAAAGGAGTCTTCCTCAAATGAAAGGTCTGGTATGTTGCAGAAGGGAATAATTGGATACAGCTCTATGTTTTGGATGTGATACGTATGCATGGAAGTGCTGTCAAGTTGCAACCAACTACTGGCAATCCCAGCAAGGGGCATTCAAGGCAAGTGAGAAGCAGAGGTGATTTGCTATTGGCTTCCTCTGCAGCTTCCTTGGTGGTCTCCCATCCCAAGTGTCAACCCTGCTTAGCTTCTGAGGACCGAAATCTGTTGAGATTGGGCTAGACCATGCTGCCTTCCCTCCCTGGATGTGATAAGGTTTGTTAATATTTTTGAACTCTAATATGAGTTTCAAAAAAGTATTTTACTTTCTAAATAAATACATTTTGTGAAACAAGGACTACTCTGGTAGGGATGCAATTATTATATGCAGTGCCAATATGGATCCATGCCTACTCCAACGAAGTGGAACGAATCCAAGGCCAATTCCTCAGTAGGACTGCCAAACTGCGTTTCCTACCTTCCTTTATGTTCTGAAACAAATCAAAAATTAGTAAACACAAGGGCCTGGTTTCACACAATAAAATACTGGCTGCGGATCCATCACCATGCAGGAGAATCAACCCTACTAAGATACCTACAGGAAGATACCCTCTGGGTTGATCGTCCTGACTGGTCAATCAAGATAAAAAAGAAAATCACCCAGCTAGGCATTGACTTGGATTCTCTGTCCCTTGCTGGAGAGAGCTACATCCTAAACCAAATAAAACAAAGATTAACTGACCACGAACTTCAGAGCAAATTCCCTCTAACTCCTCCAATCTGCTCACCTCAACATTTCGGAATTCTACCAAACCTCAGTCCAAAATACCTGGAACACCTTGACAATCCCAAGCTCAGGAAAGCTTTTATGCAAACCAGAACCAATACATTGCCCTTGGCAATTCTTTGTGGCAGATTCTTAAAAATACCTTATGCAGATAGATTCTGTAGATGTGGTGCAGGAAGTCCTGATTCCCTGTCCCACATATTCCTGGAATGCCATCTATATGACACCTCAAGAGACAACTTAATAAAACCTTTAATTCAGAATTCCTTCTCAAACAACAGGAAAACACTCCAAAAACTACTATCTGATCGGGACCCAGAAATTACAGAAAGTGTGGCGAAATTCCTGATGACAGCAATCAACCAATGGGAACTTAGCCAGAAAGAGGATCTCAACAGAAAGAATAAACTGTATCCAAACTAGCTTTTAACATGCAAATTTTTAATTTCAACTTTTGTATATTCTTTTAAACATATTATTGTTGGGATTTTATATTTGGTTAATATAGCAGAGTTTGCCCAGTCATGGAAGCGAGATATTAAGTGCAATAAATTCAGTCTTCCCAAGAAGTAAATTGCAAAAGAAAAGTAGAACTTACATTTATTCAGGTTCAGTTTGTTAACATTCTTGTTGCAGTTGATAAAAGATAGAAAACCTCATCTAAAGAATACATGTCCCTATACAAGTGGCTAGCTAATCCAGTATCATCACCCTTTTAACTGCAGTCCAATCATTTGTGGTGGGTGTGCTAACCCTTCTGGATAATATACTTATAGCTGTTGCAGTGTCAGGTCTTGTTGTCATTGCTAAATACAGAAGTTTGCCTATGGCAGCTACGTAGTTATTGTTGTCTGGCAGTGGTTCATCGGGTACCTTTTCTCTGTAGAAGCCTGATTCCATTGGTGTAGGCATTGCTATTTAATCTAACACTGGAAATATTAGCGAATAAAATTAGAAAAAATCAGAAAATTATTGGTTTACAAATACAAGGAGAAGAATTCAAAATAAAGGCATACACAGACGATGTTCTGTTTACAACTGCACGACCAGAAATAAGTATTAAAGAACTCATGAACGATATTCAAAAATACGGAGAGCTGACAGGTTATAAACTGAATAAAGTCAAAACAAAAATCTTTCTGGAGCACACAACCAAAGAAGAAGAATCAAATATAATTGCTCTTTCAGGATGTACAATATCAACTAAACCAATAAAGTATCTAGGAATAATATTTCCAAAAGATAATCAAGATCTATTTACAAATAATTACCAAATAGTATGGAATAAAATTGAAGGTGATCTTCAAACTTGGGCCAGATTAAAAGCCTCCTGGCTTGGTAGAATAGCCATAGTTAAAATGAATAGAAGATTAAACTTTTTATTCCAAACGATACCTATCAAAATTGCGGACAAGATATTAACATCCTGGCAACGAAAAATTAATAGATTTGTTTGGGACAAGAAATGCCCCGAATAAAATTTAAAATCACGACGGATGAAAAGAAAAGAGGGGGCATGGCACTTCCAAACTTAGCTATGCATCACCGAGTGACAACCCTGGTATGGATCAAAGACTGGATCATGCAGACTAATGAAAGAAGTATCAAACTGGAACTTGCAGGATTGCAATGTGGAGCACACCATTTACTATGGGGAAAAAACTGGAAGAAAAACCTAGAAGAAATTAAGGGTCATCCAACTGTAGAAAACATGGTGACTACTTGGCAAAAACTTAAACCAAGATTAAATTCCAATGGATCATTGTTGATAGCACCCTTTAATGCTTTCGGTACGATAATGGACAGAAAAAAGTATGGGACAATACAATATCAAAACCTGGTGAAAACAGATGGCACAATTAAAACGTTATTGGAGATACAAGATGACTATCAGCAGATGCCATGGCTAACCTATCATCAACTAATTTCAAGATTTAAGGAAGACTGCATAACTAGGGGAGCATTGACGCCAAAAACAGAATTTGAACAGATGATAAGTCAAGCATCTCAACACCTACTAGGTAAAATCTATAAGCTCTTGGTGACATATGACACGGAAGATGAACAAGTGAAGTCATGCCAAATTAAATGGATGGAAAACCTGAATGAAATCATAACAATCGATGAGTGGGAACAGCTATTTCGCAGAAACCTCAAATTTACTTTATGCCAAGGGATTCACGAAAATTGGTTGAAAATGTTACATAGATGGTACCTGACGCCGAGTGATAGTCAAAATATGAATAGTTCGACATCTGGCTTATGTTGGAAATGTCGTAAAGCCAGGGGCACTTTTTATCATTGCTGGTGGACATGTAAATCAGTCCAGAAATTTTGGAAGAAAATACATAAGAACGTAGAAGGCATTCTCAACCAAAAGATAATATATGATCCCAAACTGTATCTACTGAATAAAATCCCAGATAAAATCGATAAGGACCAACAAGATATGTTAAAATATTTAACTACATCTGCAAGGGTACTTCTAGCATCGCTATGGAAAACAAATAGAATACCACAAATCGAGACCTGGATTGATAAAGCATACGAATATATAACAATGGCTCAATTAACTGAAACACTACAGAAAGAGACTCAAAAACAAAATAGAGACAAATGGAAATCCTTCTATGAATACATTAAAACCAAAAAATAACAATGTGCTGAGTCGCTCTCACTCCAACAATTATGCCAATAAAGGTATTTGTATTTTATTGTATTATTTATGCAATAGATAAAACAGTCATGTAGATTAGGAAAGCCCTTTCTTTAGTAAATTCTGTTTTAAAATAAATCTTAAGAGTATTTGAATCTGTATTGAAGTGTTATTACTTTGGCAAAAATTCATAAAGCACCAGGACAATGAGCAACACAGTGGTTCCCTCATACCTAGAAGTGTCTTCTGGCCTCATTTCAGCAGGTTTGAATTAATATGGTGTGAACCTTTATCAGGGTATGTAGATATTTGACACAGATGTTTCGTTTTCTATAAATCTAAGACATCTCTCATAGAACCACACAGGGATTCAATTCCATTTTTTTAAATTTAAACATCAGATTCTCATAAGTGAAGAAATGTGCAGTTCAGCACAGGTAAAGCCAGACGCTAGCAACCACATTGCAAACATATTAACACAGAAGTAACTCCCACTGATTTCAATGGGATTTATTTCCAATAAAATCTGTTTGGGACTGAAGCCCAGGAGACACTCTCTTTATCTTCATGGGCTTTTCTTCTTGGTACCTCCCTGCTTATTTTCATTCTGCCTTCTTTCACTTTGAACACAGTGAATCTGTGGACATAACTGCTGTCCTCCATGCTACTGAAACTCACTAGGTGGTCCTCCCTGGGTGTGCACTGGCCTACTTCTTCCTTCTGATCCTGCGCCTGGCTCTTCACAAATCCTTAGTACTAAGTGCTGGTTTTGATTCCACTCAGGACACTGTGTGGCTCTATCACAAGAAGGCTGCATTGTTAAAAAGTCTCTTTCAGTACCCACTGGTTCAAGCAATGCTCAAAATCAAGCTTGCAGGCTTAGCAAGTACACATGGCAAAGATTCTGAGGCTTCCATGTCTGAGGCTGGTTTGGAGCCTAGAGGGGAATACTAACTCTTGCCAGGATTGCTGAGTTAGAAAATTCCTGCACAATTGGTGCTAGAGCCTGGGGAGGGTGGGGTTTGGGGAGGGGAGGGACCTCAGCAGGTTATGATGGCATATGGAAGAAGACGGTGCATCAAATATATGGGTTCCAGGTCATGAAGGGCTTTTAAGGTCATAACCAGCACCTTGAATTGAACTTGGAAACTGACTGACAGCCAAATATAGGTATTTCAAAATGGGCAACATATTTCCAGTGGCTAGCCCCTGAACACAGTCAGGCTGCCACATTCTACACCAGTTGTAGTTTCCAAGTTGTCTTCAAGGGAGCCCCACATACAGAGCATTACAGTAATCCAACCATGAGGTTACAGAAGTATGGATCAGCATAGCCTGATCAGCTGAGTCTAGGTAATGAGAATGGTGGTGAATTCGATGCAGCTGATAGAAGACGCTTTGGCCACAGCGCCAACCCACTTTTCAAACAGCAAGGCAGGATCCATGAGCACCCCCAAACTCTTTACCTGCTCTGAGAAAGCCAACATTACTCCATCTAGAATTAGTGGATTCAGTCCCTCTAGAATATCTTTCAGCCAGCATTACTTTTGCCTTGTCTGGATTCAGCTGCAGTTTGTTCTGCCATAGTCAACTGACCAAGGGGTCACTTGGCCTTCTTTTTCCTTGGTAAACACAAGCACAGCAACAAATGTCACTACTGGCAAGTATTGCTTTCCAGAGTGTGGAGTGAGATCCACTCAGCAATATGGCAACCATATATTGTCCAAACACAAGCTGTGTATCCTATTCTTCGGGGGCAGTGCAAAAAGATTTTTCTAGTTTCATGCAGCAAAAATTGCCTTTTATGGCAGGGGTGTCAAAAATGAGGCCCGCGGGCTGGATCTGCCCCCCAGAGGGCTTTTATCCAGCCCACGGAGCCGAGGCACCTAGTCCACCTTTTCCCCCTCCCTCGACCTTTTCTGGGCTTCTCGGGCCTGTGTGCGGCCGGGGAGGGAGTGGGGAAGGCTTCAGCCTGGGTGTGCTGAGCTGCAGGAGCCGTGCATGTCTGGGTGTGTGTGTGGGGGGAGGCTTCTGCCCGGTTGCGCTGGGCCACAGGGGCGTGTGCGCAGCCAGGTGGGGGGAAGGCTTCAGCCCAGTTGCATCGGGCCGCAGGGGCATGTGCACGGCCGGGAGGGGAGGAGGCTCCCCCCTGTCCAGATATGGGCTGGTGAGCTCGCTGCAGGTTTGCCAGCCAAGGCAGCCACCCCCCTGGTTTAAAATTTTTAACAAAATTAATGGCAGGGACTAGAGATACAAACTTCATAGAAGACACCTGCAAAGTCAATTAATATTATCTTTTTACTTTATTTTTTACTTAAAAATATAAACCACTTTACAAAATAACAATAAGACTGTTAAAGAAACAAAAATACTGTAAGAATGTTATTGTTGTAAACTTGTTTGTGTTTTAAGTAAAAAACTATCATTAATTGACTTTGCCAGTGTCTTTTGTAAAGTTTGTATCTCCAGTATCTGGCATTACATTTTAGGGTATTTATTTATTTATTTATTTATTTATTTATTTGTGTGCACATGACCTGGCCCGACCAAGTGACATTGATGTCATATCCGGCCCTCCTAACAAATGAGTTCGACACCCCTGCTTTATGGGCTCCATTCTCCACACTAGAGATGGTTAGCTTGTTCTGATAAGAGTCCACCTCTCCTGTTGCTCACATTTCCAGCCAGACACCAGTGCTTAGAAGACAGCTGAGAGGAGAACGATGAAAAAGAGTGGGGATGCATTTATACCCAAATGCTATGCCAACTACTAGATGCAGGGCCAAAAGTTAGAACGATTGCCAAGCTTTAATTTCTCTTTTCTCTCTCTCTGCCTCTTAATAGATGCAACCCTATGGTTGCATCTATGAAGTCCTGACGAATTCTATGCAATTTTAGTGATCAGAAAGTACAAAGGGACAGCTTGTTCCCATGAACTGAAAACAAATAGTATTTTAACAGTTACTGGACCAATAAATATATCACATGCACAGCCAATCAGGCAATAGAAATCTTAAATTTTATGGGATGTCATTAAAGCAATGCTGAAGTACACAGGAAAGTTAAAACAATAAATGTAAATTAAAAGTTATATAGAGTATGTAATATAAAAGTAATTGTCTCCCATTTGGTTAGTTACTATATTCATAAGACATTTATTGCTCCAGTAATCAGTTTTGTAACCCCAGGATCTTTAATTCTCTGCTTTTTAGTTAAGTGACATTGAACATTTAATTTAACTCACTCATTGTTCAGCATGCCATTTGTTTTGTCTCTACTGAATACTGAGGTCTCAGAAAGAAACTGGGTATACACATTCATGGCACAATCTTGCGCTTCAAGTGCAAATGCCGGTCTGATTACTATATCCATTTTTAAAGAAGAGAGGCAGACAATACAATGCAGCAGGGTATCTCATTGAAGACTGACCTATTCATCCAACTCTCCTGGCCCCTGCCAAGTGGCCTTGGATGAAGGAAAGGGGGGGCTGGTCAATCAGCTTTTTTCTTCTTCCCAGGAGAAGTTATCTTGCTTCTGTAGCCATTTTCTAGTACATTTTTATTCCACCCTTCTTTCAGGGGGCTCAGGGCAGCAAATGTGGTTCTCCCAGATTTTGTTTTGCCATCACAATTCTGTGGTAGGTCAGGCTGGGAGGGAGGGAGGGAGGGAGGGAGGGAGAGAGAGAGACTGGATTAAAGTCACCCAACAAGTTTCTTGGCAGAGTTGGGAGCTGAACCTGAATTGCCTAGATCCTGGCTCAACACCACATTATACCACACAGACACATGATTTATCTCCTACACAGCTGATGCCCCCCATCCCTTCCCATCCAACCCTCCTACTGGTGATTATTACATTGTCTTTTCAAATTGTAAACTGCTTTGCAAGGCTTGACAGAAAGGTGATAAGTAAACACATTCAATAATAAATAACATCTTCATGTGATCGTATGTTTGATGGGATCACAATGTTTGGGGGGTAGTGCACCTCACACCTTTCTGTAGCACCACATAAGATAATTTGGATACAACTATACATTCCATTAGAGGAAGGGCATGGGAAACCACCTCTGCTTAAATCACTTGTCTTAAAAACCCCACCAGGCGTGAACAATAATTCAGTTGTGACTTGACAGCACTTCACACACACATACATTCAATCACCCCTGGAGTGCTTTCTAAAGGTGTTTTGCCAATGCACACAATGGACCGTTATAATGTACAGAGGGATAAGGAACTTAACGTTGCAGCAAGTAGTACATCACTTGATACAATTCGGGGGGTGGGGGGGAGAGAGAACAGTGGAAAATTCATAATCCCTGAGTTTCACTTGAGACACAAGACCAGGTAGTTTGGAAGTCCAAAATGTGGGGCAGGTATTGGAACGAAGAGAATTCTTCAGAGATCAAAGTCTGGAAATTTGTTGCTGTCTAGACATTGTGAAGCTAAGGGGGTGAACCTATTATTTGAATGGGAAGCCTCTGGGAGTTCCATGTAAGTTGCTATGAACTTTGTACAGGGATTATGTTCTTCTTTTGGGGGGAATGATCCAGAAAAGAAGAAGAGGTAGTTTTTATACTTTGCTTTTCTCCACCTTTAAGGAGTCTCAAAGCGGCTTATAATCACCTTCCGTTCCCCTCCCCATGACAGACACCTTGTGAGGGAGGTGAGGCTGAGAGAGTTCTGAGAAAAAACTGACTTGCCAAAGGTCACCTCTCAGGCATCATGAGGAGGAGTGGGGAAGCAAACTCAGTTCTCCAGATTAGAGTCCGTCCGCCGCTCTTAACCACTACATCATGGTGGTGTAGTGCAAAACCAGCCTAATCACTGCATTCACTTAGCCATGTCTTTAAAAAGAGAAGAAATTGTGTTTAAAATGTATCCCACGTCATTCCCTTCTAGCTCGCCTTCAGATTCCTTGGGAAAGGTAAATAAGTTCCACAACGCATCAGAAAATGGAGCAAAGAGAAGCATTTCCCACAACGCACACAATGGGCCAACATCAGGTGAGGAGGCAGACTGTGCACATCAGAACACCAGCGGCCTTTTTAAACTTGAGCCAAAAGAGCAGAGAGTTGTCAGTGCTGAATGCACAAGTCTTGCTGCTTTCTCAAGTTATCCGCAGAAGAGCAAATAAATTCAGAGTTTTTGTTTCCCCCCCCACACTCTTTTATTGCAGTAAGTAACCATACCCCAATCATGGCTAGATAGAATTATGAGTTTAAGGCAGTGGTTCCCAACCTTTTTTTGACCAGGGACCACTAGGACTTTTTTGTTCGGTGCAGGGACCCCAAGGTTCAAAATAAAAATTCTGAGAATTTGAAAATAAACTTTAATCATAACTGTTAGTTAAACATTAAACTTAGAATAATATTTGAATATATATTTTATAATAGAGAACTTTTAATTGAAAATATTAATTTATTATGGGTTTATAACTTTGTTTTGCGGACCTTAATTTAGTTCTCGCGGACCCCTGGGGGTCCATGGACCCCTGGTTGGGAACCAGTGGTTTAAGGATAGACTGCTCTAACTTTGGAAGTGTGGGTGCCTCTGGGAGCAGGATATATATAGCTGATTTACAGCTGACTTATGGCAACCTTTGGGGTTTTCAAGGCAAGAGGCATTCAGAGGTGGTTTGCCATTGCATGCCTTTCCATAGCGACCCTGGACTTCTTTTGTGGTCTCCTATCCAAGTATTATCCCATATTGTTTTATTGTCTCACACACCTCCTGTCTCTATGTACTTTCTTCTCCAAGTTCCTGTCTCATTAAGTTTTGTTTCATCCATCTCCACAGTTTGGCTGTTTTTAATCTTTTCTTCTCTCTAGAATTTGCCTCAGACACCTTTTTAGGAAAACATGATGTTTAGACTGTGAGCCCTTAATAAGTCTCCAAATGCCATAACAATGAGACAGTGTTTATTTCTATGTGTGAGAGAGTGTTAAAAATCCAGGTGTTGAAGCCAAATTTCCGTGTCTCTATACAGATCAGTTCAATGATCCCAACATTCAAATAAGCTCTGCGGGGGGAAACATCAAGAAGTCTGAATCTTTGGATTCAGATAAAGCCTTCTCATCTCAAAGCCATGACTTCCCATGTTTTATCTTATTTATTTACATTTTTATCGTTTGCCTTTCTCACTGAGACTTGTGCTGGTGAAAGTGTGGGACGTGCACTTGGCACATGCTTTTGGGTGCCCTTTTGCCTTCAGTTGTAGGGCCCTGCCTGGTGTTAACAGATTCTTTTCTAAAATTAAGCCCTTCTCTGAAATTCGGTTTCCTTCTGATCAGTTCAAAGACACTGTAATAATGTAACACTTTAAACAAGCAACTTTGTTGTCAAAAACATGAATGGAACAACAAAATCCTCATTGCCACATTGGCTAATTTCTGTTGCACAGATGATGTTATGGAGGGGCTGTGGCTCAGTGGCATCTCTGTCTGAAAGGGACAGGTGGTAGGTGATAGGACAGGCCTAAGCCCCTGGAGAGCTGCTGCCAGTCTGAGTAGACAATACTGATCTTGATGGACCAAGGGTCTGATTCAATATGAGTCAGCTTCATGTATGTTCATATGTGTGTACTACTTGGCTACCACCTGCCCATTTTTAGGAGACAAGGAAATCAAGGCACAAGACTGCATCCCTGTCTCATCTGCATGTTTTAACTACACACCTCAGCTTTCCCCCACCTATGGTTGCCATTGCTCTGGCTGGGGAATATTTAGGGGTAGTGCCTAGGGTTGTGTTTGAGAAGAAGAGGGAGTACAGATGCCAGCCTCCAGGTAGGACCTGGGGATCCACTGGAATTACAACTGCAGAGATCAGTTCCCCTGGAGAAAATGGATGCTTTGGAGGGTGGACTCTATTGCATTGTACCCCACTTAGGTCCATGTCCTCCCCAGGCTCCATCTCCAAATCTCCAGGAGTTTCCCAACCTGGATCTGGCAACCCTAAGAGGAAGCTCTGTTGGGATGTGATTTAATACAGTCCAACCTCTAAAGCTTCTGTTTGCTTTAGGGGAACTGATCTCTGTAGTCTAAAGATTTGTAACTCTGGCAAAATTCCAGGCCCCACCTTGAGTTCGGTAACCCTAATCCCACCTGGTGGGTCATGAGCCCCCTATAAAGACACCTTTTCGTTGCCTTTGGAAGGATTTGCTGCTGGTGAACGTGTATATCGAGCAAGGACATAATACCCTCTGTATGTCTATTTAGTAGTACCACAACTTGTAACCCCTAGAAGAATTGGGGGTGGGGGTGGGGGCAGGCATGCCAGTTTCACTCTGGTATGCAACATCACCATGACATAACAGGGGATGCTCTTGGAGTTGCAAAAACTCTGTGGATAAACCATACGATTTTCACTGGAAGTGATGCCATGGGCCAGCATGATGTTGAAGCACCACCCCGCATTTGCCGCCATTATTCTTTGGGCTGGCCTTTCAGGTGTCGGTGGGCAGCAACAGGGATTGTCTGGAGGTCTCCCACCATAGCAGGAGACCCAGCAAGCCTACTTTTCAGGCATGGTGAGAAGAGCAGCAGTGCAGTCCTAAACAGGGTTACCCCTTTCTAACCCCATTGAAGTCAAGATGTTACTATGCATAGGATTGCAGTGGAGGTTCCTCAGTGGTGGAGAGGAATCCTCAAAGGCAGGGCTCTTACCCTTCCAGTCACATGATTCTAGGGTCATGTAACTATGAGATGGTTAATTCCTGACACATTTGGTTGTCTGCTTACTACTGAGTGGGTTCCATGCTGCCATCTGAGGATTAAAGGTGGGTGCTGGGTTTTGAAAGACCAAAGACTACCACTCAAGGTTTCTGTTCCTTGCTTGGTGTTATCCAGAAATGTTCTCCCACATAGAACAACTTAGTCTTGGAACCCTGGTTATCATGAGGGCCTCCAAGAGCAATCTCACAAGGTGGACCATGATGTGAGGAAGAACGGCTGGGAAATTCTTTCCACCCTGCTTGTGAGCGCTGGAATACAAAAATGATGCACAACAACCCACATTGTGGAAGTGCTGTTGTTTCAAGAAATCAGATGTATCATTGCATTTATTGCTTTAGCAGATTTCTAGCTCACCCTTCTACTCTGAAGAGTACTCAAGGTGGCTTAGAATAAAATAAATAGAATATGATTTTTAGTTTTTGAAAAAGAAATAATGAATTACCTCTGAAATCTACTAAGATTTTTCTCTGAGCTCTCTTATGTCAGTTTGTAATCAAATGAAAATGGAGCATAAGCAGGATTTTCACAATACTATTCCCGCATGATAGATATTCCTTCTGCAGACAAACAATTAGTAGATCAGAGGCGATGTGAACGTATCTTGCTTAATTGTAGCCCTTATTTGTTATACCATTTTCTCTCATCTTGAACAAGATTCTTTCAGCCTGAGCTGATGTTCTATGTAGAGACTATTAAAGAGCCATTTTATTGTCCACTTCTTCTCATCATGTGTGAAAAAGTCTTGGAAGTCCTCGTTACAGGTCACCACATAACGGCAGCGATGATTTTAGGCGGCCAAGCTTCAGTGAGATTTCTGCCCAGTTCTTTCTTATTATTAAAGTTGAAACGAGTAGTAAAAGTTAAGAAAATGTGAATCACTGTGCAGGAACATGGAAATCATGTTTCTGTTGCATGCATGAGGAGAATACAGATATTTCCTCTTGGGCTTAAAAGCTGCCAAACACAAAACTGTAAGATCAATGGCTCCTGAAATGTTTTTTAAAATAATTCTGATCTCTTTTTTCCCCACCCCTCAAGGTATTTTTCTTGGTATTTGCAAGTGGGCGCAGGGTTTCTCCAGCTCTTTTCTAAACGATGGCTGTCAAAAATAACTCATGAAGCCTACATGGTTTGCAAATTAGGCATTATGCATTATCATTGTATTGTGCTGAGACCAAAAAAAATTTAATAAATCATCTTGCCTTGTTAGGTGTTATATTCCTGAATGTTGAAATGTGCCTCCTAGTTTGTGTTGTTTCAATCCTGTTCCTTTCTGATATTTTGTTTGCCTTCTTGGCCCATCAATATATCTAATTCTCAAAGTGGCCAAATCTGTGGATACTTAAATCGAGCAATTAATCGACAAGACAGATCTTTCTATGAACCTGAAAAATGCCCAGGTTTGCCCAAAAATCTGAAATCTAAGAAAAAGTACATTGTGGGGTTAATTCCCCCCAAGTAACAGAAGCAGCAGCTGTAGTATGAAGGGACAAATGTCCTCAGTGTTCATTGCTAGGCAACCACACACTATTGCCAGCCTTCAAGCCTTTCAATCAATAAAAGTCAAAGAGGAGGGGACAGGGCTGTTTTGGCCTTTGAAGCAGAATTTACTGGGTCCAGGCCCAGCAGCAACTATTGGGCAAATTGCTGCCATGTGACCTATATCCAGGCCCAGCTGCTTGCTACTTTTCAACAGCAGCCGCCCCACAAAAGGAAGCGTGATGTAGTGGTTAGAATTTCATACTAAAATTGGTGAGACCCAGGTGTCTTCCACTCTGCTATGGAAGCTTGCTGGATGCTCTGGGGCCAGGCACTCACTCTCAGCCTAACCTACCTACCAGAGTGGTTGTGATAATCAAATGGAGGAGAGGAGGGTCCCCATTTTGGAGAAAAGTGAATTTTCCTCCAAGCCACATTGGCCAGGGATCTTGGAAGGGTTTTTTTTTTGCCTGGAAGATTTTTGTCTTCCTCTGGGTATAGAGCAGAGGGCACTGGAGAGTGGAGGGAAGGTAGTTGTGAATTTCCTATGTTGTGCAGGGGGGTAGACTAGATGACCCTTGAGGTACCTTCTAGCTCTATGTTTTTATGCTTCTATGTTTTTAAATTTTTAATATATTTTATTAATATTGTAAGCCGCCTTGAGTTCTGTAAGGGGAACAGGTAGCTAATAAATATTTTAAGTAAAAATCACAACTATATTTCCATCCATTACCAATTGGATTAATGGTTGAGTGGACT
Source organism: Euleptes europaea (assembly GCF_029931775.1). Taxonomy (NCBI): domain Eukaryota; kingdom Metazoa; phylum Chordata; class Lepidosauria; order Squamata; family Sphaerodactylidae; genus Euleptes; species Euleptes europaea. The sequence goes on along the minus strand of NC_079316.1, from coordinate 99,629,926 downwards.
AATCAGTCTAAAGAATAATGATGAAAATGGCTTCAATGAGAAGTAGCAATTAAGGGAACAGAAAAATGCCAAATGGCAGAGACACCAGACAAAAGTTTGGCGAGGGCAAAAATTTTGTGGCAATCTGTTCATCTACAATGAAGTGAAGGAGGGAAGGCAGCATGGTGCAGCCCGATCTCATCAGATCTCGGAAGCTAAGCAGGGTCAGCCCTGGTTAGTTTTTGGATGGGAGACCACCAAGGAATACCAGGGTTGCTGTGCAGAGGAAGGCACTGGCAAACCACCTGTTAGTCTCTTGCCTTGAAAACCCCATAAGGGGTCGCCGTAAGTCGGCTGCGACTTGACGGCACTTTACACACACTCACACAATGAAGTGAACATTGAAATAAGGGAATGAATACAGCAAAATGTGTAGTTAATTGGAAGAGTCCTACTGAATAGGGATTTTATGGGGATTTTTAAACAGAATATTCATAATATAAGCAAAGTTTGCAGTGGCTTTTTGAAAAACTGTTTTCTATAAATTTCACTAAATTTCATCTCATGAGAACTTTTAGGTGAATTTGGAAGTTCCTGTTCAAATGAAACATCTGAGGTTTGAGGGTGAGTTGCAATAAAACGATTAAAATTTCTCAGTTGGGTTGGGCTGAATCCTACTCAGGTCTTTTTCATGAGGCTTACTTCTGGGAAAATGTCCTTAGGATTGCACTGCAAATCGTGACTAACTTTTCCTAGATTGGGGACAGTGTGTACATTTTGCCAGTGCTTTCTACAGAAAGAAAACCAGAATAATATCATTTCAAACAAAATATTCTGATTGTAACTGATGTCCAATAGACAATATGTCCGAAAGAGATGCCAGACACCAAGGACATTTCTTATCTTCCTGTCATTTTCTCTAGGCTCTCAAAAATTGAATTTGATGGATTAGGTTACCCTTGTATAGAGCATTCCGAATTACTTTTTCTCCAGTCCGCAATTGAAGGACTATTTGAGATCAACTTCAGTAGCTCTCGACAATCCTTCTCCACCACACAAAACAGTTTCTCACTGAATAATAATTATTATATTTCTCATTGCATAATAATAATATGTGTTTATATAGGTAATTATGTAATCCAAATTATATACTATATTACTCAATAAAAATAATTACTGCACTCATAAATGGCTGCTTAAAAAATGAATCAAATCATTAAATAAAGCACAGTAACACCAGAAGATAAAACCCAAACAAACTATGCTTTTGAGTACCTCGCATATGTTATCTCACTTAGGCTTGCCAATTTCCAGGTGGGGCCTGGAGTTCTCCCAGAATTACAACTGATCTCCAAACAACACAGATCAGTTCCCCTGGAGGAAATGACAGCTTCAGAGGGCAGACTCTATGCCATCACATCCCTGCTGAGCTCTCTCCTTATACTTAGGGTTGCCAACCTCCAGGTGGTTATGTAAAAAAATAGTATTCAGCTCACACAACTTATGCAAAAGTTTGATGTTATTATTTACAAGTGCAAGAAGCCAACAATGATAGAGATACATGCAACAAAATATATACAAAGATAAAGTGTAGCTAAAGAGCTACCAATACAGATGGTCAGTTTCAACCTGGAAAGTCCTTTAAAGGTAAGTACAATGACTTTTCTATTTCTTTCTTTCTTCCAGAAAGGTGACAAAAGAAATAGAAGAAAGAAATAGAAAAGTCATTGTACTTACCTTTAAAGGACTTTCCAGGTTGAAACTGACTCTCTGTATTGGTAGCTCTTTAGCTACACTTTATCTTTGTATATATTTTGTTGCATGTATCTCTATCATTGTTGGCTTCTTGCACTTGTAAATAATAACATCACACTTTTGCATAAGTTGTGTGAGCTGGATACTATTTTTTTACATAGCTAGTATATTTAGTATTGGGTGCTTCTTTTTGCTAAACCGCCAGGTGGTGGCTGGAGATCTCCTGGGATTACAACTGATCTCCAGGTGACAGCGAAGAAAATGGCTGCTTTGGAAGGTGGGCACTATGGAATTAAACCCCACTGAAGTCCCTCCTCTCCCCAAACCCGGCCCTTCTCAGGCTCCACGCCTCCACCTCCAAAATCTCCAAGTCCAGCCTGGAGCTGGCAACCTTAGAGCCCTTCGAGAGCAGGAAAGCCATTGCTGCAAAGGAGCCTTGGAAAATTCCTCTCTTAAGATTTTACTCTTCATGAGCTGCTAGCTGAGCTGTGTGAGGAACTTGCCTTAAGCAGGAGTTAAAGGAAAGAACAGTTATATGAAAAGGAGAGCTTTCCCCCTCATCTGTGTAGCTTAATTCTTGAGAGAATGAAGCAGAACAGCATTTTCTGTGAGTTTTTTCCCCCTTTCTCTCTCTTTTTAAAAAAGATGTGTGTTTTCCTAACTAAACTTCAAAAGGCTGTCAAGAAGAGTGCTAGGTGAAAATGTACTTTGCCTTATCATATCACAACAGCCATATCCTTCAGGAAGACGAAAGGGTTTCCCTCCGCCTTCCTCAACACCTACAAGTGAGTAGTCGTAATTCATTTTCCACATGATTACACACTTTCCATTCCACAGACAAATTAAATAAAAATACTGTGACTGTTTACCTGAAAAGGAAAATAATAAACCGGACCAAAATTGGCAAGCTCCTTCCTTCTTCCACTCCCCCCTCCTCCCAGGTCCAAGTGATGATATCTTGAAGATTCATGGAAAAGTAGTTTGGATTCTGACACAGCAGTCCTTAGTAGGGCTGTCAAAAAAAAAAATTCGGTACAGTTCGGATTCGGCCGAATTTGGCCCTTGTGGGTTCGGTACGTGCCGAAGTCCGAACTCCCCCACTTCGGATCCATTCAATTCGGCGGGAATTCAAAGTTCGGAAACAAATTCGGCCGAATGAAGCCATTAAAAACACAACCGTGCCTTTCCGCGGCTCTGGGGGGGGCATTTTTGGGCTTAGAGGTCCCAAACTTTTGGCAGAGCTTCAAAGGATGTTTATTGAAAGACTCCCCAAGTTTTGTAAAGATTGGGTCAGGGGGGGGCTGAGATATGGGCCCTGAAAGGGGTCCCCCCCACCCTTAATGTTGTGCATCTCTCAGCAGAGCTTGCCGCCCACGCACAAAGCTCCCAGCCCGACAACAGCGGAGAAATTAGCAAAACAACTGCAAACACAACCTTGTTAAACAACACCTTTGCAACAGACAACTGAAACCTCCCCCCTCAAACCAGGGAGCGAGAGACTCGAGGGGGAACACACACCCCAGGCAGAACCGACGAAAACCCCCTTTGGCTTCCCCCCCACCCACAGAAACTGCTTCCTCCCCACACACACACAGACTCTGCTTTCCCCCCACACACACACACACATACACAGGAGAAAAATTATAGATTAAAGCCCCCATAGGGGTCTTACTGTGGCTGTCTTCTGTTCCATCAGGACGGGCTGTAATCCAAGATGATTCCAATTAGGCACGGAACGTTTTGCTCTGGAGAGATGCACAAAGGATCGGATCGGCTGCCCCATTCATCCCAATAGGGGAAAGGGGAAAGGGGAAAGCCCATATCTCGGGACCCCCTGACCCAATGTTCACAAAACTTGGGGGGTTCCTTAAGAAGCTTAATCTAAAGTTCCAGTGAAAGTTTTGTGTCTGCACCCCCAAAAATGGCGCCCCCTGCAGCCATGGAAAGAGAAAAAGGGGGAGGCGATATTTCTGCCCCCACTGAACCCATCTTTACAAAACTTGGGTAGTATCTTAAGAATAATTCACTGAAGCTATGCTAAAAGTTTGGGGGCTATATCCCCCAAAAAGCGCCCCCTGCAGCCACATAAATGGAAAAGGGGGGGAGGGAAAAGGGGGAGAGCCCATATCTCGAGACCCCCTGACCCAATGTTTACAAAACTTGGGGGGTATCTTAAGAACACTGGTCTGAAACTCCGCTCAAAGTTTGGGATTTGTACCCCCAAAAATGCGCCCCCTACAGCCATGGAAAGAAAAAGGGGGGGAGCCCATATCTCGGGACCCCCTGACCCAATGTTTACAAAACTTGGGGGGTACCTTAAGAAGCTTCATCTGAAGTTCCAGTGAAAGTTTTGAGTGTGCACCCCAAAAAATGCGCCCCCTGCAGCCACAGAAAGGAGCTAATGTGCACAAGCACCCTACACACACACACGAGGATTTCGCTCGCTCTCTCTCTTTCCCTGGCTGGGCCACACATCAGCTGATTCCTCCAGTACTCAATCCTGACTGATTGGCCAGAAGAAGACCCAGCTTGCCCACCGATTGGCCGGGGGAGGAGAATGCTGCTTACTGACGGTTATGCTGCTTACTGACGGCCGAATTGGCCGAATTTATTCGCGAACTCCCGAACTCGCTGAATTCGGCCCCCCCCGGTTGCCCGCCAGTTTTGAGTTTGGATCTGTCCGAACAGAAAAGCACCGAATCAGGGGAAATTCGGTTGATTTTCAGTTCGGACCGAACCGAATTGACAGCCCTAGTCCTTAGGCATTTATATATTTATAGTTATTTTATTTCTTCCATGTGCAGGTCACGCCTATAGTTCCTCTTGTGTCATTTTCAACTTCCTCACACCAAATTTTCCCCATAAACTGGGCACATTTTTCCAGTGTGATTTGTGCATCTCGAAATCTGCATTCCATAGTACACATTTACTATGTATATCAATGATGTACATTGTATGCAAAAATACTATACAACTTGTGTGTAAAGCCCATATAGCATACAAAAAAAATGAAGCTACAGCAGTGAAAACCTTAACAAAACTATCAATAAATACAGAAGAAACAAGCTAGTAAAACACATGCTCAGCCCTTTTGAGGACTGTAGCCAAACCTCTCCAAAAACAGGACTCCTTTTAGCAAGTATGGTCCATCCCTACCTCCTTAAGAGTCACCGTGAGCAATCCTAAGCAAGTCTCCTTAGAAGTAAGTCTCATTTTATTCAGTGGGGCTTACTCCCAGGAAAGTGTTCTCAGAACTACAACCACTATTCTCCAGACAGTAATCTGCAGTTATGATAATCTGACCTCCTTACCATCTAGTGGTAAAGGTATGTCAGAGGCACAAAGCAAATGTGGTTGAATGGTGGGAGGTCATCAGTGGTAAGGAAACTGTGACATAAATGTTTTTTTGCTAAAAAGTCCTCTCTAGAAGAAGACTAGGAACAGTGCTTTGCATCGGCAGAATGTGAATAAGCAATATAATAAAACATACATTGGAAAAAATGGAATCTCATTGGCTTTGTTCCTGCAAAATAAAAGTATGAGGATAACTTAAAAAAAAAGACATGCCTTGATTAAAATTTGACAGGGCCATTGAAAACTAAATAAAGTTCTACTGTAGGCCTGTTCTAGCCCTGTCGCTATCCATGTCCTAGATAAATGTAAAAGCATTAAATCTTCCCTGAAACTTATTTTCAAAGGAGGAGTTCCTTGATATCCCACCTGAATGTCTTTTTTGCAACTTGAACCGTGTGCTGTCCTTTGCGGCTGCATTTTTGATATGAGAAAAAATACTAGTGTCCCCATCCTCCACCCATCTGTGTTCTAAGTTTAAACAGAATGAATTCCTTCAGCTTTCTCTGAGGTACTATATTCAAAATTACCTCCTTTGTTGTTTCTTGGATTCCAGTTAATTGAAGCCTTCTAAAAACAAACACAAAACAGGGCTGGACATTATGCCCCAACCTGAAACCAAAGCCATGCCATGTAAAATGGTATTAATTCCTAGAGCTACCACTTGAATGTCCCCTGGAGCAAAATATTTGAAGTGCTTGTGCTGAAGGCAAAATCTCAAAGGAACTTTGAAGGAAGCAAAGAGACCCAGAAAGACTGACAGAAGATTTCTGGCTGTACATCCTTTCTTCCTGTGGGCACCATGAGCATGATACTTGTATCACTGTGACCCAAAGTGCCATTTTCCTTTATAACTAGGACTACATGAACATTTTCAGTTATCTGGAGGTTCTTTAGTGTTCAAGGACCACCCCTGCCCCCAACATCCTTTCCTGAGTTCCTTTTTCAAAAATCTAAATTCAGGTGATTTTATGCTACTTTTTAGCTATCTGATGTGACATTTAAATTGGCTGAAAAGGATGTTTTATGTGTTAGAAAGTAGTTTCCATTTCCCAGAGGTATGAATGGGCAGAACTTATCCTCTGTTTGGATTCCTGCTCTATGGCAAACCAGAAGAAAGAATGTTAATCTCTCCTTTGGAAATCAAAGGAGCCTAACAAGATCCTTTCTATTGTAGGTGCTAGTGGTTATTACTACAAACTGAATTCCCTATTTCTACCAAGGATTAATGTTTCCATGTCATTCTGAGAGCCAGCATGGTGTAGTGGTTAAGAGTGGTGGTTTGGAGTGGTGGACTCTGATCTGGAGAACTGGGTTTGATTCCCCACTCCTACACATGAGCAGCAGATGCTAATCTGGTGAACTGGATTTGTTTCCCCACTCCTACACATGAAGCCAGCTGGGTGACCGTGGGCTAGTCACACTCTCTCATCCCCACCTACCTCACAGGGTGCCTGTTGTGGGGAGGGGAAGGGAAGGTGATTGTAAGCCGGTTTGATTCTTCCTTAAGTGGGAGAGAAAGTCGGCATATAAAAACCAAATCTTCTTCTTCGTCTTCTTCGTCTTCTTCTTCTTCTTCTTCCTCCTTTTTAGTAGTTGGACTATTTCTTTTTGGGGATGGAGATTTGGGGATGGAGCCTGGGGAGGACAGGGACCTCACTGGGGTACAATGCCATAGAGTCCATCCTCCAAAGCATCCATTTTTTCCAAGGGAACTCATCTCTGTAGCCTGGAGATAAACTGCAATTCCGGAGGATCCCCAGGTCCCACCTGAAGGTTGGCATCTCTAATTCTGACCCATTAGACTAAAAATGGAATCTTCAACCCAAAATTGCAGAAGTATTATTACAAAGCACAATGAGTTATTTGGTATGAGCTCCTGAAGGAACACACACCAAAAAAGATTGTAGTGACATCCAAAGTCACAAAGAAAATATACGGCTAGGTTTGTACTTAGAAATGGATGTTGCAGCATCTTTAACCAGCTTTGGTTGGTTCTCTAGTTGTTGCCTCTTCAATAAAGGTGAATAGGCCAAGCTATGCACGTATAATCATGACTAGGGCTTGAATCCTATGCTTTACTTCCACTTCCACTGTCTTTCAATGAGCCAAAAAGTGCCTAGCACTTTACTTATATTTAAATAAATATTAAAAGATGTTCATCTGGTTGCTTCATTGAATTCCTTCCCAACCGTGCAGTCAAATGCAATTGGCTTTTCTCACACACGTCAGTTGAATTCTACTACTATCCTCTGTTTTTGCTGCGGTGCAGCTCTGCTCAACAGGGAATTGTTTAAATAGACAATTAGATCAGTAACAGATAATAGAAATAAATGCTGTGTTTGAATAAAATCCTACTTTTCAGTGTTTGTCTAAGTAGTCCATAGTGATGCTAATGGCTGCCAATCGGTTCGAATTGGCAGTGTCTTTGGGCAAGCTTAGGATCCAAGCCTATATTACTGCATTGTGCTTTTCATAGGGCTCCCTTGGAAAGCGATTTGGAAGCTTCAGCAGGTACAACATGCTGCAGCTTGGTGGTTGACTGGCATAAATTACAAGGTACAAATCTTACCAGCCTTGAAAGACATTCACTGATTCAATTCCACAAAATGTCAGGGATTGAGATTATATACAACTTTAATAGTAACTCTTCTACAGTCAGGGAGAAGCTCTGTTTAACAGGATACATAGGGTTGTGTATATTGATAAACCTGAACCAAAAATAAACCCGAAATTAGCTGTTTCGGTAAATTTTGGGTTTAGGGTTTACCAAATTCAAAAACCTGGGGATAAAGCCAAAGCCAAATAGGCAATTCCCCAAAAAGCCGAATAGATATTTTACTTTTTGGATTCGGCAATTCGCCTTTGCTCAGAGCCATGGCTCTGTGCTTTCTCCCCTTTTTCTTTCTTTTTTTGACTGGTTTTGTCAGGGCCCCATAGTTCGGGCCCTTTTGAGGTTAAAAGACGGGGCTCACCCAGTCTCATCCAGAGGAATATACCCTCCAACTAAAAGAGCCAGCTTCAACAGCCACCCACCAGGCTTCCAAAGGAGATTTCTTCATCCACGTGGATGAGCAATCTCCTTCAGACAGTTCCCGTGGTCTTAACTTCAGTCTGCTCTGATATCACCACCCCCTACCCATGAAAACCTGCTTTCCAAAAGAAGGTTGCCCTGAGTAGAGGCTTTGTTTCCCCACACTGTGACCATCTCTTTGAATCAGATTTTTCATGACCACAATAAAGGACTGCTCACAGGATGTCATGGGCCACCAAAAGGAATGTTTTCTGTGCCTTATTTCTCTTGCATTTAAGCCTTTTCCCTCTGTTTGGAAGCTCATTTGCATGGACATCATGCAAAGCGACCCAGAAACGAAGGCAGAACACAGACTTTGAGGCACCAGTCCTCAGCAACGCTGAATTTTGAACCTGATGGACAGCTCGGCTCACAATTTAAATTCCTGGAGGATGGGGGTGACCCCTTGGATCCCCTGTTCCAAAGTTCACCAAACTTTGGTGACCATCTAAGGAGAGTCCCTTGCAGCCACACTGCAAATTTGGGGACTCTCCCTCCTAAAATGCCCCCCAGGAGCTTTGAAATAAATCTCTATTGACTATAATGGGCCTGAAGTTTTCAAGAAACCTGAAAATAAGCTCAATACCATATTTACTGGTATGGGTATTTGGCTGATATAGGGTTTACCAAAAATGGGCCAAAAAAAAAACCCGAACCCAAAATTTACCGAATTTGTTTTTTGCACACCCCTAAGGATGCATTGTAATCTGCACAGCCAATCAGAAGCCCTGCTGGGGGAAAGCCCCACTTAGGCCTGGCCAAATTCTAAAAGGACTTGGCAGGCACCAGGAAGGTGTTGGCAGGTGCCATGGTGCCCATAGGCACCAGTTCGAGGACACATTCTTCTGAATGGCTGTGCCTTTTTAGACTGTTGTGTTTTAGCATTCTTCAGTCTGCTCTTTGGATTTTAGCATTCTATAGTCTGCTCTTAATCTGATGTTTTCTTTATCTTGATGTTATTAGTTACTGCTCATTTTCCCTTGGTGTTTTTTTTTTCTGTTGCTTTATTTTCAAATTGATTTCTCCTGGTGCCATTTGTTATGGCTCGCTTCTGCTTAGTATCCTTACTCTTTGGATGTGTTGTTAGTTTTTATGCTTTTTTCTCACTGCTGCTATTCTGTTCGTAGTCGATCTGCTCTTTTGAAATTTAATCCTGGTTAATAAAAATGGCTTTTATGCTATTTTTTTTTTTTTTTTTTTTTTTGTAAAAAAAATTTGGGAGCTGTTTGCCTGGAAATAATTTACATTGATAATAATGTCTTTGGTTTAAGCATCAATAATCTCATGGGAATTATATCTCATTCTCAAAGGATAAGCATAATCTTTTTTTCCCCTCAGCAGAGAAAACAGAAAATGTATAAAATGGTGGAGACAGAATTTCTGAATCCTGGGAATTCAGTTTCTGCTGCTGACTCATGTAAGAAACAAGCTGTGCCACAATAGAGAACCAGCACTGAATTGGCCTCTGAAACTGCACTCAGAAACAATGACCTTCATGTTAAGTACCAGAAGGGTTAAGGAAACCACAGGCATACCACCAGCACAATGGCTTCCTAGAAAATGCTCCATGGACATTAAAACTGCAAAAATCAGCCAGAGAGAGAAGGAAGATGACTGCCCAGTGTGAAACATCTAAGCTGACTGTTTCTCTCTCCTGCTGCCAGTGATAATGTCATATGACTCTGAACCAGGCCCTCAGCATTTTCCTCCATTATTTGGCAATGTTTTCTGTGCCATCTGAACATGAAGTGAGTACATACATTGCAAAATTTCTGAAAATTCTGAAACCACAGGGGGAAGTTTTCCCCTAGAAAAAAGGAAAATATGCCGAAAATTGAAATATATGCAATACCTTCTTCCCTAGCAAACCTAAACTTCACTTATGGATTTAACAACATAACATGCATCATTTGTAACATAAAATTGTACTGTTTGGCATATGTATGGAATTTAAAAGTACAAATGCCTTGCTTTCGATAAGAGAAATTGTAAATGTACCTGTACTAGAGAAAGAGCTGCAAACTGCTGTATCCTAAGATATCAAGGCACATGTATCTGTATCTTTAACTTTTGCCAACAGAGAATAAATAAAACTTGAAGGTAGGAAACAAATTTTGTGGCAAACAAAAGAAAGTGTATTATCTGGGCAGAAACTCTTTCATAGAGTCACAATAGGTAGGAGTGCCAGCTTGTTTGGATATTAAGCTAAACTTTATTACAATGAAAACACGAACCTCTTTATTAATATATTATCACTAAAACATAGCACATTAATTGTTGGCAAAATTGTTAAACAAAAAATTCTTGCAAGATTTGTATACATTTACAATATCAGAGGGTTGTTTTTTCCAGCTCACCTCAAAATTTTCCATTTTTTCCATTGGAAAAAGTCCTCTGGCTTTTCATGCAGTACATTTAGAATGTGTTGAATGCTTTGTAAGAAAAGTTTTTCTTTTTAAAAAAATTAAAATGAAGGTTTTTTTTAATACTCCACAAAATTTCCCGATTTCTCCACTGTAAAAAAATGAAGAATCCTCAGACTTTCTCATGCTATACATTTAAACTGTACAAAACCTTCCAACTGGAAAAATGGGGGGGGGGAGTCCTCATAAAAAATGGATTGTTCTGTCCTTTTGCACCTTAGAATGGGCTGTGGGCCATCAGTGGTCCAGAGGTACAAGTTTGAGTATCACTGATATATTATTACTTCCTCTGAGAACAAGCTGAGAAAATGTGCTTATTCTGAGGATAAAATAATGAAGCTTCCATTTTGTGCACTTCATTCCTGGCTGGCATCCTGAGAACATCTTGCTACAATAAGGCTAAAGGCAACTGCAATTGTTTTAAGAGTAAATGGGTACCATTTATTTTCTAAGCATTTCTTTCTCCCTCTAAACCTCCCCCTCTGGTTCAGCGCTAATGAAAAGAAAAACTGGTCTTCAGTTGCTGATACAGAGTGATCAGTGTGACATCAGGTATAAATATTTCCTACGTTATCATTGCCTTCACAATAATGGAAACCAAAGATGCATTAGAGATCTAGACCATGGATGAGTTTTAATCAGGAATATCAGCTGCCTGCAAGCTATCACCTGGAGGTTGGCATCCCAACTTAAGAAGTAGGCACCTCCATCCCATGAATTGTGCTATGTAAATATAAAAATGTGTTTTTAGGTATTGTGAGGCTTATTGCTGAAACCCTAGGTGGGATTTACTTGGAAGTAAACTGAACTCAGTAGGGCATTTCTGAGTAAACACGTTCAGGATTCTGGTGAAGAAGAAAGTTGTTCTTTATCCCAATGTGATACTCTCATATTAAATGTATCTTTGTAATCTTAATTTTCATCAAACCGTTATTGATGGGTTTGGAAATGTTCGTGATTTACCAGGACTTATTTTTCTCTGTTTCTCAACAGACAATAGGAATAAAAGAGATGGGAAAGGAGTACGGTACAATCAGGACTCAAAAAAGTCTCTGTACCTATTTTTTTTCTTTAAATCTCTCTGACACTTCTCATTACTTCTGATATTATAAGAGTCCATATGTGGCATGTGGAAGTGTTTGGGAGCAAGCCAGGGAGGCATGTGAGAAAGGTCATGTACTAAAGGTGGAAACTCATGCAGAAAAATACTGGGGGGTGTATGTGAATATCTCCCTGACTTCCATAACCTTCCCCCCCACACACACACACACACAAAAATATTACCAGGGACTCATCTACTAGCAGGCTAGGCCTGCACGTTTGGCTGAATGGACACATGCAGCATGCCTAAATAGCGAGAGGGAATCTGACCCCCTCAGCTAAGGGAGAGGTTTTGTCCCTTCTATTGGAGCTAACATGGAACTGTGGGTCATGCCCAGCAAGGCATTCTATTTAGTTGGTGTAGTTTGAGATCATTTAAACCCTGGAAGCACTGAACCTCTTGACCTGCTGGAGTCCATCCCTATAAGGTTACCAGTAGGGTTGCCATCCTCCAGGTGGTGCAAAGAAAAATGATTGTAAGTGTTGCAAGGGACATACTCCGACATGGTGGTGGTGGAAAGTGCCATCAAGTGGTGTAGTGGTTAAGAGTGGAGGACTCTAACCTGGAGAACTGGGTTGGTTTCCCCACTCCTACATATAAAGCCTGCTGGGTGACCTTGGGCTAGTCACAGTTCTCTCCAAACTCTCTCAGCCCAACCTACCTCACAAGGTGTCTGTTGTGGGGAGAGGAAGGGAAGGCAATTATAAGCCATTTTGATTCTCCTTAAAGGTAAGAGAAATTTGAGGTATAAAAACCAACTCTTCTTTTTCTTCTTCTTCTTCCAACCCCATAGGGTTTTCAAGGCAAGAGATGTTCAGAGGTGGTTTGCTATTCCCTGCCTCTGTGTCATGACCCTGAACTTCCTTGGTGGTCTCCCATCCAAGTATTAACCAAGGCTGACTCTGCTTAGTTTCTGAGATCTGATTGGGCAAGCCTACTGAACCCAATTTATCCCTTCCCTTGTAAAACTTCCATGGGTCTCTGCTTATAATTACTAATGATGATCAGTCCTTTGAGACATTCTTTTATGAAGCAGTTGACTCCTATTTCATTAGCAGGCAACTCTTGAAGTGGGAGGTGGCAGGAAACTGCTTTTTAATCAGTAACTTTTCTTTATTATTCCCCCATCCCTTTCCCTTTAATTTCAATATTCATTGTGCATGCATGCTCCCTCTCCTCTGTCACTGGCTGCAGCATGTTAGGGGAAAACTGGTGGATGGGATAATAACCTGGGGTATGTTTTTGACCATCCAATGTGTCCTTTGCTAGGATATGGGGAGCAGCTTTATTGTGAAAGGCATTGGGAAGTTGACTGAAATGGAAAAATTCTGAATTGTGGCAGTGCGGACAGAAAAGTTATCTTTTTTTTTTTTTTTTACTATATGGGCTGCAGCAGTGAGCACAAAGTTATCGTTTTGAAGGTTTATCCATGTCACCAGCTGTCTCAGTTGTATGTACCTAGCACATCTTTGTGACCTTTGCCCTCTTCTTGATGAGCCATGCAGGGAAATTTTTCATGGAGGAGCATCATTCATTTGTTTGTTTATGTGTTTGTTTGTTTATTTAATGCCTTGCTTTTCTCCCCCAATGGGGACCCTAAGTGTCTTCTGACATCATGTTCCCTCTGTCCGTTTTATCCTCACAATGACCCTGTGAGGTAGGTAGTTTAGGGCGAGAGACAGTGACTGGCTCAAAGTCACACAGGGCACTTGTGTGTCAGAGTGGGGCTCGAACTTGGGTCTCCTGGATCCTAGTCCAACCCTACTAGTACATCATGCTAGATGTCAACACCTCCCCCTCCAACCCATTCAGTGTACAAAGCTACAGTCCAAAATTTTATGTGTCCATCCATTGTTATCTGGTCTTTCTTCCAAGGAATACAGGGTGGTTTCGTGGTTTCTTCCATCACCCATTTTATCCTCACAGCAACACTGTGAAATAGTTTAAGCCTAGAGAGTGACTTACCCAGTGAGCTCCATGGCACTGAGAGATTTGAATCCAAGTCTCCCTGATCCTAGTCCAACTACTACATCCACTGGCTCAGGTCTTCCCATTTATTCTGTCTAAAGGCTCTGAGACTACTGATCACCTGGTCCAGTAACCTCTGCTCTGCCTTATGGCAACTCTCCAAAGCAGATGCCAATCCTGCTCCGTGAGCTCCTTTAACTGGGGACACCAGGGGGTCCATCTGCGTGCAAACCACGTCCTCAGCCATCATGCTGTGTCCTCTCACTGCCCCCGCTATGAGGCTCTACAGCTCCTTTTTGCACTGTTTGTTCTCTAAGACTGACAAACAGTCCAGAGCTTAGCAATAATTACGTGGATTGCATCACTGCTGATTTCCAGCGTATTACACAGAATCCAGACTTCATGTTTTGTTCCTGATGGGGGCGAAGGCGCTTTCTCCATGTTCAGTGCGACACTGACATCTGGTGGCCCTTAACCCCATCAATGTGGAAAACAGGGCCATGGATTCTTTAGAGCAAGGGTAAAGCAAAATGAGCAGTGTGAGAGCTGTACAGATTCCCTTTCACTTTCAGTTCCTTGCAGTGTTTCCAGAAGCATCCTCTGTTGCTTTGCATGACCCATTTTGCTAACACAATTGTTTTTAACTGCAGACATTTTATTATGTCTGAGAGGACACCAGCCCACTGTTAGAAGCTTGTTACAACAACCCAACCGGGCAGCAGCCGATAACTCCTGTGGAAAGAATTAGCTATCTGTGAACAGAAAAAGAGTCAAACAGAATGGAGATGCCCACCACTTAAGCAATACTTGTTTCTGCCTTGATGGTTGTCATCCAAAAGGCAGCATAAGTTTTGCAAGAAATTCCCTTGGTGGATTTCAGATGGGTAGCTTCATTAGTCTGCACAGTGAAATAAAACGGGAGTTCAGCGGCATGTTAAAGGCTAACAAAATTTATTCTCTTATAACCTTTTGTGAATTAGAATACACTTCATCAGATGCACGACGTGTACATACATCAGGCAGATGTATTTATAAAGGTAGAAAGACTTACAAGACCACTGGTTTATCAGCCATTCCTTTTTCTCTGGGAATCCTGGAAACATCTTCAATGAGGAAGAGCTCATGATTTGTAACCAAGAAACCTTAGCAAACTGTAGTCCCCAGGATTCCCTTTGGAAAGACATAACAGTTAAACAGACATAAGCTGATGGTTTTATACCCTGACCTAGATGGCCCAGGCTAGCTTGATCTCATAAGATCTTGAAAGCTAAGCAGGGTTGGCCCTGGTTAGTACTTGGATGGGAGCCCAGCAAGGAAATCCACAGTCACTATACCAAGGCAGGCAAAGGCAAACCACCCCTGAATGTCTCTTGCCCAGAAAACCCTGCAGGGTCACCATAAGTTGACTCTTTTTGACAATACTTTCCACCACCAAATGCTGGTGGATAAGGTCATGGGGTTAATCCTTCCATTCTGTGATCATTGCGGCCACATTCACCCTCACATTCTGATCTTACCTTTCACAGTTTAAAGGAGAGCTCTCCACTGTTAAAAGACTGCCTAGTTGACCTTTAACTGTTTTTTAAAAAAAAATAGCCAATCAACTCCCGTTTAACCAAGAAATTAAATTTCAACAAATGTTTATCTTTCCCAAATATCAATTCAGATATATTGAAAGAAATACCAATAGATAACTTGAAATATAATGAATAAAAGCAACCACCAGCCCGCTCTCCCTTCTCTTACTACGTCGGCAGCAAATAAACCATTTAATTCCTGCCAGGATTACTTGAGAAGATACCTGGGAAGACTCCACACTGTGATTCTTCTCCATGGCAGTTTGGCATCTCCTGGCAAGCAGTGCAATGTGATTTGCCTACAAGTGGCCATGGATTTCTCACCTGTTTGCTTGGGTGTGCTCAGTAAGCATGCCAGTGCAACATTTGCTTGGGTCATGGACATTGGAAATCCTGCACTTGGGAACAAGAAGTAAACAAAATAGATGTGCATTATGGGAGAGGAGAAGGAGCACTCCAATAGCCACGTTGCTCACTACAATAAGATGTATCCTCCAGGACTTTTAACTGTATCAGGGAAGGTCAAGATTAAGCCGCTGTGAACGAAAATGTTTCTGTCATAAGATGAGAAAGCAAAGAACTTCTAGATAGGGATGTAAAAGAAATTCTGAGGCTTGTCCATTGATTTAAAAACATGTTTTGAATGAGCTTTCAGGAGGGATCCTTGGCTATTGAACATGTTTGACTCCTAAATGGAGTTCAAGAGGAAAACATCAGTTTGGTGTCTTGTTTTTCCCCCCTTTTATGATGTTTCAAGGATATCATTTATTCTGTGGTTGGGGGAGCATTCTTTCAGTGTCTTTGTTTTGGGATCCGGGTGGTCCGTGCTCACCCTGCCATGATAATCGCCGCTTTTGTTTGCATTACCTCTGGGGGAGAGTCAGACCAAGTCTCCATTTGAGATTTGTAACAGTATTTTAAAATTATTCTCTTCTATACTGTGTCAAGATGGATTGTTTCATAACGTAGACAACAGTTTCACAAAGAAAAGCATTTCATTTTTCGTAATGAGGCTTATCGTGACGCATAGATAAATATGCAGTTTTAGAAATGAGATTATTGCAGCCTCTCTTCTGTATTATACTTTTGAAGCTATGATCAATGACATTTATTTACATAACACCAGCACTGCAGTGCCTTCTTCTTTGAAGAACAAAGTACCCTTCTTTGTTTGTTGAGCTTTCCTTTTAAAATGCCAATTGTTTGGTGACAGGGAATGCCCTAGCTTTCAGATCAGTCACCCACAAGCTGTATCTGCTGATTAAAACAAAGTTAATCAGCTCATGTTAAAATACTCCTTTATGCAAGCCTGGAAAATGAAGGTAACCCATTATCCAGATCAGGTGCAAAGTGAAGTGACTTCACATGTAAAACGAATGGGTTAATTTCTTTGGAAAGAAAAAAGAATGACATGGAAACAGGGGTTTGAATCCATTGGTAATTTCCATGGACAGAAGGAATCTCCATCCATGGGGAGTGACTTTCTTGCCTGTATGCCACTCATTGCAGCCATGGCTCAGTGGCAGAACTTCTGCTTAGCATGTAGAAGGTCCTGAGTTCAATCAGTGGCATCTCCAGTTTAGAGGATGAGGTAGTAGGTGATGTAAAAGACCTCGACTAAACACCCTGGATAACTGCTACCAGTCTGAGTAGACAGTATTGACCCTGATGGACCAAGGGTCTGATTCAGTGTAAGGCAACTTCACATGTTTGTGTTCACATGCCTCCTGAAATGCTGTTAATTGGGGACAGAACTTGCAGGAAAATCATGAGGAGGGTGTTGGAGGTCTGCAGCAGAAGGATAGAACTGGCAAAAAATCACAAGGGAAGGTCTTAGCCGACTGCCCATGGCCTCACCTTGTTGGCCCCCTCCTTCTGTTAAGGGCTTTTTGGAGGCATGGGGGCAGGACACTGTTTCCCCAAAATGGATCCCCCTCAGAGTTAAGGAGCCATTTTGCTTCTAGATGGGGAGGAAGGGGTTGAAAACTGACTGTCCCATTAGCCTAAAGTTGTGCCTGGCTTAACACTGGGGCCAGCTAGACCCTATTGTGTCACCTTAAGGTGATTTAATCAGCGCTCCAAGCAAACCATTATTCACTCTATCTGCACCCATCCCTCTGATAAATCAGCATTTAAGGAAATGTTCCAGACATTCTCTTGGGATCACACCCTATCAGCTGAACAGTTAACGAACCATTAAACCTCTCCTTTCCTTTTTGTCAAACCCCCGGAAAAGTAATCAATTCTTTGTTTTCTGACATTTCTGCCAGAATACCTCATACCACCTGAGGACCCATTTTAGGGTATAAAAATAGCTCCTTGGACCCAATTATATGTGTGTGTTCTTGGATCCATCATACACCCCCACTCTGTTCCATGGGCTTCCCCTCGCTTCTAGATAGGTGAGTCATTTCTCTCTTCAGCTCTGCTTTCGTGGAAGTCATTCAGGACTGGTAAATATCACTCCATCTCCTAAAGCTATTCTCGCTCTTCCTTATTACTTTAGTTAGCCTTGTAGGCATTTATGTGTGGTTGCTACTCTGTCCATCTTTTCCTCAAAGTTTTCCCGGTTGAACATCAGCCTGGTTTATTTAGGGAGTTTTGCTGGCACAACCTCCGTAAGCATCGGCCTTTCGATCTCAGTTATTCCCTGTCGCTCAGTGTCCAAGCTAATTTCCCCAACTCTCAAGGAGACTGCCTACTTAGG
This sequence comes from Euleptes europaea, assembly GCF_029931775.1. Classification (NCBI taxonomy): domain Eukaryota; kingdom Metazoa; phylum Chordata; class Lepidosauria; order Squamata; family Sphaerodactylidae; genus Euleptes; species Euleptes europaea. Next base: position 99,611,991 of record NC_079316.1, on the reverse strand, counting down.
GTAATAATTCCCCTCAGTGTTGGGGAATAAAGAAGAGTCAGCAGCCTGCCTGCTTGCTCACTTTTGGGGCTTGGGCAGCAGCTGGCCACTGACGATACCTGACTGTACCCTTCGGCAGCAGTTGGCACAGCAGCCTCCATGCATGCCTGCATGCCCATCTTGTACAGGACTAGGGCAGCCACTTGGATGAGCCTGGCAGGAACTGGGGGAGTCCAGGTGGGGGGGCAGTGATTGTGGGGTATCATCCAGGACTTTTGCCCAGGGATCCAGAATCACTAAGGCCACCCCTGAATATCTCCCTACTTCTGTCCATAGAAATCTTCTGTTGGATTCCAGCCATGCATTGTGCAAAGGGAGGTGAGACTCTGTTTGCATGAAATAATACCAGCTGGCACCTAAAGTAGACAAGAGGAAGGATCCTTTTAAGCCCCGTTGATTTCCAAAGGGGAAAGTGACATTCTGACACCAGAGGCAGTTGGAACACACAGTGGATATGTGTGCTTATTTGTTTGTTTTTGGGTTTGCTTTGGGAATGAAAAAACACAATCTGTGGCCACCTAACCTGGTGGGTAGGCTGTGCATATCGATAAACCCGAACTGAAAATAAACCCCCAAAAAGGCCTTTTCAGCTTCTTTCAGGTTTAATTAAAGCTGAATATTAAAACTGGGAATAAAGCCAAAGCTGGATAGCTGATTGCCAAATCAGCCGAATAGGTATTCGGATTTTTTCGGCTTTGGCTTTTCCCAGGCTTTTCCCTATGGGGATTTTAAAAATGAGCTCTGGGGGAGGCATTTTTTGAGGTAGAGTTCCCAAATTTTCAGAGTAGCTTCAAGGAACTCTCCTTGCATAAACCCTAAAGTTTGGTGATGATTGGGTCAGCAGCCATCGCACTCCCCCATGTCCTCACCCCCAGTCCTCCTCCACAGGAAATTTCATAGACAACAATCCCAGAATTAGAGAAGACTAAAAGAAAAATAGCCAAAATATGATAAGGCGAGCAAGGAAGCATCAGCTTGGAAGTCAGTCAGATAATGCTACCAAACCCCACAATCATTACTGCAATCATTGCTCAGGAGGGAAAGCGGAAAGCTGCAATGCATGATGCATTAAAAACCAACTACTTTAAAGTGAATCAGCACTGAAGACTCTTGGCATTAAGAGTCAGGCTCTGACTGTGAGTCAAAGGGGTTGTCAGATCAAATGTGTCTTTATGATCTTTATTTTCTGTAAGAGGCTTGAAAGGAGGGAGGGCTGTACCAGCAGTCAAGGAGGGTGGCCTTTCCATAGAAGACATATGACAACTTGGGACACTTCCTTCTAGAGGGTGGTCTTCATGATCATAGCCATATAGGCACATGTCAGGGGGCAAAAATTTTATCCCATAGGGGAACTATGAATAATGTTTGAAACTCAGGGCAGGGGGGTAATCAAAACAATGTGACATGGTCAACCCAGGCACACCGGGTTGACCAGTGTGATCAGTCAGAAACTGAAGGACGCGGAAGTGGCTCAGCTCCAGCAGTAGGGTTGCCAACCTCCAGGTAGTAGCTAAAGATCTCCTGCTATTACAACTGATCTCCAGCTGAGAGAGATCAGTTCACCTGGAGAAAATGGCAGCCTTGGCAATTAGACTCTATGTCATTGAAGTCCCTCCCCACCTCAAATCCACCCTCCTCAAGCTCTGCCCCCCAAATCTCCAGGTATTTCCCAGCCCAGCACTGGCAGCCCTACCCAGCAGGGCGCCACCACCTTGTGGAATGTCCAGAAGGACCTGAAAGACCTGTAGACATGTAGGACTGCTTCCTCTCCAGCAAGCGGGAGTTTCCACACCAGCCACTCTCATTAAAACTCCACAGGCAAGCTTCCATTTGTCTCAGAAAAACGGTACAAGCTTCTCATCCGCCACGTCTAAGATGTGCATCTGATGTAACGCAGACCTCCAGAACAAATCAAACCAGCTCCTTTAGTGTGTGCTCTGTTCTCCAAAAACAACCACAACAAACAATTTGGCATGTAATGTGGTAACACCCCTTATCAAAATATTTAACCTCCTTTGGAATTCTTCTACAAAAAGCCTACCCAATTGTCTGCGATTCATCAAGCTGAGTTCAACTGGCCAACCGTGTGTCTTGACAGATGGCTGATAAACCCTCAGTTGTTGTAGCTGCAGGCAAGCAACAAAAGTAAGAGAATTATCAGGTCCCTTGTGGGCTGCTGTAAGATGGCTGTGGGCTGCATTTGTCTGGGAGCATCACAACTGTTGGAGGCAGGCCCAGTTCCAGTTTGGGGTGGGGCTGGGCAGAGAATGCACAGGACCACCTTCCCCTCCTCTTCCCACCTCCACCCAGCTCATCCTGTCTACATGCCTCTGCATCCTTTCCCCACCCCCATCTGCCCTCTCACTGCCCATGCTCACAGATGCCTGCACCACCCCCATGCCCTTTCCCTATGCTGGGCAGTGTGTATGGCTGGGAGCATGGATGTGGAGTGCTTGAAGAAAGAGGACGGGGGAAGGGCATGAAAGTCAGCAGCAATGGGCCTTTCCAGAAGCCCTGGGTGCCACCAGCTGCCCCACCACAGGGCATGCTGATGCCAGCCCTTGGTTGGAGGCCTGCTAGCAGTGCCTTCCAGATCATATCAGTAGTGCCAATAGTTCAAGGCACTACCAAGGTGACAGTCTGTACCACCAATAATGGCTGATCCCACTCACCATATTGTGGTGCTTTGCTGTTGGAAGGAGGCCAGCCCCACTTAGCCAGCAGATCAGGCACAGGCAGATGGATTTCCCAAAATCAAACTTAAAACCAAGGGGTGTGAGTTATGACAGTTCCAGTGCAAAAGGAGCACTGGTATGCAAATAAGCATTTAGGTGTAACTTGCTTATAACTTTTGCCGTTGTGCATGTTCCATCTCCATTCTTGTTTCCCACATATTGCATTCCAAGCTAGGCTTCCCAGGTGCCCACTCATGGCGGGCAGACTCCCAGAAATTTTGACCACTGCCCACAGACACTCAGCAGGTTCACAGCCGGCTGGTAAAAAAATTTTTTTTTGGGGGGGGGGATAAATTATCCCTATGTAATGATGTCACTTTCAGTACGACCCAGAAGCATCAGCATTGCACTAGGGTACATAAGAACATAAGAAAAGCCCTGCTGGATCAGACCAAGGCCCATCAAGTCCAGCAGTCTGTTCACACAGTGGCCAACCAGGTGCCTCTAGGAAACCCACAAACAAGGTGACTGCAGCAGCACTATCCTGCCTGTGTTCCACAGCACCTAAGATAATAGGCATGCTCCCCAATCCAGGAGAGAATAGGTGTGCATCATGACTAGCATCCATTTTGACTAGTAGCCATGGATAGCCCCCTCCTCCATGAACACGTCCACTCCCTTCTTAAAGCCTTCCGAGTTGGCAGCCATCCCTACATCCTGGGGCAGGGAATTCTATTCTAGCACTCACTCCAAAACTTTATGGCTTCCAGAGTTTGGGGGTGAGTGATAGAGGTTCACCCCAGTGTGATGTCATTGTTTCTGGGTCACACTGGAAGTGATGTCATCATGTAGCAGCAACAATTGAGCCCCCTACAATTAGTACCTGCCTTCCCCATCTCCTGCCGGTTGCCAGGCCATGCCCGGCAATCCTAATTCAAAGCCTTCCCCAAACCTCAAAGTCATCTCTCATTGGTGGTAACCAAGTCGGTAGGTGGGGCTAACATCATTTCGTCCTAAGGAACTACACCACCCTTTTATTTTTTGAGCCACAATGCAACAGCAAGCTTTTGGTGTGTCGCCAGCTTAAGTAGCACCCCTGCTCCCATGTTCCAAATTTGCCTCCAATTTTCCCTTTAGTCAAAAATGAGTGGGTAGGAAAACAAATGTTTGGCAAGGAACACCCTGCTGATGAGCAGATGAACGTGATGGGAAGCAGGGGGCTGAATACTGCTCAAGAGTCCACAGCTGTGTTTCCTCCATGGAAACATGTCCGTGTTGCATTGAGGAGGAGGGGAATTTTGCAGATGGTGTCTCACAACCATTCCGCTCCAATCACAAGAACAATTTGAAACAATTTGTTTCAACTTACTAAATTCTCCTATACAAGCAAAGCTTCTAATGAAACATTTTCTGCCTCTGCTAAATAATACAGAAAGCAAATTAAACATATATAGCAGATGTTGCTCCACAATTATGTTGTGTGTGTGTGTGTGTGTTTCCCCTTCCATTATTCATAACAAGTCACAAGTCATAACATTATTCATAACAACAGGGGCAAGCTTCACAGAGAAGTGGGACATCCCAAGGGTGTAAGATTTGGGATTTTTGAGTCATGCGATTCTCCATGCCCCATTTGATAATGTTAATGGGGGCAGTTAGGAAGATTCCAGCTTTAACTCAACACTTTCAACTTGGGTCTTAGTGAGATGCCAGTGGTGTGTGACTTTTACAATTAAAGAGCCAAACTGTGTCAAAGCTCCAAGCAAGAGATTGACAAAAAGCTGGTAAAAGAAAGCCCATGTACAGAACTGAAATGGTACAACTTAACATTACTGATAATTGACATGCTGATCGCCACTTTGGGGTCAGGAAACAATTTTCCTCTAGGCTAGATTGGCCAGGAATCCTGGAGGTTTTTTTTTTTTGGCTGTCTTCTGGGCATAGACTAGGAGTGTGGGGGGAGTAGCTAGGAATTTCCTGCATTGTGCGGAGGGCTGGACTAGATGACCCTGGTGGTCCCTTCCAACTCCATGATTCTTTGATTCTATGTTAATCAATAAATCATAAAATTTCTGGAGCCCTGACAGTGGTTGTTGAAAGTCCTTTATTAGGAAGTAGCACACATGAGGTTTCACAGTAAGTAATAAGTATACACAGGAGAACCCAACATTATAGTTTGAGTGCACCGGCATATATCTGCCCATGGTTCACACTTACATTACTGGCAGCTCTTCACCTCTATCATTTCTCTTTCTGTAAAGCATTTCCAAAAAAACTCCACTCGTTCCATAAAAACCTTTGCTTGCCCTTCCCACTTACCCCTCCAATGTATCTTAATGTAAAGATTGCTTTTTTTAAAAAAAAAGCCAAAATATGAGCCATATTTGGATTTAGGGTCAAGGCCTCCAATACACGCTTTCACCTGCTCTTGACTGTGAAAGGTTTTAGAGTACGATTGGGAACTTGAATTCTAGAGATGGCCTCCCCTTGGCACAATGAAAACATGTATAAACCTGGGGTAGTTTCCACACATGGGTGGGCTTGCATCATTTCCCCATTGCTGGAGCAGTTGCTGATAAAGCACACTGATAACGGGGCTCCCACATAGCAGGTTTCCCCACAGTTTCCCTGCTCCAGTTCCCCTGCTGTGAACGAGCTCCACCCCCCCAGTACTGGGGCTTTTGCATTTTAAAAAATCAGCCCTAGAATATTGTTATATTAATATAATGTTTTAACTATAAGGCCATTTATGCAGGGCTGTTTCCCTCGCTGTCACCCGCAGACTGCTTCAGGGCTTCCTTTTGATTATGCATGCCTTTCCCAATCATCAGAGGTCTCCTCGCTGTTTTAGCCAGAATCCAGAAAATGGGGGCAGAATGTGTGGGGAGGGCTACATGACCTCTGACTGTCGGGGAATGTATGCATAATCAAAAGGTAGCCCTGAAGCAGTCAGTGGGGGTGACCATGGGGAAACAGCCCTGCATAACTGGCTTAAGTGTAACAGATTCTGTGAATTCCCAGTTTGCACTTAAAAAAGTAAGCCTCCAACCCTTTCCCTTGTGAAGATATGCCTTTCCCTTTATATCTCTTTAAGGGAAAGGGCTTGAGACTTATTTGCTACTGGAGGGACAACATTTAATGCTTCTTACAATCCTATTGCTGCAGTGAAACTTTCCAGGGTAGGAAATTCAGGGTTAAGACATTCCTGGAGATTTGGAGGTGGAACCTGAAGAAAGATGAGGGTTTGGGAAGGGGATGGAGCTCAGAAGAGTATAATTCCATTGAACCCAACCCACCCCTAGCAAAACTGGTTCTATGCGAATCACTGCTGTGAAGTGTTAGCACTTACCCTAATTTTTTAGCTACTAAGTAGATATTGAATTATTTCCACATCTGTTAGTACCAAAGTGGTGAGCTATGATGTCCATTGCTATTTTCCCACCAAAAACATAAAATAAGTAATGAGAAAAGGCTGTTCATGCCACTTAAACAAGGTCACTCTTAGATTTTATAGATTTTAGTACAGAGCAATTCCAAAAGTTCTATAAATAAGTCAGGTTGTAACACTCCAGTTTATTTTGCTTTTCTTCCTTTTAATTTAGTGCCGTTATGAGGCATAAAAAGGGCATTCCAATTAAATCTGCACCATATTTCAATTGCCTGTGGCAGACTGCAACACAATAATCTCTTCTGGAGATTGCAGTAATCCTTGTGCTGTGTGTCTTTTGGAAACCAAATGTCAAACTTATGCACAACAAACTCAGGAATGATGGACCACATTCTTTTGTTGACTCCATACTTTTTTCTGAATGAAAAGTCTAGAACTTCATATATATTTCATATATATTTAGGCCTGGATCTTACCAAGGTTTCTGTGGGAATATGGAGTGGCACAATTGTTTTTCCTCAAGCAAAATGTCCAAGTTCAGTTACAATTTTGCTTTCATCAATAGTTCTCAATACTCCCCCCTCCTCCCGATTTGATGTCAACCCTAAGCTATGAAAGCCATCCTAAATAGGAAGGGCCTTACCTTGCTCTCATGCTTGGAGTCTTTGGTGTGAAAGTATTGGGGGTATTAATTGGTTAGTGTGACAAAGTTGTGCTGTCAAGATAGCATGTGCAGTTAAACACCCTTCAATCCATCATATTGCAATGAAGAACTAACTTTGATTCAAGCTTATTCACATGCATCCTGTAGTAGTAGAAGGAGCAGATTCTAGTCTGACACTCTAACTACTACACTACACTGGCTCTAACCCTTTGTCCACCATTCCCTTCACACACTGGTTGTTCTAGCATCCCACCTACCCCTCCGATATAGCTTAACTTCAAGGTTTCATTTCCTTTTTTTAAATAGCCAATTTTGGTTCCATATTGAGCCATGTTTGGTCCTGAAGCTATAGGTTTCAACCCCTCTGCTTCAGACTACACAGTTGTGATTTCTGCTTCCCAACACGTTGGACTGTTTTAGGATAGCTGTACCCACAATATGAAATCCTGGGGGAAATGAGGATGCAGAGTGGTAAGCTGCAGTACTGCAGTCCAAGCTCTGCTCCAACCTGAGTTCGATCCCGACGGAAGTTGGTTTCAGGTAGCAGGCTCAAGGTCGACTCAGCCTTCCATCCTTCCGAGGTGGGTAAAATGAGTACCCAGCTTGCTGGGGGTAAAGGGGAGATGGCTGGGGAAGGCACTGGCAAACCACCCCACAAACAAAGTCTGCCTAGTTAAACGTCGGGAGGTGATGTCACCCCATGGGTCAGGAATGACCCAGTGCTTGCACAGGGGACCTTTACCTTTAACTGAGGGGAAAGACCTGAGGAGGAACCCCCCCCCCCACACACACACACACATTTGCTTCCAATATGACTTTATGCAAAATGTCCATGGCAACGGCAGCTCATCCTGCCAGCTACCCCAATGAAGCAAGATATAGCCACAAATTACAAAGCTCCATACAGCTGTTCCAGCAAGGCTCACTGCTGTGCTCTGCTGTGGCTCTCTCATCATTCATCACCAGAAGAGATAACAATTTATACAGAAGCTTAGGGGTGGATAAGCACAGATATAGTGGAGTGGTTTGTTAATCAGCCTGCAGTCTGAGGCTGCTGACAGACGTCATCTGCCGAGAAACATCCCTCCTGTGCAAAATAAGATTAATCAAGATACGCCTAATGTCAAACAGTCCAGTGTGTCTCTGTCGATACTGTGGGACAGAGATGCAGAGTTTTGTCTGCTGAAAGGGTACAGTGATGATCCTCCTTAGCAGAAGATACTCATCAGGGACCTCAAGGCTCAAATCTGCAATTAGAAATAAGCAGGAGTCACAAAAGGAGGTGACAGGCACTAGCAGAGGTGGCTTTTAGAAAGGGATTTGAGAAATTCATGGAGGCTGATTCTATAAACATCAGATCTTGGGAAAACTGAAGCTTTTGCCAAAATTAAAAAGCGCATTAAAGAGCTCCATTATAACAGCACTACTTTTCGTGCTCGTCGCGTCTGTTCATCCCAGTTCTTCAGGATACCCCCTCCACGTGGTCTGCCTGCCTATACGTATTATCTGACAACTCCTCGTCTCTGTAGAGCTTTTTGCTTGGCTAGATTGAATGCTAATCCTTCCATGGTAATGCAGGGCAGAATTCTGAATATACCATACTCAGACAGGATCTGCCCTTGCTCTTCTGGCTCTATTGACTCATTAGCCCATGCCCTTTTGGAATGCCGCTTTTACGAGGAACTTCGATCGCACTATATTTCCCCCCTTTTAATATACAAATCCAATGCCTCTGTGACTGACATAATGCCTTTTTTACTAAGCGACAGGGACCCCAAGGCTACATTGTCAGTGGCAAGATTTGTTTCAGTCCTTATATCCCTCCAACACTAGATATATGCTGCTCAAGATCAATTGATCAAGGAGCTTCTAAGGGATAAAAGGAAAGGAAAGGATTCTATAAACCTTCCCAACCACTCTGATCATCTTCAGAGGCCCTGCTTCCGGTTCCCCCTTCCCATCTGAAGCTGGACTAGGGGTGTGCATTTCAAAATTCCTGAGCCAAAGATATACACAAAAATTGCTGGTTTGGATGATTATTGGGATTTTGTGGAATACTAACACAAATCTAAGATTCTTAGGCATTGTGAAAAGCCCTTCTGGAATCATCCTTGTTTTTCATCTTTGCCGGCCACTAGCTGGCTGCAGCATTCATTCATGTTTTTCTTTGATTCTTCTGAATTTCCATGCAATGGCGTTCTCCCTTTCAATTGGATCTTTGAAAGGGAACAGCACAGAGCACTTCCATCCAATCACCTTTGGAGATAAGCTGCAGAGAGCCACAGCTCTCTTTCTCCTCCTCCTGAGCAGGGAAGGAGCCCTTTTGTTCTTTGCAAGCACAACGGCTGGGGAAATAGAATGCTTAAAGATGCTTGTTCAGGGGCCTGTAGAATTTGACCCCTTCCAATGTGCTTGAAACTTGGGGGATCTTTAGTGGACAGGAGGCATTCACTCTGCTGAAATTCTGATGTTATTTGGTTGAGAAACAGCCACTAAAGAAGCACCACCCCTGAAAAGCCTTCATGGGGAATAATGGCTCTCTGTGTGTGTGTCACTGTAAAAGTAGGAGAATTATAGGGGTTTTTTTTAATGTTGTGGCCAGCCAGAGCTCTCCTGCTAGGCTGCCACTTGGCCACCATTTTAGGAATCAGTGGAGAGAAGTGCAGCTGCACGGAGAGTCACCTACTTTGGAGGTCAGTAAAATCGAACCCTTTTGTTCAATCTGATTGAACATTGTGTGTGTGTGTGTGTGGGGGGGTGTCTTTGAATTAGAGGGAGGACTGAGTTCTGTGCAGATGCCATTATCTTCATAAACAACTGCCCCAGACCCCTCATATACATTGCCCATTGAAAGTAATGGCCCTGAGATCCAGAACCTGAACAACCACATGGATCTGAATCCTGACCCAGTAATGTCATACCTGAAAATAAGCCATCAAGGTAAAAATTCCCATCCCCAAAACCTGGATCCAAAATTATAACAATTTTTTTTTCTTGGAGCACGTACCTACCTTGCAATCAGCGGGAGGGTTGGGGGGGTGTAGGGAAATGGGGGGGGGCATATGATGATAGCGATGCCAACTGACATCACTAGATAGGTGGCAGCCCAACAAAGGGCCTTCCCAGTCATAGCACCAAAACTCTGGAACATTTCTATGGCAACAGGAAGGAGCTATTGTCTTCACATGACACACACTGTTGCCACTGAGGCTGGGTAGACTTGTTCTCCCCTTTGATTTGAGTTGGCCAACTCTGCATTATCAGTGTGGACTCTTTGTGTGTTGGTTGCATTTTAATGCCATTAATTCAGAACTAGCCTGCAGCGTCAGTGCAATATGAGAGGTTAAGAGGCCCTGGTCAGCATCCCAAGAAATCCCAAGGAGAACAAAAAGGTATTCCTTAGACAGCTTCTTAGGGTTTCTGGGAGCTTGGATCAAAGTCCCCTTGAGGGCTGTCCACCAGAAACCAAGAGCAGAACTCAAAGTTGCTGCAGGGCTCTGAGCCAAAAATGAGTCACCACAATCCCTTTCTGAAAGGTACAGATCCTCACACTGTGGTAAATGGTAAAATGATGTAAATATATTTTATGAATTCTATGCTACTATTTTCTCTACTTTATGCTCATTTGTGGTATAGTTTTATGTGGTTTTCTCTGCTGATGTACTGTTGGTTTCATGACTGCTTGACTGAGATGTTTTTAGTGCTGGCTGCGTTGGTTTTTTTGGACCAATTGTTTTACTTTTGTTTGTTTTAAATCTCCAGAGGTTTCAGAAGGGCTAGAAGATTATTTTTCCAAACAAATGACTATAGTAAGGAAGTAGCTTGTTGCAAATCCTTTCATAAATAATAAACATAACTTGGGTGTGCAAGATAAGAGCAAGCAAGGAGTGCCTTGGATATGGTCCTGTGCCTGGAATGAGGATAGGATTGCCCATAGGATACCATTTGAGTCGAGGTGCCCAGATAGGGTGCCACGGTACCAGTAGTAGTAGTAGCAGCAGTAGTAGCGGAGTCCATTTGAAAAAGCATATAATTACACACTAGGTGCCAGCTTTATCAATAAAAACTTCAGTTGTTTTAAAATGCTTCCATTAAAAATTGTTCACAACTCTAGTAGGGAAAAGGGATGCTAAAAAAGAACCACCACCACCCAAATTAAAAACTAAATTTTCAAGGATTTGCAGATTAAATCCTATCTATAAATAGCTGTACATTTTCATGTATGCAACCCAGTCCTCAGGCCAAACACATTCTCTTTCAGGGCAAATATGCTTAAGGCGAACATTGAAAATGTGCTTGCAGTACAGTTGCAGGTGAAAGAAGATAGACGTCATCCAGAATTGGGTTAAATAGGCCACAACTTTATTAAAGAGCATGTATAAAGTAAATTAGGTCAGTGAGGACTTTGGCAAACAATCAGCTAGGTAAGTCTCATAGCACACTCCCGTCACAGATATTACAACAACTCTGCATTAGGGCTGTTGATTCGGTTCGGCCCGAACTGAAAATCAGCCGAATTTCCCTTGATTCGGTGGTTTTTAGTTCGGGACGAACCGAACTCAAAAATGGCGGGCAACCGGGGGGGCCGAATTCAGCGAGTTCGGGAGTTCACGAATAAATCCGGCCAATTCGGGGCCGTCAGTAAGCAGCATAACCTTCAGTAAGCAGCATTCTCCTCCCCCAGCCAATCGGTGGCCAAGCTGAGTCTTCTTCTAGCCAATCAGTCAGGATTGAGTACTGGAGGAATCAGCTGATGTGCGGCCCTGCCGGTGAGAGAGAGAGAGAGAGAGGGAAATCTTCGTGTGTGTATGCGGGGGTGCTTGTGCACATTCGCTCCTTTCCGTGGCTGCAGGGGGTGCATTTTTTGGGGTACAAACCCCAAACTTTCAGGGGATATTCAGACAAGCCTTCTTAAGAGACCACCCAAGTTTTGTAAACATTGGGTCAGGGGGTCCCAAGATATGGGCTCCCCCCTTTTTCTTTCCATGGCTGCAGGGGGCGCATTTTTGGGTGTGCCGACCCCAAACTTTCAGCGGAGCATCAGACAAGGCTTCTTAAGAGACCCCCCAAGTTTTGTAAACATTGGGTCAGGGGGTCCCGAGATATGGGCTCCACCCCTTTTTCCTCTCCCCCCTTTTCCATTTCCGTGGCTGCAGGGGGTGCTTTTTTGGGGGTGCAGCCCCCAAACTTTTATCGTAGCTTCAGACAATACTTCTTAAGAGACCCCCCAAGTTTTGTAAACATTGGGTCAGGGGGTCCCGAGATATGGGCTCCACCCCTTTTTCCTCTCCCCCCTTTTCCATTTTCGTGGCTGCAGGGGCCGCTTTTTTGGGGGTGCAGCCCCCAAACTTTTATCATAGCTTCAGAGAATCCCTCTTAAGAGACCACCCAAGTTTTGTAAAGATGGGTTCAGTGGGGGCAGAAATATTGGCTCCCCCCTTTTCTCTTTCCGTGGCTGCAGGGGGCGCATTTTTGGGTGTGCCGACCCCAAACTTTCAGCGGAGCTTCAGACAAGGCTTCATAAGAGACCACCCAAGTTTTGTAAACATTGGGTCAGGGCCCCCCGAGATATGGGCTTTCCCCTTTTCCCTATTGGGATGAATGGATCACCCTCGAGAGATGCATACATATGGATCTCATATTGGATACAAATGGAATCATATTGGATTACCCAGCCTCCCAGCCGCTCCTGATGGAACAGAAGACAGCCACAGTAAGACCCCTTTGTGGGCTTTAATCTGTAATTTCTCTTTTCACTCTCTGTGTGTGTGAGGGGGAAAGCAGAGTCTGTGTGTGTGGGGGGAGTGAGCAGTTTCTGTGGGTGGGGGGGAAGCCAAAGGGGGCTTTTGCCGGTTCTGCCTGGGGTGTGTGTTCCCCCTCCAGTCTCTCTCTCCCTGGTTTGAGGGGGGGCTTCATTTTTATGTCTTAAGGTTTTCCCTCATTCATAAGATCAGTTAGGTTATTTTGATGCTTGCTCAAAACTGGTTTTCAAATGGTGACTTAAAGAATGCATCTGCCTGGTCCCAAGTCCAATGCAAAAGGAGAAATTCCACCCTCTCCTGCTCATTATGCATAGCTAGCTGCCTCTGTCCCTTTCCATGGTTTGCAAACTCCCAGGTGTCAGGTGTTGCTTTGCACTGTTGCAAAGGTGCTTGTGTTGCTTTGCACTGTTGCATTGCGTGCTTGTGTTGCTTTGCAGTTGTGTTGTGTTGCTTTGCACTGTTGCATTGCGTGCTTGTGTTGCTTTGCAGTTGTATTGTTTTGCAAAATTCTTCACACCTGCCCCGCCCTTTGCATGTTTTCAAAGGTGTTGCTTTGCAGTTGTATTGCTTTGCAAAGTTCTTAGCACCTGCCCCGCCCTTGCTCTTATCAGCTGTTTGTCGGGGCTGGGAGCTTTGTGCGTGGGTGGCAAGCTCTGCCCAGAGATGCACATTAAGGGTGGGGGGACCCCTTTCGGGGCCCATATCTCAGCCCCCCCTGACCCAATCTTTACAAAACTTGGGGGGTCTGGCAAGAAGGGTCCTTTGAAGCGCCTCTGAAAGTTTGGGACCTCTACCCCCAAAAATGCCCCCCCAGAGCCGTGGAAAGGTGCGGTTGTGTTTTTAATGGCTTTATTCGGCCGAATTTTTTTCCCGAACTTTGAATTCCCGCCGAATTTCACGGACCCGAAGCGGGGGAGTTCGGACTTCGGCATATCCCGAATCTAAACGGGCCGAATTCAGCCGAATCCGAAGTATCCTGAATTTTTTTTAATTCAACAGCCCTACTCTGCATCATGACTGAGGCAACCACTGGATCCCTAAGGCCTGTAAAGAACAGATTGAGCCCAATTGGCTGCCATTCTTGGCACCAACTCTTCCAGTGAGATCCCAGTCCTGTGAATTCTGAACATCACTGAAAATGATTTGTGGGTGGCACATTCTTGCTTTACTTAGGGCTTCTGGGAAGGTTGGGGCAGCACAGAACAGATCTGCTATTTTTAATTTTCTTGCGAGCCTGGCATACGTAAAGGATTATGATTACCAAGAAGCCCCCAGAATCTAAATGCAGTGACTCTGGACAGTATGAAGATGCAGGACCAAGACAGCATTGTAATCAGCCCTTCTCAGTCACCTGCCAGTTCAACTCATGTCCTGCTCACTGATTGGGAGCAGGGAGTTGAATATATGGCAAGCTGTTTAGATGCATCTGGTGAATTCAGATGTGTTTGATTTGGATAATTATGTTGCTTTCTTAGACTGCAATCACCCCCTTGGATCTATCCAAAAGCCACAAAGTAACACATAATTAACTTTGAGATATTTAATTTGAGATTTACTACTTAGATGTCTCTGTGTGCCCCCAAATCCAGCTAATCTTGAAATCATTCTTTGCAATCACATCTTGAATAGATGTGAAGAGGAGACATACTGATCCTATAGCACAAGAAGCTGTTGCACAGGCACAAAACTGCTTGCTTGGCACAGTTCTGTGCTCGTGATGAACTTCAACAAAAAGATATCTGGTCCTGAGCTCATCTCACATTTAAGCAAGGTAGATTCACATGGCAATCCTGTTTGTTTCTATCTTAGCATGCCAAGTTGCAATGGAGAGAATATGGGGGGGATTCAACCTTGAATCATGAAGTCAGATGCCTTTAACACAAATGTTCTCTGGCATTCTCGGAAACAAAATGTAGAACTAAAAACTGAAACAATAAAGATTTCCCAGTGCATCCTGCCCACTTTGGAAACCATACCAGGCGATCTGAAACTCCAAAATCCAGGGAGAAATTTGGTGGATAACTTTTAGAAGCATCCCTACAAAAGTAGAGCACATGCTTTAAATGCATAAGGTCCCAGGTTCAATCTCCAATCAATGCTTTAGTTAGTAGACCTAGGAAAGATTCTTGGACTAAGTATTCTTGGACTATTACTATAAGACTAGCTTGTTGTGGTCTGGTTTTTATCTTCATATAATATCATGCCTTTAACGTACAGCTATCATCTACTTGTTTAGATAAGATTGGAAAAAGAAGAATTAGGTCATTCTGAGATGGGAAAATATAACCACTGCAGGATGACTTCTTTGGGGCAGTTCCAGTAGTGTAGTTACCAGGATCCTCAAGCGCTCCTCTCATTTGGCAAGAAAATCCATTTTTAGTGCAGCTTTCAGAACATCATTAACTCCCACTTTCTCATCTTCCCCTGTTGTGGCTCTCTGCTACATATAGCTTGTCCCAGTTCTTCTTTTCTGAGAATGCTATGTGAGCCTGAAGTGTACTTGCGGTACTCACTCTGCAAGCGACTCCCAATCTGGAACACATGCTTGCAGGCGACACTATAAAAAGCTCACTCTCTCCTTCCCTTGCGCCCAAGGTGCCAGAAACCACTTGGTGTTCAAGTCACAAGACAGGGTAAAGGCAATGGTCTGAATTAAATGACAAAAGAATTGCCTTTCTTGCAGCCTGGCTGATAGAACAGTAGGGCTGCGCACCATTTTTTCCCTGGTATTTTTTTGGGTTTGGACTTAATAAACCCAGAAATTTTCAAAAGAAAAAAAAAAAAAAGCCGAATCCTTATATTGGTTTTCTTTAGATAATCGAAAATATTTGGGTTTATTAAACCTGAACCCGAAAAATATCTGGAGCAGAGCTGAATGCTGGATTTTGGGGCAAAGACAGCAGGTTCAAGGCAGCCCTTAATAATGCCAAAAAATGCTGCTTTTCATGTCCCTTTAATTGCTGGATAGGATAGGCTAATTAACACAAAGGGCGAAAACACATGGGAAGTTTTGCCTTGGCTTTGCTGCTCTCCAGATGCACATTTTCACCATCTGAATTCTCAAAACTCTGCATGGTGGCTTATTGTTGAGGTTTGAGAATTTGGCTGGGGAAAATGTGCATTTAGAGAGGGGCAAATCCAAGGCAAAACCTCCCATGCGTTTTCGCCCATAGTCATCTAAAAAGCTTCTTTGGCTGAGTGAGGGCTAGGGTTGCTAGGTCCCTCTTTGCTATCTGCGGGAGATTTGGGGGGCAGAGCCTGAGGAGGGTAGAGTTTGGGAGGGACTTAAGTGCCATAGAGTCCAATTGCCAAAGCAGCCATTTTCTGCAGATGAACTGATCTCTATCGGCTGGAGATCAGTTGTAATAGCAGATCTTCTGCTATTACCTGGAGGTTGGCAACCCTAGTTAGGGCTCAAACCTCGGTCTCCCAGATCCTGGTCTATCACACTAACCACTACAACATGCTGTGCATCTATGTGTGTTTGTATGTGTGTGTGTAAAGTACCATCAAGTCACAGCTGACTTATGGCAACCCCTCATGGGGTTTTCAAGACAAGGGACTTCAGAGGTGGCTTGCCATTGCCTGCCTCTGGATAGCAATCCTGGACTTCCTTGGTGGACCAACCCTTCTTAACTTCTGAGATCTGACCCATCTGGGTTAGGTGTGTTTGTAGAGGGGGATAAATTGTACTTTGTGGACCCTAAATGGATCTGATGAAATAACTATGACTAAAGACACCTCCATGTCCAGAGGCAGTAAACCACTGAATTACTAGTAAACCACTGGGAGGCTACATCAGAGAAAGACCCTTGGCCTCTTATGTCCTGTTTGTTGACCTTGGCAACCAGTTGCCTACTGTGTGAAACAGGATACTGGAGTAAATGGACCACTGGTCTGCTCTAGCAGGGCTCTCCTTGCACTCTTATATTCTAAAACCAAGTGGTGAAAGGATCAACATAAACATGGGAAGGAGGATTTTATACAGTCCCTGGAAAGATTAAGGCCAATTGAATATCTTCAGGTTCACTCAGACCAAGGTGGTTTTGGCAGAGATAATTAGAGAGTAGGAGAAGTCAATTTTATTAGGATTGCCAACTATTAGGATTGCCAACTCTTCCACTGCCTTTCAAAGCAGACTGAAATAAACAGATAAAGCTTTCCCTATCATTTTATTTCTGTGTCTAGAGATCAGTTTCCAGGCAGGGAGAAAAGCTCAAAATGGGCAACTAGGGGGAGTGTTTTGTGAAAAAGAATCCACCCCCTGTTAAATGTACACATTGTAAATCTGGTTGCCTGAGTGAGCTCATCAGAAAGCCTATTCAGAATGAGGGCTTGCATCCTAACCTCAGTTCGATTCGGCTTCTTGATGTCATACATTGGAGGTGTCATGGGGATGATCACAGTGCCTCAGAAAGAAGCTCATGATTGCAAAATTATCACAGAAGCTGCAGATTGGGGAATGAGGCACCTGTGACAGGCAACACAAAAATGGTGTTACGAAACTTTGCGCCTGTGCACACACATATACACTCACACACTGGCAACCATTGGGAGATATACTAGGGGCTCACTGACAATATCATGACTCTGGCAGCGCCATGATGTCACTTCAGGCATGACCTGGAAATGATGTCATTGTCTTGCCCCTATGCAATGACATCACTTCCAGGTTGCATCGTGGTATTGGTGCCACATTGATCGCTCTTCCCCGTTTCCCCCATTTCAGCTGAGCAGTGGTGGGCAGAGCCGGGGAGTGGCAGATGGTTTCCCTTAGACCCAGATTCATTCCCTGGCATCTCTAGTTAGAAGGATCCCATAATGAACAGTACTGGGCTAGATAAGTCTTGGTGCTGTGAAAAAGTGGCTAGCATGAAAGAAGGAAGCAGTGGCAGCTGCAGCACCAAGTGGAGCAGGTATAATTGCTCCATGGATGTCAGATTTCTAAAACACTCCGTACCTTTGAACTGAAGTATGCATCCATCAGTATGCATGTCTGTTATATAAAGGCAGCATTAGCAGTTCATTTCCTATTTCTCCAACTCATATGAAAAGGGAAGAAATGGGGAAAAGAGAAATTGAAAAAAAAAGTTCTTAGCAAGGCAAAGTATGTTAAGGGTTTTGGCTCTTAAATAATAAACAGGTATGTAGATAAAGACGGAATTAAATATTTAGACCCCATAAATGTTAATGAAGTGCTTTGAAAAACCCCTCTTGCAATTAAAAGCACCATCAATCATACACTCCTTTTGAAACAAATGACACCCTCTCTCAATGATCCTTCCTATTTCCCTGGAGAAAACAAGTCCCTTTAGGTGTGGTTCTCTGTTTCTAAATATTACAGAAATGTACCAGTCCTGTATGCCTAGTAGAGCTTGTCTCAACTAGAGCTGATAAATCTTTGAGCAAGGCCTGCATAGAGTACTGATTTTGTTTCGCAAGTGCTGAATGAAGAAAAACTTAATGCCCCAGTACCCAAAATAAAAACATGAGACCATAGTGTGGGTTTAACTAGTTTATTAAAATTAGCTGATCTATGGTGTCAATTAACTATGCTAATCTTTAAATGGGGGCGGGCTGCACTAGGCATCTTATCCACGGCTGCCTTTGTTCTGGCAAATCTACTCTGGCTCTAAACTCGGCTAACAGCTACCGCCAGCCGTGTTTATCCTCCCCCGCACATAATGTGCTGAGAGATGCCCAGCCCCAGCCCCCTACCCTGATGCGCTGTAAAGCCCCTACCAGGTTCAGAAAGTTGTCACTCAGCACTAAAGGTCCTCCTTCCCAAGTCCCATCCTGCCATAAAGCCAGTGATGGTTTGTTCTGGACACACTCTCCGCCACACCGGATGGCCCAGGATGCTTGCCCTCAGATTGAAACCTAAACAGCTCAAAATCTCATGGGCGCACCAGGAGCAAGTGAAAAGTCAATTTTAGGTCAGATTTTGCTAACATAGTTTGACCACACCATATCTACAGCTAAGTTAAATGATGCATCCTGAGCAAAGCCCATCCAGAATGCCACCATTAATTGGTTCCCTTTCAGGAAAAGACAAGTGGTGGATAATTCTATACTGCCCCTGTGCTTTGTTGGGAACAACCCCCAGAGGGGAAATCCTCAGAGAACTAAATGGCAACACTGAAAAACAGCCTGCAATCCTACCCTCCTACTTTTCCTTTAACAACTTATCAACCCAACACATTCCAAACCCTTCACCGACTTCAAGTTCTTAGCCTTGAAGAATCAACAAGGACCAAAATAGGGGATTTCAAAACTGTCCCTGAAATAATTTGCTAAGTATTCTGCATCTGCTCTATTTTGATACCTATCTAATCATAAAAGCAAAGGTCTAAGCCGTATCGGGCAAGGTACCTCTTTGAGGTACACCCACCTCACCGGCTGCTTCTATTGTCACTCATTCCCTGTCCATCTCATGTTGTAAAACAGACAGACACGGCATGATTTCGTCCACACCTGCTAAACACCTGCTAGGAACAGCACAACCTCCTGCTGCAGCCCCCAATGTTGTTGAAGTCCCAGCACAGAAGTTGAGGTTAAACCAACTGCCAGGATGCACCAGTACAGTTGGCTTTACTGCCCTTTGAAATCAAGTGGCCGCAGTCAGAATACTGCCTAGTCAAGAGATGCACAGGACCGAGACACTGGGACCATAATTGCTGATTTTTCCCAACCCATGGAAGATCAGGCTCTGTCTTATTAATGCCAGAGACTTCAGTTGTTGGTATAACAAGCTATTTATTGAACTTCTATAGCACAAAGAAAAGTCAACAGTTCTTCCCTAGTGCAAGCTTCTCTTTCTTCCTTGGTCTCCTTTTAACTTCCTGATTCCTTTTAGTTGCTCCTCCCCTGTTCCGACCCTTTCATTAAGATCACATTTCACTACAGGCTCAAGCACAGCCATCATTCTAAACGTCTCATCATATCTGAGCCTCTCTGGGCCAGCATACTCTGTGTATGCCCTATGAATTATGTTCAGGTGGGATGGCCCAGGCTAGCCTAATCTCTTAGAAGCTAAGCAGGGTTGGCCCTGGTTAGTATTTGGATGGGAGACCACCAAGGAATACCAGGGTTGCTTTGCACAGGCAAGCATTGGCAAACCATCTCTGTTAGTCTCTTGCCTAGAAAACTCTAGTGGGTTGCCATAAGTTGGCTGCCACTTGATGGCACTTTACACATACACTTTATCAGTGTTGACGCCTTTTCCGGCTGTATTTGCACTACCACAGCCACATATATATTATACCCTGACAACTAATTGTCCCATGTCCTGTCAGCTTGATTTCCCCCTATTTTCTCCTTCTTTTTGTCCTTTTCCTCTACTTTTACCTCTGGCTCTCTAAACAGGAACGAGAACACATCCACATACTCTCCACACCAAATCTTGAGCTTAGTTGCCGGCAACAGGTGATCACCAAATGGCAAGAAATTCTTCCCACAGTAAATGTTTTAAGGGAACTGACTGCTGCCCCAACTTAGCCAGCAAGCCTGTAATAAGGCCAGGCAACACTGACTGTTCAGCACCTAGGACTAGGCCCTGCAAGAGACTATTTCAAGCATCATTTGCTCCACCATCAGGCACCAACACAGACATCAAACCCTGTGATAAGCCCTGCTGTAAGCGCCACGGAGACTGTGCCCAGGGTGGAAAAGGCCTGGCAGCTCCCTGTAGCCCTGCCGCCCATTTAGCTCCTGATGAATTCCAGCCTGCACCCCCTACTTCCATTTCCACAGTGCTGCTGTCCATCTGAGCACACTCACCAGCCATACCACTCTGCTCCTGGGTTGCCGGGCCTCTAGAATATCTCCCACTCTGTGGACCTGACGCTGCTGCACCTTCTCCCTCAGCCGAGGCATGTTGAAGATTGCCATCATCCCGCTCTGGAGCCATGCAAGAACCCCCCCTCCGCCCATCGCGCTGCTCAGTGAACTCACTTCCAGAGCTGCCACCCTCTCCACTAGAGAAGAAGACAACAAATTAGAAGTACCTTTTGACACCCTTGTGGGATGGGGGGGCAGACCCTCTGCCAGGCCCACAGACACTCTCGGCTGGCGAACAGCGCATTCTAGGAACTTGATCCTAGCCACCAACTCTGGGACACTGGCCATGTCCTCCTCATCAGAGGACACCTGAACTGGTGGCTTCTGAGGAGGCAGACATTTTGCCAGGCCACCTGTCTTCTGCTGGACTTTCTTTGGTGCCTTCCCTATACAAAAACACTCACCAAAGAAAATCACTGTGAGAGATTGTGCTTTATTGGCCTAGAAAATTGTCCTGGCAGGGCGAGGATTCAACCATGGCCTCCTAGAACCTAGTCAAACAGTCCACCCACTGCTATCCACTGTCACTCAAATGAAACTACTAATGTAGCTAACCCACTATTGCTATATTATTACTACTAAATATATATATTCTTATTTATTTTTAATCAACCTCCTATTACAAACCAAAACACCCCAGCCCCCCCATGATTGGAAGAGCCAAGTCCTCCGAGTAAACAAGTGGTTCCAAAATGGCTGCTGGCAATGACAGCACAAAATGGCCACCATGACTGCCCTTCCCAAAATGGTTGTGAATGCCTCTTCTCCATAATGACAATGGCTTGCATCCAACCACACAGTCCAAAGACTTCAGGGCACTTGTTTTCTTAAGAACAGAGATTTGTACTGATTCTCTTCTATTGTAGCACATTGCGTCTCTGGGTCAGAAGATCATCAGGAATAGCATAAGGGGCAAAGGGGGGGCATTCAGAGGGAGAAGGAATCAGCAATAATTGCTGCCCTCTCATAAGAAAATGTACATGGTATGGGTGAGCTGTCTGTCTGTCATCACATTTTTATCCTGCCCTTACTTTGAGAGTAATTTCCCATACATGACTGCCAAGCAATTCCATTTAACTTCAATGGAAATAATTTTAAGTAATTGATACTGCATCTAATGTTTATCAGTGCAATTCCTTTTTTAAATTCTTGCTGAGGCAAAAAAATAATTATTGTAAGTGAATAACCTGCATATGCCTTGATTTAAGTAAGTAAAGGTCCCCTGTGCAAGCACCGGGTCATTCCTGACCCATGGGGTGACGTCGCATCCCAGCGTTTCCAAGGCAGACTTCATTTGTGGGTTGGTTTGCCAGTGCCTTCCCCAGTCATCTTCCCTTTACCCCCAGCAAGCTGGGGACTCATTTTACCTACCTCAGAAGGATGGAAGGCTGAGTCAACCTTGAGCCGGCTACCTGAAACCAACTTCCGTTGGGATCGAACTCAGTTCGTGAGCAGAGCTTTTGACTGCAGTACTGCAGCTTAACACTCTGCACCACAGGGCTCCTATGCCTTGATTTAGCCACCACATATTTACTCAACTGAATAAGACTGTTGGCTTTCCTGGCGATCCCATGGTTTTTCTTCTCGGATGAGCCAACAGGAACTTGAAAGTGTGGTGTAGTGGTTAAAGTGTCGGATTAGGATCTGGGAGAACCAGGTTTGAATCCCCACTCTGCAGTGAAAGCTCTCTGGGTGACTTGGGGCCAGTCATACACTCTCAGCTTAACCTACCTCACAGGGGTGTTATCCAGATAAACTGGAGGAGAGGAGAACGATGTAAGCTGCTTTGAGACCCTGCTGGGGGAAAAGTAGGGTATAAATAAAATAAATAAATATTATAAAGATGGTGAGGAACTTAGGGGTATATTTGATGATGTGGCTGGGAGTCTGCTGATAACCTCCCATAGGCTTGGCTGAGGCCGACAGGCCTTTTTGTGTGACCTGTGCATTTCTCAGGCCAAGATGAATAACAGATATTTTTTTAAACGCAGAATATACATATCCTGTGTGATAGAAACCATCTTTTATTCCCCCTTTGCTCTAAGTTTGTCTCAGAGTGCATGTCCTCCATTCAGCCGGTGACAGTTACATCTGTCAAGCCTGCCTCATTTTCTGCGCCTCGGTGTGAGACGCAAGCTAAGCAGGTGCTCCAGATGCTGGTTTGATTAGTGCAATCTGTTGATATTGTTCCTTGATATTTCAAAAAACGAGCACAAGGAAGAAAAGGCATCGTGGTGGCAGTTCTTCACAAAATAAATTAGGTAAGGCAGAGCTGGTCTACTGTGATGGTGTCGACGGTTTCTAATCAACACACGCCTTTTTCTCTCAAGCAGATGGTGTTAGGCATCCTTCTTTCTGTATTGTGTGCCGGGATGGCAACATGCATCATTTTCACATGCAGACAGCATGTGTCACGGTGAGTGTCCAGGGCTGACCTCGTACGCGGCAGCAGAGGCTGATGTTGATGGCGTGGCCCTGGACTCCATCCCTGCTCCCAGGACAAAGGCCTTGGCAATGAATGCAGGGGGGGGGAGTGGTGGCAGTCCAAAGAGGGCCAGCAAATGCTCCCTCCTGGGAACACAAGGCCCTGCCGAACCGGGAGCCTGCTGATCAGTTAATCTACAGACATGCCTCAGAGCCAGCAAGGGAGGCTGGGTGACAGGGCTGACACAGGGCCTTTGCTGCTGGCACCTCACCAGCTCATTGTGTGTGTGTGGGGGGGGGATGGAAATTAATCAAATCCAGCACTCACTCGGTGCAGGATATTCCACCTGTATGAAGCAGCAGAGTTCAAAACAGCCAAAAGCTATGTGGAGGAATATGAACAGCACATGTATTAAAATTGAAGAAAACTGTATTTAATAAAGGTTTAGAAAGTCCTTTAAAACAATCAACATTTTCCTTTTGAGGTTTCTACTACTTCTACCGCATATTAACTGAAACATTGTTACATCTTTAGTGAGTGTGAGGCAGAGAGCAAACACAGACTGATACTTAGAGTGACACTGACAGAGACCTCTGACTGAATGACAGTTGCAAGCGACAATTGGATACAAGTAACTGTCACCAGAAGGGAGGGGCTGATTCTAAAGGAGCACAGAATCTTCTGTCAATCAAATTAGGCTCTAGCATTTAATCCAACACACACATCCAGAGAGTTGGGAGGGCCCCGGCTTGGCAATCTCCCCAACCCCTGCATTTACCTGGAGAATGGCCGATGCAGGAGTCAGCCACAGAACACCTGGATGCCCTAGCTCTCTGCTTCACTGGCAAGGGCACCCACTGACCCCACCTCCCCACAGCTCACAGGAAGCGCAGGCAGCTGGGCTGGGAGGCAGACCAGCGAAACACTCACAGCTGGAAGGTAAAGCACCAGGTGGCGGCAGAGCCAGAGGAAGGACTGTACTTGGGCGGGCTACTCCTGAGTAACTAGGGTTGCCAGGTCCCTCTTCACCACTGGCGAGAGGTTTTTGGGGTGGAGCCTGATGAAGGCGGGGTTTGGGGAGGGGAGGGACTTCAATGCCATAGAGTCCAATTGCCAAAGTGGCCAATTTTTCCAGGTGAACTGATCTTTATTGGCTGGAGATCAGTTGTAATAGCAGGAGATCTCCAGCTAGTATCTGGAAGTTGGCAACCCTATGAGTAACCCTAGGAGGGGAGGAAGGGCACAGCCCCACCTCCATGAGAACTGGAAACCCAGAGGCAATTGGGAAAGGGGGAGCACCTGGATGATGGAGGCGGAAGCTGGGATGGAACAAGGGGGTGAGCAGAGATAAAAGGCAGGCAGAAGGGCCAGCCAGGGAGGAGCATGGACTACAACAGGGGTGTCAAACATACAGCCCATGGGCTACAAGCCTGCTTCTATGGCCCATAAGCATTTCTTCGGTTGTGTAAGAGTGGGGGTTATTGCACCAATAAATTTGTGTGTCCTCGCCACCCAATCCTTTAAACCGTTTAGGGAAATCCTCACCGCACTTTCCCCTACTGATGCTTTCAAAACAAGCGCCAATACGTAACATTTCCCCAACGCACCAGGGTGAGCAGAATGTGTTTTTTTGGGGGGGAGGAGCAGGGGAGAGCCGCTGTACTCTTTGCGCCAATGACCCAATGTCCTTTTGTCCCTTCGTCCTAACATTCTTTCCTCCCAGTGATAGACTCAAACATTCAGTTAAAAAAAAATTATGGAGGAGATGGACGGAAGTGAAATGGCCCCTGGAAACACATACTGGGACGAACTGGAGGGGGCAGAGTTAGCGAGGGGAAACATGGGGAAAGTGGGTGTTGCTGCTGGGATTTGCAGCAACGTTCTCGTACCTTCGCACCTGTGGAGAAAACATCATGGAGACAGAGCATTCAAAAACTTTGCCAGAAAAGGGTTTCCAGAAATAACAATTGCTCGGCGTTTTGAAAATGGCTCCAGAACCAAATGGGGAGAAAAGGTGTGGTGAGTGCTGAAAATGCGGGGTTTAAAAGGCCCGGAAAACGTTTGGGACACTTGGTGTTGTTGGTTGTGTAGGAGTGTCTCTGTCTTATCTTTCACATGTTTATCCCATCAACAACATTTGTGGTTCTCCCCCTCCATTTTATTCCCACAACAGCCCTGTGAATATGTTAGGGGGACAGAAAGAGTAGCTGGGTCCAGGTCACCCTGGGACCTTCATAACTGATTAGCTGAGCAGATTTGGACTTGGACCTCTGCCAAAGGTTGCCAACCATGTTTGGGGCAACTCTGCAATTGCATGAGTCAAGAGCAACAAGCGCGGCTGCTGTACCTACAATATGCCTCAGAGCCCTCCCCTGCCTGTAGGATGTTCTGTGGCAGTCATGTAGAGAAACACAAACCAGGTTCACTGAGGCTGAGTGCAGTTGTAGTGGTTAGAATGGCAGACTAGGATCTGGGAGACCCAGGTTTGAATCCCCACTCTGCTGTGGACACATGCTGGGTGGCCTTGGTGAAGCCACTCTCCCTCTCAGCCTAACCTACCTCCCCGGCTTCTTGTGAGGATAAAATGGAGGAGAGAGGAGTGATGCTAAAAGCTGCTTTGGGTCCCCATTGGGGAGAAAGGCAGGGTATAAATGAGGCAAATGCATAAATAAAATATATTGGTTACAGCAGCCTGTGAACATCTTTGGAATTCTGACCGGGTGGTGGACATAATCCATAGGCACCATGCTGGGGATCCCTGCATTATAGTATGAAGTGTCATGAAGAGCACTAACTTCAGCTAATGTCTTTTTAGCCAGTGTTTCATTTGCCATGTGAATAAATGATAGAGTAACAACTGTGGGGAGAGATTGTGGTAGAGCATCTGCTTTGCATACATGCAGAAGGTCCCAGGTTCAATCCCCAGCATTTCCAGTTAAAAGGATCACATAGCTAAGGTTGCTTGAAGAAAAAAACAACAGTCCTGTCCCTTTAACAGAGACTTAATGGGATATTGTCTACCTGGTGATGTTATTTACTTCCAGGCCATGAAAAGCTTCAGCTAACCATTTCCACACATCAAGGCTCTGTTAAAGGGACAGGAAGTTTTCCACCAGGCCTGTAGAAGATATTTGGGAGACATCTGAGCTGGCAATATGGACTTGAGCACTTCAGAAGAGGAGAGCCACAGTTTTAATGTATGTAAATATTTGCTGCTAATAAAAAGTGCATCAAGGAGAAAGCCTCTAACCTAATCATTTGCTTTCTGCTTTCAGGGAATCACTGGTGTGGGGGGAGCTCTGAAAAAGGCAATCCTTTACCTGCAATTCTGAAAGTTTATGCTCTGTTTGGTCACCTCATCATACTGCTGGATCATTCCCACCTCCATTTCTCTGCATGTGTGGACCAGGCATTGAAGAGTGTTCCATTTGCAATACAAAGGAAAGGCCTGTCTTGTGACTAAGTGGGGAAATTCTGTTTGGGGGTTGCCTGACTGCCAACTCACTCATCTTTAACAGAGATGAGTCACATATCCCCCAAGGACATAGCTGGGTCATTAAAATTGTCAAGCACTTCTAGTTTAGATAACCCTACAGAGAACAGACGGCCTGTTTTTTGCACTGGACTAGGTACATAATTAGCTAGGTACACAGGCAGCCAGCCAAGGCATACAGAGTGATCTAAGTAGTAAGTGTCTACTAAAAAAAAAAAAATCTTAAATGGATTTTCTTTCATTTTAACTGTGTGCCTATTAGTCACAGGAGGTGTCAGTAGCAGACAATGAGTGGCAGCTGCAAGAAAGTCATCTGTAATCAGTCATGCAAACTGGCACATCCAAATCATTTGGACACATCCAAACAGTATTGTGTATAACTGGATCACAATCAGTGAGCAGGACACAAGCTGAACCAGCAATTCAGTGAACATTCCCAGTAGCAGATCAATAAACAGACTGGAGGAAATGAACTGATTGCTCTGTTAATAATACACAATGAAAAATAACAGTTCATGCCTTATGGTTTCAGACAACAGGTCTATTTAATCCTGCACTTCCTCACCAGCAGTGACCACCCATGTGCCTCTTTGAAAACTCATGAGTGGGGCACAATGCTGAGGACTGCTATCAGCTGGCTATCAAGGACAGACTGTGTCTTCTTGACCCAATAACTAAGCTGTCTTATGGCACCCACATGTCCAGTTGTAAGAAGAACAAAATTTTCAAGCAGAGGAAGAATTGTGGTAGGGTTTCCTCTTGCCTTGTATACCCAAGTGCCTGGAAAAAAAAAACTTGTGTGTAAAAATGGCTTACATATTTGTATAGATCAACGTGTTCTCAGCAGAATATCCACCAGGCCAGCTGTACAGGCGAAGTGAGGTGGTACTCCTCAGGTGCTGGGCATGGGGAAATGCATCACCACCATTCTGCCTTGCTTTACTGTTAAGGTTGTCAGCCTCCAAGTGGTGGCTGGAGATCTCCTGCTATTACAACTGATCTCCAGGTGACAGAGATTAGTTCACCTGGAGAAAATGGCCGCTTTGGTAGGTGGACTCTGTGGCATTATGCCCCATTTAACTCCCTCCTCTTCCTAAACCCCACCCTCCTCAGGCTCCACCCTTAAAATATCCAGGTATTTCCCAACTCTGAGCTGGCAACCCTATTTGCTGTCCATCCAGGGGCAGCTAATGCACTTTGACTCCTCGTTCCCTAAGCATCTTTGGAAAGAGCACGGTAAGCCAAGTATGCCCAGTAGGCCTTCCTGATGTGACAGCAAGAAGTGGTGAGGACAAGGAAAGGTGTTTAGAGGTGGTGGCCTCAGGCAACAGTCCTAGTTAAACCATCACAGGCAGTTTTCAAGCAGCAGCTGGACGAACACTTGTCAGGGATGCTTTAGGCAATGAACATGGGATTGGACTAGATGGCCTCTATGTTACACCTTCCAACTCTATGATTCTATGTTCTACTGTACACAGCATTGGTCAGGTCACATCTGGAGTATTGTGTGCAGTTATGGAGGCCTCACTTCAAGAAGGATGTGGACAGAATGGAGCGGGTGCAGAGGAGAGAGATGAGGATGATCAGGGGCCTGGAGACCAACCCCTATGAGGAAACACAGAGGGAGTTGGGAAAGTTTAGCCTAGAGAAGAGGAGGTTGAGGGGGGACATGATTGCTCTCTTTAAGTACTTGAAGGGCTGTCACATAGAGGAGGGCAGGGAGCTATTCCTATTGGCAGCAGAGGATAGGACTCGCAATAATGAGTTTAAATTGTGGGCGGAAAGGTACCGGCTGGATATTAGGGGAAAAAATCTTTTACAGTAAGATTTGTTCAACAATGGAATCAGCTACCTAGGGAGGGGGTGAGCTTCCCCTCACTGGCAGTCTTTAAGCAGAAGCTGGACAAACACTTGTCAGAGATGTTTTAGGTTCATCCTGCATTGAGCAGGGGGTTGGACTGGATGGCCTACGGTACCCTTCTAACTCTATGATTCTATGATCATCTATAAGCTTGGGCTGATGTGGGAGAATACTGGTCCAAGGGCCTGCTTTGCTCCAACTGGATTGTTGCTCAGAATCGGCAACAGCTGCTTGTAGCACGTGGCACGCTTTTCATCTCTCTCAGCCTCGACCTCCCTTAGTCCGATGATGATTTTGTCCTGCTAGACTCACCTCCCACATTAATGGACCTGGCAGACAGCTGAGTTTCCAAAATGCACATCTAGCTTTGGAATCCATCTGTTCTCATTCCATCGCTTTGTGGGGTGAGGAAAAAAAAGCATTGGTTGATATTTCAACCTGTCTCGTTCCTTCAATAGAATTATGGCATTTTGTCTGTGGAGCATGAAGTTACCATCAGGTAATGGGAAAAAATAGTACGGTATGACAGCCCAGCATAAAAACGATGACATCCTTTTTTTTTTTTTTTTGCAAATTTCTCTGAGCACGTTTGCAAAAGAGAATTTCCACAGAACTGCTCAAAGCTCTCCTTCGACTTGGATACAAGCTGTCAAACAGATCACTCTCTAGTCTTCTCCAAGGCACTTGAAACTCAAATCCTTCACAGCTGGAAAGCCCTTAAGACATTTGTGTTCCTCATTTTTTTCCCCCAAATGTCAATCATCCTGGCTAGCACCAGACATAGAGCAGCCAAAGACAGGCCTAGCATGAAGAGATGTACAGTGTGTTCTTAAATTTCAGGAAAGTTGTAGCTTTTCACATTTCATCCCATGCAACAGGCTTTCTGGCAGACCTACCCTAAAGTCCTCCTTAGCTGCTTAGCTTTTTGCCTAATCTTGTTGATCTCACGTACAGATCTCTTAGGAGCAGTTCCTGAATCAATCACAAACTTAAGCTGCCAATTTTCACTTTTTTAAAAAAAAATGGGCTTTTGTCAAGAGTATGAATCACCAAATGCTTAAATTTGGGAGGCATTTACTTTAGCACCCAGATGCTTATGGGCTATTTCATTCAAGCACTTCACAAGAAAAGCCTAAGGTGGTACCCAGGACATCTGGGATCATTCTCTTTGAAAGGCCTACAGATTGTATTGGATTTGGGAGGCTGGAGTCATCCAGCCTAAGATGAGGAGGAGGAGGAGGAGGAGGAGAAGGCATGGTTTTTATACCCTGCTTTTCTCTACCTTACGGAGTCTCAAAGTAGCTTACAATCACTTTCCCTCCCTTTCTCCATAACAGGTACCTTAAGAACATAAGAACATAATAAAAGCCATGCTGGATCCAAGACGAAAAGAAAAGAGGTGGTTTAGGTTTACCAAATCTAATACTGTACTACCAGGCAGCCTGTGTTGTATGGATCTCTGACTGGATTATTCAACCTGAAGATAGGAAGATCTTACTAGAAAAAACAGGGACTACACAAGGATTTCATTGTCAGCTTTGGGAAAAAATGACCCAAAGATATCAGGACCTGAAAGTGTATACAACTGTAACATTAGCGGTCATCTTTTAAAAGTGTGGAATTCAATTAAGATCAGACTCAGGCCCTTGCCACCAACAATTATGTCACCAACTGAAGCCTATTTGGACTTTTCCAATAGAAAGAACAACAATTACCTAATCTATATCAATCTATTAATGGAAAATGGAAAAATCAAGACACTTCAAAACCTACAGAAATCAGGCAAAAATGTCTCGTGGTTCATACATCACCAAATAGTTGATAGATTAAAGGAAGATTGTTTCGCAGGAGGAAACCCTAGAAAGTTAACAGATTTTGAATCCATAATAACCAAATCCAAAGATCATTTACTATTCTAGCATATACCAACTTCATCTGGCATATGATACAGAAACAGAACAAGGGAAAACATGTATGGTTAAATGAATGCACAATTTTTGAGAGATGGTCTCGATGAAGCAGTAGGAATCACTTTGGACAACTGAGATAAAATTTACGTCTTCACAAACTATTAGAGAGAACTGGTACAAGATTTTCTACAGATGGTATCTTTCACCTAAGGATCTTAAGAAGATGTATAAAATGGACCAAGCTAAATGTTGGAAATGTTCAGACACAGAAGGAACCTTTTTTCATCAGCAGTGAACTTGTACAAAAAGCCAAAAAGACTGGCAAATGATTCATCAACAATTACAGAAAATGCTTTGGGTGAATTTTTAATTAGAACCCAAATACATGTTGTTGGGTATGATCCCTCTTCAGTTGAACTCCACCTATAAAGAACTCTCAGTACGCAACTTCAGCCACCAGAATTGTATATGCCAAATACTGGAAATCAAATACAATTCCAAACATCAAAGAGTGGAACAATAAACTTTCTGATTTTGTATTGATGGCCAAACTAACGCAACTGGTTA
The DNA here is from genome assembly GCF_029931775.1 of Euleptes europaea. Taxonomy (NCBI): domain Eukaryota; kingdom Metazoa; phylum Chordata; class Lepidosauria; order Squamata; family Sphaerodactylidae; genus Euleptes; species Euleptes europaea. Next base: position 99,581,368 of record NC_079316.1, on the reverse strand, counting down.
ATATGAAATCAACAGATGAATTTGTGTAGAGATGGCAGCCTTTCTATGACTATAATTTAGGTGGCAAGTAAATTATTCAATAAGGTTGAATGCAATTTAAAAGAGAAATTACAGAGGTATATAAGATATAAATATGTTTAAGACATTCAATAGAAGATATGGTATTAGATTTTCTTAAGTTTAGCTGATGTGGAGGCTTAATGGATGAAATATATTTCTTCTCATTTTAGAGAATTTGAGAGGGAGTAATGTTTTGAATGATATAATATTTGGTAACATCTTCTCTTTACCCTGTAAATTTAAACTATGTGGAAGCTCCCTTTTTCTCCTTTCTGTAGCCTTCCATGACCGGAGGGAAGAATCTATTTTACCTGCTGTACAGATGCAAAAGGAGACTCGAGGCAGAAGAAAATAAGGCTCTACCGGAATCACAACTGCACTGCTGCCAAGCTGTTCGGCCGGTGCTTGAGTCAGACGGCAGAAAAGCAAGCTGATCCAAAGCTCAGCTCATGAGTGGCTGCAGCTATTGAAAGCAGTTGGCCCACCTGGTGCACATTTTCACCACGAATTCATGGCACCTCTACTCATTGGTGCGTCCCAAAATCCTTTTCCTTCCCTAGCCTCACAAAAGCCAGGGAAAAATGATTTGGGGGTAGGCCAGATGGAACCCATGAGGCTTCAGTTAGCCACCCCTGGTTAGAATCTTAAAGCAGTGCATGTAGCTGGATGAAACTGATGATTATAATTGATCATGCTGGATCAGCCCCAGTTGCACCAAACCGAGCGTTACGATCCAGATAACCCACAACTCGGCCATGGCAGCAATGCTCTTTTTTGGTGATTCACCCTTGCATTCAGTACTGGAGTCTGACTTCCTGACCTGTCCATTATGCCCCTTGCTGTGTTCCTTGCACAGATTAAGCTGGAAATGGGATCTGAAGCCGTCAGCAGCCGATTCAGCAAACCAAAGGAGGAAGAAAGACCCTGTTCAGGATCAAAAGAGTCACTGCTCTCCATTTGCAGTAGATTCCCTTCTTGTATTTAGGCTGCTCTCAGGGAGTGGTGACTACAATCCAGCATCATCAGCTGTCCATTTGACTAGTTTGACTAGAAAAACGGCTTAATAATCCTTGCATGCCATCAAATCACAGCTGACTCATCGCAACCCCAGGATCATGCGGTTTTCAAAGCAAGAGATAAGCAGAGCTGGTTTGCCATCGCCTTATTCTGCATAGTAACCCCAGTCTTCCTTGGCGGTCTCCCATCCAAGTACTGGCCATGGCCAACACTGCTTGCCTTCCAAGGTCTGATAAGATCAGGGTAGTCTGGGCTGCTGAAAAACTGTTTACAGGATTCTAAAAAGCCTGTGAGTTCCAGAGCCAGCCCAACAAGGATGAGTATTGTTGCATACTACATTGTGGCACATTCAGGTTTTGGTTTGCGATCCTTCCCAGAATTTGAAACCAAGATGGAACTCGAATATGCAAAGACCAGTAGGCAATGTTTGCTTACACATTAAGAGAGCAATCGTAAGCAGGTCTACTCAGAATCTTGTTGGGGTCTATTAAATGGAGTTTGCTTTCCCAGGGAAGCGTTCTTAAGCCATCTTTGTCTAGGGAAGCATATAATGAGTAAAGGCTATTGCTGGACCTGTGGATCAGGAATAATACTGACACCGACCTTGCCCTGGGCAATGAAATCTAATCAGATGCTCTATCCACCCTAGCCCCCACCAGCCCAAACAAGCGTTTGAGAAGAATGGACAGTTTTATACGGACATTTGGTGTTCACTCCAAAGCTATATACCAACAGCAGAAGAAATATGAATTCATATGTAACCTCGGGCTGCAGGATCTATAGACAGAGATGAGACACACTCAGCAAACCGAGAAATGACAACATGCCCCAGGAGTGCAACCAGGCAAAAAGCGAAGCAAGATGGAGAGTCCTTGCTTATAGGCTAAGCTGGCAAGTCCTTGCTGGGTTCCCTGCACAGATTAAACAGGGAGTGAGATCTGCAGCTGTCAGCACCTGAGTCAACAAAGGTGAAAGAAAGACATCATCCAGGATCAAGAGAGTCACTGCCGTCCATCTATTTCTGTTCTCATGTATAGTCAGCTACCTAGCATTGGGGACCATGATTAAGAGTCACCAAGTATCTATTTTGTTGGTTTGCTTTTGGTAAAAACACAGTGTTCCAACAAAACAGTGAACTTCAGAACCAGTTCAACAAGGAGTTTTGTTTTTGTTACTGATCCCCCTCCACACCCACCAGATTTTTCTGGACTCAGCTTGTGGCTTGTCAAATTTTGCCTATCCATCCCTCACACACTAGAAAAGGATGGTATGACACATGAACCTGTCTTATACTGAATGAGACCCTTGGTCCATCAAGGTCAGTATTGTCTAGTCCAGCAGCGGCTCTCCAGGGCCTCAGGTCTTTCACATCACCTACTTGCCTAGTCCCTTTAACTGGAGATGGTGGGGATTGAACCTGGGACCTTCTGCATGCCAAGCAGTTGCTCTACCACTGAGCCACAGCCCCTCCCCGAAACACTGCACTATCTGAACACACATGAAGCTGCCTTATACTGAATCAGACCCTTGATCCATCAAAGTCGGTATTGTCTACTCAGACCGGCAGCCGCTCTCCAGGGTCTCACTCAGGCAGAGGTCTTTCACATCACCTACTTGCCTAGTCCCTTTAAGTGGAGATGCAGGGGATGGAATCTGGGACCTTCTGCATGCCAAGCAGATGCTCTACCACTGAGCCACAGACCCTCCCGTATGTTTGATAGAATGCTACATTCAGATCAACAGGTTCCTACCCAGCTCAACAATCATGAAGACACTAAGCCAGTCACTCTTCATATCTAGCCAACTTCACTCGGTTGTTGAGAAGATAAAATTGATGTTAGCCATGCTAGTTCATCCAGTCCAGCTAACCTAGCAAATCTGGAAGAGTCCTGAGTTGGCCTATGCCAACACAACACCATGGATCCTTTGTGGTGGGAAAACCTGTCACTGTGTAACCTTCCCACAAAGCCCTCACGGCAGCTAAGATCTGTGTGCTGACGAGGGATGTGCATTCGGTAAAGCCACCCCCCCCCCAAATGGTGATTCAAATGGTAGCCAGCAAATCCTGATCACAAAAAAAGCCGGAAAAAAATTGGCTTTCTTCAGGATCTTTTTGGGATTTCTGGCTACAGCCTGGAAGTGAGGGGTGGGGGGACCCGTAAAACAAGAACAGCAGCAAGAAAAAAAAAGAAAAAACCCCAGCTCCTGCACATTCACAATGGGTTGCAGGGCTTTAAAGTCTCCCCCAATGGAGGATGGATGGGGTCCCCTCCTTGGGGGCCCATATAATTAGAGCCCCTGACCCAATATTTGCCAGACATGGAAGTTATTCTAAGGAGAGTCATCAGCAACTATGCTGCAAATTTGCCCCTACCTTAAAAAACAGCCCTCCCCACAGCTCCAGAAATATTTTCCACAGACTATAATGGAGCCATTTTCTTCATATTCCTGAAAATCAGGCAGGTTTTCCCGTAACTTCCGGTCTTTATTCTTCCCTTCCCCCTTTTTTCTTCATTCTTCTCCACTCCTCTTTGGTTCTCTTGGAGCAGATCTTTGGACCGATCTCTGCATAGTTGGATGCTTTGGACGTACATGGTATAAATGAACATGAGATCAAAATAGCCCCACCTCTTTACACTGCTTCCATTTTATCCTCACAACAACTCTGCAAGGTAGGTTATGCTGAGAGTGTGTGTCTGGCCCAAGATCACTCAGCAACCTTCCATGGCAGAGTAGGGATTCAAACCTGGGATGCCCAGATCTTAGTCTGACAGTCCAACCACTACAGTAGGCTGGCTGTTCTTAAGCTCCTGGTCACTCGATAACCATGGACAACCACCTGTCAGGAATATGCTAGCTTTGGATTTCCTGGACAGAGCTGGGGGTTAGACTAGATAGCCTAGAAGTCCCCTTCCAAGTCCAGGATCTTTTTTGGATGCCCTTTTGACTGATGTAGAAATTTGTTGTCATTTTATTTCCATTTGTACGCTGAAAACTGAAAGTGCTGTACTGGATACTAAGAAGCTAAAGTGACCTTCATTCTTTATTTTATTTACTTCATTTATACCTCACCTTTCTCCCCAAAGGAAACCCAAAGAGGCTTACATCCTTCTCATGTCCTACATTTTATCCTAACAACAACCCTGCGAGGTTGGTTAGGCTGACAGATAATGTTACTGGCCCAAGGTCACCCCGTCAGTTTCCATAGCTAAACAGGTCTCCCAGATCATAGTCTGACACTATAACCGCTATACCACACTGGCTTTAGCTGTGAACAGCCTTGGTTTCCAACAATCGGATGGCATAACCCTAAATATAATGTTGTTGCAGTAATTCTCTTGATGTCCTACTTATTTTACCCCGGTGATAAAACAAATGGCTGAACTGTCTGTGATGTGTCCGGTTCAAAGGAAATCTCAAGTGAGCTGAAGACAATTACTCCTTCCCAGTGCTAAAACAAGTAAAAAGACACACTTCGGGAAAGAAAAGATCCTGTAATTAAAAATGTCACAAAAATAAACAAAGGACAATTAATTCATTATAGCTACACGCATACGATTCGTCACTAATCACCAATCCCTTTTAGCAACAATACAACCCATTATTGTTGAACTTTTAGTACTTTTATCTTGTGAGCTATGGAGCCGTGTGACCAAGGAGACAATCAGCTTAAAGCCATTTGCATGCTAATGAACTACAAATGTGATGCTCAATAGTCTGAAAAGAATAGTACATTTAACTCCGTGTAATTAGTTAATGTGCAGCAAGCACTAGAGCCAGATAAATACAAGCAGAGAAATGAGCACATGGGGCACCGTCCGCATTGTCTTTGTCTCCTGGCAGAGAGCGCCTTCCCAAACAAAGTTTGGCCTGTCTCCTCAGAAGCAGGTTCTGCTGATTTCAGCAGCCAAGGGAGTGCACCCAAGGGTGTTTAATTCTTAAAGGTAAAGGTAGTCCCCTGTGTAAGCACCAGGCCACTCCTGACCCATGGGATGATGTCACATCCTGATGTTTACTAGGCAGACTTGGTTTACGGGGTGGTTTGCCATTGTCTTCCCCAGTCATCTACACTTTACCCCCAGCAAGGTGGGTACTGACCTCGGAAGGATGGAAGGCTGAGTCAACCTTGAGCTGGCTACCTGAAACCGACCTCCGTTGGGATTGAACTCAGGCTGTGAGCAGAGCTTGGACTGTAGTACTGCAGCTTGCCACCCTGAGCCGCAGGGCTCCTGTGTTTGATTCTTAGGTTCACAGATATACAAACATGACAGCCTCCAGCAGGAGGATGCATTGATGCCATCTCCCGACTTACAAAGATTTGGCACGCCTTTTATTTTCTCTAGCCCTGACTGTGAAATGACCTACCTCTCTTTTACAAAGAGTCTTCCGTCAGCAGCCTGAATAGCCCAGTTTACCCCAAACTCGTCAAGGGCTTGACAGTAAGCAGGGTTGGCCATGGTTAGTACTTGGACAGGAGACCACCAAGGAAGATGGTGGCAGTTGCTACACAGAGGAAAGCACTCTTCTCTTACCTTGAATACCCCATGGATGGGGATGCCATGAGTTGGTTGCGACTCAATGGCAGATTCCTCCACCTGAGCCTCTCCAAGCTTGACAGAGTCTTGCTTCTCGTCCTTGGCTAGAATTGCCAACCTCCAGGTAGTAGCTGGAGATTTCCTGCTATTACATGTGCTCTCCAGTCGATAGAGATCAGTTCACCTGGAGAAAATGGCCGCTTTGGCAATTGGACTCTGTGGCTTTGAAGTCCCTCCCCTCCCCAAACCCCACCCTCCTCAGGCTCTGCCCCAAAAACCTCCTGCCAGTGGTGAAGAGGGACCTGGCAACCCTATCCTTGGCCCTCCTTTTTTTCTGTCTCTGGTACAAAGATGTAAGATTGCCAGAACATTCCTTATCATTTATTATTTATTTACTTCATTTATACCCCCCTTTCTCCCCAATGAGGACCCAAAGTGGCTTACAGTGTGCTCCTCTCATCCTTTTTATCATCACAACAGCCCTATGAGGCGGGTTAGGCCGAGACAGGGTGAGTGGCCCAAGGTCACCCAAAAAGCTTCAACAGCAGAGAGGGGGTTCAGCCCTGGGCCTCTCAGATCCCAATCCAACACTCTAGCCACTGTCCCGTGCCGATTAAGATCTTTGATCCAGAAGGCTGCCGAACTGGTTTGGGAAGGGACCTGCAAAATTTTTCCAGGCAAAGGCCTTGAGCATTTTTTGAAATGCATTTAGTGTACACACTAGGGAAAAGACAGCATTTGGGGCAGAACTACTTTACAATTAATAGTCAGCTTTCTAAATTCGCCTCCCTGTTCTATCACCTGCCCTTTGCAATTTGCCACAGACAGCAGAACAGGTAAGCAAACCGACGTTCGTGATCAATCTCTGGCAGACTCTTAACCATCCATGAATTAGGCCAATAGAATCCAACTTTATTTTCCCAGTCAAACATCTCTTAAATCAACCACCTCCTTAATGGGAGTTGATGAGTTATTAACACTTTTGAGAAGACCGATCTCATTCCAATAGAATGGATTTCGAGGTAATGTTTTTTAAAAAATATAATCTCACAGCAAGCTAACATTCGGAGAACTGACTTAAGAAGCAGAAAGAGGGCTGGGAAATCTAATGTGCATGGCTATCAGAATGGAATTCATATTGTTTCTGTGGGGCTCTGACATATCCCAGGGGATTTTCTAATTGATGAAGAATTGATGTAATTCCAAAGTAATTGTACTTGCTCAGTACATGGAAAATGAGGGATAGTTCTCACATTTCACAAGGATCTCCAAAAAATCAAGGCACTCTTATAACTCTGTGTGTGTGTGTGTGTAAAATGCCATCAAGTCACAGCCAATTATGACAACCCCTTATGGGGTTTTCAAGGTAAGCGACTAACAGAGGTGGTTTGCCAGTGCCTTCCTCTGCATAGCAACCCTGGTATTCCTTGGTAGTCTCCCATCTAAATACTAGCCAAGGATGACCCTGCTTAGCTTCCGAGATCTGACAAGATTGGGCTATACCATGCCGCCTTCCCTTCCCTTTTATAACTCTAGTAGGACACTAATTGGGGTTTCCAACATGTATTTGTCTCATTAATACATTACATTTTAGGTCTGAACATGAAGCAACTAATTCTAAACTGAACCTCTAAAAAAACCTAATGTGTGGGGGCCCTGAAGCATGCAACTGGAGTTGTGGTCCATTTCTTGATAAATATTCAGATACAGATGAGAGGAAAGGTAACATGGTATAGCCCAATCTCATCAGATCTCAAAAGCTAAGAAGGGTTGGTACTTGGATGGGAGACCACAAAGGAAGGCTCTGCAGAGAAAGGCAATGGCAAACCCCTTCTGCTTCTCACTTGCTTTGAAAGTTCCTTGCTGGGGTCACCATAAATTGGCTGCAAATTGACAGCACTTTTTACACACACATTCGGGTACAGATTTGTACATCCAGTCAAAAAAAAAGAAAGAAATTAAATCTACCATTTGGATCAAGCCTGGGTGAAGCTTCCTTTTTTTCTACTTCGCCAACATTTCATGAGTGACAGAAATATTTGCTACCATGTAAGTGCTCGCAAAGAGATGCAATGGAGAAGGAAGTGGAAGAAAAGGGGGGAAGAATAAAACTTCCTCCTTCAGCTCCTTGCCACGGTCACCACATTGTCAACATACTCAACCAAGGGTGAAGGCTTTGGCTTAGATTAAGGGGAAGGAAATTCCTGCTCTCATACCCTTGAGAATTAACTGGAGATTGCTCTGAGCAAGAGGTTGAACAGAAGCATCTGTGAAGAGTTTCCGGATGAACCTTACATAAGTATGATGAACTAATCATAGATCCCAAACCCAACCCAACCCAACTCAGCAGGTTGACATTGATTAAACTTTCTCCAGCAAATCCACAGGGTGCATGCATGCCTACCTCCAGGCATGTTGATTTGGGGGATATTTTTTGGGGGAAGAGAGAACTGAGGAGTGGTTATAACCTCCCATATGCTGTCATGAGGAGGAGCTGTGGCTCAGTGGAAGAGCCTCTGCTTGGCATGCAGAAGGTCCCAGGTTCAATCTCTGCCATCTCCAGTTACAAAGGACTAGCAAGAAGCAGATTCATGTGTTAGGGGTGATTTTTTACTCCAGTGGCACTTTTTTGAAAGAATGTGTGGCTCTATAACTCTTTCCTCTTATGTTGCCATTGGGATGCTTTGTTACCCTAACCCCAAAATGCACAAAAAGTACAAAAATACCCCCATGACTTTTTTCCTCCCAGAAAACACTAATCCGGGTCAGCTTTTGTAAGTGCTCTTGGGGAGATACTGTCTCTCCTGATAACCTGGAGAACATTTACGACACCCCTGATATGTTCCTGGGGTACCAAAAATATCCCAGATACAAAAAGCGTTAGAAGTGAGTGATGTTTCTGCCTCGTGCAAGCGTGTTTTCAGGCTCTGGGTGTCTGTGTATTATGAAGCACAATGTCTTTTGACACCACAAGCAGGGTTTTTTGGAGTGGGTGGGTGGGCATTTAGCTCAGGATATATTGGAATTTGGCTAGGGGTATTAGTATACCCCAGAATACAATTTGTGGAAGTTCCCCCCCCCCCTTGAGTGTATTAGCTGTGCTATGACAAAAATCAAGGGGGGAAAAAAGTACAGAAAGATCTACCGACTATGGACACTTACTCCTCTTTCAGAATCCCTCACATAGATCTGCCTTATATTGAATCAGACCACTGGTCCCTCATAGTCAGTATTGTCTACTCAAATCGGCAGCAGCTCTCCAGGGTCTCATGCTGAGGTCATTCACATCATCTGCTACCTGATCATTAAGTGGAAATGCTGGAGGTTGAACCTGGGACTTCCTGCATGACAAGCAAAGCCTCTACCAATGAGCCACAGCCTCTCCCCCCTAACATTGTTAGCAGGTCTAGGATGTCTATGTACAGACGGGCCAAGTTTGAGATGCAGATAAAAACAATGCACACAGCATGGTTTTCATGCCCGCCAGGAAAGCTACAGTACATTTGTGTAGGTTTTTTTTTTTTTTGGCACAGAATGGTGAGGAAGTAACTAAAAGTAGGATTTTATCTTCATGAAAGAAGACAGCTAATGAGATGTTGGGCTGAAATGCTGCGGAAGATGCATACATCTTGAAAATTTGACAGGCACGCAGTGAAAACTGGAATCGGAGGCATACTTCTCTCCATCACTAGATTAATGAGAAATCCTGCTTTCTGTTCTCTTTTCTTTGCTATATAATTTAACAGAAAGCTATCACTTCCCATACATTTATTGAAATACCCTGTATAATTTACGAGAATTTTTTTCTCTCACTTCTATGGCCCTCCTTAAAGTGGTGCAAAATATCCATATAGGAAAGCCATCACTCACTGTCACATTCTGCTCAGTAATATATATCCAGCTTTAAAGAACCCAAGAGACTCATCCCTATTACTTTATTGATGATTTTTCGAAAGTAGGTTGGCTCAGAGAACTGTTTCTCCAATTTTCATTTTTCATTTACATTGTACTTTTAAGGAACTCTCGGGTGGCTGATCATTAGTGGAAGGTACCTAACAAAAGCCCTGCTAGATCAGACCATAGACTGCATCTTTTCCAGCATCCTCTTTCTCGTAGTGGCAAATCCCACATTAAGAGGGCAATCCAAAAGGGGGTGGATCCGCGATGGCCAGGAGCGGTGGAGCCACGCCGCCTCCTCAGAGGCTTCCAGGCCACGGTGGAAACAAAAAAAAAAGCATTTTTAAAAATAAAATAATGAAAAAGGGGAAATGCCTCATAGCCCAAAGTGAGGCTGTGCCACCCAAAAAGGTGGCGTAGCCCTGCGGCCACTCAAGGGGGCATTCCCAGGTTGAAAGGGCTGTGAAAGCTGCCTGAACCCCCGGGAACGCCCCCCATGCCGGTGTGGGCTTTCTGTGATAAGGTGGCACCTATGCTGGCACGGGGTAATGCCGGGTCCTAAGGAGCTTTCCCCCCCTTTAAGAATGGGCTGCCCACCACTATCCCACCCCACTGTTGCCCCACAACACTTTTTATTTGCTGACATAGTGTCTCTGTACTAGGGTTTCTAGCCAAGAGCCTTTGGGGTAGGGTTGCCAGGTCCCTCTTCACCAACGGCGGGAGGTTTTTGGAGTGGAGCCTGAGGAGGATGGGGTTTGGGGAGGGGAGGGACTTCAATGCCATAGAGTCTAATTGCCAAAGCGGACATTTTCTCCAGGTGAAATGATCTCTATTGGCTGGAGATCAGTTGTAATAGCAGGAGGCCGGTGTCAGGGCATAAAAAGCCCTGGCTCTAGTTGAGGACAGCCGGACTCTTTTCGGGCCAGGGACCACCAGTAAATAGTTGTCAGCTGAGCGTAACACTCTCTGGGGGGCATACCAGGAGAGGCGGTCCTGCAGATACAAAGGTCCCAGACCGTGTAAGGCTTTAAAGGTTAAAACCAGCACCTTGAACCTGATCCAGTGCTCCACCTGGAGCCAGTACAGCTGATGTAGCACTGGCTGAATATGAGCCCTCAATTATAGAGATTGGGGGACTCCTAGAGTGTCACATAATGTCATCCCTCCAGTTCTGCTCCTACTGCTTCACTGAGGGTAGAGTTGCCAATAGGGATGCCAGGTCTCCACTTATCTGTTGCGGGGGGGGGGGGATACACGAGCACTGATGCGCCACTTCCTGTTGTAAATCGGAAGTGCCACCTGCCCCGCGTGGCTGCAGCGGGCAGCTCGCTCACCCCGGGGAGGGCGAGGGGAGGGTTCCCGCTGGTGAACGAGGCCTGCGCGGGCATGCTTGCCCGCCGACCCTCAGCTGGTTGACAGGCAGAGGGGCACTTTGCCGGGGGTTTGCCTGCCACCAGCAGGCACCTGGCAACCCTAGTTGCCAACCTTCAGGTACTAGCTGGAGATCTCCTGCTATTACAACTGATCTCCAGCCGATAAAGATCAGTTCCCCTGGAGAAAATGGCCACTCTGGCCATTGGACTCTATGGCACTGAAGTCCCTCCCCTCCTCAAACCCCACCCTGCTCAGGCTCCACCCCAAAAACCTCCTGCCAGTGGTGAAGAGGGACCTGGCAACCCTATCCTTGGCCCTCCTTTTTTTCTGTCTCTGGTACAAAGATGTAAGATTGCCAGAAAATTCCTTATCATTTATCATTTATTTACTTCATTTATACCCCACCTAGCTGGAGATCTCCTGCTATTACAACTGATCTCCAGCCGATAAAGATCAGTTCCCCTGGAAAAAATGGCCACTTTGGCAATTGGACTCTATGGCATTGAAGTCCCTCCCATTCCAAATCCCGCCCTCCTCAGGCTCTGCCCCAAAAACCTTCTGCTGGTTGCAAAGAGGGACCTGGCAACCCTAACTGAGGAGGGGAGGGGGCAGAACAGTGGGGGTAGAAAGTTAATGCCGCAAGCAATGTGGTAAGTCTACTTAGAACACACAGATTCCATTTAATCGTCATGGCTGATAACTATTGACAGAACTACCCTTGATGACTTTATCTGATCCCATTTCATCCCATTCCCCCTCTGTTTATATTTTATTTATATTCAGGTAGAAAGAAAGAAAGAAAGAAAGAAAGAAAGAAAGAAAGAAAGAAAGAAAGAAAGAAAGAAAGAAAGAAAGAAAGAAAGAAAGAAAGAAAGAAAGAAAGAAAGAAAGAAAGAAAGAAAGACAGGCTTACAGAACAATATTGATGGTTCTGGCTCAGGCCTTGGGAGTTCACTAGGGTCCCCCCCTACCCCAATCTGCACCTCTTCTGCAAGATCATTGATTTGTTGTGTTGATGACTGGCTGCTCCTCCGATGGTGGTGCCACCTATGCAGCTGGCAACCTCCTATGCCTGCTTGACTGTCTGTGTGCTCCAAGCCGCAATACTATGCACCTGCGCAGCACAGCGCTAACTGTTGGTGTAGGGCTACTGGTACTCACTGGAGGTGGGACCAAAATGAACTGATGATGTTACTACTCCAAGTCCTCGAATAGACTTAGAACATTCTTATAGGAAGAATTACTATATTACTCACCATCCTTATTTCATTTTGAAAAAGTCTTCAGTCTTACTCTACGGAGCGTTTTCCATTAGTGTATTCTAATCAGAAACACATGCACCAAGGATTTTTCTTTTAAAATAATGTTCTGGCGCTCAGTGATTTTGTTTTAAATCTCCTTTAAGGTTCTTTTTCTACCTTCTCATTCCTGCGCGGCCCCTAAGTAGGACAAGCTGCATTTGAAATGAACCGGCAGATGGGACTCGCTTGCGCAGGAAGTGACGGGTCCCTTGTATCGCTTTCATTGAAATGTTTATAATGTTCACTCATGTTTATGAATAGGGCTCGACTTTAGCATTTCTCTCCTTGAGGCATCAATATGGTGCAATTTAAAGAAAGCCGCGTAGGCTTGGGAAAGTATCATTCTAACACTTGTGAGCAAAAAAAGTTCAGGTTCTCAAGAGCTTTAAAACGGCAGGGATGATTTGGGAGGCAAAAGCTGGGCACATTGTACTCGAGCCCTCAAATCCACAAGACATGCTCAGGACTCACTTTTTCTAAGGTTGTCCGATTGCAACCCAGAGGAACCGGCCTTTACCTTTGACAGTTGCAACAGGGCAGAAGAGATTTCTACTCATATCTCCCCAGCCCTCTTTGCTCCAAGGTCCAATCCTATTACTCCCCCATTCCCCAAAACCAAGTTTGGTGCTTAATTTCATCATCATCAACATTTATTACAATCGAGAGCTCAGATGCTTAATTTTGCACGATAGTAGCCTGAATAGCCAAGCATAGCCCGAGCTCGTCAGATCTCAGAAGTGAAGTGGGGTCAGCCTTGTTTAGTAGCTGGATGGAAGACCACCAAAGAAGTCCGTGGTTGTATGCAGAGGCAGGCAACGACAAACCACCTCTGCTTATCTCTTGCATTGAAAGCCCCATGAGTGGTCACCATAAGTCAGTTGCGACTTAACAGCACTTAATCATTAATTAGGGTCCCCAACCTCCAAGTGCTGGTTGGAGATCTCCTGCTATTACAATTGATCTCCAGGCGATATTCAGTCCACCTGGAGAAAATGACTGCTTTGGAGGGTGGACTCTATGGCATTATACCTTGCTTTTTTTTTTTAATATATTTTTTATTGCATTGGAGGTCATTTTACATCTCCATACTTTTATAATTACAATTTACACTTTCCTTCTTCCAATAAAAATTTTCCCCTTTCCCCCCCTTCCCCCCCCCCACGGACCAATCCATAATATCATATTTTCATCCATGAGCATAGCCTTTTTAGTTTTACTAAAGTCTCTTCATTGGCTTCTCTTCTTTTCACCCAATTAATGTATGGGTTCCACTTAGTCTTCAATTCCATTTCTTCTGTTTCTCCCATCGTCTGTTGTTTTAAGTATCTCAATACATCTGTTTGCACATATTCGAACACATAATTATTCCACCTGTCCATAGTCCACTTTGTTTTATCTTTCCATCCAAAAGCTATAACTGCATGAGCTGCTAATATCATTGCTTTAAACATCTCTTGTTCACTCTTTTCTACCTTCTCACACCCCACTATTCCCATAAACATCAGGTCCACAGTCACTTGAAGTCTAATCTTAAACAATTCTCTAATTTTACTAAGTATTTTGTTCCAAAATTCTATTACCCTTGGGCACTCCCACCACAAATGTGAGAACCACCCCTCTTTTGCATTACAATGCCAACAGTTCGGTCTCATTCCTTTGATCATATGTGCTATTTGGGCCGGTGTTCTGTACCACTTCAGCATTATTTTCCTTTCCAACTCTTTATATCTATCCATCTTCAACATTTTAATACCCTTCATCATTTTACTCACCATTCGTGTTGATATTGTGGTTTCTTTTTCCCATTTTGCCTGTATTATTCTAATCATGAATTCTTTATCTCTTATCATCATTCTGTATATTTTCCCTGGTAATCCTTTTCTAATATATGCTTCACTCTTTATTAACTCTTCCAATTCATTGTCCTCTTTTCATACATTCTCCCCCATCTTCCTTGTTTTACTGCTTCATATAGTCCCCTCAGTCCCAGCCAATGTCTTTGGCCCACTTCATCTAATACTCTCTGTAAAGGTTTCAAATTTCCTTGATCATCTAATATGTACTTCTCTCTATAATAACCCTTGTTTTTCATTTTTAACCCTAAGTTACCATCTATTACCCTTTCTTTCAAGCAGACTATTGGGGTCCATCTTGATTGTTTGTTCATCCACTTCATTTTCCATTTCATCCAAACACTCAATACTGCCCATCTCGGGCCCTTGGTAAAGCTTTATTTAAATTTTCTGTAAATGTCCCATATTTCCCCATACCTTGATTTAATTCATTCTCTACTCTTTTTAGAGCCCTCCCTCTCTAAAACCCCCCTGCTCAAGCTCCACCCTCAAAATCTCCAGGTATTTCCCAACCCAGAGCTGGCAACCTTAATCATTAATAGCATGCATATCAGCCATGGGAACAAGCAGGAGGAGCAAGCAGGAAGAGTGTCGGACCAGGAGTTGGGAGCCCTGGGATTGGATTCAAACCCAATTCCCCTTTCGTTCTGCAGCCACCACTCATGTCATTCCTCAGCATTCCCTTTCCTCTAGGAGCAGCATTTCATAGGGATCATTGGGCTGCCATGGGAGGAGAGAGGCAGGGTATTTTTCATGGAGAATTTAGACCGATCAACCCCTAAATTCAGTTTAATGTGGATCAACCCTGCCCATAAATTTTGCTGGGTGATCTTGGGCTAGTTACATTCTCTTAGGATAACCTTCCTCACAAGATTGTTGTGAGAATGAAATAGAGTAGGGAGAACCTGTATGCTACCTTCACTTTCTTGGAACCAAAAGTTAGTAGACTGTTCAGTTAAAAGTAAAATTGGGTCCCCTGAGTTACAGTTAGGGCTCCAAACTCCAGATTGGGAAACTCCTGGACATTTGAGGGTGGAGCCCGGGGCGGGTGGAGTTTGGGGAGGGAGGGACTTCACCAGGGATGTGATACCATAAACTCCACCCTCCAAAACTGCCATTTCCTCCAAGGGAACGGATCTCTGTAGTCTTGAAATTCTGGGGAAAATCCAGGCCCCACCTGGAGGATGACAACCTTTTTGAAGATAAAAGTGCTGAAAAACATTTTAAGTAGCACGTATGAATTCACGATATGTAACTGCTATTAATTCAGGTCATTCTCTGATAATGGATGAAACACACTATTGCCAAGGTTGCCAACCTCCAGCTAGTGGCTGGAGATCTCCTGCTATTACAACTGATCTCCAGCAGATAGCGATCAGTTCACCTGGAGAAAATGGCCACTTTGGCCATTGGACTCTATGGCATTGAAGTCCCTCCCCTCCCCAAACCCCAACCTGCTCAGGCTCCGCCCCAAAAACCTCCCGCTGCTGGCGTAGAGGGACCTGGCAACCTTAAGTATTGCAGAGGTGGTTTTTTTTAATTATTTTTTAATTAAAATACATAGAAATTATAAGAACAGAAAATAATTATTGCAGAGGTGTTTTTTTAAATTATTTTTTTTATTAAAATACATAGAAAGAAACTATATGAACAGAAAATAACTAGTGCAGAGGTGTTGAACTCATTTGTTACAAGGGCCAGATATAGCAGCCCAGATTGTGAGTGGAGAGGGTGGCTGCCTTGGCTGGCTCGTGGGACAGAGAAGAGCCCTCAAGGGGCCGGATCCCGCCTGTGGGACTTACGTTTGACACCCCTGCACTATTGCCTCTGAGAGCCAATGCTACGGGCACAATATGTAGGATAGCCCAGGACTGCACACCCACCAAGCCGAACACAGTTTACTTCCAGCTAGATAAATCTCTAGGCTTTCTGCAAGAACAGAGAAGGGTGGTGTGCTTCATCTTCCGGTATTTCAACCATCACTTTACGGCGGTTCTGCAGCACTTCGCAACACCGTGAGTCAGAAGTGACCATTTTGCAAGTTTGTGACAATCCCCTGCGATAGTCCAGGGTTTGCTGGCCCCAAATCAAGCCTGATATAGAGAAGGTTCTTTTTTCCTGGATCTTGTAGACAGCTTCTTTGGCTTGTAAATATTTTATAGCCCAGCACAGAAGTGTGCTTTGTTTTGCTGTTCTGATAACACAATAGGCTGCATTTGGCTCAGCGTTGTGCAGACTTGATCTTCCCTCTGAAGTGCTTCAGCAACGAAGGTGGGGAGGAGAGGCTTTTTTGTTTTGTTTTTTGCGATGCACAAACAAAGCTGCTTTTCTGGAATTTGTCTTTTTTCTCCTCTTGAACTTCAGCAACTTCCCCCAGGAGTTCATTCACCAAGAAAAATAAATGAAAAACTATTCTCTCTGAAAACACAATCCATGCATCACCTTTTATTTAGACCAACCAAAATAACACAACAAATAACAAAGCCTTCGACAATACTTTGAACACAACACATTGTTTAAGGTTTGGAGCTTTCCAGAACTTTTCATCAGGCTGGCTGTTTAAAAATCAAGAAGGGGAGTATCTTGCTAGGGTAGGGTTGCCAACCTCCAGGTACTAGCTGGAGATCTCCTGCTATTACAACTGATCTCCAGCCGATAGAGATCAGTTCACCTGGTGAAAATGGCCGCTTTGGCAATTGGACTCTATGGCATTCAAGTCCCTCCCCTCCCCAAACCCCGCCCTCCTCAGGCTCCGCCCCAAAAATCTCCAGTTATTTCCCAACCCAGAGCTGGCAACCCTAATTGAGAAGTTTGTGGAGATTTAAGGGTAGTGCATAGAGGGGGCACAGTTTAGGGAGAGAGCTCAACAGGGATGGGATGTCGTGCTGGGACTTCTGCTTCTCCTAGACTCCACCCTCCAAGGCCGCCATTTTCTCCAGGGGAACTGATCTCTGTAGCCTGGAAATCAGTTGAAATTCTGGGAGATAGCCAGGCCCCACCTGGAGGATGGCAACTCTATGGGGAGACAGAAAACTAGATGCGATCCGGTTGAAAATGTGCCTTCCACCTACAGAGAGTTAAACAGATGAATATGAAGTGGCCATATTCACGGACTGTTCTTATTCCTAGGATTAATCCTAATCTTATTTTCAGCATTACTGCTGGGCTTTGCTGCTTAGTCACTGCTTGGTTTCCAAGGTGAACAGCAATGCATCGCCCATCACAAAGAGTCTGGAAAAAGCCTTCTTCTCCCAGATTTCAGGCTGACCTTTGTCTTTTTGTAAGTAGAGGCCTGATTTACATTAGCTGTTAATTACTCCAGTTCTTAACACAAGTGGCTCTCTCCTTTGCAGCCTGTTCTCTCACCACTTAAAAATAATGAGAAATTGCAAAGGATGAAGGGAGGGAGGGGGGGAATCGGAATAGTCTAGCTTTAATCAGGAGAAGATGTAACATTTTGGCTACTTTCCAACAATACTTAGGTCATAGCAAAAGAAAGCTATGCTACGGTTCATGGGAAAGCTGCTGCATCGGTTGATATACCCAGGGGCACGATTGGAGATTTCAGTGCGTGGAAGAAAAGAGTGCAGGGGAGAGAGAAAGATTCAAGGCTGGAAAGCTCACTCTGTGAGAT
The DNA here is from genome assembly GCF_029931775.1 of Euleptes europaea. Taxonomy (NCBI): domain Eukaryota; kingdom Metazoa; phylum Chordata; class Lepidosauria; order Squamata; family Sphaerodactylidae; genus Euleptes; species Euleptes europaea. The sequence goes on along the minus strand of NC_079316.1, from coordinate 99,563,697 downwards.
ATTCAAGAGCACATTACAGGAAAGTGGCTTATTTTAAGAGCATTTTTTTGCGATTTGAATGCATTGTTTGGATGTTATCAAAATAGGCCAAAAAGTCACACACACACCCATTCCCCCTACAATATAGACTTTTGTGCCTTTGGCATGCATGTTCCTGTGTAATTGCTCCTAGTTGGGATAGGCAGCAGATTGCTAATAATATTAATACCACATTAGATGCTGTCATTTTGTTCCATTAGGTAACACGTGTCGGTAGAAGTAGCCCTGCACCCAAGGAACGCATGGGAGTATTGGGGAAAAGGATTCGGAACAGAGATGATTTTATGCTATTTCCGGAACACCTGCAGCAATGAGATTCTGTGCATAGTTCAGAATAAAGACACAGGCTTTCCTGCAGGCTTATGGTCCAAAAGCAGGCACCCAAAGGAAGAGATGCGGAAGGGAAAATATGAAAGATCTAATTGAGAGTGTCCCCCCCCCCCAAAAAAAGGATTTTTTTTTTCAATCCTGGAAAAGGCTAGAAATCCTGGAACCTCTGACCTTGAACGTTACGTATTGCAACCTAATCTGTTTCAGAAGATGTGAGGAAAATGTGGGGAGAGAGCGAAGTGACTTCTAAAGGTTGGAAAAGATGTGCATAATGAAAACAAAGCCCCAAAGTTGTCGGGGGGGGGGGATTGCCACGGAAAGAACCCATATGCACAAAAGGCCACAGAAGATCACACCTGAAAGAGTTACCATGGCATTCACACCACTCCTCCAAGAAAAAGTTAGCCCATCTACTTCTAGTTAAGGATCAGAGGCTTTCTGCACAGCTCCAAACCTGGTGAGGTGAGCAAAAGAGTGTGCTGTGTGCAAAAGGCCAGATGGGAGCAGTGCCGGCCGGGAAATACATCCACAGTTCCACCACGCACGTACACACACACCCCTGAGATGACAAGAGACTGTGGCAGGATGGTCCAAAAGTAGCATGGGTGGTGGGCACAAAGGAGGGTGGTGGAGATCCGGGCACTGTATTTTTTATAAAGGATAGATTATAATGTATTAGCAATGGATGTAATAGTGCTCTATGTGTGATTTTGTATTTTTTTTAATATTGTACTATGATTTATTTTATTTTATTTTTTATTTTTTGTTTATTCATAAAAAGCAATAAAAATTTATTAAAAAATATTTTAAAAAGAAAAGTAGCATCTGCATGTTGACGTCACTCCCCTCCCCTATCCAAAATGCAGTCTCCATGCATCGCCGGAGTTAGGTGTTTTACTCAAAGTTCAAAAAGGACGGGTCTGCTTTCTCGTAACTGTATATTAATTGATTCATAGATGATGCAACCTCACAGCACCTTTGGGTTGCTGGGAGGGTTTGCATGTCTTTTAGTATTGATTTAGTTATTGTCGGGAGCCAGCACCGACTCGACCCTGCCCCAGCTTCCCAAACTACAGACCACTGCCCCAATTGCCCCAGCTGTCTACACTGCAGACAACCCAGGCAGACTGCTCCAGCACAGCAAAGGACAAGGCCAGGAGCCAGGCAGGAGCAGGGACGTGGTCAGAAGGCAAGCAGAATGGTACAGGGTGGCATGCCTACAGTGGGGCAGGAGTAGGCTCATAGTTATGAACTTTCATTTAGATCCTGCCTTTTTCCTCAGTGGGGACCCAAAGTGGCTTACATCATTTCCCTCTCTTAATTTTCATCCTCACAACCCTTTGAGGTAGGTTAGGCAGCGAGTGTGCGACTGGCCCAGGTTCATCTAACAAGTTTCCATGGCAGAGCAGGGATTTAGATCTGGGTCTCCCGGATCCTAGTACAACAAGCTAATGTCCAAAACTACATTGGCTCTCTATTGAAAGATGGTGCCTCATTTATGGAAGACCCATTCTAGACAGAAGCTTTCGATGACATGTTGAAGGCACTGTATTCTCTGTTGCTTTTACTGGCTTTGTGTTTCTTCCCCTTTTCTCTTTTCTCTAGTTCAGGGGCACTGTCATAAAATGGCCATTGCAGAAGGTGGAGCCAGCCACAAAATTGCTGCCACAGATTACCTGTAGTCACACAGTGAAGAGCTTGAGCTGTGGTAGCAGCTGCTGCCAAAGCAATGTTTTTAAAAACCAGCACAGTCAATCAAACCTCCAATGGCCAATCAGATGCCTTGCTGGACAAAAGCCCCACTTTACCCCATCTAAAGCCACTTTGTGGGTTCCAGGTAGGGTTGCCAACCTCCAGGGGGTGAAGGAAAAATCAGACACCTCTGTACAATTACCAAAGGATGAGAAATTCAGTACAGGAATCCAGCCATAAATGATGCCAAATATATTCTGGCTAAATCTTTACAGTATGTGGTAATATAACCACCAACACCATATATTGCCAACAACAAGTGTATTTTTTCTTATTTACAGGATGTTTCAACAGATAAGTACACAATTAATTCCTTTAACTAGTAAGTATTGAAGCAAAGTTCATTAGAAAATGTCCTTTTAAGGTGTATTTCTATATGGTGTTGGTGGTTATATTACCACATACTGTAAAGATTTAGCCAGAATATATTTAACCTCCAGGTGGTGGCTGGAGATCTCCTGCTATTACAACTGATCTTCAGGCGATTCAAATCAGTTCCCCTGGAGAAAATGGCTGCTTTGGCAATTGGACTCTATGTCATTGACGTTCCTCCCTCCCCAAACCCCGTCCTCCTCAGACTCCACCCACAAAATCTACAGGTATTTCCAACCTGGGAAACCCTGCCAACCCTAGTGCCAGGTAAAGGTGTTGGTGGGCACCGTGGCCCCCACAGGCACCATGCTGGGGGGCCCTCATTTAGTTTTTAAAACACTAATTTTGGCTAAGCATTGTAGCTTTTCACAGTTGTTTCTTTGCAATTTTTAAACTTTGAACTGTTTTTAAACTAATCTGCAATGGTTCCTTGTCACGTGCCACCACCCCTTTATCTGCCGGAAGCCTTTTTTCGAGTAGAAGAGCACTCTAGACATTTTCAAAGCAAATGTCCTGAACAGTGGCTCCCAGAGAAGCCGGGCGGTGGACTTTCTCTGGGGGCCGTGTATGTCTCAGTCTTTTACACCCTGAAAAGTAAATCTCAAAGTGAGGTTTGTGTCCAGTTTTGTCTTGGAAACTTGAGGTATTAGAAGTTTGGGACGCCTATCTCTACCTGCTGAGTAGGGTTGCCAGGTCCCTCTTTGCCACCTGCGGGAGGTTTTCAGGGGGAGCCTGAGGAGAGTGAGGTTTGGGGAGGGGTGGGACTTCAATGCTGTAGAGTCCAATTGGCAAAGTGGCCATTTTCTCCAGGTGAATTGATCTCCATCAGCTGGAGATCAGTTGTAATAGCAGGAGATCTCCAGCTAGTACCTGGAGGTTTGGAAACTGGCATGGGAAGAAATCAGTACAATAATACAAAATGTGTATATTGTGTTTCAAAACATTTCAACAAGTACAATGGACTACAACAAGTGACAATAAACAATAAATACAAAATATACAAAATGTGTATGATGCAGTCTATGAATAGTACAGTCTATAAATAGTAGAATCTTCTTAGTATATAGAAAAGTATTTTAAAAGTCCATCAGGTACATGTATAAATGATCACAGAGTCTTCATTAAGCATGATGGGTGGGGGACGGCCGTTTCAAAATTTCTTCAGCCCCATTTCCAATCCTACATTAAAAATAATATAATACATTCCATCATGAAATTCCTATAAACTACATTTAATTGAAATTAATTCATATATATTATACGTACAAGTATCCAAGCTTAATTAGATTCTATATATCATCATGAAGCCAGTTCACCCGTTCCCGTAGGAAGGTGCTCTTTTCTTGTTTTGCTAAGTACCTGGAGGTTGGCAACCCTACTGCTGAGCTGCTCCCAGAAATGCTATGATTAGCATGAAAATGAACCCCTTAGAGAAGGTGGAGGATAATCACCACTCTTCATGAGGTCAAAACCCCAAAGGAAATAACCTGAGCTTTTGCCCTCTCGTGTAGTTATTTTATTTTATTTCTCCCCCAAACATGCCCTTTCCAGTTTTGGTCTGCACCCTCATTGGAAAAGCATGGACTATTTTGTTTGTACAAGTACAATTAGCAGAGCGCGGGTCATTAAGCAAGAGTCTTCGAGCAGGCTCTTTTTTTTCTCCCACCTCGAGCACCTTTCGCTTCTGGGGTAAACTCATCACCTAGTGGTAATTAAGCCCCAAATCAAGTGATTGACCTGACGTATTCAGGCTAATGAAAAGAACAGAACCGATGTGCAGTCAAGGGGGCGTCAAGTCAGTGAACAAATTGGGCTGGCTGATTGAAAGGCGCAATCGGGAAGGTTAGGGGGAAAGTGTTTTCTCCCTGACTCTCTGAAGCGAATATCCTAGTTTTCTTTCCCAGATTTTTTGACTGACTCTGATTCTGTGGCTCCAAGGCAGTTAGTTTTGTTGGTTGGCTGGTTTTGGCTACAGGTTGCTGGGAAAACGGGAAGAGCGAGGCCATTTAAAAAGTTGGGGTGGTGACCTTACTTGGAAATTAAGGTTTGGGATGAGCTGATAAGGCCATGTGCAGAAATGCAGCAGGCCATGCATTTCCCATCACAGAATGCATCAGCATGGCAACATCGCACGTTCTGATTAGAATTGCTAGTAACTTTTTGATTGGCCCCTGAGCTTTAAATAGTCAGTCAATCAGCACACATTGACAGAAAATGCTTCCCTTCACATCATGAAGAAACTTCACCTACTGATTTCTGCAGATTAAGCGGTTGTTGAAATAACAGAAACCAACGAGGCAACTTTTCCCCGATCCATTGCCAGTTTAAAGATGTAAAGGAAATTCTCACATTCATCAGTCCAAATTGGACCATGCGGTTTCAAATGGGTTCATTTAGGTCACAGGATGAATGATCAAATATGTGCAACTCGGAACTGAAAGTGTTTTGATGTTTAACATGGATTGTTCATGCCATTGTTTTCTGGATGTCTGGTTTTTAAACATCCCTTCATCTTTTTTGGAAACACTAACAGTGCAATCCAAAAAATGCTTTCCTGAAAGTAAGCCCCATTGAATAGACCCAAGCAGAATTTTCAGTGGATGTACCTAAAATAGTTTCCCTAACGGTGCATTCCTGAGCCGCGCCTGTGGCCCGTACCAAAATCTTCAGGAGGCCGGCGAAGGTTTCACCCAGCTGCTTTCAGTGCAGCTTTCACTTCACTTTCTAAAACTGCAGATTCTTCTTCAAAATATTCTTATTTGAAGGAACCTGTCTTCCTTTTATCTCTTCTATACAGTTCTTCAGTGTATTGTTCCCATCTTTCTTTCATCTTTTGCCCTGTTCAGTTAATGTATTTCCATGTTGCCCTTATGTTGATCTTTCAGCATGCCTAACCGTGCTTTTAAATTTCCCTTTGATTTCTTGGATCTTGTGAAACAGATCTCTTCTTCCTTGTTGTTCTTCTTTTTCTTTATACTCATTCTTATAATAGTTCTCTTTGTCTCTACGTGCAAGTCACTGGGCCACTGCATTTAGGCTTCCGATTCTATTTCTGTCACCTTTTACTTTTGCTTCTTGTCTGTCTTTAGTAAGTTTAAGAGTTTCCACAGGCTTTTCATTTCTTTTGGGTACAGGGATAGTCTTTGTGCATTCTTCCTTGATAATATTTTAACTTATTAAGATTGATTAAAAATGACAAAAAAGGTTCATGTTGGCAGAACAAGATCATCTGCATTTTAATTTTTGGAACAACGAGGAAACACAATACTGGGGTGATTTAAAGAGCCCCCAAAGAACAAAAACTTTAAAGGTTTGTAAATTTCTATCTTATTCCTGAATCATATTAATAATACATAAGATACCACAGAAGATGGCACCTTTAGTAGTGAGAACTAATTGGCCACTGTGTATGTATGACTGCAAATAGTTGGTTGTTGTAATCGTAACTGTGTTGTTTTTTTTCATAGAAGCAGCTTGTGTGGAACAGTTTTGGGAGGAGGTAAAATAGAGGGAAGGCTAGTATTGCCAAATAGCTAGAAATAAATGGTCCAGCCTGTTCCTGTGCACCAATTGAAACTTGTCATAGCATAGAGAGAGTCATTATTACCTGCCAGACTCTGCAGATCAGCCTGCTGTTAAAAGGGTAGGAGTAGGTGCTGGTATAAAAATTAGCAACCTTCAGCAGTGTAATGAGTGACAAACTTTATGGACCTAACTTCTTGATTGCCACATTCCAGCATCTATTAGCATCCCGTGCAGATTTTGGGATTGCTCCTCCCCAGTTTCTAGGGAGATACTGTCAGTAGTGTATGCCTGAGTCAGAACAGCTGTCTCGTTTTGGAAACTGACCTGAGGGTAACTGAGAACATGCTGTGGTTTTTAGTGGGGGAAGATTAAAAAAAAAACACACACACACATATTGTAGATATGAATAAAACCTCCACCCCCAAAAGATTCAGCTCCCAACTGAGCTAATGAAATCCAATTACTGCACTACCAAAATGCTTTTAAATCAATGAGTGGAGGACATGGGTCTTTGTAAGGGCAAAGATATCACATCTCTTTCATAAGCTAAGTATATCATTAGCTCTCCTTGAAAAGGGGGGGGGAAATGCCCCCTGACCCAGCTTGGGCTGCATTAGATTTGAAAAACAGAAGGGTCTAACAGTGGCAAACAACTTAACCACCGCTTCTTTTCAGAGGCCAAAGGCACATCAGACAATCTCGATTGTCGTTATCTGCCACAGCTGTAATTATGCTGAATAGATCCAACATCCAGAGATCTCTGTCAGTGCTCTGTCCAACCTGGCGGCTGGTGTTCAAAGTGATCGATATTTCCTGTGTTTTGCTCTGGTTTCCACACATTCCGTACAATTTATTAGCAGTCGTTTTCCGTCAGAAAAGAGATGGAAACAGAGAGTTGGAGTTTCTCTTGAACTACTATATTCAGTTTACACCTCACCGCCATCCTGAAGGTTCAGAGAAGCTTCCCTAAATGTTGACAGTTGTGCCTTTAAAAAAGAAGGGAGAATGTATTTATTCAATGCATTTTCTTTCTTTCTCCAAGGAGCTCAG